>NC_141183.1:50640000-51265000 GCF_055505025.1 Bos grunniens | reverse complement strand
CAGAAGCCATGTATAAGAGTTTCAATTAGTGCACATCCCACCAATATCTGTTATTATCTCTCTTTTGGATATAGCCATTTTAGTGGGTGTGAAGTGAAAAGGGGGACTTCTTACAGTGATAAAAGGTTTTGTGTTTTGATAGTTACATAACGATATCCATCTGGCAAAACTCATCAAATTTTCTACTTAAAATTGATGAGTTTCATGGCATGAAAATTATTTGTCAATAAAGATAAATCCTTTAAAAGATTTACTTTAAAATATCTATTATTTAGAAAATTATGAGTTTTCATTTTCACACCTAGGAATGTGTAAGGATAAACAAACAATTTTCAAGACCATAATTTGTCCAATTCACTAAAACACCTACAATCTTCTTCATAGTTCTACAGTTTAAAAAAAAAAGGCATTTAAACTGTACTGATAAGGATCAGCATCTCCATTACAAGTCTGTTTATTTGGGTCAGAATCACTAAGCTCACATGTAATTTAGTTGCTTCATGTTACACCTTTGTTTTTATCTGATTTGAGATATCCGTCACTAACCCTTCTGATGTACTTTTAATAGTTTATACCAAGTCCAGTAAAGGGAACCAACATTTCTTTTAAAGGGCTGATTTAATTTAGAGTGAACGTACTTTGAATAGATTACAGCTGTCTTTGTGATATACTTCATCCCAACAGCTTAAAATTTTCAATGTACTTAATGTAGGAAAACAGATTACCTATATATGGGTCCCAATACTGACTATCTTCATTGCTCTTCACTGTTAGACTAAAAACCAAGGACTTCAAATATAATGAAAACACAATTGAAGATACTTTAGAGCTTCAAGTGTGAATGAAAATACAGAAAAACAGAGCTACTTTTACAAATTTCAATGAATACAAAATTGTTTGATTTCTGCGGTCAGAGTCATAGCCTAGAAACACCTGGATTTGCTAAAACTGTTTTCCTATAATAAAGGAAAAATCATATAATGGAAGACAGTGAGGCCTAAATGGTTAAGGGTGAGCTTGAAACTTCAAATTCCAGCTGGATCACTTAACAGCTACATATCTTGATGCTAGTCACCTACCTCTTTGAGCTTAGTTTCCTCACCTATAAAACAGGGTAATGGTATTCACCTTGCAAAACAGCGGTAAAGTGGTGATAATGTTTATAATCAACCTAGAATTGTATCTGAAGAGTATCAAAGCAATATTATACATATGACTTGTCCGTTTACTTCCTCTCTTTTCTCTTTAGTATACTTCCTACTCACTACAGCCTTCATAGGAAAAGTCCCAAACTATAGGGATCATATATTTAGGTGTGAACTGAGAATACGCTTAGATCAATTTATCTAACTCAATACCATGGCATCACCAAAAACTAAAAGGATTTTTAAACTAAAAAAGCAGTATTTCTAAAACAAACATTCTCTTTTAAAAACACTGTTTTTCTGACCAAAAACATTAAAAAAATTTCAAGTGAACAGGACATATGTTCCCAAGTTAGGATTCACCTAAATCACAGGCTTCGCAAAATTTTGTAAAAATCTACATGATCCCAAGTGACAAAGGGCCCAGTGATAAGGACTAGGTGTTATGAAAAAAAAAAAAAAAATACACAAAGCAAACTGAGAAGTAATTA
This sequence comes from Bos grunniens, assembly GCF_055505025.1. Taxonomy (NCBI): domain Eukaryota; kingdom Metazoa; phylum Chordata; class Mammalia; order Artiodactyla; family Bovidae; genus Bos; species Bos grunniens. Next base: position 51,263,364 of record NC_141183.1, on the reverse strand, counting down.
GAGCAGAAAACATTAGGGAAGCCCTAAATCTCATAGTTTGGCCATTTAAAATGTCGATAAGCCTGTTTCCTCTTTGCAAAATACTGGTGATGACTGTAAGCAAATGTCAGTTGGCCTACTTTCGGAAAGGCGCTAGTGTTTTGGATGAACAGACTGTGAGAGTGTGTGTGTTTACAGGGTTTACTTGTTGAACCACAGTTATTAGAGTTTTAAAAAAAAATTATGACAAACCCTTCTGGAAAAGTTAATCAGAATTTCTGAATTCATATGACTAAACAAATCAAACAGCTCTCCCTTGATTGTGACAAAACTTGTTTGAAAAGGATGAAACACGTAGCCAGCACATTGAGAAAATAATGAAATTCAACACATAGAAAGTGCAACCTATTCAAAAATTTGCAAAGAAAAAAGGAAATGAGAAAAAGTTTAACAATTCTAAAGGTGTTCTGCTCATATCTGTCTCTAGAAAATAACTTCAGCCATTCATATCATAAAACAGCAGCTACAATTAGTGTTTTTGACTGCATGGGTGGGCTGTTTACAATATTATAAGCTTCAAAATATACTAGGCATTTATACTCCAGTAAGGAAAAATGGACTGGACCTTGGGGTTTTTTTAAAAACCTTTTAATATTTTAGGATGTGAACTGTGAATTCCATGCATAGCAGAACAAAAAATAATAGTTAACTTTCTGGCAGTAAGTAATAATAAAATAACCTAAAAGGAATAAGCCAAGTTTTCTACCCACTGTATTAGATGAGAAACAGGATTTTGGCTCATAGACACTTAAGGAAACCGTATCTCCACAGTCCATCTGCTCTCAGAGTAAAAGCCCTAGTTTATAAGAATTTGCTCTAAAACAAGAAAATTCAGACACCCAGTATATTAGACTCCTAAGGATAATAAATAAGGTTCAATATGGATTTCTAAAAAATCTGGTTCAGGTGAGAACCCAAAATGGTCATCTACTCCATAAGCAATAAGCAAACGGCGTAAGCAAGAGGCTAATATAATTCCTGACAGAATTACAAGCTCTGTTACAGTCAAAAATGGCACTATCCATTTGGTCAGTGATAAATGATTTTAAAAACTACATTATACTAAAGTAGAGTTTTCGTTTTTCTTTGGCAAAATACTGCATAAATCCATTTGGTGGGTACCACCTATAGATATTCCACATATCACACAAGGCACTGAAGAGAATATAATGATTAAAAACAACTGTACCTGTGATTCTAAAGGAAGATATAACAAAGGAGAAATTTCCCCAAAAAAGCTATGAAAATCAGAGGTTGGCAAAAAAAAAAAAACATTCAAGAAGATATAATAGAAAAAGAAAAACTTCAACTTTCAAAGAGAGTCATGATTTAAAATTAGATATGGTAAAGATATGCAAAGATTTTCTTTGTATGAAACTAAAGACATGTATGTAAGAGATGGACCATAAAGAAGGCTCAGCGGCAAAGAATTAATGCTTTTGAACTTTCTAACTGTGTTGGAGAAGACTCTTAAGAGTCCCTTGGACTTCAAGGAGATCCAACCAGTCCATCCTAAAGGAATATTCACTGGAATATTCAGTCCTGAATATTCATTGGAAGGACTGATGCTGAAGCTGAAGCTCCAATACTTCGGCCACCTGATGCAAAGAACGGACTCACTGGAAAAGACCCTGAAGCTGGGAGACACTGAAGGCAGGAGGAGAAGGGGACGACAGAGGATGGCATCACCGACTCGATGGACATGAATTTGAGCAAGTTCCAGGAGTTGGCGATGAACAAGGAAGCCCGGCGTGCCACAGTCCATGGGGTCGCAAAGAGTTGGACATGACTGAGCGACTGAACTGACTGATAATGAAGCTGAAGCTCCAATATTTTGGCCATGTGATGCAAAGGGCTGACTCACTAGAAAGACCCTGATGCTGGGAAAGACTGAGGACAAGAGGAGAAGAGGGTGACAGAGGGTGAGATGGCTGGATGGCATCATCAACTCAATGGACATGAGTTTGAGCAAACTCTTGGAGATAGTGAAAGACAGGGAAGTCTGGTGTGCTGCAATTCATGGGGTGGGAAAGAGTCAGACACAACTTAGTGACTGAACAACAATACAGGACATCTACAGACACACATACATAAGAATATATCACTAATAATCTAGTAAAGAGTTGAAATCAGTAGTACAAAACAAGCATGGTATTATTAGAAAAAACAGCAAAAATATGAGGACTATCCACTCTCCCTAGCACTCAAAGACAGAAAAAATTGCTAAAGAATAGGATTTTCCTTCACCACATAGGCATAATAGCCAATAAAGCACAGAACTGGGAAAAGGGAATTCACATGTATAAACAGCATACTTCCTTTGAGAAGCAATTTTACAATATCTGTCAAATTTTTACATGAATACATTCTTTTACCTAGTAATTATCCTTCTAGGAGTTATCCTAAAAATAATTCCTTGTATACTTTTTAAATGTATATATATATATATGCTGCTAAGTCGCCTCAGTCGTGTCCGACTCTGTGTGACCCCACAGACGGCAGCCCACCAGGCTCCCCCGTCCCTGGGATTCTCCAGGCAAGAACACTGGAGTGGGTTGCCATTTCCTTCTCCAATGCATGGAAGTGAAAAGTTAAAGTCAAGTCACTCAGTTGTGTCCGACCCTCAGCAACCCCATGGACTGCAGCCTACCAGGCTCCTCCATCCATGGGATTTTCCAGGCTAGAGTACTGGAGTGGGGTGCCATTGCCTTCTCCGATATATATATATATATATATGTACACACACACACACACACACATACACACAAGTATATAACAATGTAACATGTTACAGGGCAAAGGTTTAAAATTAATATAAATGTTCATACAATGAAATAACATAATTTTTGGCAATGCTGAAAGAACTTTTGAAGTGGAAAGATGTTCACAATATAAACTGTTCTACATACACACACATCCAAAAGCAAATACATATAATACATGTAAAGAACTAGAATCAGGTACTGTATATAATACAAGTTAATTTCAAGAATGTATGAATAGCTCAAGGGTGAAAAAAAAAACAGGAAATGCATACTGTAAGCTATCAATATACACTCAGTATCTGAGTGAAGAAATTAAAGAAGTAAAGAGGCAAAAAAAATAATAAAAAAAAAAAAAAAAAAGAAGTAAAGAGGCAACCGGGGTTTATCACTAATAACAGAATCACACGAATTTTCACTTTCTACATTTCAGCATTCCTTGATTCTTATAACGAATATTTTAAGTGGTTAGAATTAATTGTATGGTCTTTAAATTAAGAAATTTAAAACATATTAAGGCAAATGTGGCCTCTGATCCCACTCCTTGGAAATAATCATTATTAGCACAATATCCACAGCTATCTAAAATTTTTAACTTACACATTAAATCACATATATTGCTATATTTTATTTCACAAGTCAGGTACTGATTTACTTAAAACTACTAGAGTCATTGAGAGTAATAAGAATTGACTTGAAATTAATTTCTAAAAAGGATGGATTTGAAAGATAATAAATAACAGCTTTTATTTGACATGAAAATACCAATTGATTGGTCATAGCTTCCTGGAAGACTGCAGGCGTAGGTTCATTAAGAAAGTAATCAATTATTATTAGTGACCATGAAAAAATTGGGAAGCACACACTGTGCTGATATGAATAAACGCCAATTAAATATAATAATGACCTTCTATGGGGTAAAAGCAGAGAAGGTAATGGCACCCCACTCCAGTACTCTTGTCTGGAAAATCCCATGGACGGAGGAGCCTGGTGGGCTGCAGTCCATGGGGTCGCTACGAGTCGGACACGACTGAGCGACTTCACTTTCACTTTTCACTTTCATGCATTGGAGGAGGAAATGGCAACCCACTCCAGAATTCTTGCCTGGAGAATCCCAGGGACGGGGGAGCCTGGTGGGCTGCCGTCTATGGGGTCGCACAGAGTCGGACACGACTGAAGTGACTTAGCAGCAGCAGCATGGGGTAAAAGAACATCCAAATCTTTCAGTTTCTCACTTTTGTTAGGAGACAGACTGCACAGAAATACCTACAGAAAGGGAACTTGCTTTTCTTCTAGATAATAACTTTCAAAAGATTATATTATGTAGGAACATTAAAATATATATTAACACCTTGTATCAAGTACTCTGTTAGGTACTAAAGATTTGAAAACAGCCTACAAACCTACAAGTAAGAGGCAATGAGCAACTAAAATTTAAAAAAAAACACAGTAAATCCTATGGGAACACATACTACTGACCCTGAATAATGTCCTAACTCAAGAGAAGCTGAATAACATCCTAACTCAAGAGTTAGGACATGTGTATTCTAGAAGAGGAAGTAGAAAATGAGAGACCTGATAGGAAGAAGAGGGCTCATCCTAGGAAATGGAAGCTCAATAAAACTATCACAAAGGAGTGTTGTTGCGGAGAGGAAGGTGGAGATAGGGAACACTGGTGATGGCCAAAGATAATGCTGGGAAAACACACTGCAAGGGAATCAGTTCACCAAAGACCTAATGATTCTGCTGTGCAACAGTTCTTACTGATTTCGTAATTCTAACCATTTGGAGATTTCTTTGTATTTTCTACATACACATTCAAATTATCTATGAATAAAGATGATTTTACAACTTTCATTCTAATATTTACATCTTTTCTTTTTCATATCTTATTGTAATGGCAAGGACTTGAGTTCAGTGGTAAACAGAAGTTCAATGGTAAATCCATCCCAAATTCCAAAGGAAAATATTTAATATATCATTATTGATTGTAATATTAACAGTAGATCCTTTATAGACTTTCTTTAGCATACTGATGTTTCTTTCTATTCCTAATTTGCTAAACATTTTTTTAATCATAAATAGTTATTAAATTTTGCTAAAGATTTTTTCCATTTCTATTGAAATGATTATTTGTGTTTCTTCTTCATTCTACTAATATGGTGAAATACATTGATTGATTCTCAAATGTTAACCAACCTTGTATACCTGGAATATCTTTTACTTGGTCCTGACATATAATTCTTTCTATGTATCACTGGATTCTGTTTGATAATATTTACATGCAAAACAAATTACACCAAGAAAGAGAAAGGGAAAGAGGGAGAAAGGAGAGAGGAAGAAAAAAGAAAAGAAAGACAAAGGAAGGGAGAGAGAGAGAGGCAGAAGCAAAAGGAGGGAAAGAAGGAGAGGGAAAGAGAGAGCGAGCAATGTGTTGGGTATGAGAAGGTGAAGTTAAAAAAAAAGGGTAACAGAAAAGAATTACTCAAGAGGAGTTAGCAAGCCACATTCAGACAATATCCCAAAGAGAACAGGGATGAAATTATTTTTTAATTAATCACTCTGGGGGTATAACAGTCAAACACAAGTACCAGAGAGAACATGGAAAATTTAGGAAAGGAAATCATAGAAAAAGTAGTTTAAGGAACTTTCTCAAAACTATATACTTGCACTTCTACACTGAAGAGGCCCAGAATAATATATGAACCAACAAACAACACTGCAAAATTTCAGAACACTGGGAATAAAGCCAACATTCTACTAGGTCCCAGAGAAATAAACAAGCCATTTACAAAGAAAAAGGTATCAAAATACTTAAGATTCTTCAACCATAACACTAGATTAATACCTTCAAATTTCTGAAGTAGCATTACTTACAAGTATTTCTTATCCACCCAAATTAACAATCAAGAACTAATTAAGAAAGAATAAAGACATCTTCAGACAAACAAGATCCACCACACATTCTTTTTCCAGAAACTAGTAAAGACTTATTCCACCAAAATGCGTGCAGAAGCAAAATGGGCAAAAGAGAGGAATTAGGTAGTCTATTTTCCATTACAAAATTTATCTGATCAGTTGCATGTATAGCTTTAATGAAAACAAATCTAAAAAATTAAATAATAAAACCAACACATACATTTTGTGTAAGTCAGACATTTAGCTTTGTGAAATTACATCTTAAATATTAAAATTAAAGTGTATTAAAAAGTTATAGTGGATGAAGAAATTTTTCTTTTAATTAGACAAAGTAAATTAAACAAACTCAAATCCTAATAGCAATATTAACTTCTAAAGTTTTATACTCTCCCATGAAGTATTTCTGCCCAAAGTAAAAAATTTGAGAAAAGTTGAACATTAATAATTGGCATAAATAGGGGAATTCCCTGGTGGCCCAGCGGTTAGGACTCCATGCTTCCACTGCAGGAGGCCTGGATACTATCCCTGGTCATGAAACTAGATCCCACAAGCCACACAGTGCAACCAAAAAAATTTTTAATAAATAGTAAATAGTTGATATAAAGAGAAGAACTTCATAAATCAAAGGAGAAAAATCTGCCCCTGTGAATTACATACCAAAGAAACAAAGACACAGCAGACTCCTTTAGTAATGAAGTTCTTAATTCCAACCATCCAAAGAGAAAGCTGGCTATTCCAAAAACAATCTTCTTTGTCAAAACTTTCACCAAAACACAAATGCAACAAAAAACAGTGTGTATGAAGCAGAGACAGCGCTGGTAACTGTATAATGCCACATTCTTCAATAACAAGGGGAAACCTCCACATGACTGCAGGATACTGTTGCCTTATTACCTCTACCTCTACCATTTCGATTAAGCAGATTTCATAATTAAATTAATCTCTAATAATACTTAGGCACACAATAGTTTAAATAAACACCATTCTCACCAATTTAGAGAAGTAACTGTACAAAGTGTTAGGAAGATTTCCAACTTCTGTACAAACTTTAAAAATATAACAGAATTTAAATATTTTAATATTCTTTTATAAGTATGCAAATGGTACTAAAATGATTGTTTTTAATGCACATGCAAAAAACATTACTGAGTGAACACTGGCAAATTACAGAGAAAAGACAGTCTGTACAAAGCGTAGATCATTAGAGTTGGGAGTTATTTAGGCTTCTGAACAACTGATATAGTTTAACCATATATCTGATTTTTTTAATTAAAAAATGCCTAATATTTACATACGACATTAAGAAGTTTTCATTATTAAAGCAAAAATTCAAGGCCAAAAGTCCAAAGTTGTACTTCTGCCATCGCTATAAATACAGACAAGAGATTCATCTGCAATCCAGATAATGGTGAAAACCAAGCTCCCCAAGGCAGTTAAGTAAAACTGAGAAGAGCAAAGACACTGAGAACATCAGAGACTTGGGGAATACCCACAGCAGAAAGCTAAACAAGCAACATAACAAAAGCAGCACAGTCAGCAAGGAAGGGATCTGGGATGAGCGCTGCCATGAAAACCAAGAGAGAAGAGGCCTTCAAGAGCGAGCCAGCAAAGTCAGAGACTAAATGGAGATCAAAGAGGAGGAAGATAAATCAAAACCACAGCAGAAAGTGAATGGCCATATTGAATTGGTTAAGATTACCTATTTCCATCTCAACTGACAGAACTTAAGACTTTATCTTGGAGGGAGGAGGGGAAGGGGTATGGACACTTGGAGGAAAACAGGCTTTAGTTATCATTCTTGCTGTCTGTTGTCCAAGACCAATAAAAGAGAAACCTCTTGCTGAATGATTTGTTTCTTCTTAAGGGCTACACTCACCAAACTGTGGAGCAGGCAAGATTCTAGCCGCTCGAATTGGGCCATGTCGAACAGAAAAAAGCTCCTGTGCTTCCCCACTGATCTGCAGGAGGAGACAGAAAAAATACAGGAAACGAAAACACAGGTCAGAACATTATTATACAAAAACAAGATCTCCTAAATTTTTACCATGATTTTTGGTCTCAAATGTTAATATATACACATATACACACACTTATGGTGACCATACACATTAAGCATGTTGATATGTTAAATTATCATAAATATTTTTAGAAAATGTTAAGAGCATGCACTTCATATGAATAGGAAAATAAAAGGTCTGTTTCGGAAGCCTATAATTTTTATCTTTAATAAACCACAAGTTTGTTAAAGTTTGTTCAGTTCCTACATGACTGCCTTCCATTTTAGAGCAAAGCAGCTAGGATTTTTATTAGTATTCAGCTTTCTATGTATGAAAATAAATATTCTTAACATTCTGAAAAGCAGAACTTAAATGCTATAGTAACTTTCACAAATGTGCTATGTATGAGAAGAAGCAAAACATGTTGCAAACAACACTGAGGTGGAGGGTGAATGACCTGGGTGCCAGTTACGGTTCTGCAACCCTAGCTGTTAACCTCCTTGAGTAAATCATTTAACCTCTATAAACCTTTATTACTTATTTTCTTCTCTAAATATATTTTAGTAAATATTGTATGCATTTAGCTGTACAACATGAAGATTTGATATACATATACCTGTGTGTGTATATATATATATATATATGTATGTCAGGTTCTCAGAGTAACCTTCTGTATGTGATAAAAGCAACTGAAATCTAGTTATCTAGTTTTCTTTTCTTTCTTTTATGGCCATGTCGCATGACATGCAGGATCTTAGTTCCCTGACCAGGGATCGAACTCACATCCCCCTGCAGTGGAAGCACAGTCTTAACCACTGGACCACCAAGGAAGGCCAAGAAATCTATTTTTTCAGTATTCAATACAATATAATTAATTACAGTCACCATGCCTAAACATTAGGTCTCCTGACTTACTCAACTTATAAAACTGAACCTTTATACTTTTTGACCAACATTTCCTCTACTTCCTCTAAGCCTATATTCTTTGCATTTATAAGTTGAGACGATAAAGATGCTAAACAAACTCAAAATGCTTTTAGTTTCAATATTCTATTCATTAAAAATGTATGCATCTTTAAATTTCATTTTTATTATACACTAAGATCAAACATTATATGAATCTGTTCATTTTGAGTCATTATCAGATTTGTTCCTCAAATATAAAGGGTAGTCTATTCCTCCAAAAGGAAAAGAGGTAGACTGATATATGTGTTGGGTGTGGAAACAACTGCTTTTCAGAATTACTAGTTCAAAAGGACAGTCTGCTGCTAATTCAAATACTGCACAGATTAAATCATAATTAGTTAAGAAAGTCTTTCCAGAGTACTGTAAGTGGTAATGTAGTGCCCAATAAATTTTCTTAATTGCCAAGTGTTTGATGGAATATGTTACATCAGATCAAGAAAATGGCAAATACTGTAAAACTCATTCTATAAACCCAAAAACTTACAATAGATGTAAAAATGGTAAACATTCCATAAAGTAAACACACCGACAGTATTTCTTTAAAAACAGGCCTGCCAAACAAGGAATTTAAAATATCAACACTTTATATATTACAAAAGGTCTATGAGTCTTCCAATATTGGACAAAAAATCTGTAGCGCTGCCTTTTAGATCAATACTTTTTTTAGATCTTCAGCTTCTCTTCTACCTGAATTGAAGTGCTGCAAACTGTAAATAATTTTGTCTCTTATAAATGTTAAATTATGGTAATGCCCAAAGAGCCATCATATTCATTTATAACATAAAAATAATTAAAATATATTTACTGGCCACAGTGGCAAATCCCTCTATAGCACTTGGGAAGCAGAAGCTATGAGGAACGCTAGGCTCTTCCACTAACCATGCAACAACAGCACCACCTACCACCAATTAAACACACAAAAGCTACAAACTCAGGATAGCAAACTAAAGAGTTTACCTCTCTACAAAGTCCTCTGTAAACATTAAATTTTTAAATGAACTACGAAGGCCATTAGAGTTACAGCTTTTAAATCTACATTTTATTCTTATAGAACAGAATTTTAAATTTAGAAAAATCCTTAAAGGGTCATTTTGTCCAATCTCCCACCCCATCAAATAATCACACATTCTCTGAAATCTAAAAATTACCATCACCTCTTTGATTTTAGGAACACTTTCATAGAAAGGTATATCACTAACACAGTCCAATTACATTACAGGTACATTACTTGCTATCTCCAAAGCTGTCAAGCCACTTACTTTTCGAAAATAAACTGCTGTTGGACAATGGATAAATAATATTCTTCAATATACATATATTTCTACCAAGAATGAAATGAAAAATAAACTGTAAAACAATACCGTAGATATTGCATTGAAGTTATAATTCAGAGTAATGAAAACCATTTCTCACAAATAAGGATTATTATACCTATAACAAATCATAGTATTCTAACACAAAATCCACTGCTCTGAAATATTATTTCCATATGCCACAAGTCTAGCATTTAGTTTTTGGTTCTATCAAATAAGCTTAAAAAAAAAGTTTAAAAAAAAGTCTAAACATATTTACCTGAGCTGCTATACTAAATTATAATAAAGAATAAAGAATATAACAAACCTGTCTTGCCACATTCACAATATGATAAACGTTTGTTATCACTGGATTTAATACCCAAGAGCTTACTTTGATATATAAAAACATTTTGAAATCTGAACATACCATGCTTTTGAGCATAACAGCTTTTAAAACAAACCGAAATGCCTTATTCTATTCTAAGCTTTTACTCTAAATCCCTCTTTAAATGTACAGCAACAGGTTAAGAAAAAACATTAGTATTGATTACAAAATACATCCTCATATTCATTACCCCGTCCTTCTTGCCCCTAAGTTAAGGTCCTAGAATCTTTCATTAAAACATCAGAGAAGGAAGCGGGGAAAGCACTATCACAATTTACAAAATAGTGATAGAAATTTATGAACATGTTAAAATCAAAATTGTTAGAAGCAGAATTCTAAAGTTTCCTGAGTCACAAATGTCAAGCATGACACTTGGAGGAGAACACCCTTCAAATAATATAGGCAAATTCTACACTGGAATACAATTTCAGAACAGAAAAAGTGCTAATCATTTGGATACAGATAAGATGTGCACATTTTAGGGAGGACACAGAGAAAATGGATATGGTCTTACAGGCTCCACTTTGGCTGCCGTTTTCAATTACCTCTAATCATTTTAAACAACATGTTCACTGGCAATATTGCTCTCAATTAAATGAGTGTCAAATTGATTTTTAGGTTTCTTTAAAAAAAAAAAAAAAAAAACTCGTTGAAAATAGCAAAGAATAAAATCCTCACAGATGAGGATTTTAACTGATCCTGGGAAGAATCACCAGGGGCTCTAAGTTCACTTTTAAACCAACACTAATAATAAATACAAGGGTAGAACTACCAGCAAGGCGTGTACCAAGCAAAGCTCCAACTTGCTGGCAACTGCAGTAACTTGGGGAGAGGAGCAAATAGGGAGGAAACCTCTCCAATAGCTCCTCATGGTCTCTGCCTTTGTTCTTACTGGCATTTAATTTCTGATGACAGACTTTTGTTGTTTGGAGCATAAACCGGACGTACCAGTTTGGAGGCACAATAAGGAGAACAAAGAATGATTTGTTCACACTGTTGGAAAAAAATCTTTTCCAACCATAGAAAATAGCTTTCGCATGGTGAAAATATGCAAATTACATACCAAACCAAAAAGCGGTGGAGGGGAGGACAAGTTTAGAATCTCACAACTCAATCGAAGGCAAGAGGAAATTATAACAGCCGAAGACAATCACACACACACAGAAAAGGCTGTAAAAGTAGTGGGGGAGCTTTGTAAGTGCTTTCAGAGAATCCTAAAAGCACACGAAGGTCATCTAGTCCTCAGAACCAAACCTGCCTCTGAAATCCTGATGACTTTTCAAAGACATCTGACTACAAAATAGAGAAGTCAATCAAACACAAAGGACAATAATAATGCTTTACAATGACAAAGAATCAGGACAGGAATACATATTTACACCCCCAGCTTCCCTTTGAAGTGAAGTGAAGTGAAGTCGCTGAGTTGTATCCGATTCTTTGTGACCCCATGGACTGTAGCCTACTAGGCTCCTCTGTTCATGGGATTTTCCAGGCAATAATACTGGAGTCGATTGCCATTTCCTTCTCCAGGGGATCTTCCCGATCCAGGGATCGAACCCAGGTCTCCCGCATTGTAGACAGGCACTTTACTGTCTGAGCCACCAGGGAAGTCCAACTTCCCTTTGAGACGCTGCAAATGGAGAACTATGGTCTGCCATTGATTCTCCTTAACAAACTTTATTGAAAGATAACAGACACAGAAGTAATACAGAAATCTTAGGTGTTTGTACAGCTTAATGAATTTGCAATGTTAATACACATCTGTTACCAGCACAGACATCAAGAAACAACAGTACGGACACCCAGAAGGTCCCCACACCCATTCCCAGTCACAAACCCAAGGCAACAACAACCATAACTCTCGTGGTCTGGGCGCAGGATGGAAAAGAATTTCCAGATATGAGACAGAATGAGAGGGAAATGAAGTTTATCAGAGTAGGAGACACTGTTAGAACAGCAGGCCAGCTCAAGGGAGAACCGACCCTGAACAGGGGTTCTTAGTCCACTTTTATACCCAAGGTACGAGGAGTGAGATAGGGGTCTTATGGGTCATTTGCTGATTGGATGAAGCACATATACTGGGTGTGGGAAGAGTAAGCCAAATACCTTCTCCCTACCCATTATGGCAGAAAACAAAGAAGAACTAACAGCCTCTTGATGAAAGTGAAAGAGGAAAGTGAAAAAGTTGGCTTAAAACTCAACATTCAGAAAACTAAGATCATGGCATCTGGTCCCATCACTTCATGGAAATAGACGGGGAAACAGTGGAAATAGTGGAAACAGTGACAGACTTTATTTTGTTGGGCTCCAAAATCACTGTAGATGGTGACTGCAGCCATGAAATTAACAGACGCTTGCTCCTGGGAAGAAAAATTATGACCAACCTAGAGAACATATTAAAAAGCAGAGACATTACTTTGCCAACAAAGGTCCATCTAGTCAAGGCTATGGTTTCTCCAGTAGTCATGTATGGGTGTGAAAGTTGGACCATAAGGAAATCTGAGCACCAAAGAATTGATGCTTTTGAACTGTGGTGTTGGAGAAGATTCTTGACAGTCCCCTGGACAGCAAGATCAAACCAGTCCATCCTAAAGGAAATCAGTCCTGAATATCATTGGAAGGACTGATGCTGAAGCTGAAACTCCAATACTTTGGCCACCTGATGTGAAGAACTGACTCATTTGAAAAAAAAAAAAAACCCTGATGCTGGGAAAGATTGAAGGCAGGAGGAGAAGGGGATGACAGAGGATGAGATGGCTGGATGGCATCACTGACTCAGTGGACATGGGTTTGAGTAAACTCTGGGAGTTGGCAATGGAAGGGAGGACTGGTGTGCTGCAGTCCACAGAGTCGCAAGAGTCAGACACAACTGAGCGACTGAACTGAACTGATGGGACAGGAGGGGAGATAGGTTATACTGCTCAGGAAGACCTGAAATCTGTTAGTAGTTACAACATGGGGGAGGGAAAGACAATAAGGGTCTGGTTTTTCCATTCCTACATTCTAAGACCCTCCTTGGTTTTATCTGCTCTTTTCATCCTTGGGTCACTACAACAACCAATATCTTGATTTTTCTAACACGTAAGTTTTACTTGTTCAAGTTTATGTAAATGGAAACACACAGTATGTACTCTTTCGTGAATGGCTTCTTTTACACATCACCTGCCTGTGAAATTCATCTGTATTATTGCATATGATTATTTCTGTTGCTACACAGATTTCCACTGCATAAAACTACTACAGTTTATCCATTCTACCACTGGCTGATGGAAGTCTAAGTTGTTTCTAGTTTGGGGCTCATAAAGTATCTGGAAAAACTGCACAAACTTTCAAAGGGGAAAAAGGTTATTGTGTGTTCTTTCAGTGGATTATCAACAATTGTACAGTAGATCCTTTGGGGCTATTTGATTCTGTAAGAACCTGCACCTTTGTCTTGACTGGGCTATCTGACAATACTTTAAGTTGTAGAAAACTGATAGTAAGGCAATTGATGTTGCCCACAGAAATGCAAATGAACTTTGTCTAGCAGAGATGCAATTGAACTCCACTCATAAAAAAGATCCCAAGCAGTACACTTTTGTCCCAACAGGATATGAGCTAGGTTCACATTTCTGAACAGGTTCATTTCAGCGTTCCTAACTGCTTATACTGTTCTTCAGATTCTCCTTTGAACCAGCGATAACTTGCCTAACACCTCATTAAAAAGTTAAATAAAATCTATGACACATGTCCATTGTACAGTTGTATGAGTGTCATGATTTTACCATTTTTAAAATGGTAACATCATAAGGAATACTGCTATGAATATTCTTGCACATGGCATTTATGGAACATGTTTATTTGAGTACATACTACTGAAACTGCTTTTGTACTAGGAATATGGGCACATTTTTGGAGATTTTTAATGAAACAGTAACTGAACAACTTACGAGTATAAGAGAGTTCTCTACCTGTTCCACATCCAACACTTGGTATCACTCTGGTGGATGTTCAGTGAGATTCTCACTGTGGTTTTAATTTGCACTTTCTTCAAAGAAGGTGCTTGAACATCTTTTCATGTGCTTATTGAAATTCAATATTACTATTTCATGAATGGCCTGATAAAGTCTCTGGCCCAATACAGCTGCTTGATTCTAAAAATTATGGATTTCGCTCTATTACGCAGCAGTGAGCGAAAGGCATAAATCAGTCTTCTCTGGCAAAGCAATGCTGCCTTAATCTAAATAAATAAACCCCTTTAGTATAGTGGTCCTCTATCAGGGCACATGACATAAGAGTTCTGTCCTGAAGGACCCTCCATTCCCAGTGTTATGTATGCTAATCAACACAAAATATGAATGAGATTCTTTTTAGCAGCTCTGGAAAACTAGAGCTTTTGGTCCATGATTGAATTCATATTTTAATTTCAAATCCAGTAATAAGCAAGCTCTCCTCCCCATATAAGGTAAAATGATTGGGTTATAACAAAGTGATAGCCAGTGAAATGGAAAAATGTTGATTTATAAAAATTCACACAAACACTCAAAGCAAATGCAGTCCCTATTAAAGATAGGAAACATAAAAAATTACTGTATCTTCCTCCTGTAACTCAAGCAGTTCAAACACAAAAGATAATGTTTAGTAGTCCTTTTCTTTTTCTTTCTTTAGCAAGTTTCAATCTCTAAAAAACTTAAATAGAGGCATTAATTTACCTATTTTTCAAAATGGCTATAACATATATAGTAGGGCAATTTTAGACTGGAAATATAAATTAAAAGACCAAGGCATCAGACATAAAAGACATGAGAAATACAATTCCTCATGTTTATCTCAAGCACATCCTGACTTCCAGTCAAAAATATCTTTCACACCTGCATTCTCCAAACATTGCCTCTGGTTCCAGCTAGAAAGTCTAAAAGAGTTAAAAGCACCCTGGAAAAGGAAATGGCATCCAACTCCAGTATTCTTGCCTGGAGAATTCCATGGACAGAGGAGCCTGGTGGACTACAGTCCATGGGGTCACAAAGAGTCAGACACGACTGAGCAACTAACACTTGCACTTTGAAAAGCCCCCAGCAGGTAGGACCCCAGAGCCCCCAGTAGGTAGGACCCCGGAGGTTGTATTCTTATTCCGAAACCATGGCCTATGGCAACAAGCCAAGTGAGTACAGCATGAGAGACCATCAGTTACAAATATCACATCAACAACATCAAGGATTCCAACAGTTTATTACAGTAGAAAATAAACTGGATTGTGTTTATAATCTATTTAAGTGGGCTAAATCTGAGTTTGGTTTTAAAATAAGAGTAATAACATATCTATGTAACAAAGTAATGGTACTAAATTTCATAGTTATTAATAAAATGTTTTATTTATCAATAAAATATTGAAGCTGAGATTCCAATACTTTGGCCACCTGATGCAAAGAACTGACTCATTTGAAAAGCCCCTGATGTAGGAAAAGATTAAAGGCAGGAAGAGAAGGGGACAACAGAGGATGAGATGGTTGGATGCCATCACCGACTCAATGGACATGAGTTTGAGTAAACTCTGGGAGTTTGTGATGGACAGGGAGGCCTGGCGTGCTGCAGTCCATGAAGCACTCCAGGTTCCAAAGAGCCAGACACTACTCAACGACTGAACTAACTGAACTAATAAGTTATGTAAAACACATGGTTGGCACACAGAGAGAGTTAAATCAAGAAGATGCTTTTCAGAACTTCCCTGGTGGTCCAGTGGTTAAAAATCCACCTTCCAATGGAGGGGAGGCAGAAGTTTGATCCCTGGTTGAGGAACTAAGAATCCACATGCCAAGGGGCAACTGAACTCTCATGTGACAACTAGACAGCCCAAGAGCCACAACTATAGAGCCCACACACTTACCCGCACACCACAACTAAGACCCTACACACCCATACCTAAATATTAAAAAGAAAAAGAAAGATACTGGTTGGATGAATGAACTGACAAATAACTAACTAGGTCTATACTGGCCTCATCGTTCAATCTTAACGGTACTTAGCATAAGTTGCCTTTGCCCCTTGTTTTCAAAACGTTGTTAATATTTAATATCTGGAAATTTGTTATAATATCATATCATGAAACACATTTGCGTACAACTCATTCTTGAACCCACTGGTATAACACTTCCTAAGCTTTCCAGCTCTCAAGAGAAGGACCAATGCCTAAGAGACAAGCAGCACCTCCTCTGGGCAGCACGTTTCATCACTGGTCTTCACATTCCTGCTCAAGATCAAGGGCCACTCCACCTGGCAAACATCCCACACTCATTCCAACCTTTCTGTGTTTATGTAAACTTTTTACCTGCAACAGGTTTTCTTACCAAGAATGATGTAAAAACAGCCCACTTAAATAAACAAATGTAGACATCAATCTTTTCTAATTGTCTCACAGGTAGCAGCCATATAGACACAACTGAAATGAAGTCCTTAATAAGTAAACATTGCTTCATCAGTCTTAGAGTTAAAAGTAATATCAAGAAGAATTTCTTCACTAAGGAGAAAAATGTAAACTATGGACTTAAGTTAATAAAGTGTCAATATTGGTTCACTAATTTAAAAAAAAGTACCTCGGGAATTCCCTGGTGGTTCAGTGATTAGTACTCCACACTTTCACTGCTGTGGGTCCAGGTTCAAACCCTGGTCTGGGAACGAAGATCTTGTAAGCCAGCCACTGCCATCATTAATACAAGATGTTAACAGGGGAAACCAGGGCGGGGAGGCGGTTATGTTTGAGGGATACATGGGAATTCTCTGTACTTTCTCCTCAACTTTTATGTAAACCTAATGCCAACAAAGGTCCATCTAGTCAAGACTATGGTTTTTCCAGTGGTCATGTATGGATGTGAGAGTTGGACTGTGAAGAAGGCTGAGTGCCGAAGAATTGATGCTTTTGAACTGTGGTGTTGGAGAAGACTCCTGAGAGTCCCTTGGACTGCAAGGAGACCCAACCAGTCCATTCTGAAGGAGATCAGCCCTGGGATTTCTTTGGAAGGAATGATGCTAAAGCTGAAACTCCAGTACTTTGGCCACCTCATGTGAAGAGCTGACTCATTAGAAAAGACTCTGATGCTGGGAGGGATTGGGGGCAGGAGGAGAAGGGGACGACAGAGGATGAGATGGTTGGATGGCATCACTGACTCGATGGATGTGAGTCTGAGTGAACTCTGGGAGTTGGTGATGGACAGGGGGACCTGGCATGCTGCGATTCATGGGGTCGCAGAGAGTCAGACACAACTGAGCGACTGAACTGAACTGAAAGCTGCTTTGAAAATACTCTATTAATGTTTATTCAAAAATATATGGAAAATGTGGAGATTCCACAAATAAATTTTAAACTTCTCTGATACGCTCCTAGCCCCTCACCCAAAAAAAAAGAGAAAAAATAGAGATAAAAGGTAAAAATATAGAGAAAGGTCTTCAGCATGGCCCCTTAGCCAGCTGATGGGAATTAGGTCTCCAGTTGCCATTAACAATCCTCTGGGTCTTGCAAAGGTGAAAGGTAAAAATAGAGACAGAAAAGAGGAATGAAGAGGCGTTAAGGTCTTACACTAAAGAATTCAGTTCCTCAGGCAACAAAAGGCCCTTACTTGGTCTATTTAAATAAAAAAGTTATCACTTTGCTAGTTCTCTCACATACAAACAGCACAACTGAACTTACGAAGTCTTTAAAATAAAGATTGGTTCATGACAATTTTTGCATTGTTGTTGTGTGTTTTCTTTTTTTTTTTTTTTTTTTGGTCAAGCCCCGCCCCTTGAGGGATCAGGGATCAAACTTATGCCCCCTGCAACAGACGCACACAGTCCTACCCAATGGACAGCAAGGGAATTCCCAATAGCCTTTTTAACTGACAGAGTAACAACAATAATTTGTTTTAATTGAGGAGGAAAGGTAAATACATACACACACAAAATTTCTTTAGTTAAAGAAAAAGGGTAAAAATAAAAACATAAAACAAGAGACAGGGGTAGGAGATGGAAGTGTCACCTTACACTAACATGTTCGGTTCCTAAGCAACAGGAGGCTAGCACCCAGCTACATGAGTGCCAATCACGACTACAAAGCAAGCTCTCTCCAATCGGATGATATGTTTTCATCTTAGACATACGGAAACAAAGGAAAACACGTCCAGATCAAAGAGGCATCAGAATCTCCTGTTAACACTGTATTCAAAAACAGTTTTTAAACTCGAGTTGTTTTTTTTTTCCTCCCTCAAACAAGACACTGCCAGCCGGTCATTTTATGTGCTATAACTCTTCTCCAACAATTTCAAAAACTTAAGATAGCACACTTTGAGCAAAGTATTCCTAATGGTAAAAAAAGTAATTCTTTTGAAAGCTCCTAAAAGTAGGAGGAAATAGGGGACAAGTTTTTTGTTTTACTTTTTGCCTAGCTAACCACAAATGATTCAGTTAATGTCAGTGTCAGTATCTTTGTAACCTACTCTGCATGCCATCAGGAAAAAAATGCAAACCACAAAAACCACCTAAAATGCATATTTGTGAGGACTAACAACTTATAGAACAGATACTCGCTAACCACATAAAGCAGACAGCAACCAAGCCTGTATTTTGGTCTTAACACTAAATTCAAAATACAAAACTTGAGGCAAGAAGGAAGTGAGTTTCAAGAACAATATGAAAACCGCAGAACATAAATAATGAATGGAACTTGTAATCATATTTTCATACTTCCAAATTTTTTTTACACACAGAGAGAGGAGTATCTTAAGGAAACTTTAACCTTTCCCCTTTATCCTGATTTTTGAAAGGAAGATCAAAGAAAAGCAGTTTAAACTCACACGTTCCTCCGGTTATGCAACGCAGATTTAGACATTACACTTCAAAACCCCAGCCATTACTTCAGCACCACCAGTCCAAATACCATCGCGGAGCTTTGAAGCGGCCCTAATGGTATCTTCCATTTGCAAGTAACACTTCTGTAGTCAAAAGATCTTACCCCGGGTAGATGTTAATGTAAAACCACTCAGACTACACAGACACACACGCCTGGAGGCAGACTAGAAGGTGTTCAGAAGTCAATGTAACACCATTACAGAGCGTGTCAGCCTAGGAGCTGTCATAAACACTTCATAATCACTCAGACACACAAACTAGATTCCCCTTAACTCGTTATTTTATTTCATGCTGAGTACATGTCCAATTGAAAAGGAACGAGAGAAAACGACGCTACAGATAAGCCAATTTTGGCTTATAGCCTTTTTCCACTTTTAGAAGACTCAGCTTGTCATATTTTATTGGCATTGTAAACCTACACTGATATAATCTGTGGATTGAGATAGTTTTGCAGTAGATACTAACCAAAGAGAAACTGATTATATCAAAGAGAAGGCTAAGGTTTTTCTTCTGTAAAATAGGTATCATACAAACTTGTAAGATTACCCGGATGATAAAAAATGACTTAAAGTGCCAAAAGGCGCAGGAAACGGACCTCCTAGAATCCTTAGCTATTGCAGATGTCAAGTGTATAACAGTACAGGCTCTTTGGAAAACTCCAGGGAATTTCTAATAGAGTTAAATACATGCCTAACCTATGACCCAGCAATTCTACTCCTAGGTAGGTACTCAAAAACAAAGTATTAGTCACAGATCTACAATGATGTTCATAGGAGCTTTCTTCACTATAACCAAAAGCCAGAAACACAAATGCCCATCAAAAGAAGAACAGCTAAACAAACTGCAGTATATTCAATCCACAGAATGAAACACAGTCATGAAAAAAATAAAAAATACAAACTACTACAAAATGTAACAACACGGATGAATTTTTAAAAAGACACAGTGCAAAAGACAAGACACAAAGTGTAACAGCACATGCTACGTGCCTCGACTTACACAAAGTCCAACGCGGCAAAGCTAATCCACACTCAGAAGAGTGATTACCTTGGGGTTAATACTGTCTGGGGAACTTTCTGAGTAAGAAAAACGTTCTACATTTTGTTCTCAATGGTAGTGCCATTTATTTGCACGTGTAAACACATATATACACACTTACATAAACATACATAAAACACACAGTCATCAAACTATAGACTTGACATCTGTACATTTTGTGGTAATCTTTAAAGGTATATGTCATAGAGAAACTGTGGTACCTCCCCACAGTGGAATATCATCCAGCACTGCAAACAAATGTGCTATCAGCCATGAAAAGATGTGAGGGAAGCGTAAACGCGTATCACTAAGTGAAAGAAGCTGATCTGAAATGGCTACATACTGTATGATTTCAAGTATAGGACATTCTGGAAAAGGCAAAACTACATGGACAGTAAAAAGCCAGTGGTTGCCAGAGGAGGGAGCACACGAGATGTTCAGATCAGGGCACAGGCGGAGCACAGAGGGCATTTAGCGCAGTGAGACCCTGTGTGATGCTGTAATGGTGGGGACGTGTCATTACACATCTGTCAAAACCCGCAGCATGTGCAACACTGAAAGCAAACCTGATGTAAACCTCGCACTGTGAATGACAATGTGGGGTCAGCACAGGTTCATCAATTCAAACATGGCACCGCTCTGATGTGCAATGCTCATTAACAGGGAGGCTATGTGTTTGTGGGGGCAAGAGGATGTGGGAACTCTGTACGTTCAGCTCAATTTTGCAATGAACCTAAAACTGCTCTGAAAAATACTTTTTTTTTTCTTATCTACCAAAGAAGCTGAGCTGGTTAACTACGAACTTCAATTTTTTTCTCTGTAAACTGGGAATAATAGCAACTGGTCAAATTGATAGGATAATAAGACAATAAAGGGTAATGTGCCTAAAATAATGTGTGTGGTACATTCTGATTTTTTTAATAGTTGTTACTATTTGTATTATGAAATTTCACTATGCAGCACAAGCATCAAAATTCCCCAAAGCACCCCAACGCTGCTCAGGGCTCTACTGCACTCTGCTCAAACCCCCATCGTGACATGAATCTCACAGACTCAGTACTGCTGACATTTTGGACTCAATAATCTTTGCTGTGGGAGGTTGTCCAGTACACGGTAGGATGTTTAACAGCATTTCTGGCTTTTACTGACTAGATGCCAGTAGCAACTCCTAATGATGACAATAAAAAATGTCTGCAAACACAGACAAATGTTTCCTTGGGGGCACAATCACTCCCATTTGGGAAGCACTGACACAGACGGCAATCATGTAGTGACAGAGCGCACAAGTAAAACACCATCTCCTCGAGGCAGGGCTCAGCCCTCAGCTACACTGATACATCCTAATACGTGGCATCGACCTAAAGTTCCAGTGTGGCTGAAGGGAAAGACGAGGGTTCTGCTAATTAACTTTTTTAAAAAGAGATTTTAGGAAAAGGGGATATACTGGGAACGGAAATGGAATGAAAGCAAACAGCAAAAGATTATAAAACTGACTTCGAATCTTTCTGATACTGACTCTCTAGCACACTTAGAATATCCAGCTAAAGGCTGAAATCTTGAAACATACTTATTAACATATATACTCATATATACATGAGCATATATATATATGTGCACATACATATGTAAATATATATGTAAATACACACACACATATCCTACCAGACAATGTACCTGGCACCAGAGATACAGACCATGAAAACCTGATCATAGTTCTAGAGATACAAAGAATTCTCCCAACTGCTAATGTAAAATCAAGATTTCCAGAAAATACTGAAACACACAGGAAAACTGAATTAAAAATTATGAAATCAGAAACTCTTCACTTCATTCCTTCGGGCCTATGTTCAAAATTCAAACATTAAATTGATTATGAACAAAATCTAGAAGATAGAAATACTAGTTCAGTTCCTTTTTAAAGGCCCCAGAGGGGAATTCTCTGGTGGTCTGGTGGTTGAGACATCATACTTCTACCGTGTGGGGCACAGGTTTGGTCCCTGTCAGGGAACCAGATCCCACATGCCGCCTGGTACACCCAATAAGAAAGTCCCCAGAAACCTATTATTTTCTATTATCTCACCCTTCCCATCTGAAAAAAAAATGAGAACACAGTTGATTACTACCAATCAACCTGAATGAATATTAAGGGAAAGAACAGGCTTATAATGGAGAGCACTTAATTTTAATATTTAAAAATACAAATATTTCAATTCCATTTTAAAAATAATTCTCACTAAAGTGTGTGTGTGTGTGTGTGTGTGTGTACACGTATACATGTACAATAAATCTTTGGTATGCTTAACTATACTCAACAACTTTTCCCATCAAATTGCATGTA
Organism: Bos grunniens; assembly: GCF_055505025.1. Lineage (NCBI taxonomy): Eukaryota > Metazoa > Chordata > Mammalia > Artiodactyla > Bovidae > Bos > Bos grunniens. The sequence goes on along the minus strand of NC_141183.1, from coordinate 51,240,769 downwards.
TCTAAGCCAGTAGTTTCGACCAAAATTTTCTCTGGAGTTGTGGTTCTAAATCAGAGGACATCTGACAATGACTGGAGACATCTTTAATTGTCATAATTAAGGGAGTTGGTTTGGGCATTTAGTAGACAGAGGCCACAGACGTGACTATGTATGCTACAATGTACAGAACAGCCCCCCGTAATAAAGAGTCACCTGGTCCAAAACGCCAATAATGGCAAGAATGAGTCACAAATATATATAACTCGTATTTGCCTACTTTTATGTGCTATGCATTAAAATTCATTTTAATTAATTTATTTTAAAAAGTATCAGCCTTTTAAAACAATCATTTGTTAATTCTGTTATCACTTCTGATAGTTCACATCAAGATGATCAGCACTTTTTAAACCAGAAACATATACATAAAGAAAGAAGACAGGGCTTCCCTGGTGGCTCAGCGGTAAAGAATCCATCTGCCAATGCAGGAGACACAGGTTCAATCCCTGATCCTGAGCCTGCTCTCTAGGGCCCCAGAGCCGCAACTTCTGAGCCCCTGCACGGCAACTAGAGAGTAACCCCGCTTGATGTAACTAGAGAAAAGTCCGTAGAGCAACAAAGACCAGAACGGTCATAAATAAATAAATACAATAATAAATCTACTTAAATGAATTTTTAAAAAGGAAAGAAAGTAGATTAAAAGAAAAGGCATAAGAGAAAACCGTGTGATCAATGCACTCTGTCAAGCTGCAAATAATCCCCAGGCCAAGGTGAAGAATATTCAAATATGGCAAACTGGAAAAAAAAAAGGGGACTTAGTCTCAAGATTAATCATTGCGTCTGTAGATGAAAATCTGATTGAGTTCATATACTATGAATCCATCAACATAAAGTTCAAAACTGGCAAAATGACCATAATTCATGGTGTTAAAGATCAAGGTAGTAGGTCAACTAAATCTAAATAAAACTGGAAAAGACTAACAATAAAAAAAAATTTTAATCATTGTAAATGTCTATTTCCTGGTTTTGATATGGTACTATAATTTATATGTCATCTCTGGGAGAAATTGAGGGAAATGCACCCAGGACTCTAATATTCTGCAATTTCCCATGAGTCTATGATTTTTTCAAAATTCAAAGGTTTAAAAATCAATTTGAAAATAGACTAAAAATAAAAGCAAAAACACAGAAATGGTCAAAATTACGTACTCATATTTGGTGGGCAAACAATGATCCTTTCAGGAGTGCTGAGTTCGTGCATACTCAGTCATGTCCAACTCTTTGTGACCTCACTGACTGTAGCCCACCAGGCTCCTCTGTCCATGGGATTCTCCAAGCAAGAATACTGCAGTGGGTTGCCCTTTCCTCCTCCAGGGGATCTTCCTGACCCAGGAAATGAACCCACGTCTCCTGAGTCTCCTGCATTGGCAGGTGAATTCTTTACCACTGAGCTACCTGGGATGTCAGTCCTTTCAAGAAATGGTGCTAAATCAATTACATTTTTTAATTTTTTCAATTCAAAAAAGCCTTGACCCCTGTGTCAAACCATATACCAAAAATTTCAAAAGGATTATAAATCTAAAGATAATAGCAATCTTCTGGCAGAAAACATGGAGAAAGCAACGACACCCCACTCCAGTACTCTTGCCTAGAAAATCCCATGGACAGAGGAGCCTGGTAAGCTGCAGTCCATGGGGTCGCTAGAGTCAGACACGACCAAGTGACTTCACTTTCACTTTTCACTTTCATGCATTGGAGAAGGAAATGGCAACACACTCCAGTGTTCTTGCCTGGAGAATCCCAGGGATGGGGAAGCCTGGTGAGCTTCCGTCTATGGGGTCACACAGAGTTGGACACGACTGAAGCGACTTAGCAGCAGCAGCAGCAAACATAACAGAATATTTTCACGGCCTTAGAATAAAGGATACAAAAAGCATTAAGAATAGAGTAAACCACTTAAAATTTGATTTGGATTTCCTTCATCAAAAGACAACATTAAAAAAGTGAAAATTTTAAAAACCTGATAAGGAAGACTAACAGGATAAATGATGAAATCATAAAATGGACTTCATTATTATTTGTATCAAATTTAAAGGTGCTGGTTTTGCTAACAGTGCTATGGTTATAAAAGATAATGTGCTTGTTCCCAGGAAATACACACAGAATTTTTTATGGAAGGGGGGCATAAATTCTCCTATTGATAAATGGTTCAGAAAAAAATCTGCACACACAGAAAAAATTGAGAGAATGATAAATAAAAAGTAAAATCTCCTTCACTAGTAAATCTGGGTAATGAGTAACAGGAGTTCCTTATATTAGTACAAAATTTTCTGAAAGTTAAAAATTATTGCAAAATAAAAGCATCTTTAAAGCCACAATAAGATACCAACCCATATACACAAGAATGGTTAAAATTAGAAAGACTGACAATACCAAGAGCTAATGAGAACGTGCAGCATGTGAAACTTTCATAAATTGCTGGTGGGAGTACACACTGGTAAAACCACTTCGGAAAACTGATTGGCAGTTATCTACTAAAGTTAAACATACGCGTTCACTTCGACACAGCAAATCCATTCCTAGGTCTACATCCCAGAGAAATGGGTGCAGCATATATCCACCAAGGAACACACACAAGAACACCAGAGCAGCTTTATCCATAATATTCAAAAAGTGCAATCAACAAAAACATTAATCAGTTGTATAATGGACGGGCTTCCCCGGTGGCTCAGACGGTAAAGAATCTGCCTGCAATGTAGGAGATTCGGGTTCGATCTTTGGGTCAGGAAGATCCCCTGGAGAAGGGAATAGCAACCCACTCCAGCATTCTTGTCTGGACAATTCCATGGACAGAGGTGCCTTTCCATGGGGTTGCAAAGAGTAGGACACTAAAAATAGTATACAGCAAAATTAAGAGCAAATCACTGCTACATATAATAACATGAAAGAATCTCATAGTCACACTGTTGAGAGAAAGAAGCCAGACACAAAAGAGTAGACTGGATTATCTCTGACCACCCCCCAACACACACCCTGTTTTTTTTTTAAGTTCAAGAATAGAAAACACTAATCTCTGGTGACAGAAGTCAGAATAGTGGTTACTTGGAGGTACAAGGAGGCAGCAGTGACAAGCAAGTGGCACGAGGGACGACTGAGTGGCTGGAAGTGGTCTGTGTCTTAATCTGAGTGGTGCCCAGAAAGTTATACACACGTTAAAAACTCAATCTGCTCACTGACGATCTGTGCACCTTATGGTATTTAACACGGTCAGTGAAATTCGTAAGAAAAACAGCTGCCTTCCGCACACTCACTGGTCAGCTTGTGTCCAAAGAGGAGCTTCCATTTCAGAGTGGAAAAATATCAAAATTATTTCAAACAAGAGATTTCGATTTACAATACTAAATTTCAAACTCATTTTTCAAATCAACAAAGGTCACAGAAAGCCACTATTTAAACACTGGCAAGACTAAACTTTATTTTTTTTTGTTTTTGTTTTTTAAGACTAAACTTTAGATATAGACTTGTTTAAAGTCATACCTTAGGAAACATATTCCACAGAAAATATTTTCCTCTACTAATCTGAGTGAATTTCACAAGCTACTTAAATATTCTTCTTCACTTCTGCTTTTATTAGGGCTTCCCTGGTGGCTCAGAGGGTAAAGAATCTGCCTGCAATGCAGGAGACCCAGGTTCGATGACTGGGTCGGGAAGATCCCCTGGAGAAGGAAAGAGCAACCCACTCCAGTATTCTTGCCTGGGAAATCCCACGGACAGAGCAGCCTGGCAGAATTCCACAAGTTGTTTCAATATTATTCTTCATTTCTGCTTTCATTCACTCTGTGACACCTGAAGATCGTCCACTGCCAAGTGACTAAAGAGCCATTCATACTTCTCTTTCCAGTAATAAGAGACTGAACCAAACAAAATAAGGCTCTACTCTCAACAAAGGCAACTTTTTTGATTTGGGTCCATATTCAAACTTTCTCTGCTTGCCAGTTACCCAAATCACTGACTTTAGATTGTTCCCAAATGAAACCCATAAAAATTGTTTCCTGGCTAGCACTCTTGACATGGCAAAGTTGCCACCCATCTTCTAACAAATAATAAGCTAATTGGTATTCACCTCAAATATGTCCTTGCAGGTTTTCTCTGAAGTTTTCAATGTAAAGGCAAGACAAAAAGTGTAAAAGCCACACTAAAAGCTTTAACGAAAATATTTTCTTTTAAGGGAACAGTTGGACTTTTCTTAGCCCAATGTGTTGGCGACACCTAGTGTTGCTTCTTTGCAGCACATCCAAGAAAACACTCCGAATCTTAACTTCAATTGCTCAGTCGTGTCCGAATCTTTGCGATCCCGTGGACTGCAGCACACCAGGCTTCCCTGTCCATCACCAACTCCCAGAGCTCGCTCAAACTCATGCCCATCGAGTCAGTGATGCCATCCAACCGTCTCATCCTCTGTCGTCCCCTTCTCCTGCTGCCTTCAGTCTTTCCCAGGATCAGGGTCTTTTCCAATGTGTCAGCTCTTCCCATCAGGTGGCCAAAGGACTGGAGTTTCAGTTTCAGCATCAGTCCTTCCAATGAATATTCAGGACTGATCTTTAGGATGGACTGGTTGGATCTCCTTGCGGTCCAAGGGACTCAAAAGTCTTCTCTAACACCACAGGTCAAAAGCATCAATTCTTCAGCACTCAGCTTTCTTTATGGTCCAACTCACATTCATACATGACTACTGGAAAAACCATAGCTTTGACTAGACGGACCTTTGTTGGTAAAGTAATGTCTCTGCTTTTTAATATGCTGTCTAGGTTGGTCATAACTTTCCTTCCAAGGAATAAGCGTCTTTTAATTTCATGGCTGCAATCACCATCTGCAGTGATTTTGAAGCCCAAGAAAATAAAGTCTGTCACTGTTCCCCATCTATTTGCCATGAAGTGTTAGGACCAGGTGCCATGATCTTAGTTTTCTGAATGTTGAGTTTTAAGCCAACTTTTTCACTCTCCTCTTTCACTTTCATCAAAAGGCACTTTAGTTCCTCTTCACTTTCGGCCGTAAGGGTGGTGTCACCTGCATATCTGAAGTTACTGATATTCCTCCCCACAATCCTGATTCCAGCTTGTGCTTCACTCAGTCTAGCATTTCCCATGATATACTCTGCACATGAGTTAAATAAGCAGGGTGACAATATATAGTCTTGATGTACTCCTTTCCCAATTTTAAACCAGTCCATTGTTCCATGTCCAGTCCTAACTGTTGCTTCTTGACATGCATACAGATTTCTCAGGACACAGGTAAGGTGGTCTGGTATTCCCCTCTCTTAAAGAATTTTGCACAGTTTGTTATGTTGTGATCCACACAGTCAAAGGCTTTGGCATAGTCAATAAAGCAGAAATAGATGTTTTTCTGGAATTCTCTTGCTTTTTTGATGATCCAGCGGATGTTGGCAATTTGATCTCTGGTTCTGCTTTTTCTAAATCCAGCTTGAGCATCTGGAAGTTCTCGGTTCACACACTGTTGAAGCCTGGCTTGGAGAATTTTGAGCATTACTCTACTAGCATGTGAGACGAGTGCAACTGTGCGGCAGTTTGAGCATTCTTTGGCATTGTCTTTCTTTAGGACTGGAATGAAAACTGACCTTTTCCAGTCCTGTGGCCACTGCTGAGTTTTCCAAATTTGCTGGCATATTGAGTGCAGCACTTTCACAGCATCATCTTTTAGGATTTGAAATAGCTCAGCTGGAATTCCATCACCTCCACTAGCTTTGTTCATAGTGATCCTTCCTAAGGCCCACTTGACTTTGCATTCCAGGATGGCTGGCTCTAGGTAAGTGATCACACCACTGTGGTTATGAAGATCTTTTTTGTACAGTTCTTCTGTGTATTCTTGCCACCTTTTCTTAATATCTTCTGCTTCTGTTAGGTTCATACTGTTTCTGTCCTTTACTGTGTCCATCTTTGCATGAAATGATCCCTTGGTATCTCTAATTTTCTTGAAGAGATCTCTAGTCTTGCCCATTCTACTGTCTTCCTCTATTTGTTTGCACTAATCACTTAGGAAGGTTTTCTTATCTCTCCTTGCTATTCTTTGAAATTCAGATGGAGGTATCTTTCCTCTTCTCCTTTGCCTTTCGCTTCTCTTCTTTTCTCAGCTACTTTCAAGGATTCCTCAGACAACCATTTGCCTTTCTGCATTTCTTCTTCTTGGGGATGGTTTTGATCACTGCCTTCTACAATGTTACGAACCTTCGTCCATAGTTCTTTAGGCACTCTATCAGATCTAATCCCTTGAGTCTATTTGTCACTTCCACTGTATAATCGTAAGGGCTCATACCTGAATGGTCTAGTGGTTTTCCCTAATAAATCTTAACTTACTGAACCTCAAATACACTGTTTCATACAACTCTCATCTTTTAGGTACTGTAATGAATACGTTTTCAATACCTGTTTAAGATATTAAGCACTTCAAAAGAGGATGAGAGGACTTCCATGGTGGTGCAGTGGATAGGAATCCATCTGCGAATACAAGGGACATGGGTTTAATTCCTGGTCTGGGAAGATTCCACATGCTGCAGAGCAACTAAGCCTGAGTGCCATAACTAAAACAGGCAAAACTAATCCACAGTGGAAAATAAGATAACAGTAGTGGCTGTTTCACAGATGGGATGGAGGAAAAGTTGAGAACAGCCACAAGGGAAATTTCTTGAATGATAATCATGGTCTATATCTTGCCAGAGATGTGGGCTGCCATGTCTTTATCAAAGCTCAGGAAGTTTACATATTAAGATTTGTGTATTTAACTGTGGGTAAATTTTACATTAAAAACTAATCAAATATTCAACTTTAATGATAAGCCATGCAAAAGTATTTAGGGGGAACCATGCTGATTTTGCAATTTACTTTGAAATGTACCCCATAAGATCTATAGGTAGAGAGAAAATTAAGCAAATACAGTAAAAATTTTCATGGTATAATCGAGGTGGTGAGTATACATATTTTCCATAAAATTGGTTCAACTTTGCTCTATATTCAGACTTTTTGAAGTTCTTACAATGGTACAAAGCTCATTTTGTAAGTTTTACCTTGCAAAACTGTAGCCCAGCACTTCTGAGACACCCAGCATTTTTCACCTGCTCACCAAGCTCCACCAAAGTGTCTCCCTGCTATTTTTAAATATAGGAAACAGAATCCTATATGAGAGAGTACTGCCTTTAAACGCCCCTTCCTCAAATGCCCACAAGACTTACTCCTCCACACTTCTGCTCTGCAAGTCACTGAGAGAGGCTTTCCAAGACTACCTTACATAATACAGCAACCCACAACAACACCAACCACCCCACTATAACACTTGGTATGTGTTTATTTATTATCAAAGCATTGTACATGTTTTAATATCATCTTCCCCACTCTTCAACCCACCCACCTAAAATAGAAATTCCATAAGAATAATGGTTTTGTTTAGCTCATTGTTGTTTTCCCAGCACCTTGAACAAGGTCTGGCATATAAAAGACAATCAATAAATCTTTGCTGAGTGAATGAATTAATGAATGAACGAGGCAAGTATAAATGGCATGGCTTTATAAGAATGCAATTTGGCAAATCTACCAAGAGCTTTAGTATACCTTTTATTGATCTCTCTAAATTACATAATCATAAAGATATTTATCTCAATATTCTTAAGAAAAAAAAAACTTAAGAAATCTCAATCAATGTCCAACTATAGAGTAAAGAACATTTCCACCTCAGAACCTCTGACTTTACTATTTGCTGTTCCAATCATACTGTGGCTAAATTTAATTACTTCCATGCCACTTCCTTATTATAATCTCTTTTTTCTTCATATTACAATTTGTCTTTATTTATTTTTATTTAAATCCAGTTCTTCTACTAGCTCCTAAAAGACACTATTTTGCTCAAAATACATACTTTATTACAGACTTGTGTTAAATAAATGAACACTTTTTAAGTTCTCATACCTCAGGGTACCCAGTCAATCTATGTGTAAGACTGGCTGAAAATATATATATATATATATATAAATATATAAATATAAAGAATACAAGCAAGATATTTTAAAATAACTGAAATAAATAAAATAAATAACTAAGATAACAAGAGCTAAAAGAATTATGGGAGTTAAAGGAAAAGTACAGAATTACTGTGTTTTGTGTTTTTTTTTTTTTTTTTTCATATAAATCCCATAAACCTATTTGGTCTTTAGTCCATGTACTGCTGATTTTTTTAATTAACTTACATTACCATATGTAAAATAGACAGCTAGTGGGAATTTGCTGTATGACTGAGGGAACTCAAACAGGGCTCTGTAACAACCTAGAGGGCTTAGATGGGAGAGAGGTTCAAGAGGGAGGGAATATATGTATACCTATGACTGATTCATGTTAATGTTTGACAGAAAATAACAATTCTGTAAAGCAATTATCCTTCAAATAAAAAATATAAATTTTTTTTTAATTTTTTAAGAATTTTAAAGGAATTCCCTGGCAGTCCAGTGGTTAGAACTCTGTGCTCTCACTGCCAAGGGCCACATTCAAACCTTAACTAGGGAACTAAGATCCCACAAGCCACGTACCATGGCCAAAAGAAAATAAAATAAATTTTTTTAAAAAGAATTTTAAGCAAGAGCACTGATATTCACATTACCAAAAAGAGGTAATGGCATTGCTAGACATGAGTAGGAAAGGGACCTATTTATCCAGAACAACAACATAAATAATCATTCTTTCTCATGTTACATCAGATGTGTTGACAGAAGGCGCGTGACAGCTTGGGAAAGCTATGAATACTAGTGTTTTCCTGCAGGCATCTCATACACAAAGTCATAGGGACTGGGCAATAGAGATACCACTTCCGCACAGTTTTGAGCTAACTCAACTTAGCTAGATTCTGAGATATCATCTAAGCCTCAACTGCATTTATGCATTTCATTAAAAAGGCTGAGCACCAAAGAATTGATGCTTTTGAATTGTGGTGCTGGAGAAAAGACTTTTGAGAGTCCCTTGGACTGAAAGGAGATCAAACCAGTCAATTCTAAAGGAAATCAACCCTGAATATTCATTGGTAGGACTGTTGTTGAAGAAGAATCTCCAATACTTTGGCCACCTGATGCAAAGAGCCGATTCACTGGAAAAGATCTGACTCACTGGAAAAGATACTAATGCTGGGAAAGACTGAATGCAAAAGGAGAGAGTGTCAGAGGAAGAGAAGGTTAGAAAGCATCACTAACTCAATGGACAAGAATTTGAGCAAAGTCTGGGAGACAGCATTGGACAGAGGAGCCTGGCTTGCTACAGCCCATGTGATCACAAACAGTCACACATGACTTAGTGAATGAACAACAACAATGAACTTCATAAACAATTTTTTTTTTTAATGTTTAGCCAGGATGTTTATTTTCTTAATCTGAGACTCAGAGGTGGGACAATTATATAAAGTCAACCTTGGGCACAAACTTGAAGCAAAACCTGAGCTGAAATTCAGACAAGGATGGACTTTCTGCCCACCCTCACTTAACTCAAAAGCAAATATGCTTTACGGTCTCAAAGGTCCCTTAGAACCAGGTTTATTTCTAGACTGACCAACATAAACTCCTCATCTACACATGGTAACACTTAAATGATTACTGAATGGCTAACTAGTGATAAGTTTCAGAAGGGTTTAGTTAGAGCAATGGGTAACTCACACTGGTCTATAAAGGATGAACATATGAAGGTACACCATAACTTTTACCCTGAAAACTAACACTAAGCTGCCATACCACTTGCATGGCATATCTTCTGCTACCGCAGAGAGGAAATAGAGCCCTTAGATAGTGGGCTTTGAATGTTAAGTCAGACAGAACTGGGTTTGCATTCCAATTCCTCCTCTTTAAGTAGTGTGACCTTACCACCTATAAAATAGGATAACTTCTCCCTCACAGTATACAACACATGAGACAATGTGTATATAAAGCTCTCTGAACACAGGAAGAGCTCCATCAGTGCAACAGAAGGAGCTTATTTTTCCAAACTGCCTCCTAATTCTTGAACCAGTCCTCAGGGGGGCTATACAACTACAATAGTAACAACTGACAATTAATGAAAATTCCACGAAGAAAAGATTATTTAGTTCTCTCAAAATACAATCTGTGCATAAGAATTACTTCAAAGAAGTAATTAAAATTACTCGGAAGACCTTTAAGTTACTCAGAGCTAGACATAAGTCAACTATTAAAAGCGATACCTCTAATTATAACCAAAGCAAGTGGGCAGCCTGAGTACCACCAAAGGAATGTGTTCAGTCTGGTCAACACCCCTAATCCACAAGGCCCAACCCTGTTAAAGCTCTAGCTTCCTCTTTGCCTTCAAGTCCGTCATCAAACAGAGTAAAGCATCAAAATGGTGGTGACCTAAATGGGAAGGGAATCCCAGAAAGAAGATACATATACATTTATATACATATAGCTGATTCACTCTGCTGTACAGGAGAAACTAACACAGCATTAGAAAGCAACTATACTCCAATCACTCAGTCATTAAAAAATAAATTTTTTAAGAATCAAAATATAGTCTCTTATTAATAAGAAAAGGTTACATTTACAAAATCCTCTCCTCTGAACACAACCTAGAATTATTTTTCTTGTTAGGAAAAAGCAAATAAACAAAACACTGCTACATTTTAGGTCCTTTTGTCTATGCCTTTGGCATGATACTTCAATTACAAACAACATTGCAAGGTCTTGAAAAAATGTCAATTACACATCCCCAAAGGCAAAAAAAACAAGTTCACTCAATCCATGACATACCAACAGGATTCTTCTATCTCTGCAAAATAAAGCCAATTTTTAAGAAATATAAAGCCTCAAATCCTAAATATTTAATAATATGATACATAATTATTATAAGATTAGTGCATGTGTATGTGAGTGTTAGTAGCTCAGTTGTACCCGACTCTTTGCAACCCCATGGACTAAATAGCCTGCCAGGCTCCTCTGTCCATGGAATTCTCCAGGCAAGAAATACAGAAGTAGGTTGCCATTCCTTTCTCCAGGGGATCTTCCCAACCCAGGGATCAAACCTGGGTCTCGTGCATTACAAGCAGATTCTGTACCAACTGAGTCACCAGGGAAGCCCCCTATAAGATTAGAGGAACTATAAGAACTATAGTTCATTATCAGTGATTTACAGAATATAAGAATAAACAATATTTTTAGTTTAAATGTTTAAGAATTATGAAGATCAATGTACTCATTACTCAATAATCCTTACGCCAAATTCTGTACTCAAGAACATCTAGCATTTCATTAAATTTGAGGCAATATATATTTGCTTATAAATCTTTTAGGAAGTAACCATAATACTCAAAAGAACCGAAAAGGGAAGAAAAAAAAGTCTAGTTGAACCCATGCAAAACAGCCTTCAAACAATGTAGTAAATGCGTTTATTAAAGGCACAAATACTGGCCCCGGGTCTCCAACTGCAAAAAAAAACAAAAAACTACACAACAGATGTTCCACCTGCCAACTAGGCCTTCCACCCCAGTCTATAAGAGAGACATGATATTTAGGCCATGCCAAACACCAGAATATAACCAAGTATGAGCCAAAGTATGTAGTCCCAACTGCACTTCACTGAGCTGTGATCCCACCAAGCCTCTTCCTCTTCTAGTACATTTACTTTTGGTCATCCCAGAGAATCACATGGAGGACTGAAGATGGAAACTGGGCCCAGTGTTAGGCAATGTAAAACATTTATCAAAACTGTGATTTATCCTAACAGATACACAGACACAAAATGACCTTAGTTCAAGCTCATGTATTACATCATTGTTTCTAATATCAGAAAAGGCCAGGGGAGGGTGCACTCAGGTGTTACCAATAATTGGAAACAAGTCATGTAAATTAAGGAAAGTCCAAATAAGAGAATTATATGTGGCTATATATCCCATAGAGAAGCTCTTGGAATACTAATTCATAAGTAAAAAACAGCAAAGTACAGACAGTTGTATAGTATGTTCCCTTCTGTTAAGGAACGGCAGGGAGGGAGAAATATATATGTTCTTATTTGCTAAAAAATCAGGATACATAAGACACTAGAAACCCTAGGGAACTAGAAACTACTCAAGATAAGGGAAACTGAGGACAGCAGCAGTAGGGAGCTTTGTTGCCCACTCACACCTCTTGAATTTTGGACCACGTGGATGTTTTAACTGACTCAAAACATTTTTTTTTAATAATCGCTAATTTTTTTAAGCCTTCTATAAGCTTCTTTGTTGTTGTTTAATCATTAAGTTGTGGCTAACTCTGCGACTCCACGGACTATAGCGTGCCACGCTCCTCTGTCCAAGGGATTTTCCAGGCAAGAACCCCTCGAGGGGGCTGCCATTTCCTTCTCCAGGGGTTAGCCTCTTTACTCTTTTGTAAAAATTGCAGGAAAAGAGAATAATAATACCTACTTCATAGGGTTACCATGATGAGACGTGAGATCTTCCATGTAAAGTGATCCCCACAATCGCTAGCCTACTTTACAAACCGTTTACTGCATGGTTCAGTTCCCACGTGCCCTTTACTCCTTGGGCCTCCTATGGGGTTCCACACAAAGCAGTCTCTGAGCAACTGCTTGCAAAATAAATGGAGGAGTCCTTAGAGAAAATATGGCCACCAGCTAGCATGCTGCAAAGTTTTCTATTTCAGGGAGTCAGCATATTCATACTTACAGGGATGCTCCAGACCTGCATTCCATCACTGTAGCCAATCATAATCAGCAAAGGCGGCTCATTCCCTGTGCTATGAATTTCATGAAATTCCAGATTCCTTGATGTATCTGCATTAGAATTAAATAACAGAAGAGGAAATTTAAAAGACACAATGTCAATCAACAAAAATAACGACATTCCTTTAATGCTATTGGCATAACGATTGCTTCAATTATTTTTCAATAAAAGTTCAGAAGTTTGGGGACTTCCCTGGTGGTCCAGTGGTTAACAATCTGCCCTGCAATGCAGGAGACACGGGTTCAATCCCTGGTCAGGGACCTAAGATCCCACATGCTGCAGGGGCAACCAAGCCTGAGCACCACAACTACTGAGCCCAAGCACCACAAGTAGAGAGTCCGACGCAATGAAAGGCCCCACAGGATGCAATGAAGATCCCGGGTGCCACAACTATGATCTGACCCAACCAAATAAATATTTTCTTTAAAAATTCAGAAGTTTTGGAAAACATTTAAATGAAAGTGAACAAAAAGCTGAAATCACAAAACTAGTAGTTTTTTTGGTCGTTCCGCTGCTAAGTCGTTTCTGACTCTTTTGTGACCCCATGAACTATTGTGTAGCCAGCCAGGATCCTCTGTCTACAGGATTTTCCAGGCAGGAATACTGGAGTGGGCTGCCAATTCCTTCTCCAGGGGATCTTCCTGGATCAGAGACAGAACCAGCGTCTCCAGTATCGGCAGGAGGATTCTTTACCACTGAGCCACCAGGGAACAGTACCTATAATTAGCACAAGTAGGTTTTAAAAACCAAACTCTCTCAGGAGGGTACCAGTAGGAAGTATCATTCCATCACACATGAAGAGCAGACTACAGAACCTGACAGACTGACAGCAGTACCCAGGGGAAATGCCAGCGCCGGGTGAAGGACAGCGGAGCAGTGCCCGCAGAGGCAGACAATGTAAGCTGTGTGGGTTCACAAGTTGTATCTGGACACTCTGAGAAACAATGGGGAGAGGATAAGGTAGAGTAAGATGCAAGATGGGGAGGAGTGGGGGAACTTCCCTGGAGGTCCAGTGGTTAAGATTCTGTGTTCTCATGCAAGGGGCTAGGGTTGGATCTCCAGTCAGGGAACTAAGATCCCACCTGCCACATGGTAGGGCCAAAAAAAGATGGAGTAAAGGTCTCTGCAAAGAGCTAGAGGGCTTGTGTTAAGTTGGCACAAGAAGCACTATGCAAATATGATTACTCTTGTCATAAAATCATGCTACATTAAAAAAATATTTTTCTAATTAAGAAATTTTTTAAAATAAAAATCAAACTCTCACTAGATACCCAGGAAATACTAATACCAAGAATACAACCACCTATAAAGGCAAATCAAAGTAAAATATTTAGCAAAATTAACTAAATACAAATATGATGTGTAACCATCTAGAATTCTAGTATGTATAAATTTAGCAATGGAAGAAAAATTATGTTCCTTTCCTTACAGGGGATAGTAAATCCTGACACATCTGAACACACTGGACATACAGTTCACAATAAAAGAATTATGTGTACTTTTCTAATCAACTTTTCCAGTTCACACCAGTGAATATTAAGCATTTATCATCCTTACTGAACAGAACTATTACACCTCAAAAATCACTAATCAAGACTTTTCTTCTCAGATCACAACCTTATCTTCCAGCAAGTTTGCTTAACTATTTGCTTTGTGATTTGCTCTGACTTCATTAAGACCTCCAACCCACTGAAACCCTGCCTTCTCCCTACTCTTCAGGCCTCTCTCATATATTTACTCTCCTCCTGCCTTAACAGTCTTTGATCAGGCATCTCAGTAACTTCTGCCAGTCATCTACATTCTCTTATCCTTTGTGTGGGATCTTTGCATGGCACCCAACCAGCAAAACCTCAATCCTAGATGAACCCAACCAGTCCACTATCCTAGTATATTCCATGGCAACCAAGTACCCCCAGAGAAAATCACAAGAGACACAATTGTCACCACTATAAATTATCTCCACAAACCTCAACTGAGCCTTCAAAACTGCACAACAAATGTACTCAATTTTCTGAAACAACTTCTACAATTTCAATGACTTTCTTAAACTGTTCTCCAAGCCCTGACTCCACCCAATGTCTCCTTACTCAGCAGATAATGTGTCTCATATACCGCACAAGGAAATCTAGAAACTTCGTTGCCAAAAACCTACATGCATCTGTACCACTCACTCTCTTCTCATTCCACTCTATGACACACAATTCTATTTCCTTTTGTCTAAAGTAAATTACTCTGCGAGGGGGAAGGGGAGGGTGGGATGAATTAGGAGATTAGGACTCTTTGGGACCCCACAAACTATACATATACAGTCCATGGGATTCTCCAGGCCAGAATCCTGGAGTGGGTAGCCTTGCCCTTCTCCAGGAGATCGTCCCAACCCCGGGATGGAACCCAGGTCTCCTGCATTGCAAGCGGATCCTTTACCAGCTGAGCCACAAGTGAAGCCCATAAATACATTACCATGTGTAAAATGGCTAGTGGAACCTGAGTGTACCACAGGGAGCTCGGCTGGGTGCTCCATGATGACCTGGATGGGAGGGTTGGTGGAGAGGGGGGGATGTGGGCGGGAGGTCCAAGAGAGAGGGGACACATGTAGACATAGAGCTAATTCACTGTGTTATGCAACAGAAACTAACGCAACACTGCAAAGCAATTATACTCCAGTAATTTTTAAAGTGAGAAACCTCCAGTCTGACGAAGGAGACAGATGTGTAAGCTGATGATTCTGAAACAGCATGAAAAAGGCAACAATAAATGTAGGTGCTAGGGCAGAGATGACTAACGTCATGGAGAGATGATAAAGTTGGAGTACCCAGAGAGACTCCATAGAGCCTCAATGACCTAGGGTTTGAAGGATGAATAGAACTTTTCCAAACAAACAAAAATAAAGTAAATCACTCTGCTTTGGATCCTATTCTCTCTCACCTTCTCAGGGCTCTTTCTCTAACCCTTCCTTTCCTGTATCTCCCATTCCTTCCACGTACTGTATACTCCCAATGAGTATTTAAACATGCTAAAGTGCCTATCTTTTAAAATTTTTCAAATAAATCAATATCTGTGAATTTTAGATATAAATGACAAAGCTAAAATTAACAAAACACTAGAGGAACACTGTAGAAATGTATTTTCATGATTATGGTACAGGGAAAAAACTTCACAACAGGACACAAAAAAATTCCTAGTATAAAAAACTGGCAAATTCTACTACATTAAATTTATTACATTAAAATGGAGAATTTCTGTTTCTCATGAGCCACCCTGACCGGAAGAGTGAAAAGCCGAGGCAGAGCCTGGGAGAAGAGACAATTATAACCCCACAAGGATTTGTCTAATTTACATACATACATACATACATATAGTTGCTAAGTCATATACAAATTAAAAATCAATATGAAAAAGGTAGATCATTAGAAAAATAGGCAGGAGACATGAAAAACACTTCAAAAATAGGATATTCAAATCAATCATCAGTGAACACGAAAAGTGGCTCAACCTCATTTGTAATGAAGGAAGTGTTAATTAAAACCACAATGACAAAACCAAGAGTTGGCAGGATATGGAGTGAAGAGGCTGCTTATTTAGTGCTAGTAAATGTAAATCAGTATAACCACTTGGGAAAACAGACTACATATACTCAGGTTGAAGATCCCATGCCCTTTGACCAAGTAGTTCCACTCTAGGTATAAACTCATTAGAAGCCTCAGCACAGATACACCAAGAGACAAGAATGCTTACCACAATAGTACTGCATTCAAGTAATTACAGCTGGAATCAACCCAAAGTCCATCAAGAGGAGAATGGACAAGCACAGTGGTACACGGATACAATGTACAATACAACACTACTCAGCACAGGAAAAAAATGGCCTACTACCATATACCATGATATGGATGGACCTCACAGACATAATAAGCAAAAATCCAGACACAAAAGCCTACATACTGAACGATTCTCTTTATATGAAATTCAGAATCACTAGGCAATTAGGTAGCAACATTCTATCTTCTACCTTAGTTATGGCTCCACAGATTTACGATGTGTAAAAATTCAGTGATCCATACTTTTGTGCTATTTATCATGATATATTTGCACAATAAATAAGGTGGGTTTGTTTTTGTATTTTTGGCTGCTCCAGGCAGCATGTGAAAAATCTTAGTTTCCTGAATAGGGATCAAACCTACAACCCCTGCAAAGGAACCCTGGAATCTTAACCCACCAGGGACCACCAGGCAAGTCCCTAAATAAGGGTTTTTTTAAAATCATAAACCAGTAATATCCCTCTCCCTGTATTTGACTTCACTATTTCCTCTCTTTCCAGGAGCTGAACTCTTCGTTTATAACTGCATCTGCTTTTCATCTCTCATTCATCCCTGCCTGTTTCAGAACGTGTTTCTGCCCCAACTCTCCTCCCAGGTGACTTACTACGGTCATCAGTAACCTCCAAGTTGTTGAATCCAATATATGTTTTTAAGAACATCTTGTTAAGATTATTCAGCAGCTATAACCAATGCTAACCATATTCTCCGCTGGCTCATCCTTTTTTAACTTCTCTTGAAATATCAGAGTTACTCAAAGCAAATTCCTAAACTCCCTTTTCTTCTTACACTAACCCTCCCTAAGTGACCGCATTCCAACCATTGCTTCAGTTACTTTCTGCTAGTGACTTCCTCAGTATGGGTTTTGGATGTCTCAACAGAAGATCAAATTCCACTTAAAGATCAGGATTTCCTCCCCAAACATGATCTTCCAGGGTTTCCTATTTTGGGGAACAGCATGATTATCTATCCAGATAGCAAAATCAGGAACCGCCTTCTTCCTTCCCTCCAGCAATAAATCTATGAGCAAGCTTCCTAAATAGCTCTCTGCTTACACCACCACCACCTCTGTCTACAATATCTATTGCAAAAGCCTGAGTGACTTTTTGCCTCCACCACTGTCCACCAAACTCTGTATTAGAGTCAGAGCGATCTTTTAAAAATATACATATTGGGGAATTCCCTGGCAGTCCAGTACTTAGGATTCTGTACTCATTGCCATCAGCCCACAGTTTGATCCCTGGCTGGGGAACTAAAATCCCGTAAGTTAAGAGGCACAGCCGAAAAAAAAAAACAAAAAATGGCATACCTTCTCACTTCTATCCTCTACATTAGTGACTTCCCATCGCTCAAATATAAAGATCAAAATCTTGAACAGAGCTCAAAATCAGTAATTTTTTCTTCCTATTTTTTGGCTACAAGGCATAGCATGGGGGATCTTAGTTCCTCAACCAGATATCAAATCTGTGCCCCCTGCAGTGGAAGCACAATGTCTTAAGCTCTGGACCATCAGGGAAGTCCCAGTTATTTTTTATGCTGACTTTCCTTTGACAGGAATTCACTAGCATAAAATTAATAGCACATGATTCTATATCCAGCAAAATTCAGAATCATAAGCTTATTTAACCTAAGGGCATAATTAATTCTCTTTTGTTGTTTAGTCCCTCGGTCTTAAGCAAGTAATACAAAGAAATAAAGGAAAAAAATGCAATGGGAAAGACTAGAGATCTCAAGAAAATTAGAGATACCAAGGGAACATTTCTTGCAAAGATGGGCAAAGTAAAGGACTGAAACAGTATGGACCTAACAGAAGCAGCAGAGATTAAGAAGTGGTAAGAATATACAGAAGAACTTTTAAAAAAAGGTCTTAATGACCAGGATAACCACAATGGTGTGGTAACTCACCTAGAGCCAAACATCCTGGAGCGTGAAATCATTGGGCTTTAGGAAGCATTACTACAAACAAAGCTAGTGGAGGTGATGGAATTCCAGCTGAGTTATTTCAAATCCTAAAAGATGATGCTCTTAAAGTGTTGCACTCAATATGCCAGCAAATTTGGAAAACTCAGTAGGGGCCACAGGACTGGAAAAGGTCGGTTTCTTTCCAATCCCAAAGAAGGGCAATGCCAAAGAATATTCAAGCTACCCTACAATTTTACTCATTTCACATGCTATCAAGGTAATGCTGAAAATCCTTCAAACCAGGCTTCAACACTACATGAATCGAGAACTTCCAGATATACAAGCTGGATTTAGAATAGGCAGAGGAACCAGAGATCAAATTGTCAATATCCACAGGACCATAGAGAAAGAAATGGAACTCCAGGAAAAACATCTACTTCTCCTTCACTGACTACACTAAAGCCTCTTACTGTGTGGGTCACAACAAACTGGAAAATTCTTCATGAGACGGGAATACCAGACCACCTGACATACCTCCTGAGAAGGCTGTATGCAGGTCAAGAAGCAACAGTTAGAACCGGACATGCAATAATGGACTGGTTCAACCTTGGAAAAGGAGTACAACGAGGCTGTATATTGTCACCCTGCTTATTTAACTTATACGCAGAGTGCATCATGGGAAATGCAGAGCTGGATGAAACTCAAGCTGAAATCAAGAGAGCCGGGAGAAATATCAGTAACCTCAGATAGGCAGATGACACCACCCTAATGGCAGAAAGCAAAGAGGAGCTAAAGAGCCTCTTGAAGAACGTGAAAGAGTAGAGAGAAAATACGGGCTTAAAACTCAACATTCAAAAGATGATCATAGCATCCGGTTCCATCACTTCATGGCAAATAGATGCGGAAACAATGGAAACAGTGACAGACTATTTTCTTGGGCTTCGAATCGATGTGAACAGTGACTGCAGCATGAAATTAAAAGATGCTTGCTCCCTGGAAGGAAAGCTATGACAAACGTAGTGTATTAAAAAGCAGAGAAATTACTTTGCCGACAAAGGTCCATCTAGTCAAAGCTATGGTTTTTTCAGTAGTCATGTAGAGATGTGAGAGTTGGACCATAAAGAAGGCTGAGCACCAAAGAACTGTGGTGTTGGCAAAGACTTCTGAGAGTCTCCTGGACAGTAAGGAGATCAAACCAGTCAATCCTAAAGGAAATCAACCCTGAATATTCATTAGAAGGACTGATGTTGAAGCTGAAGCTCCAATACTCTGGCCATCTGATGCAAAGAGCCGACTCACTGGAAAAGACCCTGATGCTGGGAAAGACTGAGGGCAAGAGAAGAGGGTGACAGAGCATGAGATGGTTGGATGGCATCACCAACTCAATGGGCATGAGTTTGAGCAAACTCCAGGAGATAGTGAAGGACGGGGAAGCCTGGTGTGCTGCAGTCCATGGGATTGCAAAGAGTCGGACATGACTGAGTGACTGAACATCAACAGTCACTCAGTCGTGTCCGACTCTTTGTGACCCCATGGTCTGTAGCCTGCCAGCTTCCTCTGTCCAGGGAATTTCCTAGGCAAGAATACTAGAGTGGTCTACCATTTCCTTCTCCAGGGGATCTTCCCAACCCAGGGACTGTACCTGCATCTCCTGCACTACAGGCAGACTCTTTACCACTTAGCCACGGGGGAGGCCCAATTCTCTTTACATCTAACATTTAAATGTTCTTTTATAATATTCCATTGATTTATATATACATTATCTAATCTGATGCACAAAAATCCTGTTTTATACGTACAGCAGGAGCTGATTTCATTTTATCACTGACAAGAACAAGTTCGGGGAATCCCTGGTTGTATGGCGGCTACGACTCTGTGCTCTCACTGCTGAGGGCCCAGGTTCAATGTCTGGTCAGGGAACAAACATCCCACAAGCCATATGGTGTGGCCTAAAAGAAAAAAACTTAAAAAGAACAGGGGAGTTTCCCAACCCAGGGATCAAACCCAGGTTTCCCACATTGCGGGCAGATTCTTTACCAGCTGAGCCACCAGGGAAGCCCAAGAATACTAGAGGCAGTAGCCTATCCCTTAAGCAGAGGATCTTCCTGATCCAGGAATTGAACCAGGGCCTTCTGCATTGCAGGCAGATTCTTTACCAACTGAGCTATCAGGGAAGCCCCCCCACCCAAAAATAAAGAACAAGGTTGGTATAACTTACTCAAAGCTGAAGAGCAATCTCAGGACTCTTGATATTCAGTCATCTTTGTACCACAGCTACCACCTTGATCACAGGTTGTCACTTTTAGAAGGCCTCAAATGCCACATATAAAACACTGAGGTCATTATACAAAAATCTCCTTTATCTTACTTTAGGTTCTGCTTAGTCACTTGTGCTCTTTTTCTTTCTCTGGATGGTGGTAGAGCAGACTTCATTACTTTTAAGTGAAGCTCTTAATTTTGTAAAAACTTTAGGTTATTCTTCAGAACTACTACAGCTTTAAGTAATCCTTATTCTTTATGTCTTTTATCATACCATCATTGGTTATTCTAAAACTGCTCTTTACCTTTTTCACTGGTTTCTTTTTTCTCCCCTAAATATGGACTTTACAGTTTTTCCTATAGAGATATGTAGCATTTCCTCTGTGGTTTTAGATAACTACAACATTTTCCTTTGATTCACTCATCCTTCAACAACATGTCTATCTTCACTGAGAACACAGTTGTGGCTGCCAAGGAGAAGGGAGGTAGAGGAGAGAAGGATTGGGAGTTTGGCACTAGCAGATGTGCCAAATATATTATATATAATATTATATATAATATAAAATTATTATATATAGGATGGATAAACAACAAGGTTCTGCTGTATAGCACAGGGAACTATATTCGATATCCTGTGATAAACCATCATGGAAAAGAAGATGAAAAAGAATGTATAGATATGTATAACAATCACTTTGCTATACAGAAGATATTAACACAACTCTGTAAATCAACTATATTTCAATAAAATTTTTTTACAGTCTATCTTATTTGTTAACCTCACCTATTAGCACACTCAGTATACTCTCCCTCCTTGGAAAACTGTTTGTACTTGGGAGGAGGAGAGGCGGATCCTGGATTTTCTGCTCACCTCAAAAATCAAGGTGTAAAGTAAAATTAATTTTCCTCCCAAACCAGCTTCTTCTGTATTTCACATGCATGTTGATAGCAGCAATATCCTACCAATACCCAATCTAAAAACTGGAAATTCACTTTTAGTAGATGCTAATAGGTGAATGAGGGGCTTCCCAGGTGGCGCAACGATGAAGATTCTGCCTGCCAGTGCAGGAGACGCAGGTGGTGTGCATCCGATCCCTGGGTTGGGAAGATCCCCTGGAGGAGGGAATGGCACCCCACTCCAGAATTCTTGCCTAGAGAATCCCACGGACAAAAAAGCCTGGCGGGCTACAGTCCATGGGGTCGCAAAGAGTTGCACATGACTGAGTGACTGAGGGCACACACGTGCACACAACAGCTGAATGAGGATTAAGGCTGAAATTCTCATTTCAGCCAGAAGATCCCCTGTGCAAAGATTCCAAGGTATAAAAAGTTCTCTGCTTTTCGTGACTCTTGAAAGGCAAGTGAGGTTAAAGTATAGATACTGAAGCGTCGTAGTTAGATGGGAAATGATTAAGAGTTTGAGGCATTTGGGGATATCTAAGTGAAGATGTCTAGGAGGCCACTGAAATGGGGACCCAGGCACACTAGGGCAGCAGAGGCTCACAGCCCCTGCTCTCTCTGCAGCCTCACACGCTTCCTGCTCTATACCTCCTCCTTTTCTGATAACTGATCTTACCCTCCCCCCACATCAAGCACAAGGACAGGCTTCTCCTCACAACCAGCTGAGCCAGTGCTAGTACCATATCCTTGGCCACTGCAACTATTCCCATAACTGGAAGGTAATCCAGACTGAGCATGCTGGACTGCCCAAAGGACTCTTTTTTCCTCTTTGATCATAAAGTTATAAACAGAGAGCTT
Source organism: Bos grunniens (assembly GCF_055505025.1). Classification (NCBI taxonomy): domain Eukaryota; kingdom Metazoa; phylum Chordata; class Mammalia; order Artiodactyla; family Bovidae; genus Bos; species Bos grunniens. The sequence goes on along the minus strand of NC_141183.1, from coordinate 51,218,294 downwards.
TGAGCAATCACTGCTCCAACCTCATTAGAGAAGTCAGAGAAGAGAAATAAGCGCCAGAGAGGAGCAGTGAGAAGTGAAAGACTCAAGGGATTAAGCCACTATGCTTCCCAGCCATGGGAGCAGGTTTAAAATGAATACCATATGGAAAATAGTACGGTGGTTTCTCAAAAAATTAAAAAGAACTTATAAGCCAACAAATCTACTTATGGGTATTACTCAAAAAGAAACTGAAAGCAGGGACTCAAAGAGGTATTTGCAAAAATAACTGCTAAAAGCAGCATTCTTTGTAAAGCCAAAGGGTGGAAGCAACCCAAATGATCACCTATGAAAAGATAAAATGATTAAAAAAAGAAAACAAAAAACAGAATATCACAGACTTAGAAAGGAAATTTAGACACATGTATGATATCACATGAGAAATACTGGGCTGGAAGAAGCACAAGCTGGAATCAAGATTGCCGGGAGAAACATCAATAACCTCAGATATGCAGATGACACCACCCTTATGGCAGAAAGTAAAGAGGAACTAAAAAGCCTCTTGATGAAAGTGAAAGAAGAGAGTGAAAAGTTGGCTTAAAGCTCAACATTAAGAAAACTAACATCATGGCATCTGGTCCCATCACTTCATGGGTAATAGATGGGGAAACAGTGGAAACAGTGTCAGACTTTATTTTTTGGAGCTCCAAAATCACTACAGATGGTGACTGCAGCCATGAAATTAAAAGACGCTTACTCCTTGGAAGGAAAGTTATGACCAACGTAGACAGCATATTAAAAAGCAGAGATATTGTTTTGCCAACAAAGGTCTGTCTAATCAAGGCTATGGTTTTTCCAGTGGTCATGTATGAATGTGAGAGTTGGACTGTGAGGAAAGCTGAACACTGAAGAATTGATGCTTTTGAACTGTGGTGTTGGAGAAGACTCTTGAGAGTCCCTCGGACTGCAAGGAGATCCAACCAGTCCATTCTAAAGGAGATCAGTCCTGGGTGTTCATTGGAAGGATTGATGCTAAAGCTGAAACTCCAGTACTTTGGCCACCTCATGTAAAGAGCTGACTCATTGGAAAAGACCCTGATGCTGGGAGGAATTGGGGTCAGGAGGAGAAGGGGACGACAGAGGATTAGATGGCTGATGGCATCACCGACTTGATGGACATGAGTCTGAGTAAACTCTGGAAGCTGGTGACGAACAGGGAGGCCTGGCGTGCTGTGATTTATGGGGTCACAAAGAGTCGGACACGACTGAGCAACTGAACTGAACTGATGATATCACTGAATGATGCTGCTTATGAGGTGGCTTAAGTATCTCCAATTCAGAGACAAAGTAGAATGGTGGTTGCCTGGAGTTAGTGAGAAGGAGAGAATGTAGAGTCGTTGTGTAATGGGTATAGTTTCAGTTTTACAAGATAAAAACAGCTCTGGAGATTGGTTGTGTAACAATGTGAATGTATTTACAACTACAGATCAGTACACTCAAAAATGGTTAAGAAAGTAAATTTTATGTTAAGCACATTTTACCACAATTAAAACCTTTTTTGCCCTTAAACTGATCACATGCAACTAAAAAAAAAAAATCTGTTGAACAGAAAAATTGATATCTAAGTATCAATTAGATACTTAAAACTTGATATTAGAACTGACCAACTCAGGATAGTAAGAATTACCCCCGCAAAGGCTAGAAAGTTGGCAGTTCTTATACTGGAGCAAACCAGCTGATTAAACCTGATGTGTTTTGCGACTCACACTACATGCTCACCTTTAGAGAATGTGACAGAAAATGTCAGGATATTAACCTGCTTTGGCTACTTCTTTTATCTTTTTCAGTACAGTGAGTGCCTCAAGAAAAACAATCTTGGGTATAAACGAGACTCCCTGAAAGCAGAAACAAAACAATAACCATGACACAAAGGGCCTTAATCCTCCTCCTATTAAACTCCAACAGTCGCAGTCTCTACTGGACACCAAACCAGATTAGGAACGGAGATAGCTAAAAGGATTCAGGAAAAGAGAATCCCAATAACCCAGATTCCTCAGAAGTATCTCTCCTATAAGCTGTTACCTACTCCACCCCCAACTCTGATAAGCCTGTAATCAGACGGGCTGCAACCCTGTGGCAGGGGCCAAATGGCACCCTTTAATAATTTCATGATGAAAAGCAGAGTTCTCAGGCCTGCTGGAACAAACAGAAAGGAATCAGCAGAGCACAGTTCAATTTGAAGACTGCAGGTTTTAAATCAACAGCTAATAGAGTTTCATTAATATTATAAAATAACTTAAATCTATGGACAGGTAAAAGACTTCTAAATTGTTTTGCCAGAAAAAACTCCAAGTCTAGCAAAGAGAAGCCTAAATACCTAATACAATCTCTGGGTATCCAACTGCTCTACAAAGAAACAGGCTGCTGAGCTACTACGGCGGCGGCCAGAAGCAGCCTCTCCACTGTCTCCCTTACGATGTCATGACAGACAAAAGGCAATGATCAAAGAATCACATCCCAGCTGCGGAAGACAAAACCAGGGAAGGGCAGGATGGCTGATCAAGAATCTCTAATGTAATGGAAAAGTGGCAGAGCTAGTGGTAAAGAACCTGCCTGCCAAACGCCAGAGACGCAAGAACCCACGTTCAAACTGTGGGTCGGGAAGATCCCTGGAAGAGAGCATGGCAACCCACTCCAGTATTCTTGCCTGGAGAAGCCCATGGACAGAGGAGCCTGGAGGGCTCCAGTACAAATAGTCCGCAAGAGTCGGAATAACTGAAGCAACTTAGCATGCACACACGGCCTTTTTCAGAGAGATGCTGCACTTTCAGCCAGGGAATCCTACTTTTTCTTTCCCATGCCAAATTTTCTTTCAATCATAAATATCTCAAAAGGTCTGCCATACAAGCACCTAAATAAAACATTCCTAAAGAAAGAACACAAATAAGAGGCAAATCCAAGAAATGCTGTAAGAGACTGGGGAAGTTAAGGAGGATCCAATATCTTGGTAATATTTACTATGGCTTTAAAACACACACATACCTGTGTGCACATGCACACACAGCCCGAGGGCCAGAGATGGTAAAAAGAGTATCCATAAAAATCCAGGACAAAATGTCATACACTATCAATATGATATAGAAAGGAGAGACCAAAGGATATGGGAGTGTGCTGAAGTATTTAACATGAAGATGTATAAATTTAAAAGTTTAATAAATCAACTAAGATACAGGATATTCTTAAGGACAACCATTATAAGTTCAACAGAACAGAAAGTCCCAAATAAGTGGCATCCATTTACATTTCCAGATGCAAATGCATTGCACTTCAATAATGCAAAGGCTTTATAAAGCATTATTACTCCAGCAATTCTTATTTGCTGTTAAAAAAAAAAAAACACTTTCCTAAAGATTATTTTGATGACATTTTTAAAGTTAATTTTGTGAAAAAAAATTTTTTTTTTGACCATGCCGTGAGACTTGTAAGATTTTAGTTCCCTGACCCGGGATTGAACCTGGGCCCCAGGCAGTGAGAGTGCAGAGCCCTAACCTCTAGACTACCAGGAATGTCCCAATTATGTGATTTTTTTTTTAAGTCATATTACTGCTGACATAAACCTTCTAAAGATCAATTACTTTTAACATTCTGCATATGCTTTATAATTTTTTGCTATTGTCTAATATTTTCAAGACCATGACCACAGTTCCTTTCTTATTAAATCAAGAAAGTCCTCTAATACATTGATATCCACAAAGCAAATACACTTGCAGAAGAGAAAAGAGTCTGAATTCATGAGGAAATGGTGACAGGAAACAAAAGATGACAAACAAGTAAGTAGTTCTTAATAAAGAAGAGAAAGAAGAAAAGGAAGAATACACTGGCAACAAGGAAATTTGACAGTCGTGAAGAGAAAGGAAATTTTGAATATAAAAAGCTTTCAGAGAGAAATACTGTAGGAAAAGGTTATGTATCATAAATAACCACCTATACAAACGAATGTGTTACTCTGCATGGACGGCATAACAAGTTGCCATGTAAACAAACCACCTGACAGAGAATCCAAATTCAAAAGAAACCGATTTGTGGAAGTGACAGCCTCCCGCGTTCTGGACAGTAGTTTTTAAAGGAAAATGCGGAATCTTAAATGTCCCAGAGGAGACAAAGACTCAAGAGTAAGGTACCCATCAATGTCCAACTAAGAAATGAAAACAAGTCAGTGTATTCATAACAGGGAACTTAATACAGACAACTGGTTCCACAGATGGTGGCCTACTGAATTAGCAACAGCAGGAAGCCAATACCACCCCTAAGCTAGGAAGACAGGGAGGAAAGCAGGGTGCTGGGGTCACCCCCAGAAAGGCAAGTGGAGCTGCCCAGGGGAAGAGAGAAGCACGGAGGAAATGCAGCTGCCAAAAGAGAGGGAGAGGGAATAATACTCTCCCTTGCTCCCATCCTCCCTTCCAATCTCCTACCAGTGCCTCCCAAACTCAGCCAGAAGACGACAGACAAGGAGCAGCCCTTTGTAAGAGGGAGCAGGAAGGAGCAATGACGTGGAAGGAAGGTGTCTGAGAACAAACAGGCCCTGGACTGGCATAAGTTCTGCTCAGGAATATGTTTTTAAAAAATAATTTCCCTTTTATTTACTTATTTGGCTACACCAAGCCTGGGCTTCCCTCATAGCTCAGTTGGTAAAAAATCTGCCTGCCAACGCAGGAGGCCCAGGTTCAATTCCTGGGTCGGGAAGATGCCCTGGAGAAGGAAATGGCAACCCACTCTAGTATTCTTGCTGGGAGAATTCCATGGACAGAAGAGCCTGGTGAACTACAGTCCATGGGGTCTCAAGAGTCGGACACGACTTAGCAACTAAACCAAACTAGCACCACCACCAAGCCTTGCTTGCAGCATGCAGCCTCCTCAGCTGGGACCCTCGAACTCTTAGTTGCAGCATGTGGTATCTAGTTCACCAACCAAGGATTGAATCCGAGCCCCCTGCACTGGGAGCACAGAGTCTTAGCCACTGGACCACCAGGGAAGTCCAGAAAAATATTTCAAAGTCTAAAAAGTTCAACACTAATTTTTATTGTGCTGTTATAAATCCCATACAACTGACCAAACTTGAATTAGAAAAACTTTTTCTCTAAGAAATTGTTATCTTACTTGGACTTAAAGTTTAAGGCTAGGCACTACATGTACAGGGACTCTAGGCACTACATGTACAGTGACTCTAAGACTTACGATATTAATTCTAATCAAGTTTCTATAGTTGAAAATAAATGTTTTTTGAAAACTTAAAAACTCATTTTAAGAGAAAGTAACCTGACAAAAGGTAAGGGTTCTCTTTTTGGAATCAGGTCAACCTCAAACATTTAATTCATATGCCCCCCACCAAAAGTTAAAAGCATACCATTTAAATCTGCATTTTCAAATCTGACCCAGACTATTTTCTCCTTTTCTTCTGTTAGAGGTGTTCCACTGTAAGCCTGTATAGTAAACAGAAATATTTGAATGAAAATGTTTTATAGCACGAATACTAGTGATGTTCAAAACAAAGAGTAATTGAACCCCTCCAACCTCACCAATCCTACATCTTGAGAACTGGCACATTTTGTAATACTTTTATTTTCAAAGAAAGCTATCTAGGAGTCTGATAATCTTGGTCGGAAAAGGGTTTTTAGCCTAAGAACTGCAGAAACCTAAAATACAATGATCAGAGTCTATTGGAAGTGTCACTATAATTCAAAGACACTCAAAAAACTAATCTCCTTTACTGGTCAACAAATAAAGCTGAAGAAATAAACCAAACCACCACATATATTGATTTAGTTTCCAAGTGTTTAGGATCAAGCAATTATACTCTACCTAAAATTGTCAAGATCATTACTTTCCACTAACTACCAGTTCCAGGTGGAGGGTGCTGGCCAGAGTTGGGAATGGAAAAAACACATTACTTTTTCAGTCTCTTTTACCTCTAGACCCAACCTATAAGCTTTCTTGCAAGCCCATAAGGGTCACGAAGATAAGCATAAACTGCTATGAAGTTACTGGGAGAGAATCAACAGTATCCACCAGCATTCTTTTTACAGTGAACCATTTTTAAAGTTTTTATTGAATTTGTTACAATATTGTTTCTGTTTTATCTTTTGGTTTTTTGGTTGTGAGGTTATGTGCAATCTTACCTCCCTGACCAGGGATTGAAACTGCGCCGCCTGCACTGGAAGGTGAAGTCCTAACCACTGGAGCGCCAGGGAAGTCTCCCATCAGTATTCAAAGGGAGTCATCTCTCCACAAAGTAAATGCTTTTATTTAAAAGTATCTAGATTTTCTAGGTTGTATATACTTGCAAGCACTGAGGATGTCAACAGAAAGCTGCAACATTTTCAGTTATAAAGTGATACTCAGTTCACAGAAGTTATTTAACATAACCTGTATCAAAAGTTTACAAAAACTACTATCCAATATATGTGTTATACATGACTTGCTTTAAATTTCCATGTCACCTTACAGCCTTTTTCTGTACTACACAATGTTAATGGCCACTAAAGATATTACTAAAAGACAGGATCATTTTAATAGTAGGTTTATCAAACAAAAAGAAAATGTTATCTTACACATTCATGTGATTTCAATTGTCTTTGTTTAAAAAAAAAAAACAACCTGAGATATGTATGGTACAATTATACTTAGAGAAAAGGAAAATCTGTACTAGAACCAACTAATTCATCTACTTTATCTTCAACCATCTCATCCTCATCTTCTTCCTCTTCTTCCTCTGTCTTGCTCTCTTATCCTTGAAAACTCTTGGAAATTCCCTGCGTGTCCAGTGGTTGAGAAACCACCTTCCAATGCGGGAGAGGCGGGTTCAATCCCTGGTTGGGAAACTAAGATTTCACATGCTGCAGGAGCAACTAAGCCTCAGTGCAGCCAAAAATAAAAAATCTTTAGAAAAAAAACAAAACAAAGCTTTGCCTATTAAAAATAAAGTTCTCACCTGGGAATAATTTTAGATTATTAAACATAGCACCGAGAGTTCTCATATACCAGTCAACCAATTTCACCTACTATTAACTATCTAATCTAACCAAATCTTACCTTACCATGGTACCTCTGTCAAAACCAGTGACTTAACACGGGTGCTTTACTACTAATTAAGCCCCAGTCGTTCTTGGGATCTCAGCAGTTTTTCCACTAATGTCGTTTCTCTGCTCCAGGACTCAACCTAGGATACCACACTGCATTTAGGACGACCCCTTTTTCCCTATGTCAGGCTCTCCATTAACCTGGTAAAGCAATAATACATTTCCGAATCTTCTTCCATTTAGCATAAGGCTGCTTGTGTGCACATGTGCACTGAGTCACTTCAGTTTCGTTGCAACCCTATGGACTGTAGCCCACCAGGCTCCTCTGTCCACGGGATTCTCCAGGCAATAATACTGGAGTGGGTTACCATTTCCTCCTCCAGGGAATCTTCCCGAACCAGGGATTGGACCCACCTCTCCTGCACCGCAGGCGAATTCTTTACTGCTGAGCCACCAGGGAACCCTTAAGGCAGCTTATCATCTCCTTAATCAACATTCTCCCAATTCCTCTGCAACATTTGCATGATGCTCTCCTTTGACTGCTGGCCAACATGCAATATGAAACAAGGTTAAAAGAGGCTCTCCAGTGGATTGGGATTCTTAAGACTTCTTCTCTTTCCCCTTCGGGGAGAAACAAGACTTTCACAAGGCTTGCAACACTTCTCCTACGTCTTCAGGTTTTCATCTCTCCTCAGCAGACATACTGCTCTCTACTAAGCATTTTTTAGAAAATTCTATGAAGTTGACTGAAGCATATTGCGTGCCTTCCTGCAGGTTGGCATCTAGAAGGCAAGTGACATCATGTCATTTTGCCTCCCAGCTTTCGATGATATCCTTTATTCATGTTTGAGTCGTCTGTCAGTGAAGTATAGACTCACCAGGTGCCGATTCAGATTTTTTTTTTTTTGATCTGTACACACTGCTTTATTTGGCTGCACTGGGTCTTCGCTGCTGCACACAGGCTTTCTCTAGTTGTGGACAGTGGAGCTACTCTCTAGTTGCAGTACGCAGGCTTCTCGCTGCGGTGGCTTCTCCTACTGCGGAGCACAGGCTCTAGGCACAGGGGCTCATTAGTTGTGGCTGGAGGCCCCTAGAGAGTGCAGGCGTCAGCAGCCGTGAACGGGCTCAGTTGCTCCACTGCATGTGGGATCTTCCCAGACCAGGGATCAAACTGGTGTCCCCTGAATTGGTAGGCAGCTTCCTACCCACTATGCCACCAGGGAAGGCCCCCATTCAGGTTTATCTGCTATCTTACTGGAGGTCAGTGTACTGACACATAATTTCTCCCCCAGCACTGATTTTTAGCCCTCCTTCAGTCAAGATCCAACAGCACTGCTCTCTTATTTAGATTTGAAGGTTTTATCCCATTACTGATACAGGACTTGTTATTTCTCCTTTTATTCCTTATCTGGTTTCTAAAACATATACACATTCATAAGCACAGAGTTATTACTAAATTTAAAAAAATACAGCAACAATCACTGTAGGTATGTTTTTTCTTCACTGGAGAGAAAATAACTTCCATTGCATGCTCTTTGTCAAAAGTATTACTTTTTAATTATAGCAAATTATTCTACAGAGACCACATATAATTTGCTTGACTATTACTGACATTTGGGCAGGCTATAATTCTATTTAGATTGATTTGGCTGCCCTGGGTCTTCGTTGCAGCATGTGGGATCTGGTCCCCTGACCAGGGATCTAACCGTGGCCCCTGGCCCCCTACATTGGGAGCATGGAGTCTTAGCCACTGGACCACCAGGCAAGTCCTGTGGCTACAATTTTTCACACTGAAAAATGTCAAAATTTCTCACTCAAAAGTTCTTGGCTGTAACTTTTTTTTTCTGAGAATTTTTTAGTAAGTTTTCTTAAGTACAATTATTGAATCAAAGGGCACAGCTTAGGGCTTCTATCAGCCATCAATGACATCTGTTAAACACAGTGGGAATTCACACTATTTGTGACAGCTGAAGAAACTGATATAAGTCTGACAACACATTTTCTCCCTCTTAGGGATATTTGGAAACCCAGAGAATAATTTTTAGGTTCCATGAATTCAGTGATTCCCAGGATAAAGCAGGAGTTGGAACACATCTCAGCAAAGATGTATCATTTTCCAAGTGGCTGAATGCAAAACGGCAGATTCTGGATTTGTTGCTGTTCAGTCGCTAAGTTGTGTCTGACTCTTTGCAACCCCATGAACTGCAGCAAGGCAGGCTTCTCTGTCCATCACTATCAGAGTTTCCTCAAACTCATATCCATCGAGTCAGTGATGCCATCCAACCATCTCATTCCCTGTTGTCCCATTCTCCTCTTGCCCTCAATTTTTCCCAGCATCAGGGTCTTTTCCAGTGAGTCAGCTCTTTGCATTAGATGGCCAAAGTACTGGGTCTTCAGCATCAGTCCTTACAATGAATATTTAGGACTGATTTCCTTTAAATTAACTCGTTTGATCTTGCAATCCAAGGGACTCTGAAGAGTCTTCTCCAGCACCACAGTTCAAATACATCAATTCTTCGGCACTCAGTCTTCTTTATGGTCCAACTCTCACATCCATACATGACTACTGGAAAAACCATAGCTTTGACTAGACAGACCTTGGTCCACAAAATGATGTCTCCAGCTGTTTAAAACACTGTATAGGTTTGACATAGCTATTCTTCCAAGGAGTAAGAGTCATTTAATTTTGTGGCTGCAGTCACTGTCTGCAGTGATTTTGGAGCCCAAGAAAATGAAATCTGACACTTTTTGCACATATCCCCCACTTATTTGCCATGAAGCGATGGAACCAGATGCCATGATTTTTGTTTTTTGAATGTTGAGTTTTAAGCCAGCTTTTTCACTCTCCTTTTTCACCTTCAACAAGAGGCTCCTTAGTTCCTCTTCATTTTCTGCCATTGAAGTGGTATCATCTGCGTATCTGAGGTTGTTGATATTTCTCCCAGCAATCTTGATTCCACCTTGTGATTCATCCAGTCCAGCATTTCACATGATGTACTCTGCATATAAGTTAAATAAGCAGGGTGACAATATACAGCCTTGACGTACTCCATTCCCAATCTGGAACCAGTCCTTTGTTCCATATCCACTTCTAACTGTTGCTTCTTGTCCTTGCATACAGGTTTCTCAGGAGGCAGGTAAGGTGGTCTAACATTTCCATCTCTTTAAGAATATTATACAGTTTGTTGTGATCCACACAGTCAAAAGCTTTAGCGTAGTTAATGATGCAGAAGTTGATTTTTTTTTTTTTTTTTGGAATTCCATTTTTTTTTCTACGATCCTGCGGATGTTGGCAATTTGATATCTTGTTTCCTCTGCCTTTTCTAAATCCAGCTTGTATATCTGGAAGTTCTTGGCTCATGTACTGTTGAAGCCTAACTTGAAGCATTTTCAGCATTACCTTGCTAGCCTGTGAAATGAGTGCAGTTGTGGGGTAACCTCAACATTATTTGGCATTGCTTTTCTTTGGGACTGGAATGAAAACTGACCTTTTCCTGTCCTATGGCCACTGCTGAGTTTTCCAAATTTGCTGGCATAATGAGTGCATTCACTTTGACAGCATCATCTTTTAAGATCTGAAATAGTTCAGCTAGAATTCCATCACCTCCACCAGCTTTGTTTGTAGTAAGACTCTAAGGCTCACTTGATTTCACACTCCAGGATGTCTGGCTCTAGGTGAGTGACCACATCATCACTCGGTTAACTCGGTCATTAAGACCTTTTTTGTACAGTTTTTTTGTGTATTCTTGGCACCTTTTCTTAACATCTTCTGCTTCTGTTAGGTCCTTGACATTTTCGTCCTTTACTGGGCCTATCTTTGTATGAAACATTACCTTGGTAACTCCAATTTTCTTAAAGAGATCTCTAGTCTTTCCCATTCTATTCTGGATTAAATGTGGAAAAAAGGGACCATGGGTCATCGAATCTGGTCTACCACCTATGTTCACTGGAGAAGGAAATCTCACCCCACTCTAGTTCTCTTGCCTGGGAAATCCCATGGAAAGAGAAGCCTGGTAGGCTATAGTCCATGAGGTGTCAAAAGAGTAGGACACGACTTGGTGACTAAACAACCTGTGTTCATAAATCAAGCTCTATTTTAATACAGCCATACCCTTTCTTTTATGTAAAACGCAGTGCTGAGCAGTTGCAGCAAAGACTGTATGAGCTGTAAAACTTCTCTGGCCCTTTAAAAAAAAAGGGTCTGCCTGACTACTGCACAAGACCAAGAAGCTTTTTTTTTTTAATTTGGCTGCTCCAGGTCTTAATTGTGGCATATGGGATCTTTAAGTGAAGAATATAAACTCAGTTGCAGCATGTGGGATCTAGTTCCCTTACCAGGGATAGAACCCAGGCCCCCTGCATTGGAACCATGGCGTCTTAGCCACTGGACCACCAGGCAGGTCTCTAGACTATGAAGCCTTTAGGACAGGCACTGAGCATCCCTTAACTTAACACAGCACCCGACTGGTGGCGCCTGGTTGAGTCAAGTCTGCTGCCTGAATTTTTGTTTTCTTTCCATAGTCACTAGAATAATGACTTAGACAATGCAAACTTCTTAAATGACTATTCTATTTCTTAGATCCGTAACTACATCTTTACTTCCACAGGTACCTAACTCTGATCCCAATCTTCACAGTCAATTGCATAGCTCATCCCCTTCCTGATGTATAATCCTCATAAAAACTAAGTTAATCTTCCACCTTGCACCATCATAACATTCTTGGCTAAAACCCAATCAGTTTTAGCAGCCCCCTATTTTCAATCTATTGCTCAACCCAGTATTCTTGTTTCTCTAGAAAACTCTCCAACTAGTCCCTCAAAGCCTCTGATCGCAGCCTCTTTCTTCCAGCTGACAAAAAACTGCTTGCTCTGCAGGGTTTCCATGAGCACAAAAGGTGCCTTTGAAAAATGTTATAAAGGGGCATTCTAATGGGAAGGTAGACTATCAAGATGTTCAAACGCTCCTCCCTTAGAACTAGCCTCATATCAAGGCCCAGGGGTTAAGAGAAAGGTACAGTTTGTAGAAGACCAAATTGGATTTTGGCCCTGACTGCTCTCTAAGCCTGGGCTATACAAGAGTCTCTACAGCCACAGCAATTCTGCTGCCTACCATCCCCAGCTGGGCAGTTTCCTTCACCATCACATTTCCATTCATTTCAACTGACCCCACTTCCAATGTCCTTTGGAACTTGACTCTTTCGCTCTTCCTTTGCTGTGCATTCCCTGAGCATTTAAATATTCAGCCGGTTACTACCAGGTGCAGCACTTACTGATATGTTACTACTGTCTCTGATATCTTACTACTATCTCTGATATCTTACGGATATGTTACTATCTCTGACTGTTTCAAGCCATTGACTTCCCTACTTAACCAAGCTCCTCAAGAAAACAAAGCATTTATTTTGCCTTACAGGCCCCAGAGATCTTGCCATCATGACCTATTTTTTCATCAAAGTTGACTGAATATAATAAAGGAAGACCATATATGCCTTAATATTTTCCCTTATTTGAAGAATACAATTGGTGTAATACAATTGAAATCTGGATTTTAGACTTTTCCAGGACCTTCTCCTAAAGCTGGGACACTGGATTTATGAATGCCCTTTTTCATCACTACAATTACAGATATTATGCCAGTCGGAACACTGACAGTACCAGAGAAAACCAGAACCCTCCCCCTTTAGGAACTCCACTAACCAGCAACTTCCCAAAGATACTGTTTCCCAAGAATCACCTGAGATTCTTCCTAGAGACACAAGTTACTGGAGGCCGCCTCAATTCCCTTAAGACAAACTCACCTGGAGATGGGGCTGGAAATTATTATTTTTAACAAGTGTGCCAAGTGTTACCTATGTTAATTGAAGTCTGGGTGACGGTGCACTAGAGATGATCCCAGGAGAGTTACTCTCATTCTTTATTCTCACAGTTAGTGAACAGTAAAGGGCTTACTCTCTTAGAGTAACAAACTGTTGGTCACTCAGTTGTGTCCAACTCTTTGCAACCCCATGGACTGTAGCCCCCCAGCCTCCTCTGTGCACAGAATTCTCCAGGCAACAATACTGAAGTAGGGAGCCATTCCTTTCTCTAGGGGATCCTGACCCAGGATCAAACCCAGGTCTCCCACACTGCAGGCAGGTTCTTTACCGTCTGAGCCACCAGGGAAGCCCTAGAGTAACAAGACAAGCTCTAACTGGCATAAAACTACTGTTCAATATGAAAGTGATACAGATCTGCACTCAGTATTTGGTTAATATAATATCTCGTTAACCAAATGCAAAGCATATACTGCTTATTTCACTTTCAACAGGCAACATTTACGACAAGAGAAGATTTTGGAAACAGAACCCAAATAGGCATTCCCAAGCCCCATCTCTCAACTAGTACCTCACCTTGATTCCTCTTAGGAAATCAAGTCCTAAAGAAACATAATTATGACAACATCAGCACAAAACTAAGGCACATCTAATAGTAACAGCAGGAATAGTTCCACACTACCAGTGCTCACAATGCTAAAACATCAAAAGTCTTTCTTAAGTTGATGATACTGGTGTCAAACTCAGGGAACAGAATATTTCAGAACTTCCCTGGCCAAGAGTAAGGCATGCTATTCCCGAAACCACAGAGATACTTACCTGAGGCACAACATCTTGCAGAAAAGTCACGACACTTTCCATGTAGGACTGCTCCCTGAAAAAGGGGTGAGATGGAGAAAATTTAACATGACAGCTAAATATAAAACAAGGAAAAGCTCTTTCTACAAGCTCTAACAGTTATTCATAATACTTAAAAAAGAAAAAAACAACTTTCATCACCTGGTAATTCTGCTAACTTACTTTCTTAATTTTTCTGAATATGTTTTTAAACGCAAATGAGCTTTAAATTTCTTTCAAACATTAACTCTTTTTAAAAGTCATGTTTTTTGTTTTTTGGGGGTTTTTTTTGGCTGTGCCATATGGCATGCAGGATTTTAGTTCCCTGACCAGAGATCAAATCTGTGCCCCCTGCAATGGAAGCAAAGAGTCTTAACCACTGGATCACCACGGAAGTCCCTCCATTTTTTTAAATTGAAGTAGACCCCGGTTCCATTCCTGGGTTGGGAAGATACCCTGGAGAAGGGAAAGACTACCCATTCCAGTATTCTGGCCTGGAGAATTCCAGAACACCGGGTCGCAAAGAGTAGATTCCCTGCTGGCTCAGCTGGTGAAGAATCTACCTGCAATGTGGGAGACCTGGGTTTGATCCCTCCGTTGGGAAGATCACCTGGAGAAGGGAAAGGCTACCACTCCAGTATTTTGGCCTGGAGAATTCTATGGACTGTATAGTCCACGGGGTCGCAAAGAGTCAGACACAACTGAGTGACTTTCACTTCACTTCACTCCATAGTTGAATCACAATACTGTGTAAGTTTCAGGTGTACAAAGCAAAGTGATTCAGTTTTCTATTTTTTCCCAATTCTTTTCCATTATATGTTATTATAAGGTATTGTATACAGTTCCCTGGGCTAACAATAGCAAATCCTTATTGTTTACTTTATGTCTACTAGTGTATATCTGCAGAGAAGGCAATGGCACCCCACTCCAGTACTCTTGCCTGGAAAATCCCATGGACAGAGGAGCCTGGTAGGCTGCAGTCCATGGGGTCGCTAAGAGTTGGACACGACTGAGCGACTTCACTTTCACTTTTCACTTTCATGCACTGGAGAAGGAAATGGCAACCCACTCCAGTGTTCTTGCCTGGGGAATCCCAGGGACGGGGGAGCCTGGTGGGCTGCCGTCTATGGGGTCGCACAGAGTTGGACACGACTGAAGTGACTTAGCATAGCATAGCATAGTGTTTATCTGTTAATCCCATACTCTTAACTTATCCCTCCCCTTCTCTTTCCACTTTGCTAACCATAAGTTTGCTTTCTTCATCTGTGAGTTATAAATAAGTTCATCTGTATTTGTTTTCAGATTCCACATGTAAGTGCTATCATAGATCTGTCTTTCTTTGCCTGGCTTACTTCATTCAGTATGATAATCTTTAGGTCCATCAATACTGCTGAAAATGGAAATATCTCATTCTTTTTTATGGCCACATGGTCTCTTATAGTGATATACTGGATTGGCCAAAAAGTTCATTTGGGTTTTTCCATAACCCAAATGAACTTTTTAGCCAACCCAAAGGATACAACTTTTAACTCATACCGAAGGAGTGATGAGAGAAGACTTGACTAAAGCAGGATCTTCCTAAGTCAGAGCAGAAGAATGCCCTAGAGCAAGAAAAACTACTGCTGATGACTCAGTATTCAGTGACCTTCTGTTTAAATTGGTTATGAACCTAATCCTAATCCCTTACCTGTATACAGCAAAATGAATCTGTTTTGATGCATGTGCAGGCATTAGGCAGAGAAGGCAATGGCACCCTACTCCAGTACTCTTGCCTGGAAAATCCCATGGATGGAGAAACCTGGAAGGCTGCAGTCCATGGGGTAACTGAGGGTCGGACACGACTGAGCGACTTCACTTTCACTTTTCACTTTCATGCATTGGAGAAGGAAATGGCAACCCACTCCAGTGTTCTTGCCTGGAGAATCCCAGGGACGGGGGAGCCTGGCGGGCTGCCGTCTATGGGGTTGCACAGAGTCGGACACGACTGAAGTGACTTAGCAGCAGCAGCAGCAGCAGGCATTAGGAGTTATTAAGAAATCCTCACAGAACTCTTGACATAGGTAAGACATGGGAAAATATCAAAATGCATAAAAGTGAAGAACTATTAAGGATACTGCATGTGTGTGTGCGCGTGCACTGTCGTGTCCAACTCTTTGCAACCCCATGGACTGTAGCCACCAGGCTCCTCTGTTCATAGGATTTCTGCAGGCAAGGATACTTTAGTGGCATTCCCTCCTCTAGGGGATCTTCCCAACCCAGGGATTGAACCCACATTTCCTGTGTCTCCTATATTGGCAGGCAGATTCTTTACCACTAAACCACATGGAAGCCCATATTAAGGATCCTGAAGATATTTCAAATGTGAAATATATGGGTATCAGCAAATGGAGAAAAAAAATTATTCAAAACACCAAATCAACTTCATTTTAGAGAAATGTGAAAAATCACATTTAGAGGAAACAATGTGAGTTATTCTAAATCCTATTTTTAAAAAAGGCAATATGCCTTGCTGCTGCTGCTGCTAAGTCGCTTCAGTCATGTCCGACTCTATTCGACCCCATGGACGGCAGCCCACCAGGCTCCCCCGTCCCTGGGCCTTAGATACCTATAAAAACTGATTAGGCCTTCCTCTCCAACCTCATTTTTCTCCCCCTCTCCTTAGCCTGCTTCAGTCACATGCAACTTCAATTCCTAGACCACACCAAGCTCTTCTTTGAATCAAGACCTTTACATCAGCTTTTGTTCTCCATGGATTCCTTCTCAAACTCTTCCCTTTCAGATCTCCAGCCTTAAAGTTACCTCCTCAGAAAGGTCCTTCCTGACAGCCTTAAATCACACTCTCCGATGTCACTCTCCATCAGAGCACTGGGCACTGATCACAGCCTGTAATTACTTTATGGACTGTGTCCCCCACTGGAATGTAAACTCTTATTACAGAAAGGAATCCCTCTCTCATATTTACCTTTTATCTCCAGAATCTATAACTCAATATTTAGGCACAGAGTAGATGCTCAAGCATTAGTTGTTAAGAGAACACTGAATAAATTAAAGTACTTCAAAAAAACACTAAAATTACATGTTGCATAACGAAAGCAATATATGTGGAATACCATATGGTGAGGCAGCATAGAACAGTGCATAAAGCGCACAGACTCTGGACACAAACTGCCTGGGTTTGATCCAGGTTTCCTTTCTTGGCTGTTATCAAGGAAAACTGGTATCTCTCTGCTTTGGTTTCCTCACCTGTAAAACGAAGACTGAAATAGTACCTAACTCATAGCTAATAATATGCTTAACCTATCGCCATGGTCCTTAGTTAGTGAAGGAATATACAGCCCTGGGAAACACAAGAGGAAAATAAGGGGAGTTTAATGGTAAATTATCATAGTATGTACATATTTCTGTTAATCTACGAAGGAAATCTTTATGTAACATGCTAAACTGTCCATGGGAAATAATCCAAAATGCTACAATTCCCTTACGACATTTTTGAAAGACAGAAAACAAATTTCATCTCCTTAGCCAGCTATTCAAGGGTGTTGACTGTCCACTCCAACCTCCTTTAAATAGGTCAAGTTCCCTAAGATTTCATTTATGAAAACAGCTTCCCTTTCCCACATCTGCTCACTCCATCCCCTTTGCCGAAAATGAGCCCTTGATTCTAACTGCCCAAATTATATTCTACTTTTAAAGTATGCTATAAATGTTAGCTTCTTAATGAAACCTTTTCAGATCTGAAGTACTCCAACTAAATACTTTCCCTAAAATATTCCCTCTAAATTCTCATGCTGTTTTGCTGGCATCTTTTTTTATTCATTATAGTGCTTACAAGTATATACATCTTAAACTACATTAGATTATAAGCTCCTAGAAAGTACAGATATGCTTTGTCAAAAAATGCTTAAAATATAGAAATGTATTCTGACACTGACTTTGAAACTTTCTGACTGAGACCTAGAGTGATATATTTTACATCACAATATAGTATTCTTGCCAGGAAAATCCCATGGACAGAGGAGCCAGGTGGGTTATAGTCCACCGGATCACAAAGAATTGGACACAACTGAGCACATCCACACACACATAGTAAACATACACATACATGTGAATGAATACATCTATGTGCTTGTCAGAACACAATACTAACCTCCAATTATATTTTCTATTATATTCTATTTTTTAAATGGTCCTGATCGACTAAACTGACTTAATGACCCACTAATTGTTAAAACTGAGGTCTGAAAAAACAGTACTCATGTGTTTTTCGTGTACTCTATAAATGTGCTAAACACATCAACTTGACCCTCCAATTATTGCTTTTATTTGGCTTTGGCAATCAATAATATCTGTCATCCTGTAAAGCCAAGTTAAACAGATTTTCAAAAGTAAGCACTGCTCAGGAAAGAAAGCTGATTGTTAGTTACTATTCTGAGTAATCTTTCTTTCACCTATCAGGTTCATCTGAAATTTGCTTACGTGACGGCCTGAGGGCGAACCACAACTCCACCAGTACAACGACTGGGTCTTCTGGGGGAGTCTGTAGCCATTTCTTCATTCAGAAAACCTGTTTCCAAAATGAACAGACAAAAAAAAAAAAAAAAAGGGTCATTACTGCTCAGGATAACAAGATATATGATTGCTCGCTAGAGATCCATTGTCAAAAAATATATAAAATATAGGAAAATTTCCCAGCAATTTCTCTTATACCCAAAAGGGCAGAGGGCAGAATAGGAAGAAATAGACAAAAGTACTTTTCAAACTACTCTGAGGTCTTCTTATTTGGACCAAGCCTCAGAACCACAAAACTAGTTAAGACTCTTGTAGGACCCGCTGAGCTCCCGTTAACATAAACTAGGAAGGGATGGAAAGTCTAGCAGAGGATCACTTTATAAAAACAAATGTGCTACCTCTGTGAGCCAAAATTAGAGAATTTATTGAACTCTAATGTTGAATAATAAAAAATATACAAGGTACAGTATTTTAAGACCAAATGGAGCAGTGAGGTAACACCTTCCAACTAAGATCTTTGGTAATCTATGAGTAAGACTACATATGTATCCTAATGGGTGTTTTCTAGTCTTATTGTGATCATTTCACAATATATACAAATACCAATCATTATGGGTACACCTGAAACTAATCTAATACTTTATGTCAATTATATATTTAAAAAGAGACTGCATGGTCACAATTCAACAAGATTTTCAAAATCATATGTTAACCCCTTTGCTACTGTAACCTAATCACCAGAGTCTAAGTAAGTAATAAAAACTTATATGACATTAGAAGCCCTTTATCCTTTCCAGTCCCATCACTGCATCCTGATTCTTGAATGTCTAACAAGCATCTGAATCACTTGGGAGGTTTTAAAAGCATGGAACACACTTGGTTAAGGTTAAAAGAGACAGCAATGTGAAAGATCTTAGGAGACAGCACGTAGCCTGGAGCTAATCTTGCTTGAAAGCACCTAAAGCCACCTCTTTTAAGCAAGGGGCATTCTATCACCTTAATGGAAATCTCGCCCACAGACGATTCCCATCTGCTACAAGCAAAAGACCCTCTGCCCCAGCTAGCCCAGGGACCCCTTCCTCAGAAGGGACCTTCACCTCGAGCCTCTCAGCCCTCTCATTTCCATTCCACCCTTTATTTTTCGAAACACAGGCTCCCAAGAAACTGTCCTTAAGGACCCTGTCTCCCGAGAACGACCCTCGCCAGCCCCTCAGGCCCCACTCTCCTGAAAGACATCAGCACGGCGCTACCCACTTAACCTCCAACACCGAGCCGCCGCTGCCCCCGGCCGCCCTCTGGCCCCTGGCCCTGCCTCCCCTCCCCCTCCGACCTCCACAGCCCCTCCTCGCCGAATCCCCGCCAGCCAAACCCCCTGGCCTCAACGCTGCCCGGCCCTGGTCCTCGCCCAGCCTCCCCCGAGCCACACCGCACCGTCAGCCCTCTCACCGGCCGCCCCGCCGGTAAACGCTGCGCTCCAGCTCAAGGCTCAGTGTTTGGAGTCTCCCCCTCGTGATTGACGGTTACCACTTCCTACCACGCCTCAGCGGAACTACCTCTCCAGCCAATCCCAGAAGCACACCGGCCGCAGCCGGGCACCGCCCTCAGGGGTCAGCTTCGCCAACCAGCAAGTAGGAAAGAGGCGGGCCCGCCTCCTGAATTGACCCAATCCGCTGGGGCTCGAGGGAAAACAAAACAGTATGTAGAGTTCGAGTGAAGCTGAGGTGTCAGGTTCGGTTGCGAACGCAGGCGGGTGGCGGGGAATTACAAACACGTCTGTTTTCCTCTGTGCCCAGCGCCTTCGTGGCCCAGTCACAAAGCGTCCTGCTGCAGAAGCCCGTACCTCTTACTCGGGCGTCGCAGGCTAGCAGTCAGACTCGACACCGGGACGGGTGTGTTTACATCGAATTCTCGCGACAGCTGGTTCGAAGCTCAAAGCACGTGGACATGGCAGCTGCCAATCACTTTTCGCTGGCCACTCAGCCATTCCGAACCCGCCTTCTGCCCCGCCTTTTTCGATGTGTTTACCTTCCGGGAGCTGAGGCTGGTTTTCCCCCGGTGGGCTCCCGAGCCGGGGTGGTGATCTGAATGAAGGGTGCGGCTGTCATGTTGTCTGTTTGACCTAGGTGGTGGACCACGCCTGACTCCTTCCTCACTTGTTTACATTTCCCGTAAGGAACAGATGGAGATCTCCCTGGTGTCATTCCGTCAGTGACATCTTTTTTTATAATAATAACATTTATTGTTATGTTTAAGACCTAAGCACTTCATAAGCACTGTCAAATTTAATACCTCTGACAGTCCCCTGAGACTATGGATCATTAATAGCCATGGGGTTTGTAACAGAGGTGTTGATAACCTCAGTAAAAATTTTAAAAAGGTTTTAGCACCATGAGAAGGAAAAAGTTTAGTCGCTAAACTGTCTCACCGGAAATATGCAGTTAATCAGGTGCTGGAGAGATAAATATAGATATAGCCAAGAAGCCACCCATTTGATTATGACGCTCAATTAGTGCCAGTAAAAAAGGACACCCAAAGTGATATTTATCAGCCCAATGTTTGAACATTAGGCTAATGAAAGATTTTGAGGAAATTTATCTTCTTCACTACACAAATGCCCAGCACCATCAGTCTTTTATGATTTGCTTCCTACATGAAACCCTATACGGAAGGAATCTTTCCCAATATTTTGAATTCTTTTTGATCTTTTACTATCCCTGGCTTACTTGTTGTCTCTGAAAAAAAATTTTTTTTTTCGGTTATTTCCCTAAGGTATGTCTTATTTTCTCCCACAGAAAGTTAAACTCCACCTAGGCATGAGTAGACTTAAGGCTTTCATATTGTTGAATTTCCCTTAACACCTAACAGGCCTGAATACAACAGATAGTTCAAAATTCAGAGGTAGTTAATTAAATCATTATTATTCTCATGTTGTCTCTGACCCACAAAAAAGAATAAAGACGAAATCCAGAGGAGACCAATAGGTAACAATCACAAGTAGAGTAACTAGTATTTGTACAAAGCATTTCAGTCTAACTGTTGTATATGCATTTTTAAACTCCGTAACTCTTTCACTATTCCTCTTCAGTTATGGAAGAAACAAGGAGACAAATATGATAAACACAAACTCATTCAATCAATAAATATCTGAACACCTACTAAGTGTCAGTCATGTTCTAGACTCTGGAGATACAGCAATAAATAAGTCAACCAATGTGTCTTTCTTTAACCAAAGAATTTGCACTCTGATAGGAAGACAGAAATAAACAGACAAAGAGGGAACTTCAAATAGTGTAAAATGCTATGGGGAAAAAAATAAGCCAGATAAATAGAGATAAGAGACAGCTTATTTTAGGTAATGTGGTAAAGGAAGGCCTCTAAGGAGATGGCATTTGAACCAAGATTTCAGTGAAGCAGGTTTTCAGCAGCTCTGAGTGAAAAGCAGTTTAGACAAAACAAACAACAGGTACAAAGGCCTTAAGAAAGCAATGAATGTTGAATGGGAAAAATAATATGACTAAACAGAGTGGATTGGGACTTCTCTGGTGGTCCAGTGGCTAAGACTGTGCTCACAATGCAGGAGCGCCCGGTTTAACCCCTGGTCAGAGAGCTGGATCTCACACACCACAACGAAGAGTTCACATGGCTGCAACTAAGAGTTCGAGTGCCACAATTAAGATCTAGCATAGCTAAATAAATGTGTTCAAAAAACCCCAAAGTAGATTAAGTAGAAAATGATAGCAAACTAGTTAGGAAAGGTAAGCAGTGGCCAAATCCAGTATAGTGTATAGAATTATAACGAGTTTTAGTTTTATCCTAGGGTGGGAATCTATTGGAAGACTTCCAGCTAGGAAGTGTCATGATCACATTTACATGTCTAAAAGACCATTATACCTACTAAACAGACAATAAACTGTCTTTAGGGAGGGGCCAAGAGTGGAAGCCATGGGTCAAGTAAGGAGGCATGGGAGAGCTATCTAGACCTGGGGCTAGAGATGAAGCAGTAGAGTGAAAAGTAATCAATTTCAGAATATTTTGGAAGACAGAATTGAAAGAACTTGATAATGGGTTGGATGTATAAGAGAAGGGAAAAGGAGAATCAAAGATCCTGCCTGTGTTTTGGGCTTGAGGAACTGAGGAATGCCATTTTATGGATCTGATGAACCCTCTTGAAGTCATACATTTTTTAGTGAAGGAGAATTTCTGTGACTTGGTTTCTTCCTTTGTAAACTGTAAAAAGAGTATTATGCTCCTCCTAAGATTTTTTTTAGTAATGTGATGGTTTGGTAGGAGGTGTGTTTTGTATGTTGTTTATTTTATTGGGTGTTTTGTTTTGTTTTGTTTTGGCGTGTGGGATCTTAGTTCCTAGACCAGGGATTGAACCTGTGCTCCTGCAGTGGAAGCAAGGAGTCCCAACCACTGGATTGCCAGGGAATTCCCAGTATATTTTTTTTAAGTTTTAAAACTTTGAAAAGTTTAATGCTGGTACTGTTTATTTCCGTATCAATTGGTACAATTTTACATCATGTTTTATACTACTTCATCTTTGCAAAGACATCGAATACACAAAAACACACATTCAATAACTGAAAAATATGGAATGCTTCATTAATTTGCATGTCATCCTTGTGCAGGGGCTATGCTAAACTCCTCTGTATCATTCCACTTGGAGTGTACTGCTGCTAAGGCACTTCAGTCATGTCCGACTCTGTGCAACCCCAGAGACAGCAGCCCACCAGGCTCCCCCGTCCCTGGGATTCTCCAGGCAAGAACACTGGAGTGGGTTGCCATTTCCTTCTCCAATGCATGAAAGTGAAAAATGAAAGTGAAGTCGCTCAGTCGTGTCCGACTCTATGCGACCCCATAGACAGCAGCCTACCAGGCTCCTCTGTCCACGGGATTTTCCAGGCAAGAGTACTAGAGTGGGTTGCCATTGCCTTCTCCCACTTGGAGTGTGTGTGTTGCCTAAGCAAGCATCAGCCTCATGGGATTTTTATGAGGTGTAAATAAATTTTAAATGCTTGGGACTTCCTTGGTGGTGAAGTGGTTAAGAATCCTCATTGCAATGCAGGGGGTGTGGGTTAGATCCCTGTTTGGGGAACTAAGACCCCCACATGCTGCAGGGCAGCTAAGTCTGCAAACCACAACTAGAGACCCTGTGCACTGCATGATGGAATGAGGATCCCGTGTGCTGCAACTGAGACCCAACACAGCCGAATAAATAAATATTTTTTACAAAAATAAAATTCTCAGAACCAGTTAGAAATGTGTACAAATTAACTAGTTCCTGTCCGTATTACAGGATTAGAAAGTTCCAAGCCTTAGGACCTACTTTCCTTTCTTATTGAAGCTTTCCTGCCAGAACACAGTGGCTTGTTATCTGCTTTGAACTGGAAAACAGTTTGCATTCACATCTGTATATTTATTCATCCTTTTATGTAAGGCTTGGGTGTGCAATTTTCAATTCTTTGACGACAACAGACTCGGTTTTCCACTGTCATGTGAGAACATTAGGCCCCAGCAATGCGTCATTGCCAGATAAAAGTGCTGCAGTAAACCGAGAAAACAACAACAAAAAATCAGCTATTTGTAATTACTCCAATTTTTTTTTCTCCACAGAGATGGTGTGCGATTCACTCATGGGCCTCAAATAGAAAACAATTTGTGGTGATCATGTTTTAACTTTTTGGCCGTGCTGGGTCTTCACCGCTGTGCTTGGACCTTCTCTAGCTGCAGCAAATGGGGCCTGCTCCCTAGTTGCGGCACGCAGGCTTCTCTTGTTATGGAGCTCAGACTCGAAAGCACTCGGGCTTCAGTAGTCGCAACTCTCGGGCTCTAGAACACAGGCTCAGTAGTTGTGGCGCGTGGGCTTTGTTGCCCCACAACATGTGGAAGATTCCCGAACCAGGGATTGAGCCCTGTCCTTTCTGTTAACAAGCGGACTCACAACCAACCCAATCATCAGGTAAGTCCTGTGGTAATCATTTTTTGAATGAACATGACTTGTGGAAGGCTTAGTACATATTGTTAGTTCATGAGTCATTTCAGGTTACTGGGTCATGGAGAAACTTTTCAATAGTCTCTTCTTTGGATTGAGCAATCCCAGCTGGGAAACTCATTTTCAGTGTAAAAGTAACTTCAAGCTAGAGTCCTGTTTTCTTCCAGTTGCTATAATGGCCCATTGTAATAAATCACTGATTACTAAAATCCCATGGCCCTGCAGTCCAGAATCAAAAGTTTGAGATTTGTCAAGGAACTATCCATAAGCAAAGCAAACATCAGGATCAGTTAATATTGTCTCCTCTATTTTTGTCTGATAGGATTAGAATTCTTTTTTTAGCCTCAAACGAGCCATTGCCTCACTTGTTTTGGCCACAGAAACACTTGGACAATACTTATGTGATTTAAGCAGTGGTGAAATAATCTGATTTCACATAGAACTATGGTGAACATTAATATTTAATTGTCAGTCAAGTATAAGGAAAAACAAAGGAGGAATTCCCTGGCAGTCCAGTGGTTAGGACTCCACGATTTCGCTGCCAAGGGCTCGGGTTCAGTCCCTGGCAGGGGAGCTAGGATCTTGTAAGCCTGGAGCAGGGGCCAAAAAAAAAAAAGGAAAAACACAGAGGTTAAAAAAAAAATCACGCTCATCAGTCTTCTCTCTCTGGTTGGGCATTTTGATAGCAAGGGTGATTGTACATGTGTTAAGGCAGGACGTACAGTGTAAATCACCTACATACAACCCGCAAGTTGTGAACGTTCAGAGATGCAAACGTGCATTTGTATGTCTAATAAGGTAGGTTAGTTCATGCATCAGGTGTACATTGTCATGAGCGTGCGTCCTCTACAAGTGGTTGTGCTTTTGTGTACTTTACTGCACAGTATTGTATAGAATACAGTAATACAGTATCTTTATTTCACACCCAGCAGGTCTGGAAACAAGTGTGAAAGCAGCAGGGATGTAGCTGGTACTACTGTGCTTTTCAAGGTACTGTACTGTAACTTTAAAAATGTTGTCTTTATTTTTTGTGTTTGTTTTATATGTATTATTTTTGTGAAAAGCATTATAAACATACTACAGTACAGTACTGTATAGCCAGCTGTGTTAATTGAGTTGTTATGAACAAACTGGACCTACAAACACGCCCTGAGAACAGAATTTGTATGTGGAGGACTTATTAAAAAGCAGAGACATTACTTTGCCAACAAAGGTCGTACAGTGAAAGCTATGGTTTTTCCAGTAGTCATGTATGGATGTGAGAGTCGGTCCTAAAGAAAGCTGAGCATCAAAGAATTGATGCTTTTGAACTGTGGTATTGGAGAAGACTCTTGAGAGTATCTTGGACAGCAAGAAGATCCAACCAGTCAATCCTAAAGGAAATCAGTCCTGAATATTCATTGGAAGGACTGATGCTGAAACTGAAGCTCCAGTACTTTGGCCACCTGATGTGAAGAGCTGACTCATTTGAAAAGACCCTGATGTTGGAAAAGATTGAAGGCAGGAGGAGAAGGGGGCGACAGAGGATGAGATGATTGGATGGCATTACCGACTCAATGGACATGAGTTTGAGCAAGCTCCGGGAGTTGGTGAAGGTCAGGAAAGCCTGGCGTGCTGCAGTCCACGGGGTCACAAAGAGTCGGACATGACTGAGCGACTGAACAACAGGGGACTTATGTGGGAAATCTGTACCTTCCCGCTCTAATTTTGCTGCGAACCTGAAACTGCTCTTTAAAAATGTCTATTAAAAAAGTTACATTTTGGACTTCCCTGGTGTTCCAGTGGTTAAGAATCTGCCTGCCAATGAAGAGGACATGGGTTCGATCCCTGGTCTGGGAAAATTCCACAGAGCAGTTAAGTCGTGTGCCGCAACTACGGAAGCCCACGCACCCCAGAGCCTGTGCTCTGCAACAAGAGAAGCCACCTCAATGAGCAGCCAAAGCACCCCGAAGAGGAGTAGCCCCTGCTCGCCACAACTAGAGAAAACCCGTGCACAGCAACCAAGACCCAGTACAGCCAAAAATAATACGTAAATAAATAAAATTAATGAATGTGTAAAAGAATTACATTTCTCTGGGGAGGGTAAGAGGGAGGCTCAAGACAGAGAGGATATATGTATACTTATAGCTGATTCCTATTGTGCGGCAGAAACTAATACAACACTGTAAAACAATTACATGCCCATTAAAAAATCAATTTAAAAAGTAAATGAAATGAAAATAACATTATATTTCTCTAAAATCCTCCAATTGTGACTACAAGTATATTACTTATTCACTCCGTGGGCATTCTCTGATGCGTCCATTAGGCTGAAACTTTTGCACACTATCGTTTGTGGTAATCTCTAAAAATTAGAATTTGAAACTTTAGAATTGCAAAACCAACATAATCCAAGGTTATATCACTTCATATCTATTTAATTACAACAGTGCCTGCCATTTTTCTGCCCTGGATATTACTAGATAACTGTGGTTTCTGAAACACCATTTCCCACATTGCTATTCAAAATTCTAAGTATTTGTTTATTATCTTGGTGCCTTCAGCCTAACCCACAGATCTCTTTAGCCCACTCTGCTCATTCTCAGGCCCAGCCAACTTTGTGAAAATACAGTGATAATTTTCTTTCACTTTGTCATTCTCTTAAAACTGTTATCTATAAAGTGGTCATTAATTTATCATCCTAGCTAGGAAAGCTTCATGAAGTGAGGCTCTATTAATAATTAAGACAGACTTCTCTGGTGGTCCAGTGGTTGAGACTCTGTGCTTCCAGTGCAGGGGTATGGATTCGATCCCTGGCCAGAGAACTAAGGTCCCATATGCCACA
This sequence comes from Bos grunniens, assembly GCF_055505025.1. Lineage (NCBI taxonomy): Eukaryota > Metazoa > Chordata > Mammalia > Artiodactyla > Bovidae > Bos > Bos grunniens. The sequence goes on along the minus strand of NC_141183.1, from coordinate 51,191,264 downwards.
TGGTGTGGCTGAAAAAATAAATAAGCCAAAGGAAAATAAGGTAAACCATGAAGTATGGTTGCCCTTTATCTTTGACACATTAGTACTACTCTGTAACTTTTCTACAGGATTAATGTATAATTGCATTGCCTATTTAGCTAAAATGTAAACTCTTTAACAGAAGGGATTGTTTGTGTTTCATTTATATTCCCCTTAAGACTCTATTCACTAACAGGAAAAATTAGGTGTCAGAACCCCAACAATTTATCTTACAATTTGGAGCTGGTGTTTATACTTAAGGACTTTCCAGGTGGCTCAGTGGTAAAGAATTTGCCTGCCAATTCAGGAGAGACAGGTTTGATCCCTGGGGTGGGATGATCCCTGGGGTGGGATGATCCCCTGGAGAAGGAAATGGCAACCCACTCCAGTATTCATGCCTGGGAAATTCCATGGACAAAAGAGCCTAGCACGCAATAGTCCATGGGGTCGCAAAAGAGTCAGACATGACTTACCAACACACACACACACACACACACACACATTTATACTTAAAGACACTAGAAATTAAAACTATTGATTGAAGACCAAAAATTAGTTTCATCAACTCTTATTTGATGCCCATGGCATAATTTATTTCCCCTTCACATACATAAACTTGGATAAAGTTTGCTTAAATCAGTGAAAACTGAATCTGTAGTAACAGTTTTGAGAAGCTAAAAATTTAATATTAGGAAACATTTATTTAGCTCTATATACCAGTCATTGTAGTATGCTGCTCTGCATTTTACACGTGAGGACCAAGACTCAAAGATGTTAATCCATTTAAACACCAAATGCAGTCACAATGACAGAAGTGCATGGTCCCTGAACCTCAGCTTTCTGCCTGAAAAAGAGGAACCCCCAAAGAAAGGGAAAGCTCATGGAGACTCTAGAGAGGGGGCAGCTCTGGAAAGTGATTCCACTGAATACCTTAAGCATGAATCTTATCCTAATCAGCATATCAAAGACTCTGAGAACTAAACTGGCAAATAGATCACTGCCCAGGTCCCAAACTAGCCCCTGGGTGATACATACAAGGGACAGATAAAATTACACAATGGCAAAGGATTTGGAAAATGAATCGAGACTGAAACCACAACCCACGGAAGGAGTGTTAAAATATGCAGCACTGAGACAGGAATGGGAAGGGTACAACCTTTAAAAGAATGACAGCCATTGAAGAGCCAATATAGATTAGTAAGAGCCAAGGTGGGGCCAAGATGGCGGATGCCTGACTTCCACTAGACCTTGAGCCTCAGTATATGCTCATTGTAATACATCAGCGGGTCTTCCCAGATGGTGCTAATGGTAAAGAGCCTGCCTGCCAATGCAGGACACAAGAGATGCTGGTTTGATCCCTGGATCAGGAAGATCTCTTGGAGAAGGAAATGGCAACGCACTCCAATATTCTTGCCTGGAAAATACCATGGACAGAGGAGCCTGGTGGGCTACAGTCCACGGGGTCCCAAAGAGTTGGACACAACTGAGCAACTGATCGACTGAGCACACACACACACACGCACAATACATCAGTGAGCTAAATGACTTGCTCAGAGACACCATGACAGTTCCAAGGCTGGCCATAAAGGGCCAAAAAGTGGGCAGTGGCCCAATTCCTGGAAATCCCTGCCCCTTCCCCAAAACAGTTGGAATAATCCTCTCACTCATTACCCTAATAAAAACTGACAACCTCCCACCTTCTGAGATGGCCGGTTTTCTGTCTGTGGAGTGTCTCCCTGAATAAACCTTTCATTCTACGATGACTGGCTCTTGAGTCCTTTCCCTCATGAAGCCAAGAACCCACGTTTAGCAGCCATCCTCGGGACTTGCCTGGGACGTGGCAAGTGACCATTCTCTCATGTCCACTTTCTTTACTGTAACAGCATGAATTAACCAGATTGACTGCCTACTAAAACAAAAATATCAATGATCTCCATAAGAGCTAAATAAAGTGTCATAATAGTCAAGCATCTGGGATATAATCCAAAATTACATGGTAGGGATTTCTGTGGCCCAGGGGTTGGGAGTCCACCTTGCAATGCAGGAGACACCAGCTCAAGCCCTGGTCCAGGATCCCGTGTGCCACAACTACTGAGCCTGTGCTCTGTAGCCTTCGAGCCACAACTACTGAGCCCATATGCAGCAACTGCTGAGCCCCACACGCTCCAGTGCTCATGCTCTGCACCAAGAGAAGCCGCCGCAATGAGAAGTCTGCACACCACAAGGAAGGTAGCCCCCATTTGCTGCAACTAGAGAAAGCCCATGCATAGCAACAAAGACCCAGCACAGCCAAAAATCAATGATTTTTTAAAAATCACGTGGTATATAAAGAACCAGGAAAAATCTCAATTCACATGCAAAAATCAACAGATGCCAATACTTAAATGACAAAGAATCATATCTGACACTTTAAAGCAAAATTGCACAAATGCGCTTGCAAGCAATTATGAACACTCTTGACGTGAATGGAAAAAAAAGAAGATCTCAAAAAAGAGAGGATACAAAGAAGAACAGAAAGGGTAGGGAGTCCCTGGAGAAAGAAAACCAAGCCTGGTTTTCTCGACAGAAGAGACGCAGTTTTGGCCCAAGCCATTGTGTAATCTAAGCCTGGCTGCAATGCGTGCCCTTGAACAGGTGTCAGTAACTCATGACATTTAAGGAAGTAAGGGACTACAGGAACAATGGAAAAGCAGTCAAGATACAATAGTTCAGTGATGAGAGAGTCCTAGTTCCTCCCCAAGGGGCGTATATAACTACCTGATACATACCCTCTGATACACTCCTTTCCGTGTCCCCCATTTCTTGTTTGTAGGAAACAGGGTTCATTCAGCCTCCTGACCTTCCCTGAGTTCCGCAGATTTAAACAGGTGCTTATTATCAGGGAAGGGAGGGGAAGCAGAAACAAAGGAGGAACAGTCAAGAAATAATAGTGCAGCTTCGGGGCAGGGTCGTGGCTCCTCCTCAAGGCGTATAACAACGTCCTTTGAGTTCTTCAGTAGGAATGAGGCCCCACCTGGGTGGAGAATGGTATTTTAAGGCTGAGCACAAGATTCCTGGAACCTTCTACCTCACCACTGACCAATCAGAAGAAAGTCTGCACAGGGGAAGATAAGGAAGACACTTACCCTTCCTCCTCAAATGATTCTCCCTTTGAAAACTTTCATGGTCAAGCAGAATCTTTGGAGCTGGCTTTTCGACACTAGACACTAGTCGGCCTTCTCCCAGGTTGCTGACGTCCTGAATAAATCAACTTTTCCTTTCCAACGAACACTCATCTCTTGAGTATGTTTTCAAGCAGCAAGCAGCAGAACGCTTGGCTACCTCAGTTCTGGCGGCCACGGAGCTGACGGAGAAGACTCGGTAGCCAGTGTGGCGGGTGTTCATGGGCTGGCAGGCAGCAGGGCAGGCTTGGGGGGCTTGGAAAGCAGAGGACACGGAGAGCAGGGGCCCTCAGCAGCAGCTTCCTGGCCATCGTCTGGCCCAGCGGCACAGTACAGCCGGCCACATGGGGCTGCACCCAGGAGTGGTTTTCACGGAGGCGGCCACAAGGCCTGGCTAGCAAAAGCTTCGAGAAAACTTGCACCGAGGGGAAAGGTGCCAGGACCCTCACCCTCCTTGTTCCAAAGGTCACTAAGGGTCTGGCGCAGGAAGAGCTTGCAGCAACCTGTGCCGCAACCACCTCAAAGGTCCCTTATAGTCAAAGCTATGGTTTTTCCAGTAGCTATTATGGATGTGAGTCGGAACATAACAAAGGGTACGCACTGAAGAAATGATGCTTTTGAACTGCGGTGCTTGAGAAGACTCTTTAGTCCCTTGGACAGCAAGGAGCTCAAACGAGTCAATCCTAAAGTAAATCAGTCCTGAATATTCATAGGAAAGACATGGTGAAGCTTCAATACTTTGGCCTGATGAGAAGAACGGACTCATTGGAAAAGGCCCTGATGATGGGGAAGATGAAGGGCAGGAGGAGAAGGGGACACAAGGATGAGATGGTTGGATGGCATCACCGACTCAATGGACGTGAGTTTGAGCAAAGTCCAGGAGATACCAAAGGACAGGGAAGCCTGGCATGCTGCAGTCCATGGGGTCACAAAGAACTGGACTTAACTTAGTGACTGAACAACAAAGGAGAAACGTAGGTGACAATCTGGGACTTGCAATTGGTATCTTAAGTGTAGGCAGCACTACGAGACTGAGCTCTGTGGGATCCGATGGACAGTGTCAATAAATTGTAGGACACCCAGTTGGCATCTGCAGAATATTGGAGCATTTCTTGGTATAGGAAAACCCACACATCTGGCACCTTCAGTAAAAGAAATTGTGTTTGTTTTCCTTTCAGCGGACATGGTTAAGTAGTAGTTGTTGTTTACTCTCTAAGTCATGTCCGACTCTTGTGAAGTCATGGACTGCAGCCTGCTGGCTCCTCTGTCCATGGTATTTCTGAGACAAGAATATTGGAGTGGGTTGTCATTTCCTTCTCCACTGGATCTTCCCGACCCAGGAGTCAGACTCTCGTCTCCTGCATTACAAGAACCACCTGGGAAGACCCAGTTAAGTAGTAGCATAGTTAAATAACATAGCCAGGGTAGAATACTAAAGAATGAGGCTCTGTGATGTTCTGATATGGAAAAATCTCCAAGATATATATGAAAGAGAAAAATACATGTAAAGCTGTAGGTCTTTGTGTAGACTTGTTGGCTACCCTGAGGACTAAAGTGAGGGTGTATTCATTACGTACCCATTTTATACATTATGAAGTTTCCATCATGCATTACACTTCTGATCTATATGTGATAAGCAAATAAAATTTAATAAAAATAGAAACATTAAAACATTATTTGCGATTGCATGACATCTTTACCTCCTTAAAAGAACAGGCCTAAAAACAGCCCTAGAACACATACCAAAAAAAAAAAGTTAATTACTAGTATGGTATGAAACTGGACTCTATTATACTAAAAATATAATCTAGGAAAAATTCTGACATTTTTACATTAAAAAGTTGATCTGAAAAATAAAGATGAAAAAAATCTTTCACAAAAAAATGAGTCCAAAAGTGTTTGCTACTTGCTTTCATTATCTTGAAAAGATCTGAAAAACAAACTCTAGTCTTGAAAAAAGAAATTGCAAGCGTTAGTCGCTCAGTCACACCCACCTCTTTGCAACCCCATCGACTGTAGCTTGTCAGGCTCCTCTGTCTACCGGATTCTCCAGGCAAGAATACCGGAGTGGGTTGCCATTTTCTTCTCCAGGGGATCTTCCCAACCCAGGGATCGAACCTGGGTCTCCTGCATTGCAGGCAGACTCTTTACTGTCTGAGCCACCAGGATCTATCTCTAGTCTTGAAAAACTAGCCAAGATTAATGTTTCACCTGGAGCACTTGTTCTCAATTAATCCTCTTACAGCTAGTATGCTTCCAAGTGCACAGTTCCTAGCCTACCGTTGGTGCATGGTCAATGCTGAATGCATGAGTTAACTCTTCGAGGTCTCATTCAGAGTCCTATTCTAAAGTCATACATTTTCAAAAGTTCTCTTTGTAAAGCAACTCATCACACCAAAACGACATACTCTTAGTATTTCAGTATTAGTTCCTTTTAGTTTTTTCAAATAATACAGTTTTATTCACTTTCAATTGCTACATAATATTTCATCAAATTCTTACAAACCATAACTTATAAACCATAACTGACCTAATCATATTCTTATTGTATATTTAGCCTGAGTTGATGTACTCTCCGTTAAAATTAAAGAGTGCAAAAATGAACATTACATACATTTTAAGTTGTTATTCTAAAGCTTGATCATGGCATAACACAAAGTTAATATATATCATTAAAACAAACCAATAACAATAATTCAGCAACATCAGTAACAGTTCACTGATTTATTAGATGAACAAACATATCCATATAATCAATGAAAACTGTACGATATATAAAATAATTTAAGAAATGTTGGGAATTAGCAGCACCATCCATTATTGAAATAGCAAGAAAAACTTCACATATTTTATGCAAACACGAGAAGAGGATATAACTACTTTAAGACTTATTAATGCCACTGAATGTCTGGGATGATTGAAAAGGGCATCTCTTTAGGCAAACATACCTCCTTCTACTTCAAAGATCTGGTGAGCAAATATGATGGTTAATGTTTTAGAAAAAATGCTACTGAATGAAATAAGAGATACTGCATAGTATTTTAATTAGGACAAGGAGACTAACACCCAGCTACTTTTGCATGGCTCAACACTTCGGCTTCTATGAAAAATTTAGTTCTGGATTATGAAATTAGAAATAAAAAATAATTTAAAAAAGACACTAGCTGTCTCTAAGAAACATTAAGTGGGACACAGGTCACTATGAAAATACATCACTTTTCCAGTTTGCTTAATAATTTACTTTAAAAAGTTGTGTAGTTTTCATCACAAGTGACATACAAATTTCTTAATAAGCATTTTTAAAAGTTTTAATGTATTTCTAAAATCTAATAGATTCTTTTTTTTTTTAAACCTTTAGCCCTGTTGTTACATTTACTGTGTATCAGAGTAACAGACTGAGTTTGTGTGAAGGATACAAATTTACACACATTTTACAGCAACTTACACCCTAACATCTACAAAATTCACATTTATAATACAAGCAAGTACAAGGCCAGGCTAAAATTGTTGAATTCCAAAAAGTCAAATTCATACTATTTTTATTTTGTCCCCTTAAAAAAAGTTCAACTTCGGCACCAAATTCAAAAGAGCCCTCTTAAGAAGTTTGGAAAAAATTTCCAGACGTATTTCAGCAAACACAAACAGTTTTTCTGTGCTGGTGAAGTAAAGGATTTCCAATTTTCTTCTGGCCCCTGAGTCTGCGTCGCACGGTAAGTTTAACAGAGTTCTTGCGCTGGGAGGTTGTGGGGAGGCTTGCAGGCTGAGCACCACTACTACGACTTAAACCATTCCGCCTGTGCTTCTTCATTAGAGGGCCAGAGTTGGATTCTTCTAATGTCCTTTTGAAGTTTGCCGGAGGGGTTCTTTCAACTTCCTGGGCTTTCATTTGACCCGGGCTCGATATCTTCACATTTTTTTGGTCCGTGATGGTGTTTGTTGAATTGGTAGGCACCAGGCCAACGGACAGGCTATTATTCAAAGAATCGTGTATCCTTAAAGTCAGGGCTTTAGTGCAATTTTCTTCTAGTGGCTCTGGATCTTTTGAGGATATGACTGCAGCCTGGACATTCCCTCGAGCTATCTCAGGTGGGACTTCTAAATAATTCTCTGAGAAGGCATTACTACGGATAAGGGCAGGTATATGGTCCTTGGAGTTCAGCCTTGGCCATGGGTCCTCCTCCAGGGGCTGAAAAACAGGAAGGTAAGACCAAGTGAGAAATAATTTGTCCTAGAATTCAGCTTAACCATTGGGGAAATGAAAGGGTTTCATTAGAATAAATGACAAAATTGTTTACTTGGGGGGTTTATTTCCTACTTTCTATATTTAATTTCTGAATATTTAGTAGTGTGGAAAATGTAAAGTGTGACATTAAAGCAATTCTGTCACAATGGAAATTCAGATTGTTGCTTTGCACCCATCTCCTCAACACTAGATGCTGTTCTGGGATTTGAGAAAGTAGGATATATGGGACTGTGCTAAGTATGGCTAGGGCAACGTGCAAAGATACAAACGAAAGTCACGTGGAACTTGCAGGTTGCTGCTTAAAAGCCTCACTGGGAGGCACGGTGTGCACTGCTTTAGGTGCAGTGCCCCGAAGCTAAATGTTTTCGGAATCTCCTCCCATCTCCACACAAGAGATGGGAGGACATTGTTCCTATCAAATAAAAATCTTCCCCTATTTTAATAGTTTATAAAATCACTATTTTAATAACTTTCTCAAGGGCAAATTTTAAGCATAAATACTTCCTCTTCCCCAAATGTGTATCATTTCCCTCAATCTTTCCTCTTTCAGTCAAATCAAATTTAATAAAATATTTTCCGAAAAGCCTAAGTAAATCCTTTTGTATTTAGAATGGTAAATAAAGATATATTACTAGTCACCTTCTGATATAAAATTCCCTAGGAATAAACACCTTTTGAAAAAGTGCTTTATAAAAAAGCATATTTATAAAAGTAATGTTTCCTTTAATGTTTCTAGAATTAAGAAGAAAAAGGGAAACTGTAGGAATCTAAAAGCATTTCAATTCAACCATAAACATGAACACGCTTTACTAAGAAAAATAAACCAACTTTAGGTCCACTGGAGGCTAGAGATGAGAAACTCTGACATTCCTAACGTAGTACTGCCCCCAACAGAATACTGCCATGCTTTTTAAAATGCTTTTATTGATTTGTTTGGCTGTGCTGTGTCTGAGTTGCAGCATGCAGAATGGTTGCGACATGCAAACTCTTAGCTGCAGCATGTGGGATTTAGTCTCCTGACCAGGGATTGAACCCAGGTCCCCAGCATTGGGAACCTGAAGTCTTAGTCACTGGACCATCAGGAAAGACCCTTAAGAAAAAAAAAAAAAAACCTAAGTATATTTCTTTCTTTCTGGGGTCACTGGTTCATCTATTTATTTTACATTGCATGGTTTATGGAAAGCCCAATTCTTATCTGTTTTAACACTGACTAGATGTTGGGCAGCAGTCTTATTTCGAAGTACCGGTGTTGAGCATGGATAACAGAACAGTCTCTATTCTAGAACATTCATATGTGGCTTTCAGCAATATCAACGACAACCTGTCTGTGAATTTATCCCCTCTGCATTAGGTTGATTCCAATGTCTACCCTGATCACAAGCATGTACTGACTGATCACAGAAAACTATACCTCACCATAAGTAATTGTTGACTAAAGGTTCATCTTGCTTTAATATAGAAAAAGGATTTGCAACAAGACCAGGCAGCAGATAAATTCTGTAGACAGAAGACTTCCTACTACCAAACAAGCACATTACTAATTTAGGGACAAGAAAAAAAGATACTCATCAGGCCACTTATACGAATAGAACATAACTGCTCTAGCTTGTACAAAGAGGTTTAGACATTAGATGGAATTTCTTTACAAAAGAAAAACAATGGGATGATTTTAGAGTTAACACAATTTATTGTAATTTCTGTTGTGCTGTGTTCTTTTAAACTCACAAACTATTATTCTGATACCACAGGTGGACTGGCTTTTCTTCCCCTACTTATTCCTTTAACTTTTCCATTTCCTTCTCTTTCTATTGGCATTCTGTGGAAATATACCGCATCTGTTTGCGCAGCCAACGGCTTAGACTTCTGAGACTCATCTCAGATTAATTACTACCTGTATGCTAAGCCTTCTTACGTGTTCATAAAACACATGATATTGAGAGCTTACATCCTAAAAATTCACACTTGCAAAGTTTCACTTCAGAGATCCACTTTGAGAGCTCCATATATTTATAATCCAACAGTAAACAGCTAATTACAAGTTGTGCCTAGAATGCAATTGATACTAAGTGCTAATCCTCTGAAAGAACTCTCTTCCTCATTCCTCCTTCCTAGAGCTCTTGGCTTACTTAAAAAACAGCTAAAATTAGTTTTGCCCTAAAGAAAGATGGAGAAAGAAAGGTGTGCCATAGTAATATATCACTTAAACAGAAGTATTTCTAGTATGTTTGTCCCAAAACAAAGATTTGAGTACCGATTTAGCTTACGATTCAAACAGAAGTTGACATGTCTGTAGATAGGTAACCTAGTCTCAAGTGCCTAATCTAAATATGGGTAAGTCTTAAAAACCATTCAAAATCAATCAAAATGTCATTATATTTATCTAGATGCTACTAAACACAGGATTATTATTATAACAATGAAATAAATCAGAGATACTCATGAGTGGCCATGGTTAACTAAGATAAAAGAAACAAAACAAAACACAATCTCTTGAGCAGAAATCTGTCTTTATTTACTTGTTAGGCCAGAGCCTACAATAGTGATTATTCTGAATGGCTCTAAATATTTTTTCATATTTAGGTGTGGCTAAATGGTTAACAAATAACCATGCCTACACAGAAGTTAGTCCATACATCAATCTCCTAATCTTTACTTTAGTATAATTATTAGATCATTATTTTTCAAAATTGTAAAACATGTTTTAAAGGGCTTCCCTGGTGGTCTAGTGGTTAAGAGCCTGCCTGCCAGTGCAGGGGACAGGGTTCCATCCTGGGGCTGGTAAGATCCCACATGCTGCAAGGCAACTAAGTCCATGAGCCGAAACTACTGAAGCCCACGTGCCTAGAGCCTGCGGTCTGCACCAAGAGAAGCCACCACGACAAGAAGCCCACGCACTGCAACGCACAGTAGCAGCAGTTCCTGCTCGCTGCAGCTAGAGAAAGCCTGCACAGCAACCAAGACCCGGGACAGCCGAAAGTAAATCTTTAAAGAGTGTTCTAAACTATTCCTTGGTGTCATTTCTGTACAATTTTACTAATGCCAATCCATACATTAAGAATGTCCTATTACAGTATCTTCTCTCCCCTCATTCTTACCTCCATCCTATGGCACCTCTACACTACCTACAATTCAGTTACAAATATGAACACTTTAGGGAACACAAAAGTAATGAATACTTTCAAATGCAGAAACTGGTGAGTTCTGAAATGAACATAAGCTCCTCCATAACACTCAAAAGAGAATGAAGAGACTTTAAAAGATCTCAACCTGCATTATTATTCAAGAGTTTTCAAAGAAAAGAAAGTTTCCACAAGAAATTTTTTTAGGAAAATAAGCATAAAATATTAATTTGTCAATTTCTAAATGAAGAGTCCATGTAAGGAAAATTAAGTTGCCATATATATGTGAGGTAAAAGATGGGAAAGCAATAATGGAAACCTTCCAAGTACTCTATACAGGATCACAATACCCAAAATTAAATAAATTCTTTGTACTGTGTAGCTTTGATCATCTTAAAAACTGTCTCAATACATGACATAAAATTCCACTGTGTTTCCCATTTTACTGGTCATTCTTCTGAAAGCACATTCTCAGAAGGCCAGGTATATCACAGCAGTTATCAATATTACTAATTATTAGCAGAAGATTGGAAAAAAGTAGGAAAAAATTGGGATGAAATCAGAAAAAAGGGAAATACTATAGCATTTAAACTTATTTCTGAGCACATCTTAAATTCATTCAATATTAATATGGGTAAGAAACAGGAATGATGTTTCTTATTCATGTTAATAGACAGCCAATTCTAAAGGCTGATATCCTAAGGTCCAGTTCAGCCTTGATTCTGTATCTTATTCAAACTGCTTAATATCTCACTCTTATTATCTATAAATGGGATTAATTATCTGCACTATTTAGCTTCCAGGGTTATGAGGTTCAAATGAAATACCACATATGAAAGTCCATCACAAGCTTTTAATTTAAATGCTTACAAACATGCATAATATTAGAAGGGAATCAGTATGTTCCAAATATTAATACTGTTAATAGTCTTCAGGGGCCACATCTAGTCACTGTCTATTAGGTGTTCTACGGAGATCCAGCATGCACTTTAATACCTCTGGGTACTAAATAAGAAGTACTGATAAGAAGTTACACAACAAAATCCAAAATCCTATTTTATAAAGAATCTGAAAACTGTTTTCATGTAATACTAATCAGAGAAATTCCATCTATTACAGCTTAAATACTAGAGAATTGTATACCTTGACTGGTGGTGTAGAACACGGAGAAGGAGTCATCACGCAGGTTTCTTGACTGTTATAGGAAGGGCCATCAGTCAGGTTCAGATAGAGCTCATCTTCACTGGTGAAATGTCCCTGACTGTCCACTCCCGGAGAGATGCAGATTACTATGGCACTAGTATTATCTGCTCGAAGCATTCGCTGCCTCCAGCGGCCCAGGGCTCGATTCACAAGCATTTTGGCACAAGACTGTCCATGCTCACCCTGTATTTAAAACAACAGAAAAGAAGATAACTCAGACTCCGTTACCACTATGGTTGTATCAAATTAATACAAATTAATAATGTTCAACAAGGCCTACATAAATAATTAAAATTTCAAACCTTATCCACAATCCCTATAACTATGTTAAGACAGCATTGCTCTAAATTAAAAAATAAATCAATAAAACAAAGCCTTATCCTGTGGTTAAATTTCATCTGTATTTTTATCTTTTGGGGAGCAAGAAACTTGGTCTTCATTGTAACCTTACTTAAGAAAAGTTATACAGTTATACAGAAATTATCTAAAAGGGGGAAGTAAACATCAAGATATTACAGATAAACAACTATACGCCAATAAAAATTAATTTTAAGAAGTATTACAATAAATAATTCACAAATGAAATTATCATACATGGCAAAAAAAAAAAAAACCCCACACTGCAAAGGGCCAATTTCCTAAAATAAGAGATTCTGCAAATCAAAGACAACCCCAACATAAAAAAATGTCAAAGGACATGAACCAACTATAGAGACAAAGAAATATAAATGGTTCTCAGCTATATATACATACATATATATGTGTACACTGTTGCTGTTCAGTTGCTCAGACGTGTCCAACTCTTTGCGACCCCACGGACTGCAGCACACCAAGCTTTCAGGTCCTTCACTATCTCTTGGAGTTTGCTCAAACTCATGTCCACTGAGTTGACGATGCCATCCAACTACCTCATCTTCTGTCAGTCCCTTCTCCTCCTGCCCTCAATCTTTCCCAGCATCAGGGTCTTTTCCAATGAGTCAGCTCTTTGCCTCAGGTGGCCAAGAACTTCAGCTTCAGCATCAAAGTCCTTCCACTGAATATTGAGCGTTGATTTTCTTTAGGATTGACTGGTTTGATCTCCGTGCTGTCCAAGGGACTCTCCAGAGTCTTCTCCAGCACCACAGTTTGAAAGCATTTATTCTTCGGTGCTCAGTCTTCTTTATGGTCCAACACTCACATCCATACGTGACTACTGGAAAACCCATAGCTTTGACTATATGGACCTTTCTTGTCAAAGTGACGTCTCTGCTTTTTAATACACTGTCTAGGTATGTCATAACTTTTCTTCCAAGAAGCAAGTATCTTTTAATTTCATGGCTGCAGTCACAGTCTGCAGTGATTTTGGAGCCCAAGAAAATAAAATCTGTCACTGTTTCCATTTTTTCCCCATTTATTTGCCAGAAAGAGGTAGAACCGGATGCCACGATCTTAGTTTCTTGAATGTTGAATTTTAAGCCACCTTTTCCCTCTCCTCTTTTCACCTTCACCAAGAAGCTCTTTAGTTCCTCTTCACTTTCTGCCATTAGGGTGAAAGCATATCTGAGGTTATTGGTATTTCTCCTGGCAATCTTAATTCCAGCTTGTGCTTCATCCAGTCCAGCATGTCACATGATGCACTCTGCATATAAGTTAAACAAGCAGAGTGACAATATACAACCTTGACGTACTCCTTGACCAATTTTGAACCAGTCTGTTGTTCCATGTCCATTTCTAACTACTGCTTCTTGACCTGCATATAGGTTTCTCAGGAGATAGGTAAAGTTGTCTGGTATTCCCATCTCTTTTAAGAATTTTCCAGTTTCTTGTGATCCACCCAGTCAAAGGCATACATACATACATAAATGGCTAATGTCACTTACATGAAGAAAAAAGCAATACAAGCCATATAGTATAGAGATCAAATATATACCAACAGTATGCCAGCAAATTTGGAAAACTAAGCAGTGGCCACAGGACTGGAAAAGGTCAGTTTTCATTCCAGTCCCAAAGAAAGGCAATGCCAAAGAATGCTCAAACTACCACACAATTGCACTCATCTCACACGCTAGTAAAGTAATGCTCAAAATTCTCCAAGCCAGGCTTCAGCAATATGTGAACTGTGAACTTCCAGATGTTCGAGCCGGTTTTAGAAAAGGCAGAGGAGCCAGAGATCAAATTGCCAACATCTGCTGGATCATCAAAAAAGCAAGAGAGTTCCAGACTATGCCAAAGCCTTTGACTGTGTGGATCACAATAAACTGTGGAAAATTCTGAAAGAGATGGGAATACCAGACCTGACTTGCCTCTTGAGAAACCAATATGCAGGTCAGGAAGCAACAGTTAGAACTGGACATGGAATAAGAGACTGGTTCCAAATAGGAAAAAGAGTATGTCAAGGCTGTATATTGTTACCCTGCTTATTTAACTTATATGCAGAGTACATCATGAGAAACCCTGGGCTGTAGAAAGCACAAGCTGGAATCAAGATTGCCGGGAGAAATATCCATAACCTCAAATATGCAGATGACACCACCCTTATGGCAGAAAGTGAAGAAGAACTAAAGAGTCTCTTGATGAAAGTGAAAGAGGAGAGTGAAAAAGCTGGCTTAAAGCTCAACATTCAGAAAATGAAGATCATGGCATCCAGTCCCATCACTTCATGGCATACAGATGGGGAAACAGTGGAAACAGTGGCTGACTATTTTTCTGGGCTCCAAAATCACTGCAGATGGTGATTGCAGCCATGAAATCAAAAGACACTTACTCCTTGGAAGGAAAGTTATGACCAACCTAGACAGCATATTAAAAAGCAGAGACATTACTTTGCCAACAAAGGTCTGTCTAGTCAAGGATATGGTTTTTCCAGTGGTCATGTATGGATGTGAGAGTTGGACTATAAAGAAAGTTGAGCACCGAAGAATCGATGCTTTTGAACTGTGGTGTTGGAAAAGACTCTTGAGAGTCCCTTGGACTGCAAGGAGATCCAACTAGTCTATTCTAAAGGAGATCAGTCCTGGCTGTTCATTGGAAGGACTGATGTTGAAGCTGAAACTCCAATACTTTGGCCACCTGATGCGAAGAGCTGACTCATTTGAAAAGACCCTGATGCTGACAAAGATTGAGGGTAGGAGAAGAAGGGGATGACAGAGGATGAGATGGTTGGATGGTATCACTGACTCGATGGACATGGGTTTGGGTGGACTCTGGGAGTTGGCGATGGACAGGGAGGCCTGGCGTGCTGTGGTTTATGGGGTCACAAAGAGTCGGACATGACTGAGCAACTGAACTGAACTGACTGAACTGATATACCAACAGAAACAGTAAAAAAGGAAAAAACAAATTAGACATTCTCATGTTATACAAATAAATGTGGCTTAGAATAAGACTAATAGCATTATGTTGTTGTTTAGTTGCTAAATTGTGTCCAACTCTTTGCAACCGCATGGACTGTAGCCTGCCAGGCTCCTCTGCCCCATGGGATATCCCCAGGCAAGAATACTGGAGTGGGTTGCCATTTCTTCTCCAGGGGATCCTCCTGACCCAGCAATCAACCCCGTACCTCCTGCATTGGCAGGTGCATTCTGTACCACTGAGCCACCAGGGAAGCCCCCAAAAAGCATCATACAATGGATTTATAACTGTTAAGTTTCAAAGAACAGAAAAGAAAAATTATGTGCTCCAGAAAAGAGTTTCCTGTTTTAAAAGTACCTCTAGAAACAGCTGCAGAGAAGGCAATGGCACTCCACTCCAGTACTCTTGCCTGGAAAATCCCATGGACGGGGAGCCTGGTAGGCTGCAGTCCATGGGGTCGCTAAGAGTCGGACACGACTGAGCGACTTCACTTTCACTTTCCACTTTCATGCATTGGAGAAGGAAATGGCAACCCACTCCAGTGTTCTTGCCTGGAGAATCCCAGGGACGGGGGAGCCTGGTGGGCTGCCGTCTATGGGGTCGCACAGAGTCAGACACGACTGAAGCGACTTAGCAGCAGTAGTAGCAGCAGAAACAGCTGAATAATGAAAATGAGTAGAAATGTTTGAAAAAGAAATGTGCCATGAACTATAAGCAGAAAAAAAATTTTACTTAATATGATAGATTAATGTGTTACAAGATTAAATATTAACATACTGTAATGTATACTATATAATAATATATAATCTACTACAGTACTATAAATACTTCATTAAAATATATATTACACATATGTCATTTAACTGTCAGCTCTACCCCTAAAGTTTATATATTCAAACTGAATAAAGAACTGGGTTTTTTTTCATTCTCTCCTTGGGAAACAGGTAATCATTTTTATTTGGGGTTGTCTGATCTTGGTCATAGTACAGTATTCAATACATTAATGATGGCAAACTGCAAAAACTCATCTCAGCTGCTTTAAAATCTTAGTGTTAAGCCATCCTTGCATTCCTAAGAAAGGCATCGCATGTAATGATGTTTTAAAACACTGCTTGCCCCCCTTCTAATATGAAAAATACGTACCTCAACTGATCAAAGGCAGCATCAATCTGTAACTCATTAGTCTATCACATACCCCAGTGTACGCGCACGCTGCACCACTCGCCAAACACCAGAGCCCTGAGAACTCGCTGAAGGACTCTCCCTTTCACTTCTGTGTGCCTGTTTCCCTCCCAGTAAAGCTCCACCAAAAGGAAATCTATATCAGCCATTTCTACTAACTTACTTGCCCTCTCCCTCAACTCACTGATTCTGTTGACTTGAAAGTCGCTCAGTCGTGTCTGACTCTTTGCAACCCCAAGGACTATACACTCCATGGAATTCTCTAGGTCAGAATACTGGAGTGGGTAGCGTTTCCCTTCTCCAGGAGATCTTCCCAACCCAAGGCTCGAACCCAGGTCTCCCACATTGCAGGTGGATTCTTTACCAGCTGAGCCACACAGGAAGCCCAAGAATACTGGGAGTAGGTAGCCTATCCTTTCTCCAGCAGATCTTCCTGACCTAGGAGTCAAACCAGGGTCACCTGCATTGCAGGTGGATTCTTTACCAACTGAGCCATCAGGGAAGCCCCTGTTGACTTGGGCCACTCCATAATACTGTGTCCTTCTCTTCCACCATACTGTCTCACTAGGTGAGGTCACAAATTGTTGTGGCTTTACTTTACTCCTATTAACACTGAAATTAGCATTTCCAGGCACTGCCTTTCAGTAACTGCCTACTGAAAATATCTATCTAGATGAACCAAAGGCACCTCCTATTCAACATGCTTACATATGAACTAATCATCCCTCCTCATAAAATGATGTGTTTCTTCTTCATAACAGCTTCCAGCCATCACTAAGTAATTTGGGTGTCATACTCTCCCTTCTTAAAACCCAAGTTCTGTCAATCCTATCGTTTAATGTATTTCTTTTTTGCTTGTGTGTGTGTGTAGCGTAGTCTTTTTGTTTTTCCATTGCTGCCTTAGATTCAGGCTTGCAAAAATTTTCATTTAGAACGTAACAGCAGCCTCCATAGAAGAAGCCTAATAAACTCATTAAGAAAAATCAAATCAAATACACTGGCAGTAAAAATCAACATGTAAAGAGAGATGAAGACAGATCTTATAGATATGACTCTATTCATTGAAATTCACCTCGCAAGGATTCTTCACTAATCACTGCTGACACTCATTCTCTTTCATTGCCAACTTTGCCGGTTTCATTTTATTAAGAGGTCAGATGGTTTTCCTGCACATCCTAATAAATA
This sequence comes from Bos grunniens, assembly GCF_055505025.1. Taxonomy (NCBI): domain Eukaryota; kingdom Metazoa; phylum Chordata; class Mammalia; order Artiodactyla; family Bovidae; genus Bos; species Bos grunniens. The sequence continues at coordinate 51,173,823 of NC_141183.1, read as the reverse complement.
CAATCTTCACATCCATTCATCTACCCTCTATTCTATATTCCACTCTGCAATGAGTATGCTTTCTAAAATGCTTTTCAATGCGCTCCACTACCTGGTTACAAAGACCTAACTTCGTAACAGACCATTCAAAACCTTTTTGCCTCTTGTTTTCCAATCACATCAAGTTACTTGTGAAACCTGAATGTATTGTAGACTTGTCTCTTCGACTTTACACATTCTATTCCTTTGTCTGGAAAGCTTCAACTCTCCTCCCTTGATTTCTTAACCTGGTAAATTCAACTCCACCTTTAAGACTTGCTCAAATACGAGTCTCACCCATGAAACTTCCTTATGCAATCTTCAAGTTTCCTATCCTCTCTCTCTCAGTTCTCAACACCTGTTCTAAATATTGTTCTATAGATACTCTTTCAATACTCATTTAGGTATTTACGAATAGGTTCTTCCAGCCCAATAAAACTGGTTTATGGCCTCATCATGCCACTGAAATGTTTTTCTCTCATCATTAAAGAATTATAAATCCAGAGACTTCCCTGGTAGTTCCAGTGGTTAAGAATCTGCCCTGCAATGCAAGGAACGTGGGTTCAATTCCTGGTCAGGGAACTAAGATCGCACAAGACACGGGACAGCTAAGCCCATGCGTCATGACTACTGAGCCTGCATGGCACAACCAGAGAGCTGGCATGCTGCAACTAAAAGGTGACACAGCCAGAAAAAAAAAAAGAATTATAAATCCAACAGACATGGGAATTCTCTGGCAGTTCAGTGGCTAGGACTGCATGCTTTCATTATCAAGGGTCCAGGTTCCCTGGCCAGGGAACTAAGATCCTGCAAGCGAGCACAGCCAAACAAAATAATATTTATTTTATTTAATCTTTGTTTTACATCTAACATCACTGACCAAATGCATCATCCTAGACCCGAGTTTGTAGAATTGAATAGACACATGACTGTTAGATGGTGAAGAATCTGCCTGCCAACGCAGGAGATGCCAGAGATGCAGCTTTGATCGCTGGGTCAGGAAGATCCCCTGGAGTAGGAAATGGCAACCCACTCCAGGATACTTGCCTGGGAAATTCCACAAGAGGATCCTGGCAGGTTACAGTCCATGGGGTCGCAAAGCGTTAGACATGACTGAGCATGCACGCATGCACTTATCATCAAAACAACTCACAATCAAATGGTACTGATAGCTACCTATACATCCTGGTTGCAATAATATGGCAAATGCTGAGCAAGGGCCATGTTCTATCTACCTTTGCATCCTGTGTACCTAGTGCCTAACATGGTAGCTGAGGGAATAAATGCAGGCAATTTAATACAAGTTCTTTTATGCTGTCTCCTTATTTAGCTTCACCGATCCTCTCATCTTAGGAAAAGATCATCTCTTCCAAGCAGCCATTGCTTCCAGTTACTTCCATGTGCTTTGGACCTTTATCTCTTATTTCTCTTATTCTGTCAATCTTTCTTGTAAAGACTATAAAACTGCTTTCAAGACCCTGTCTTTTCAAGGTAACAATGGCAATTCCCTTGTCTTGCCGAACACTCACTACATCTATTTCCTAGGCTCACAAAATATTCTTTCATCGTCACTCCAACCTGCCAGCTAATGTTCCCATCACTTCAATTGAAACTCTGCATCCTTGAAGATCACTAATACTAGAAGATCCTAACTGTAAAACCCAATATCCTGTTTTCATCCATCTGTCTCTACTTCTTTGTAGAATCTGACATTGCTGGCTACTGCTCCAAAAAACACTCTCTTTGCTTGCTTTCAATAACATCACACTTTCCCGAATCTCCTTCCTTTGTCACTGCTCAGAATAAAGAGATCAATTTTCAAGCAAGCCATGAAGGAAAGGAAAGAATTTTCTCACTGACGGTTGTTTCAAGGTTTATAGGTATATAAAGTATAGGTATAGGTAACAGCAGTACAGATAACAGAGTTACCACGTGACCCAGCAATCCCATTCCCAGGTCGATATGAGAGAACCGAGAACATGTCCAGAAACTTGTCTGTGAATGTTAATAGCAGCAGCATTCAAAATAGCCAAAAAGTGGAAACAGTTCAAGGATCCATCATTCCCCTAATGAGCTGCAGAAATCTATACCTTACTTTCTTCTCCAGCCAGGGCAAATGCAAAGACCTACTCCACGGGAACACGCTTAGTTCATATTCAAGACTCCTGACGAAAGCACCAGAACAATGCATAGGTGATCATATGGAATTGAGTTACTTCTCACCATCAGGTATTTTTTCTCCTCTTGGTCCTGGCACATGGAGATGGCGTCTTGAGGTGGGATCATATTCCAAAGCCCATCACTTCCCAAGATAATATACTTGTGCTTCTGGGGGTCAAGAGTGTGGACGCTTGTGTCTGGTTCAGGTGACACCACAAACTCGCCACTGAAGAAATCATAGCTCCACAAATCACCTGGGGAGCAGGAGGCAGAAAAAGCCAGAAGCATTATTTCCAAGAAAGTAGTATCCCATCAACAGATTAAAGAGGAAAATCTACATGTTCATCTCAAAAGATGCAGAATAGCATTTGATAACATTCGAAATCCATTCATGATTTTAAAAAAGAAAAATTCTTAGCAAACTAGAAATTTTAAAAGTTAACTCTCTTATTAACCTGATAAAAGCGTGTCTTTTATCACCACTTTTCTTCCAGTTCTATACGAGGGATCCTTCTCAACACAGTAAGAAAATAAAAATATATCATATATATGTATTAGAAAGGAGAAAATAAAACTATCATTTCTTGCAGATAATTGTATTTCTACATAGGAAATCAAAAAGAATTTAGATAAATTATCAGAACAGGAACACTTAGCAAGGTTGCTAAATAATAAATAAAAGTCAGCAGTATCTCTATATAACAGCAAGAAACAGAAAATATAAAATTTTAAACAATTCCATTTACAACAATGAACCAAATGCAAGGTACTGAAAAGTTTAACAAAAGGCATGCAAATCTATCATGGACAAAATTATACAATTAGATTCCAGTACCTAAATACACAGAGAAATAAATTATAAGCAAAGATAGGAAGATCATGAAGATGTTAAGTCTTCCAAAAATAACCTATAACGTCAGTGTAATTCCATCTAAAATCCCAAAAGGATTCTTGTAGAATTTGAAGAACTGATTCAAAAATGTATAGGAAGGAACTACTGTATAGCACAGGGAACTCTACTCCATATTCTGTAATGATCTGTATGAGAAAGAAGCACTACTCTGTAATGATCTATATGAGAAAAGACTCTAAAAAGGAGTGGATATATGTACTAATATATGTATAACTGATTCATTTTGCTGTACAGCAGAAACTAACATGACATTGCAAATCAACTATATTTCAATAACATTTTAAAAATACATTGAAAAGTAGAAGAAAAAATAAATAAAATGTATAGGGAAGAGCAAATGGCCAAGATTAACTAAGATAACTGTGAAGAAAAGATAAAGTGGGGAGAACTTGCTCTATAAGTAGGAGTTCTAGTGGCTAACCGAAAACCTGTTAACCCCCCAGGTCAAGACAATTTGATGTAACCCCCTACATCAAATCGGAAAGGATGAGTGCTAGTCACTTGGAAGAAAACTGCAGAGATAAAAATGAGCATTTTTATGCTTTTAACCTATCTTTGGAAGCTAAAAAGTTGTAACCAGTCTTTGGAGATCAACAGTTCACTCTTCCAGTGAGCCTCTCCCTGATTATCCTCTCCCTGATCAGCTCCACATAAAACAACGCCTAAAACTTCTGCCTTTCGGATCCACCGGATGAAGACCTCAGAATGTTCAACATAAAAAAAACTTTCAGTTACTCAGGTCATCAACAGATCAATAAAACAGAAACAGGAAGAAAATTTATAGAAACCATCTATCCTTCTGTGATACACAAGATAACTAAGTAGGACAATATAAACTCTTCTGCTCCCCGAAACAGGAAGGAGGAGACAGAAAGATGAAAACAAATTTCTGCCTCTTTTGTTTGTTGTGATATTCTTTGGGCAAAGACCTTAAATTAAGAGCAAAAAGTTTTCAGACAAGAGGATAAATTGTGTTTGCCGCTGCTAAGCAGGTCTGACTTTTGCTAAATAAGAGGAAGTTCTCTGTCCTCTCCTTATTCAAACTTTACCATACCTTCCCATCAGAAATACTGGCCATTTCAACTATGCTCAGAGCCGAAGGAAAGAATAGCTTGAAGCAATTACTCTAATATAAAATAGGAACTCACTGCTAAACCAGCCTCTTGAAAGGGGCAATTCATTCTTCAGAGTAACAAAAGAGAACACATATGACCACTAAAAGCTAGTTATAATCCAGGCCAGCACACAAAGACACATTCATCAATTTATACCAGTAAAAGAAAAATCCCTGGTTGAAACTATAAAAATGAACATGGATAGAAAAACAGTTAAGATAAATATTAAAGTAGAATTACAGGGTTCATACGTGATGTTAAAAGCCTTCAAAAGTAGTTTTCCCCCAATATTTGGAATTTATATTGCCATTGCAAGTAAGAACATAAATTTACACACAGCAGAATCCCTAATATGTCTAAAATTAAAATCTAGGTTAAAAAAAAGAAATTCCAACTTTCAATCTAATGCAAACTATATAACCTTGAAGAAGGGTCACAATTTCTCATATATAAACTAACAATAATATCTTTATAAATTGGAAAATATTTTTAAATAAGTTATTTCACATAGCACAAAAACCAAAAGATACAAAAATCTCTGTTCCCACTCATGTGCTTTCTGGTTCTACACTGAGGGAATAACTGTTGTCCTCATGTATTCTTCTAGAGATGTCTATGGATATATATACAAGTATATATGTATACTCCTTCTACAAAATCATTCTCTCAAGCTTGCAACTCCCAAATATGTTCTCTCAAGCTTGCAACTCCCATAGTCCCCAATATGCTGTTCATCTCTTTTCTTCTCACTAAACCTCAGTACATTTCCAGAAGAAACATACATTTCTTTTAACTTAAATTTCTGAAACTGTTTCTTTTTTTAATTATTTTTTTTGTTTTTGGCCATACCACGCAGCATGAAAAAAGGGCTTCCCTAGTGGCTCAGCAGGTAAAGAATCCGCCTGCCAAAGCAGGAGGCACGGGTTTGATCCCTGGGTCGGGAAGATCCCCTGGAGAAGGAAATGGCAATCCACTCCAGTATTCTTGCCTGGGAATCCCAGGCACAGAGGAGCCTGGCATCACCAAAGAGCCAACAACTTGGCATGTGGGATCTCCGTTTCCTCACGAGGGATCAAACCTGTGCCCCCTAGAATGGAAGCAAGAAGTCCTAACCACTGGATCACCAGGGAAGTCCCAAACTCTGGGTTTTGAATGGGACTACATATCAATAACCTCAGATACGCAGATGACAATACCCTTATGGCAGAAATTGAAGAAGAACTAAAGAGTCTCTTGATGAAAGTGAAAGAGGAGAGTGAAAAAGTTGGCTTAAAGCTCAACGTTCAGAAAACGAAGATCATGGCATCTGGTCCTATCACTTCATGGCAAATAGATGTGGAAACAGTGGCTGACTTTATTTTTCTGGGCTCCAAAATCACTGCAGATGGTGATTGCAGCCATGAAATTAAGAGACGCTTACTCCTTGGAAGGAACCAACCTAGACAGCATATTAAAAAGCAGAGACATTACTTTGCCAACAAAGGTCCATCTAGTCAAGGCTATGGTTTTTCCAGTGGTCATGTATGGATGTGAGAGTTGGACTGTGAAGAAAGCTGAGCGCCAAAGAATTGAACGCTTTTGAACTATGGTGTTGGGAGAAGACTCTTGAGAATCCCTTAGACCAGTCCATCCTAAAGGAGATCAGTCCTGAATATTCATTGGAAGGACTGATGCTGAAGCTGAAACTCCAATACTTTGGCCACCTGATGCGAAGAGCTGACTCATTTGAAAAGACCCTGATGCTGGATGGAGGGCAGGAGGAAAAGGGGACGACAGAGGATGAGATGGTTGGATGGCATGACCGACTCAATGGACATGAGTTTGGGTGGACTCCAGGAGTTGGTGATGGACAGGGAGGCCTGGTGTGCTGCGGTCCATGGGACCGCAAAGAGTAGGACACGACTGAGCGACTGAACTGAACACTGAACCATAGATCAATTTGGATAGAAATGCCATCTTAACAATATTCTATTTCCCAACCCGACAATATGGTGTATTTCTTCTTTAATCTGAGCATAAGGATATTTCTTCTATAGAACCATAGTCAGAAAATGGCATGCTGATCCAGAATTGTGTAATATAAAACCTATCTTCAAATTTTTACAATTATCTCAATAATGTCTCTCTTTTTTGGCCACACTGTGTGTCCTGCAGTGTCTTTGGCCACGCTGTGTGTCCTGACCAAGGACCAAACCCGGGCCCCTCAGTAAAAGTGCTGAGTCCTAACCACTGGATCACCAGGGAGTTTTGCAATAATTTTTTTTTCTTAAAGAAACATTTATGGCTGCGTTGGGTCTTTGTCGCTGCCTTCTCTAGTTGCAGCAAGCAGGGCCTTCTCACTGCAGTGGCTTCTCTTGTTGCAGAGCATGGGCTCTAGAGCTCTCGGGCCTCAGTGGCTGCAGCATGGGAGCTCAGCAGTTGTGGGTACACAGGCTTAGTCGCTCCCCGGCATGTGGGATCTTCCCAGACCAGGGATCGAGCCTGGGTCCCATGCATTGGCAGGCAGATTCTGAACCACGGGACCACCAGGAAAATCCAACAACCCCTTTTTTAATGTCCAAGATCCACTCAAGGATCATTCCTTGCATTTAGTTGGCATATTTTTAGTTGTTTTTAACCCAGAACAACTCTCTAGGTTTCGTGATTTTTGTCATTCATGACACTAACAGACCATTGTCAAAAGTCTCCAGGCCAGCTGTTTTGCAGAATGACCCTTGATTTAGGGTTTTGCTGTTTGTTTGCTTCTTTGTGTTCTGCAAGATATAAAGGCTTGTATTCAGGTTAAATTTGGTTTTGGCCGGAATACCACTTTCTCAGCTAATCACATTAGGAGGTACAGTGTCAGTCTGTGCCACTGGCAATGCCGAGTTTGATTATTCAGTTAAATTGCTGTCCACCAACGCTGTAAAGGTATCCCCAAGAAATCTGAAGGGTGATGGTTGGAGACTGTGTAAAATATCCTGTTCCTTACCAAAATACGCCAGCTTTTAGCATCCATTAATGATTCTTGCACAAATCACATGTTATTGTAATAGTTGTAAACTGAAGACAGAACACTAACATTTATTAGTTGTCTTTCCCTATTTTTGTATCTTTGGCTGCACTGGGTTGTTGCTGCACACAGGCTTTCTCTAGCTGTGGCGAGTGGGTGTAGCCTCCAGTTGCAGTGCTCGGGCTTCTCACTGCAGTGGCTTCTCTTGTTGCAGAACAGAGACTCTAGAGCCTGGGCTCAGGAGTCGTGGCACACAGGCTTAGGTGCTCCGCAACATGCTGAATCTTCCTGGACCAGGGATCGAACCTGTGTCCCCTGCACTGGCAGGTGGATTCTTAACCACAGGACCACCAGGCAAGCCCCTAGTTATCTTGTCTAAAGAAAAGCTTTCCATTCTTCTACTTCTTTATAATCTTTTTGTATCAGTATGGACTTAGGGAGTCCATAGAGATAAAGAGTCCTCCTGCACTTCAGGTGGACTCTTTACACTGAGCCACCAGAGAAGTCTTCTGCATGGCTTTCAGTTCAGTTCAGTCGTTCAGTCGTGTCTGACTCTTTGTGACCCCGTGGACTGCAGCACACCAGGCTTCCCTGTCCATCACCAACTCCTGAAGCTTACTCAAACTCATGTCCATCAAGTCGGTGATGCCATCCAACCATCTTATCCTCTGTCATCCCCTTCTCCTCCCGCCTTCAATCTTTCCCAGCATCAGGGTCTTTTCAAATGAGTCAGCTCTTCGCATCAGGTGGCCAAAGTACTGCAGTTTTAGCTTCAGCATCAGTCCCTCCAATGAATATTCAGGACTGATTTCCTTTAGGATGGACTGGTTGGATCTCCTTGCAGTCCAAGGGTCCTTCAAGAGTCTTCTCCAACTCCACAGTTCAAAAGCATCAATTCTTTGGCACTCAGCTTTCTTTATAGTCCAACTCTCACATCCATACATGACTACTGGAAAAACCATAGCTTTGACTAGACAGACTTTTGTTGGCAAAGTAATGTCTCTGCTTTTTAATATGCTGTCTAGGTTGGTCATAGCTTTTCTTCCAAGGAACAAGCGTGTTTTAATTTTATGGCTGCAGTCACCATCTGCAGTGATTCTGGAGCCCCCAAAAATAAGCTCTCTATTTCCATTATTTCCCATGGCTTTACCTGAGATCAAATGAGTAGGAATCAGAATTGAGCTAAGTGTTTTTATCATTGGTCTAGGGTTTGTACACCATTAAATGGGCACAGAATGTTCTTCCTCTACATATTGAAGGGAGGGATACATCATGGCAGATGTTGCTGGCTGCCTGTTCAATGGCCATTTCCCTTTTGCTCTCACTAGGGGCACTGGAATGACACCCGAGGAGAACAAGGCCTTTCTTCTGGGGCTCAGTGTGTTCTCTGCTCGCTCCTGAGGCACACTGTGGCCAGCAGGGTGCAGGACACCTAACGCCCTTACCCCTAGGGAATTTCAGCATCACCTCACTCCTTGAGTGGCTTCCCACGAAGAGACTCCCAGCAACTTTTGTCTCACCTAATCCACCCTCAAAACTCAACCAAAATCATCTCTTTAAAACACAGATGTAAGGCGGATTGTTAGAGAAGGCAATGGCACCCCAATCCAGTACTCTTGCCTGGAAAATCCCATGGACGGAGGAGCCTGGTGGGCTGCAGTCCATGGGGTCGCTAAGAGTCGGACACGACTGAGCGACTTCACTTTCACTTTTCACTTTCATGCATTGGAGAAAGAAATGGCAACCCACTCCAGTGTTCTTGCCTGGAGAATCCCAGGTACAGGGGAGCCTGGTGGGCTGCTGTCTATGGGGTCGCACAGAGTCGGACACGACTGAACTGACTTAGCAAGGCGGATGGTGCTAATGGCGGCACAACAATTTATTTATTTATTTTTTTAAATCATAAAGTAAATATCTAAGGAAATTCTTGTTTTATGTATTTATATGGACTCCTTACACAAATAACATTCCTGTTCTCCTAAGGGTTTCTTCTATAAATTGGAATGGCCAAGGAAAGCACTGTCTAATTTTGACTTGATTATACACGTTCAAGAGAGAAAGAGGGAGTGAAGAGAAAAGCGTTGGAAAGTCTTCGACTCTGGGGCTCAGCATGTACAACAGACGTCTCGGACTCGAGATTCATCCGGGTTGTCGGGTGGTTCCAACGCCGAGGGAAAACTAGGGGAGCCCACCCCACCCCACCCCACAGAGAGAATTTCTACAGCTACTCTAGCAAGGTGCTCCAGCTAAAGCATAGGTTTCAAACTACAGAGTTTCAACTTAACATCTAAAATTTTAAACTGTAGCATTTCTGCGACAAATAAGCTCAGAGAGCTCATCTCAGAAGAAAAATTAAAGAACTATTGCTCTGATGAATGACAAGTCTGGCTGTTGCTCTCGCGCCGCCGGACTTCCAGGCTCAGGCAGACACGTACGGGGGCGGCGGCTCCTTGGTGGCGCTGTTCACAGTGGCGTCATCGTACGGGGGTAGCAGCACCGTAGTGTCGTTGCTGGTAACATAAACCAGGACATCAGAGGAGTTCCTGCCATTGATATATCGGTAGCAGTTCCAAACACAGCTAATCAAGTAACCCTTAAAAGCCAAGATAATGCTGATGAACAGAAGAATAATGAGGACCAAACAGGTAGGATTCACTGACATGATATCATCTTTGTAAGGAAAATCAGGAGGCAGCTGTCATATGTATTCCTGGATGGAGTTTGGATAAACAAGTACGGTGACCGCAACCAAGGTGTTGAGGGCAAAATCAAAGATCTGGTAGCAGAAGAATGGGATGATCCAGCCTGCGCGTTGCTTGTATGCGCCGTACGTAGCCATGGCACAGATAAGGATCATGAGAACAGAAATCGCGATGGCAATGCACATGTTGACATCATCCATGAACTCAAAGTCACCCCCGAGTTCAGAACTTGAAAAGTGGTAATGATCTGGATCAGCCAGGGCGCTCAACAGAATCAGCAGTACCACGGCATTGAGGATCAAGTACCAGACGCCGAGCAGGATGGTGCCAGTGCGGACATGGCAGCAGAGGCAGCAGCTGTTGGAGGAGAACCGCGTCCAGGGGGCCACCATCTTCATCGCTCGGGCCGCGGGCGCAGTGGCGCAACTCTGCGCCCAAGTTCGCAGGAGCTTTAGCCGTCGGTCCTGAGCACCGCGCGGCTGTCGCCGGCCCCTCTCTCCCCGGCTACCCTCGCTCCCTCTTCCCGGCCCCCGTCTGCCTACCACTGGCCCCGGGCCCCGCGCCTCTCCCCGCGAAGAGCTCGCAGCTGGAACCTCGGCCGGAGCCTGAGCTCCGAGGGCTGCTGGCACAACAATTTAAATGTACTTAATATACTTCAACTGAACTGAATTCTTAAAATGATTAAAATGGTAGATTTTGCTATAGGTCTTTTGCCATAATTAAAACACACACACACAACCTAGTTGCTTCCCTAACTCTGCAGTAGTTTACTCGTGCATAACTCTTAACCACAGCCTAGAAAAATGCAGTGTTTTCTCACTTGATCAATGCCTCTTATTCTCATATCTCTGTTCCACATACCCTATTCAGAGTCCCTTATATTTGCCAGGCCTCCTCCTATCACAGAGCTGTTCACAAATGCAGTTCTTATGCCAAGAACACATTTTCTTTCTCTATTAGCTTTTCGTAATTCTTCAAAGCTCAGTTCAAACATCACTTCAGTGGCTCTCCAGTTAGGTAAAATATTCCTTCTTCTTTTTGTGATCATTTGACGAATGCCTCTCCCCTTCTCTAAACCATAAGCTTCCATGAGGGCAAAGACCTGTGTTTGGCATACTTGTTCAGTCGCCAAGTCAGGTCTGACTCTTTGCAAGCCCATGGACTGCAGCACACCAGGCTTCCCTGTCCCTCACCATCTTCTAGAGTTTTCTCAAACTCACGTCCATTGAGTCGGTGACGCTATTCAACCAACTCATCCTCTGCTGCCCCCTTCTACTCCTGTCCTCAGTCTTTCCCAGCATCAGGGTGTCTGCGCTCAAGTATCTGTACAATGAATCAATGAGTTGTAAGACGCACATGCAATTCCATCAGGGAGACACTAGGAGGCACCTTTGCTACATTTGCACTCAAGTAATTTTGATCAACAGTACAAATTTTGATGAGCAAACTTCTCTCCCAAAAAGCTAGAATAAAAATGACTATTCACCATAAGAGTGGTACTAAATACTATAATTTTACTATGGGCCAATAAGAATTACCATGCAACAAGTTAAACTTTAAAAACAAAAGCTAGAACTTAATTTTTTATATTTTTCCCCCATGTGCCAGAATAAAGACAGGTAAAGTGATAATAACAAAGCATTTCTTTTAGCTTAAATATTCAAATCTAAAGGATATTATCTTTTTAATGCTATACACCTTAAACTTAATATACAGTACTGCATGTCAGTTAAATCTCAATAAAGGTATTTGAGGTGAAAATATGGGATAGAAAAATAAAACCAAGAGAAAAAGCAGAACTGATGTTTTTCATTACTGAAACAGTATCATCTCTCCCACATGTCTTTTTATATGAAACAATCCATTTATTTCCATACATTTGTTTACAAAATTATGTTAATGCAACTGTCATAGGACATCACTGTAACAACTGTATTTTATCTCCTACATGGTGTTTTGCACCGGGTGAGTGGATCCTTCCCATAAACTCTGATTATTTCTTCCCTTTTTAAAACAGTAGCAAACCCTCTCCTGGGTTTTGACTCCAGCTAGAGCCCCAGCTCTCCTTCCCAAATTCCTAGAAGAGTGTCTAAAACTTGTTATATCAAAATTGCCTCTTCTCGCTCTTTCTTAAACCAATTCCAGTCACAACTGTGGTCTCACTATCCAACCAAAAGCCACTTTATCAAGGTCACCAATGACTCACATCACCTCTCAAGTCTTTGCTTTACCTGAGCTTTCAACAGTAAATACATTTTTTTAAAAATTGAGGTATAACTGACATATAAGGAAATACTCACCTTCTTGAAATACTTTATTCTCTTAGTTTTTAGGACACTCTCCCAAACTATCTTGTTTACTTGTGGCTCTTTCTGTCTTGTCTGACCCCATTCCTCCATTCATGCCCCTACCTCTGAACAGTGACAGTATCTCAGGGCTCAGTCCCTGGACCTTTCCCTGTTCTTCCCCTCCCCTTTTCTGCCTACACTCAATCCCTTGATTCAGCCACAAACTGATGTCTTTAGCCTAGCTCTCACTAGCTGATTCTCATAACCAGAAGCCAAATGGGTATCACCGCTTCAATACCTGATAAGCACCTTGAAGGTAACTTGTCTGAAACTGAACTCCTGACCACCCTCTACTAATCCGCTCTGGTCTTTGCTACATCGGTTAATGGCAACTCTTCAAGTTCCTCAGTTTAAAAAAAAAAACTCATGAAAAGGACACTGCGGATTATTGGTCCTTCTGCCTGAATTCTCATGCCCCAGTCACCCCCAGGCCCTCATCTCTTCACTCCAGCGTCATCTCTCAGACCTCCCCTGACCATTCCATTTAAAAGTATGACTCCCGCCTCCCACAATGTTTCCTGCTTAATATTTCATGCCAGCACTTTTCACTGCATACAATATATATTCTACTTATTTAGTTTAGTTTATCATGTTTCCCCCTACTATAAAGTAAGATCCATGGGTCAAGAAATCTTCACCTGTTTCGTTCACTGCAGAATCCTCAAAACCTAGAGCAGTACCTGTAACATAGCAGGCATTTAATAAATACTTGGTGAATGAATAAACAATCATGAAGAAGCGGGGACTCTGTGTGCAGTTTTAGAATATTTGCACATACTGATACATTTTAAGAAGTAGAGCTTAATTCCCCTCCACTTAAGGGCAGGAGAGACTGAGTGACTCACAGCTAACCAAAAAAAAAAAATATGGAGGAGGTGAAGAGATGTCACTTGTTTTTGACACTAGATCATAAAAGCACATCGTGGCTGCTACCCTGTTGTCTCTCAGATCACTCGCTCCAGGAAGGCGGCTGCCACGGCATGAAGACGCAGCAAACAGCCCTACAGAGAAGCCCACTGGGCAAGGAATGGAGGCCTCCTGGCAATAGCCATGTGAGTAGTTTGTCCTAGAAGTGAATGCCCCACCCCATTCAAGCTTTCAGAACACAGTCATACTTGACACTCTGACTCCAACCACCCGAGAGACCCTTGAGCCAAAACCACCTAGTTAAGCCATTCCCAGGTTCCTAAGCCACAGAAACCATGGGAGATGATAAATGTTTTGAACTGTTAGGTTTGGGAATATTCTGTTAAAACAGCAATAGATTCTTAATACAGTGAGAGTTTAATAGCCTGGTATAATCACTTGGGGGAGAAATTTGGCATCACATAATAATGCTAAAGATATACATATCTTTATACATCTTGGACTGCACTTTCCAAGTGATATGCCGTGGATGGTTTAAGTGTGACCGTGGGTCAGCAGGGTAGGTCCTGAGTGGCTAGAACCTCTAGGTCAGTTGCCCACAGCCTTGAGCAGCCTTCCCTGTTTATTCTAAGATATTATCTTATTATTTGTGTGTCATGGTATTTTAAAAGTTGGTGAGTAATGTAATGTAACCCAACAATTCCATTTCTAGTTATGTGCCTTAAATAAATCTCATAGATGTACACAAGGAGGTATTTATTGCAGCATTTTTGATAATAGGAAATGTGTGCATATAACCTAAATGTCCACCAATCAGGGCACAGAGGGAAAAAATATAGTTTCATGTTGGAACTGAATGTACAGCAGTTAACGCATGAACTAGAATCACATAAACATGGATAAATCGAAAAACAATGCACAGTGAAAAAACAGCTGGTTGGAAAAGCTGTTTTGAATACAATGGAAAACTAACCAAGGATCAACTATTTTAACATTACCATGCACTCTCAGAACTATAAGAAACCCAGTTTTATATTCTCCAGCTTCCGAGCCAATGTAGACATCTATGTCAACCACCCAAGCACTTCAAGTGAAGGAAAGGCTCACTACAGTTCACAAAATAATGTTGTTTATTACTTTTTATCATCTGTAGTAATTCTGTTTTACTGAGCTAAAATATGGTTCTCTCTTTTATAGTTCATCACACATTTTTTCTTTTTGAGAATTTTCACCTGTTGCTCTCATTTTTGCATGCTCAGTTTTTTGAAACATTCAGTACATGGAAGCTCCCCGCCCCCTACCCACCTTGGCTGAGCCACACAGCTTGTGGGATGTCAGTTCCCCAACCAGGGACTGAACCCAGGCCATGGCAGTGAAAGCCCAGAATCCTAACCGCTAGGCTACCAGGGAACTCGCAACACCTTTTTAAAATCAGGTTAATTTCTCTTCTAGATGACAAAACTTCACAAATACTAACCCAGCTATAAGTGTCCTCAGTATTTTGATTCCAGGCTGTATTCTGCCCAATTATCCTGTTTAAGTTTAGGAGAATGGCAGCAGATTTCAGTGGAAAGAGTGGGGAAAATATTTATGGCTGCGTCAGGTCTTATTCACACTCGCAGGCTTAGTTGCCCTACAGCATGAGGGATTAGTTCCCTGACCAGGGATTGAACCTGCATCCCCTGCACTGAAAGGCAGATTCTCAATCACAGGACCACCAGGGAAGGTCCAAACTTACACTTGTAAGTTGAACAAAGCTGTACGCAAAATCCCTACATAGACTTGATCGACTGACTAATCTGGAAAGGCAGTTTCTTAACTGATTAAGTAGGACAGTCTACTGTATTACAGCATTCTAAGACTATACTAATTTTTTATGGCTAAACTATACCTAGGGGTTTCCCAGGTAGCTCAGTGGTAAAGAATCCTCCTGCCAATGCAGGAGACATGAGTTCGATCCCTGGGTCAGGAAGATACCTTGGGGAAGGAAATGGCAGTAAAAGAAAACCTACTCCAGTTTCCTGCCTGGAAAATCCCATGGACAGAGAAGCCTGGCAGGCTACAGTCTATGGAGTTGCAAAGAACTGTACATGACCAAGCGACTGAGTATGCATGCACTTATCACTGTAGAATTATCTTATGCTCATTAGCAATCAACGAAAAAGAAAGCAAAACAAAAAACCCTAGTTGTCTCTTAAATGAAATGCTATGAAAGCAGATAATCACCCAAAGCATATTATGAACTTAAACCTAGCACTTTTTATTTACTTTTATTGAATTTCATATTATTACTGCCAGCCTATTTTTTTTAATCTCATCTGGAGATCATTTCAAATGTATAAAGTGATAAAAATAAAAACATAACAAAGAACCCCCATCTTAGATTCATTACTGCTGACATTTTGCCCCATTTGCTTGTTTTCAATCTACATATGTATAAGGATTCTGTGCATGTAACCTTGCAACAAAGGTGTTTTAAATAATGGTCTTTTATCCCTAAGTACTTCAAAGTGTATTTTCTAAGAATAAGGACACTGCAGTTACCAGCTTCATAAATTTATATTAATATAATATGTACCTAATATACCACCTACCATTCATATTCTGAATTGTTAGATGGCCTAATAATATCCTTTATAGGCAGCTGAGAAGCCAGAATAGCACTTGCTTAGAACATTTCTTTAGCCTCCTTCATCTAGATTGTAGCTATGCACTCTTGACCAGGGTACTACCTAGGGGATGTGTGTATCACATGTCTGGAGGCATACAACGTCTTATTAGTGACGGGAATTTTCATCATTCAATGTGTTGCCTGATTTCTCTACTCTCTAATTACTATTTTTTCTCTCTGGCAACTAAAAGTATTTAAACAATGCTAATAATATTCTGTTGCTTACATACTTCTGAATATGCATAATACACAAAATTGAGAACTACACACATTCTTTCTTTCTCTAGATAGTTAACAAATGTTGAAACTAAGCTAAGGGGGAAAAAATCACATCACTCAAGATCTCTTCAACTACACACTAATCTACTAATTTTGTACTGATTAATATATCCTGCAAAAAAAACCCATCTAATGGTATTATTCAGCCTCCACCTCGCACCCTTGCTGTTGTTCAGCTGCCCAGTCATGTCCGACTCTTTGTGACCTGATGCACTGCAGAAAGCCAGGCTGCTTTGTCCCTCACCATCTCCCGAAGTTTGCCCAATTTCGTGTCCATTGCATCGGTGATGCCATCCAGCAATCTCATCCTCTGACACCCCCTTTCCTTAGTCCTCAATCTTTCCCAGCATCAGGGACTTTTCCAGTGAGTCGGCTATTCGCATCAGATAACCAAAATACTGGAGCTTCAGCTTTAGCATCAGTCCCCCCAACGAATATTCAGGATTAATTTCCTTGAATTTATTTGATCCTAAATACCCAGGATCAAATCAGTTGACTGATTTGATCTCCTTACTGTCCAAGGGACTTTCAGGAGTCCTCGAGCACCACAGTTTGAAGGCATCAACTCTTTGGCATTCTTCCTTCTTTAAGGTCCAGCTCTCACAACCGTATGTGACCACTGGGAAGACCACAGTGTTGACCATATGAACCTTTCTCTGCAAAGTGATGTCTCTGCTTTTCAACACACTGTCTAGCTTTGTCATAGCTTTCCTGCCAAGAAGCAATCATCTGATTTCACGGCTGCAGTCACCATCCGCAGTGATCTTAAAGCCCAAGAAAGAGTGGGGAGTGCCACGATCTTAGTTTTTTTAATATTTAATTTTAAGCCAGCTTTTTCACTCCCCTCCTTCACCCTCAAGAGGCTCTTTAGTTTCTCTTCACTTTCTGCCATTTCCCCACCCTTACACCATCCCAATAAAAACCAACAGAGTATGTAATGGAGAAACTCGACTAAGTAGCAGTTCATAAGAGAAATATCTAGAGATCTGAGCTTAATAAGCCAACTAACATGAAAAGATTACTAAAAGCTAATGGCAGTCATAATTCTAAAACTCCATTATTACAAGTACAATGCTCAGGGAGCAGGAACTACGTATTTCCACTGTACTTCAAACTGATCAGACCACATCTTACAGTGTTCTCAATCTGGAATCACGTTTATTGAGGGAAACATCCAGAGGGATAGGACAAGACTAATGGAAGGTCTGAAATTAGCCTAGAGAAACACGCTAGCCAATTCTGAATAGGTAAATGACTGTCATTATGCAAAAAGAAAAGGTAAAGACACTGCCCTGTCTGAAAGCTTCATGGAGACAGATTTTAACTCATGGACTGTCTAATAATGCAACAATTTGTCCTTAAAAACATAAAGATTACGGAAGATATTCATGTGTGCTGAATTACTTACCTGAATTACTCCAGCACTGTACCTGAACAGAGCAGGAATGTTAGAAACAGGAACACCAGTTGGTTTTTCTGCTCTTTTTGCTGCTCCTTCACCTGCTCCTTGTCCTCCTCTCTGTAGTCACGTAAGGTTTCAAGGCTTACGTGAAAAGCAAGGCACACACACTTCACATACACCAGATAAACTAGCATCTGCTTTTCTAAACTGAAGTTCACCTTAGTTTTGAACCTGCAGTAAGACCTTGCCCTCAGTCCATGCTGAGTTCCCCATGAAACCCCTCTCTATTCTTCAGTAATATTAATTCCTTGCCTCCCGTGCCCTCGGGAGCTCACTAATGCTACAAATGGCAACAGTCAACTTGAAATCTGCCATCTACCTGAAGAGTAAAGAGAAGCTGACTATCACTTTCCCCCGTTTTTTCCTTGCTAACAATTGGAGGGTCAATTATATCACATATATACTATGAGTGAATGGCCTGGGTAACTAAGACAAAAATCTATAAAATAGGTGAAGTGCTTAGAAACTGCTACAGGCCCCCTAAATGGCACCCTGGCCTCCAATGTTATTACCCTATAATTTTAGCCATTATGATCCTTTAAAAACAAACTCGATCATGTCACTGCCCTACTTTAGTAAACAACAATAATAACAACAACTAACATTTACAGAGCATTTACTATGTGCCAGGCACTATTTTAAGTACTTTGCATGTGTTAAGTTACCCAATACCCACAACAGTATGAAGCAGGCCCCACTTCACAGCTGAAAAAACTGTCACAATATATTAAGTAATTTTCCCAAGTCTGTACAGTAAATGACAACACTGGGATTAGAAACCTAGGAACTGTGGCTCCACAGTCTACCTCTTAACCACTGGGGTTTATTTCCTCTCCTACTCTTCAATCCCTTCCCAAAATCATTTAAAATAAAATTCCTTATCATGCTCTAAAAAGCCTTGCAGAATTTAGTCCTTGCCTACCACCCATAATGTCTTCATCACACTTCCTTCCTTAGTCTGTACCACCCTTCTCAATCAGGCAAGCATCCTCATCTCCACCGTCATTTTAAATCCCTACCTTCTCTCTCTCACTAAAGACAAGGAGTCCTTTCCTTCCAGCGTTAGGGTTCTTTGCAAACAAATGACAATTTCCAGTTCAGGTTAACTTAAGGTACTTCCAAACAATTAGGCAGGAAAACCCAATCACGTCAATGAGCACTGCCAAAGGAGGTCAATTATCACCTGGACGTATTCATACCAACCAGGTTTCTTGGTTTTTAATTTTGATCCTTACTGGATTCACAATTCAAAATCATGGAACAGGGAATCTAACTGATCCAGCTGGGGTCATATGCCTGACCATTTATATTTTACTAAAGGACCCTGAATAGGAATGTCTAAACTAAGACCGCACAGAGTAGGGAAGATAGAGTTTCCCAAAAGGGAGTCAGGACATTATTTAGTAGGAAAAAAGAATATGTGCTGAACAACCCCCACCACCATTTCTCCCAAATCAAATGTCCACCAATTGCCTAATGGCCTCTGCAAGTGTTATGCCTTTGCTTTGACTTAGCCCCTTTTCCTCCTTCAGGTCTTATTCAAACACCACTTTTTAAAAGAATATTCCTTAATCATCCTCTCCAAAGTACCTCTTCTCCTGGCCACCACCTATCCCTCCCACCAACTACTGGCATATCATATTGCTTAATTCCTTTTTGATGCTTTTGAAAAGAATTTTCTCATTTGTTTGCTCATTATCAATTCTCCCCATTAGATTATAGGGTCCATGAAGGTTGGGACTACATGTATTTGATCAAATACCAAAGATGAACAAGCAACAGTAGCATGATCTTTTAAAAAATGCAAATGAGATAATATTACTCTTTAGCTTAATATCCTTCAATGTTTCCCAGTAACCTTAGTCTAGAACAAAAATATCTGATGTTTACATTTGCCTCAATTAACTCCCAACTTTTGATAATTCCTAGAACATGCCAAGCTCTTTCCCAATTCAGGATCCATGCTTAGGATATTCTTCAACAGGCTCTTCACAAAATCTGATTCTTAGCCATTACATCTCAGCTAAAATAACACTTCCTAAAAGGAGCACTTCCATCACACTACCTAAGATAGATTTTCCCTTCTAAATTATTCTTTATCACAGGACCCCTGTGATTTCTGTCTTTCATAATTCCTAATCTGTAATTACTTCATGTACAAATCAGTTCAGTTCAGTTCAGTTCAGTCGCTCAGTCACGTCCAACTCTTTGCAACCCCATGGACTGCAGCACGCTAGGCTTCCCTGTCCATCACCAAATCCCAGAGTTTATTCAAACTTATACCCATCAAGCTGGTGATGCCATCCAACCATCTCATCCTCTGTCGTTCCCTTCTCCTTCTGCCTTCAGTCTTTCCCAGCATCAGTGTCTTTTCCAACGAGCCAGTTCTTCGCGTTAGGTAGCCAAAGTATTGCATTTGCAGCTTCAGCATCAGTCCTTCCAATGAATATTCAGGCCTGATTTCCTTTAGGGTTGCCTGGTTTGAGCTCCTTGCAGTCCAAGGGACTCTCAAGAGTCTTCTCCAACACCACAGTTCAAGAGCATCAATTCTTTGGCATTCAGCTTTCTTTACAGTCCAACTCTCACATCCATACATGAGTACTGGAAAAACCATAGCTTTGACTAGACAGACCTTTGTTGGCAAAGTAATGTCTCTGCTTTTTAATATGCTGTCCAGGTTGGTCATAGCTTTTCTTCCATGGAGCAAGCGTGTTTTAATTTTATGGCATTATTATTAATTTTATATTTTAATTTTTCATCTGCAGTGATTTTGGAGCCCAAAAAAATAAAGTCTCTCACTGTTTACAGTACAGTGTACACGCTTACCTTTTACAATGTACAAGCTTACCTTTAAAAAAAACTGAAATATAATTGACCTGCAATATTATACTAGGTTCAGAACAGATTTACTTCTTTATCACCCATCTCTCCAACTATTTATTCTTGCTCCCTGAGGGCAGAGTGTATCTGTATCATCACTCCAAACCCTAATACAGTACCCGGAACCAAGTTAGTGCTCAAGTGTCTTTAGAGGAAGAAGGAGAGAAGGAAAAAAATGGTGTTTTCTAAGAGAAATTCTCTTTAGAAGAAAACTTAACTAGTACATCCAAAGTAAGATATTTCTATAGTTACAATCCTCTAGCCTTCCTTCCAAAACAAGATGGAACAGAAAATAAGTGTTAATTTTGTCACAATTTACTCTGCTAGCTAATGGAAAAGAAAAAAGAGCTTTGAAGGCTCTGAAGAGAAATTTGAGGGGCTAAAGTAGGAAAGGACATTTAGAAATAGTTTTAAGGCTAACATCAAACCTAGGCATACATTTACTTCTTTAGAAAGAAATGGAAACTATCAGAACATTGAACACAACTCAGGATCAAAGAGCAAATGGCACTGAAATCCATACTTTAACCTTCCTCTCAATTAGGTTTTCAATCATTTACTACAGTATCTATTTACACACTCAGAATGTGCCAAATGAGGGTTTAATTCTCAGTCTTGTCTTTTATTTTACCACCATATGCTGCAGAACATCCGAGATGGTTTCACCAAACCGAAGTCCTACTTACCAAGTGCTCTGGCTACTGCCAGAAAGGGAATCTGGTCAATGACTGTGCTCCTCCTCACAGGTCCATTGTGAGTGAGCCGAGGCCGTTTCCAAACCACACGGTTCACCCCAGACTTGTTCATCACACTGAAAGACAAGAGGTTCACAGAAATACACTAAGTGATCACACTATATCAACTCAAGTAGTTTCACATGTTAAATAACTATTACAATCAGATTGTATTATCATCTGCTTTAGACACAAAGATGCATAAATCAAAGTTCCTGTTCATAAGGCAAAGACAAAATAGGGTAGATTAAGATGAGAATTTGGAGATTATTTAGGGAGCACAGAGAAATAGAAATGAGTAGATAGCATGTATATAAAAGCAAGATAATTTGATAACTTAGAAAACTGAGGGGAGGAAGAAGTGGTTATAAAAGAAGAGGGAAAAATACATAAAAGAAGTCGAAAAGGTTGTATAGTTTTTGAAGGATTTAAGGGTATTGAAAACAGAACTTTCGCTTTAGTATTTTTGATCTGAGGAATTAATAAGAAATGCTTCACTAGAAATACCTATGTATTTAGATATTTCTGTATTTAGAAATGTGAGATTAGACCCTGGAAACAGATCAGCTGTAGAGAGAGCGATCTGGGAGTTTGAGAACAAGAAAACCCTCCTAGAAATTTGGTGTAGGAGCAAGAGAAATCTGTAATTAATACACAGAGTAGTTAGTACACTCCAGGGTGCCTAACATATTGAAATATGGTCAAATATTTCAGCAAAAAAGTAATACTAAAAACACAGTAGAGATGGTCTCTCAACCTATGCCCGAATGACGGAAATGGGAAACTGGCCCTTAAATCAATTTAACCATAATCTGCCTGGAATTAAAAAAATAAATAAAAGAAAAAAAATGTTTCCCTGGAAGGTTTAAAAAAGTTGAGGGGAAGAGGGGAAAGAGCATTTCCAAGAAACAAATATTAGCCTGTCTGATAACAGGTTTACCTGACAGATAGATACATGCCCAAGACCGGATTCCTGACTCTCAACGATAGATGACATTAAGGTCATCAAATTAAGTCTTCACACTCAGGTCCCACGTGTACACTGAAACCCTCTGATTATAGTCTGAAATTTCATTTAGTGTACGGCAGGTCAGCTGACAATCATCTGTGGTCTTCTCGTCAGTTACTCTTCTCCTTATTAATGAGCACTATGCCATCCTGATGTATACCTGAGTCTCAATAGTTTACTATGTTGACTGTGAGTAGCATGACTCTGTCCCCCTAAACGTGATGAACTCAGAAACTAAACAGAATATGGGACAGACAATGGTGACCATCTCCACAGGAATGTCGCTAAGAAATGCTGTGGACATTAGCAGCAGCCAGCCAGTTCCCCTCCATCTATGGCTTTTCTACTACTGCTCTAACTTCAAAGGAATGAAGATACTAGAGAAGAGATAACAAACGGAATAAAAGCTCTAAGAGAAACAAAGGCATGCTATGCTGCTGCTGCTAAGTCGCTTCAGTCGTGTCCGACTCTGTGCGACCCCATAGGTGGCAGCCCACCAGGCTCCCCCGTCCCTGGGATTCTGCAGGCAAGAACACTGGAATGGGTTGCCATTTCCTTCTCCAATGCATGAAAAGTGAAAAGTGAAGGTGAAGTCCCTCAGTCGTGTCTGACTCTTAGCAACCCCATGGACTGCAGCCTACCAGGCTCCTCCATCCATGGGATTTTGCAGGCAAGAATACTGGAGTGGGGTGCCATTGCCTTCTCCGAACAAAAGCATAAATATATACAAATGAGAAAAAAATCTCCCTGAGTCCAGAAAAACATGAATATAGCAGAAGGAGAACAACTGCAACCATCTTTCTAAAGTATAAAACAAACCTCATGAGACAAGGGCAGGCCAGGCGCCTTGAGCAGCGCTGTCCCAACAGACTGGCAGCAGTGATGGAAACATTCACTCCGCACATTTGAACATGTAGCAGCCACCAGCCATGCCCAGCTACTGAGCTCTGTCAATGTGGCTAGGGCAAATGAGAAACTGAATTTTTAATTTAACTTTAATTTATTTATATTTAAGTTCAAACAGCCACATGGGGCTACAATAACCAGACAGAACAGGAGGGGAATGAAACAAGTAAAGAACATGGTAGAAAATTTGGCCAATGTTAACATAGAAGATAAATATCAAGAGAGTTGCTCATTTACTCTCCCTTTTGAGAATTACTTTGTAGTACTGAAAGAAACACTGTTCCAGGTCATATAAGAGTCAGCAAAGGTGGTTATCTTTTTTTGAGGTTGGAATTGCTTTTACTGGGGCGAGCGCGGCAGGCCCGCCGTGGTCAGGTGAGTGTTCCAGGTGAGTGTTCCGCAGCAAAACTGGGCGCCTCCATGTGCCACCTCCCCTGGCGAGGGCAACAGGCGACGCTCAGTCCGAGGGCGGAGGCGGGGGCGGAGCCGCCAGGGCCCCGGGCGAGGGAGCAGGAGCTGGCAGCACCGGCTGGACCGCCCAGGCAGCGTGGCAGCATCCCGGGCAGGGCTGAGGCTCCCTGGGAGAGGCAGGCAGGCAGCACCGGGGGAGGGGTGTCCCACAGGCCTCAGGGGGCAGAAGCCTACGGGAGCCCCGCCGTACCTGGCTGGCACGCCTGAGCGCTGGGTAATGGCGAGCCTTTCACCAGAAGGGTCTATCTCCCGCCCCAGGTCTGCGTCCTTGGGGCCTGCCTGGGGTGCGAACAGGGACACAGTGGGCACTTACTAGGGAGCTGAGGCTGGAGGGCTGAAGCCAGAGGCCTGGGGTCTGGGGGCCTGGCCTGGGCCAGCTGGGTCTGCTTGAGGACCTCGGCCTCCCGTGGGGAAGGGGCTTCCTGAGCAGCCCAGGAGACTAGGGACTCGCTGCCGCCCCCGTAAAGCAAGCAGGTTGGTCCTAAAGACACAGAAGCGCTGATCCCTATGGCCCTGCTGCTAGGGGCTCCATCCCCTGCCCAGGCAGGTCGGGCTGGGGCTGAGGGAACCTCGCCCAGAGGGAAGCCCCTAGGGAGATGGAGGGCCGAGTTGGGGGGTGGTTACTTTTTATTTTATGCTTTCTTCAAAGCTGACCCTCAAAAAGCAAACAGTAAAGACTACATCTACCATTCACGGACTTCCCCTGGCAGTCCAGTGGTTCAGACTCTGCTTTTCCAATGCAGGGAGGCTGGGTTCTATCCCTGGTCAGGATCTAAGATCCCCCAGGCTGTGTGGCGTGACCAAAAAAAAAAAGAGACAAAAAGTGTTTGTTGCTGTCCAAATCTTTGCTAATATCCAACCAAAATACCATTCACAAGAAACTATGAAACACAAGAGTTCCGGGAAAAGAGACACCAGCATTCTGCCTTCCTAACACCTTATGCCCTGTAGCTCTTTCCTAAACCTGCTCCCTAAAAGGTAAGGCTTGCATGTGTGCCATGCTCAGTCACTTCAGTCGTGTCCAACTCTGCAACCCTATGGACTGCAGCCCGCCAGGCTCCTCTGACCATGGGATTCTCCAGGCAAGAATACTGGAGTAGGTTGCCATGCCCTCCCTCCAGGGGATCTTCCAGACCCAGGGATCAAACCTGTGGCTCCTGCATTGTAGGCACGTTCTTTACCACTGAGCCACCAGGGAAGCCCCAAAGTCAGGCTTAACATTAAGTAATTACAGTAGCTACCCACATTGCTTTCAATATAACACTCCTGGGAGCTCTCTTGACACGTAATATTCAAAGTTGTTATGGTCTCTGAGCATAAACACCAACAGAGGAACAAATGACAAAAAAAGAGCACTGGCTAAAAGTTTTACACCCAGTAGCAAAAACCCAAAGCAATGCTGTAAAAGATGCTGTTTCTCTTGCACTTCCTGCCATTGTCCTGTGTGATTAAAAGGCATACAAAAGGATCAGCCTGATACGCAGGGGCTGACAGAGAAGCAACAGAAGGCTGGGAAAACAGAGCACTGGCCAGTTGCCTAGGGTGAGGACAGAAGGAAAGGAGGAAATAACTTATAACAAAATAGCTCAATTTGTGCAAAAAGACACCTGCTCTCAAATGGCAAAGAGTTTGTCCAGCTGTCCGGATGGTATTTTAAGTAACAGCACAAAAACCATAAACTCAAAAAATAAAGTTAAATACAAATACATATTAAAAATTCATAGAGAAAAATAAAGAATGGTAAAGAAAAAAATTTTTACAAGACTAATGAAAGGAATCAGGCCTACCAATATTAAAAATTATAATTAAAGCCTCGATTTTAAAAAAAGTATGGTACTGGTATTTAAGGATACCCAGAAAAGGCCCAAATTTGGGTGGGCCACAAAGTTTGTTCAGGTTCTGCCATATCATCATATGGGAAAACCTGAAGGAACTATTTTTTTTTGGCCAGCCCAATAAATATGATTGCAAAGCTCACTTTACGTAACTACCAGCAGTGGTCTCAGATACACACTGACCTTCACTTCACACTTACAGGACCTAATAAACCATAGCACGAAACCAGGTTCACTTGACTTTGCAGGATACAGGACAGGAAACACAGTCTGCAGAACTGCAGCTCCAGTAGTGCCGCCTTCAGCAATGATCCTTACAGAAATCCAGGAGCCAACTTCCAGCCACCACAAGTGAGCTTCGTAGGCCACAGGAATCTGTGTCTCAAGAGCCCCTGACTTCCCGATCCCCACACAAGTCCAGCTGCATGCACACAGGGCAGCCAAGGTCCCTGCTTTCCAAGGGAAATCTGTGGTCCATAGCAATCTTTCCTATCCACCTGCAGTTCCATTCAAGGATCCTTCTACAACGAGCAATGTTGCCTTGTAACAGAGTCAACATTCCACATTTATCTTAACCAGGGAAAGACTGCTAGAAGAGGATAAACTCCAGGTCATCTTCCCACTAATAGAAGGGTTTTATGCCTCGTAAGCCTTCAAATCAGCAAGGAATGGCTGTGGAATTGTTCAAGTGGCTACTGATAGCCAGTTAGAAAAAAATATTAACTTGAATCCCTACTACACAACTTTAAAGTTCCAGAGCTATAAGATTAAAATGTAAATGACAAAACCATACAAATACTAGAAAAGTGGCTCTTGAAACATGGTTCAGGGACCCCCCTGGAAGTCCCCCAGACAATTTCAGGGGATCTGCAAGGTCAAAAAATTATTTTCCTAATAATACTAAGACCATGTGCATACAGTGGAGTTTTTAAACAGCTACAGAACTTGATATATTGTATGATAAAAGATGTCAATATTTGGATGATCTGCATAACCCAGCTAACCAATGTTTTACAAGTGACCAATACTTAGGTTTCAAAATCATGCACAGGGGCTATATACTTTATGATTCCAACTATGTGGCACTCTGGAAAAGGTAAAACTAAGGAGATAATAAAAAGACCAGTGGCTGCCAGGAATAGAAAGAGGGGAAGGGGAAAGGAGGCAGAGCACAGAGGATTCCCAGGACAGTGAAACTGTTCTGTATGAAACTATAACGGTAGACACCTGTCATTACACATCTGTCAAACCCTAGAATGTACAACACCAAAAGCAACCCAAATGTAATCTATTGACTTTGAGTGATAACGATGTGTTAATGTAGGGTCATCAATCATAACAAATGATCCACTCTGGGGAAGAGAGCTGACAGTGGAAGAGACTATTCACATAGAGGAGGCAGGGACTCCTGTACTTTCTGCTCAATTTTGCTATGAATCTAAAACTGCTCAAAAAATAAAAGTCTATTAAAAAGATCATGCATGGATAAAGATATTATTTAACCAATGGCTCTTAACTGATACACCAATGGCTCTCAATGAAAGAATACGAAAAAGTTACTGGTAAGATTTCAAACATCACATTATCAATCTTTAAGAAATTCCCTCTTCGTGAATTTTAGAACAGTATCAAAGAAAAATGCCCACAAAATATGAAAAAGCTTTGAAAACAGTCTCTCTTTTCCACCTATATATCTATGTAAAATACGATTTTACTTTAGATACTGCAACCAAAATACCTTATCACAACAATTTGAATGCAGAAGCTAATATAAGAATCTAGTTGTCACCTACTAAGCCAGACAAGAAAGAGACTTACAAAATTGTAAAACGGTGCCAATCCTCTCAAATGTTTGTTTTGGGGAAACAGCTATTTTTTCATAGAAAAAAGTTCTTTCTGTTAACACATAATGAGCTTAATATTGTTATTTTTCAATAAATTAACAAATATTTGAAACATCTTCATTTTAATTCCTAATATGGTTGTCAATACATCTGACCCATATAAACAAAAAAATTCTTTGAGGGCCTCAATTTTTAAGAATGTAAAGTGTTCCTAAGACCAAAGTATTCATAACTGTTGTATAAGAAGAAAATATAGAAGACTTTATAACAATCTCAGAGTGAAGGAATTATATATATGGCACAAAAACCAAAAGTCATAATGGTAGACACTGATAAATTTAACTACATTAAAATAAACTTCCACATGGAAAAAAAATTCCAGGAGCAGAATCAAAAGACAAACTGTGAAAACAACATCTGAAATTCATCACATACATAAGTCTAATTTCTCTAATGTATATGGCTCCTATACATTAATACAAAAAGAAGGCTGACTACTCTCCCCCATAAATAAACAAAGATGATACACAAAAACACACAGAAAACGAAGTCTATATGGCTTTTCAACAAATAAAAAATAATTCAACTTTTCTCAAGATAAATTCAAATGAAAGCATCACCAAGATGACTTTTTTTTTTACCTACAACTGGTGATGATCAACAAGTTCTATAATTATGTTGTCAGGGTCATTCACATATATTGCTGTTAGAAGTATAAACTGGTACAATCTCCATGGAGACAAATAGTTACCAATGTAATTTTATATCCTGCTTATTGTGACCAACAAGCATTCTCCTATATTATTAAAAATTCCTGGCAGGGGAAAGGGGGAACTGGTCAAAGGTACAAATTTCCAGTTATAAGATAAGTAAGTACTATGGATGTAATGTACCACATGATGAGTGTAGTGAACACTGCTATACAATACACAGGAAAGTTGTTACGACAATAAATCCTAAGGGTTCTCATCACAAGACTTTTTTCCCTTTATTTTTTCTCTCTTTTTAAAAATTGTATCTATATGAGAAGATGGAGATTAGTTGAACCTACTGTGGTAATATTTCACAATATAATTAAACCAAACTATCATGTAGTACGTCTTAAATCTACACAATAACGTCAATTATCTCTCAGCGCAACAGGCAAAAAAATGGTATTTTTTTTTTAAATTCCTCATATGTATTGGAGGTCATTATACTAGTCTCCCTCTACTTTTTTGTCTGTTTGTTCTGGCCGTGCCACGCAATTTGCAGGATCTTAGTTCCCTGAGGAGGGACTGAACCTAGGCCCTCAGCAGTGAAAGTGCAGAGTCTTAACTACTGAACCACCAGGGAATTCCCTGACCTTTACTTTAATGTTTGAAAATTTTCGTAATACCATGATTTTTAAAAATTTTGTTCACATCATATCCACTGTTATGAATATAATTAAATGTAATTAACCATTTTCCAGATGTTGGGCCTTCAAGTTATTTTCAGCTGAATTAACAGTCAATAAACACTGCTGCAATCAATAACTCTATTTAGACATTTTGGTCCACATTTCATATTCCTTCTTTTTTTTTTCATATTCCTTCTTTAGAGGAGATTCCTGAAATTACTCAGCCTATATAAATTTAAAGTTAGTGGTATGTTGTATTTTGTATAGGTCATACCAATATATAATCCTAGCAACAGGATACCCATTACAATTAAAATATTGCTAACTCAATAACAAAAAATAGAACTTCACTTCAATGTTAAATATTTTTCAAATGTTCCTACTGTTTTTAATTTTTTCTGTCTTTCAAACTTCTCCTTTATGCCATCTGAATCTGGCAGGGTTTTACTGCTTCTCTTACTGATCTTTTGAACTCTTGGTAATTTAAGGATGTTAATTCTTTCCTTCAGCTTATTATTTCTCTGAAAAAAAAAATTATTTAATAAAAACAAGAAAGGAGAAAAAAGTAACAATATTATGGGAAGACTTGAGTTAAATGATTACTTAGAAAACATTGGATTCTGTTAACTTGCCTCAGATCCTTGATTTTTTAAAAATTAGTATTGGAATGATTTTTAAATTTTCTTACGTTATTCCTTCCTCTGCTTTTAGAATAACCTTGCATTTTAGTTTGTATCATAAAAATACTATGCTTAAGTCAAATTCACTTCATAGTTTACAAACTGTCTCAAAACACACTGAGAACATAACACAGAGGTTTGCCGCGTATGAAACTTACAAATCAAAGAGGAAAACTGAAGGCTAATTCTAACAAAATTCTATTCCCCAAAATAGATTCAAATTGTTCTATTCTGAAACTCTGAGGGCTGCTTTGTCCAGATTCTGAAGGGCATGCTGATTAGTGTTTATACAAAAGGCTTTAAATAAATCCCTGTATGTTTTGTTACTTGAGTGCCATTAAGATATTATTTCCTTTTGGAGCCATTTATCAGAAATAAATCAGTCAATTCAAAATAATAAAATAATTATAAATATACATGGATACTTCACCAGGCAAGCTAAAAATCTGTAACTTCATTGAAAGGGAGAAGTAGGTCCACCTGGTAAGTAAAGCAGAAAAGGACTAAATAGAACCGAGAGAGGAAAGACAGAGGACAATCATTACCTCCCACCAAGTCCTTCAATTCGTTCTCTTTCCTTGGGAAGTTCTGGCTTATGGTCCTGTGTCACCTCCACAGCTCGGATAAAATCATCCTTGGGGTCATCCTGAATTCCAAGAACCACCCCTGAGTCGCCCACGTGAGCAACATACATCTTCAAGCCTCGGATGATGACCACACTGGCAGTTGTCCCTGACGTGCTGGGAAGACCTGTCATAGTCTTTGGCCATTCTGCTGTAATAGAAATGACAAAATTTTACTTTCAGGTGTATACATAACTACTGTGGCAGAATAAAAACTGCAACTTACGTTGAGTTAGCATATTAAAATCTGAATTAGCACACAAAAATATTTAAGAAACATATTTTGAAAGCTATTAAAGAAGGACTTATGTTAATCCCTTCATTATTACATTAATAAATTAATTTTATAGATAATGCAATTATATCGTGACCATCAAGGCAATCTTAGGAGAAAAATGTTACGTCATAGGTTTAGTAATTCCACATAAGTCTTAGTCTTAACTACATTTAGTAGCAAGGATATGTTAAAAGTTTGATACTGGCAGCAGCTTATCATCTGTTTATATTAATTTTTCTCCAAAAAGATTTTCAGAAAAAGCCACTTGATTTGTTTTTAAAATAACTCTGCTGAATATTCATAACCTAATAAATAACATTTACCAAGCACCTACTAGATACCACTTCCTAAGCGCTTTACCTGTGCTAAGAGCTTTACCTGTATTATCTCATAACACTAACAATAAGCTAAGATCAGTTCCATCATTTTAATTTTGCAGATGAAGAAACCAAAACTTTGTTTAAGAAAGTTGCTCAAAATAACTCAAATATTTTAAGCAGCAAAGATCCCATGTATCTAATTCCAAAACCTATATTGATTATACTTACTATCATTTAAAACTTCTGAAATATTCTATGAAATGAAGTGTAGTCATTCAGTCATGCCTGACTCTTTGCAACCCCATGGACTGCAGCCCACCACTCATCTGTCCATGGGATTTTCCAAGCAAGGATACTGGAGTGGGTTGCCATTTCCTTCTCCAGGGGATCATCCCAACCCAGGGATTGAACCCAGGTCTCCTGCACTACAGGCTAGATTTTTTACCGACTGAGCTACAAGAATAAAATATTCTATAACATTGAACAAATTACAGTTCAAGATAGCAAACAAAGTCTGAACACTGACATATTCTCCCCACAAAATCCTATTGAAAGGACAGATTACAAATAATAAAAAGTCCTGAAACACAGTCATGAAACACAGAAAAGGGTCATAAGAAATCTGAGGAATTCCTGAAATTTTAAACACATGGAACTGTATTGAGGGGAAAAAAATCAGAATGCAAAATTTTTAATTCAACATGAGGAAAAAGCAGTCAGTAAAGAAGGCAGTACATCAGTATTCCTTGTTAACAGAGTTCCAGGAAAGCTGAAAGAGGCAGTGACAAAGGCTGAAGTAAGGAATGGATGCTGGAAGCTTGGCAGATTCATTTAAAACTGTGGGAGTTTTAAACTGAGTGCCTAAACTCCCCACATGGCAAAAGGTGAAACATTTACGTGCCTAAGATGCCAGTACTAACTACAGTGCGTGCATGCCAGTCGCTTCAGCCATGTCCAGCTCTTTCTGACCCTATGGACTGTAGCCTGCCATACTCCTCTGTCCAGGGATTCTCCAGGCAAGAATGTTGGAGTAAGCTGATATGCCCTCCTCCAGGGGATCTTCCCAATCCAGGCGTCGAACCTCCATCTCTTATGTCTCCTGCATTGGCAGGTGGATTCTTTACCAATAGCACCACCTGGGAAGCCTCAGTACTAACTATAATACTTCTCTTCTTTTTAATTAATTTATTTTAATTGGAGGATAATTACAATATTGTGATGGTTCTGCCATGCATCAACATGAATCAACCACAGGTATACATGTGTCCTCCCCATCCTGACCTCCCCTCCCACCTCTCTCCCCACCCTACCCTATCCTCCTAGCTTGTCCCAGAGCACTGACTTTGGGTGCCCTGCTTCATGCATCAAACTTGCACTGGTCATCTATTTTACATGTGGTAATGTGCATGTTTCAGAGCTATTCTCTCAAATTATCCCACCCTCGCCTTCTCCCACTGAGTCTAAAAGTCTGTTCTTTGTGTCTGTGTCTCCTTTGCTGCCCTGCATGTAGGATCATGGGTACCATCTTTCTAAATTCCATATATATGCATTAATATACAGTATTTGCCTTTTTCTGACTTACTTCACTCTATGTAACAGGCTCCAGGTTCATCCATCTCATTAGAACTGACTCAAATGTGTTCCTTTTTACAGCTGAGTAATATTCCATTGTGTATATGTACCACAACTTCCTTATCCATTCATCTGGCAACGGACATCTAGGTTGCTTCCATGTCCCAGCTATTGTAAATAGTGCTGCCATGAATACTGGGGTACGTGTGTCTCTTTCAATTCTGCTCTCTTTTAAAGAAAGTGGTGCGTCTGCCGATGGGAACAACAGGATCTCAAAGGGGATGTGGGAGAAGAGATAAATTCCGCCCCCGCCAAGTGGATGAGGTGCCACTCAACTTTTATAGCCATGAGCCTCCTCTAATATATCTAGACTGACTAGTTCTTTTCTTTTCCAAAATTATATATGCCGAAAAGCCATCTCTTGAACCCTACAGTGCATCTCCCCGGCCCATCACATGATACAGGAATCCATCCTCCAGAGTGACCTGTCACTCACAACAGAGGACTTCTTGCAGCACAGGAAACAACTGCTGAGGGAAACCAGAACAGCTGCCAATACTGACGAAGCTAGAAATTCATGTGCATATGCCACGTACACACGTAAAACCATCTGCAGCAGTACCAGACACACAGTGAGTAGTCAATAAACATTGGTTTGCGGGCTTCTCTGGTGGCTCTGTAGTTAAGAATCTGTCTGCTAATGCAAGAACATGGGTTCAATTCCTGGTCCAGGAAGACCCCACAGGCCACAGAGCAACTAAGCCACAGAACCTGTGCTCTGAAGACTCAAAGCCACAGCTACTGAAGCCCGAGAGCCTGTGTTCAGCCACAAGAGAAGCCACTGCAATGAGCAGCCCTCACTCACCACCTAGAGAAAAAGTGCACAGCTACAAAGACCCAGCAGAGCCAAAAATAAAATAAATAAATAAAATTTAAAAACACTAGTTGTTGTTATTACCATTATGTATTTAAGAAAAAAGCAAACAGCCTGAGAGACACCAAGTGGAGTTGCAAAAAAAAAAAAAAAAGCCCCAAAGAAAACAGTTGTGGCTAGATTACTGGCAGTGATAAAGTTCAATAAGGTCAATGGATATAAATACTTATATAAAATATCAATTCTATTTCTGTAAAATAGAAAAAATTACAAAATGTAACTTTAAAAACAAGATCCCATCCACAGTAACAGCAAAAGGTATGAAATATCTGGGAACAATGCTAACAAATCTCTAATAAGACATTCATGGAAAAGTAGAAAACCCGTAAACAAATAAAACAGTCAGCACAGATCCATGCATATTTAGACACTTGATATATGAACAGTGGAGAAAAGACAGACATGCAATAAATGGAACTGGGACAAAATTTAAAAAATAGTAACTCTAAGTTCCTGATGCCAAACACAAAAAATCAATTCAGATACATTAAAGACCTAACATGAGGGACTTCTCTGGTGGCGCAGTGGCGCCAGGTTCATCCAGGTTGAACAATGCGGGGGACACGAGTTCAATTCCTGCTCCTGGAACTGAGTAGGGCAACTAATCCCATGCACCGCAACGACTGAGCCTGCGGGCCCTAGAGCCCGTGCTCCGCAACAAGAGAAGCCACCGCAGTGAGAACCTGCACACGGCAACTAGAGAGCAGCTCTGCTCACCGCAACTGGGGAAAGCCTGTGTGCGGCAAGGAAGGCCCAGCAAAGCCAAAATAAACTCATTTTTTAAAAAAGACGTAACGTGAAATGCAAAGTTAAAATGCTCAGAAAATGCACAAAAAGGTACATTCATGATCTCAAGGTAAAGAAGGATTTCCTAAAGACAAAAAATGGATTAGCCATATAAAATAAAATGATTGTGTACCATCAAGACTTTCTATTCATTAAAAGATACTAGAGTGAAAAGACAACTCACAGAATGGAAGAAGATACATTTGTAACATATATGGGTCAAAGGAATAGTATCCAGAATACATAAAAGGCTCCACAAATCAAATCAATAAGACTACTCAACAGAAAAACAGATAAAGAGCCTCAACAGGCTTTGACAAACAAGGACATGCAGACAGCCAAGAAGCATGCGGAGATGT
This sequence comes from Bos grunniens, assembly GCF_055505025.1. Lineage (NCBI taxonomy): Eukaryota > Metazoa > Chordata > Mammalia > Artiodactyla > Bovidae > Bos > Bos grunniens. Next base: position 51,139,685 of record NC_141183.1, on the reverse strand, counting down.
TTGGCTTCTTTAATCATCAGAGAAATACAAATTAAAAGCCACAACAAGATACCACATATAATTATCAGACTGCATAAAATTTGACAATAGTAAGTTAAGAATGTGGAATAACATGTTCTATCATCAACTACTGGTAGGAGTATGAACTGGTACAACTACTTTAGAAAACATCTAGGCATTATATGGTAAAGGTGAAGATAGGCATACTCTGTTCATTACCCTTGGGTATACACTATAAATTAATGCACATGTGCACACAATACCTATGAATGCTCAGAGCAGCACTGTTCATCTGGGCTTAAAATGAGCAACTCAAATGTCCTTCAAAATAACAATAGATTATACTACACACCATGGGTAAGAATCTCACAAGAAGTATGAGATAAAAGAATACATACAGCATGCTTTTCTTCAGGGGAAAAAAAAAATCTCTCTCTCTCTCTCTCTCTCTCTCTCATGTTTACAGGCAACAGGCAAACTATTAAGAAAAGTAAGTAAATCACTACAGAACTATAATCACCTAAGTCAAGATCCTGATTGCCCCTTGGGGGAAGCGAGGAATATGAGATCAGAAGGGCCTACTGGGGTTCAGGCAATGTTCTCTTTCTTAACTGGATGGTGTTCATTTTATGATTATTTATTATGTACATTTATGTGTTACGGCCTTTTATGTATGCATGCTATATTTCAGGGTTTTTTTTAAGTTAAAAGAAAAAAAAAGCAGCAGGAAAAAGGCATCAATTCTGCAAACACAGATCCCAGCAGACAGCTCTATAGACCATGCAGTTTTGCAGTTCGGTTACAGACAGCATTCCTTAGAAGCTCAGCCTAGAGTATGGTATGTTTCTTTAGACCTTTATTTTATGGCTCTAGGTAAAACCTTTCCTTTTTTTTTTTTTTTTTTTAAAGAAACTGGAAAAGATTGTTTTCTGCAGCTAAATATAATGAGAACAAAGTGAACTCCCAGAAAAAAGAGTTCTTAAGCACATTAAGAAAAACAAAATTTACCTACAGTATACAAGTAATTCAGCTGTTGGCAAAAAGCACCTAAAATGAGATGAAAAGGGAGGAAAAAAGCTAAAAATAAAAAGGGTAATCAAAGAAATGTTAATGTTTAAATCACGTTTTTTGTCAAAAGCACTAATATATTATGAAAGATATTCTGCAATGATCTAAAAATACTGAATAATTCCTGCTCTCCCTCTTCATTTGAAATGTCACCTTTTATCATATGTTATATCTTGCCTCAGATCTATTTCTAGACTCATCCTACTAATCTATTTATGGTGCTTTTTAATAATTGGGAGTTTAAGTGTCCTCCAATTATTTTTCTTTCTCAATAGTCTCTGAAGTATTTTTCCACATGAACTTCAGAAGTAACCTCCACCCTGTGGAGGTTCTGATTCAAACTGCAATGACTTTACGCATTAAGGAACCTGCCTCTATTATAATGTCTTCCTTAGCCTTTCTTGTTTTCTACTTTACATTTTAATCAAAAAACAAAAATGACTTAAAACTAGGAGATATTAAAAACAGTATCAGATAGTATATGAATTCTGATTTAAGCATCCTTTAGAATATGTGCGTAAGTCATTAAAACAAAGACTAATAAATTTTATAACACAAAAATGTAAAATTTATGGATGAAGTAAAGCTATTATAAACATGTATAGAAAGTATATGTTCTTTATAATAAGTTTAAATTTGGGGGTACTTATATACTTATCATGTATTAATATCTATTAATATATCCTGAGACTCATATGCCAAAGCCTTTGACTGTGTGGATCAGAATAAACTGTGGAAAATTCTGAAAAGAGATGGAATACCAGACCACCTGACCTGCCTCTTGAGAAATCTGTATACAGGTCAGGAAGCAACAGTTAGAACTGGACATGGAACAGCAGACTGGTTCCAAATAGGAAAAGGAGTACGTCAAGGCTGTATATTGTCACCCTGCTTATTTAACTGATATGCAGAGTACATCATGAGAAATGCTGGGCTGGAAGAAGCACAAACTGGAATCAAGATTGCCAGGAGAAATATCAATAACCTCAGATATGCAGACACCACCACCCTTATGGCAGTAAGGGATCCGCACTGGCAGGCGGATTCTTTATCCACTGTGCCACCAGGTAAGTCCGAGGTGGGTTCTATCTTGATTCTATTTTAAAGATGAGGATACTCAGGTCACACAGGCAGTAAATGGAGAAACTGGGATTTAAACCCAGGCAATTCAACAGAGTCCTAATCACTGCACTAAGGATTTTTACAGCATTCTAATGTCAAAGTAGTACAGAACAGTAAAAGCCTTCAGGAAGCAATTTGAAAAACATGTACCAAGAGTCGTCAAAAGATAAAACATATTCTTCAACCAAATAATTCAGCTTTCGGAATTTTTTTTTCCTGAGGAAATATCCGAATGGAGGAAAAGGCTACGTTGCTTTTGTCGTTGTTTAGTCACTAAGTCGTGTCCAACTCTTCTGCGAGCCCATGGTCTGTAGCCCACCAGGCTCCTCTGTCCATGGGATTTCCTGGGGAAAAATACTGAAGTGAGTTGCCATTTCCTTCTCCAGGGGATCTTCCCAGACCAGGGATCAAACCCACATCTCCTGCATTGGTAGGCAGACACTTTACCACTGAGGCACCAGGGAAGCCCTGATGTTGCTTTTACTTTAGCCTTTACTGACAGTATTAAAATACAGTACACATGTGTCTAACACACATTCCCGCTTCTAATACTAGCATCCCAGTTTTGTTCTGGAGTTCACAGCCTCCACTGCATGCAGGCTTTAGGAATGGAACTGAAAACCTGCTTGCTCCTGGCCTAGGTGTAGGCAAATGACCTGTGTCACTCTTTCATATATTTGCATCTTTAGATAGAAAGGCATAGAGCCAACTTTTGGAGCTGATTCACCCCAGAAACTAAAACTTTTCAATGAATGTCCACTAGTTCCTATCACCTAGAGCCCCAGAGATCCCGGCTTCTGTCCACTGTGAAACCTGGTTTAGCCTTTAGTCTGGTTCTGTGAGCTGCCTAACATCCTTCTAATAAACTCCCATGCTCTTTTCCCTCCTCATCGTAGACTGAGTCACTGTGTTGTTTTCAAAGAATAGTAACACAAAACCAGTACCACAGAGTAGGCTGCAGGCAACTAAGTCTCAGAAAAATGTCAATTAGTTACGGAACCAATAAGGGGTAGAAGACATTGAGTCTCTTGTTCATATTCCAAGTAGTAACCAGTGGTGAGACAGGGCTGAATGTATCAATGAACAGTAAGTGGAAAGTCTACAGTGAGCATACTAGCTTAGAATTACGGTAATAAAACTGCAAACACAGATCTAACTCTGGCCTAAGATTCCATGACTGAGAAACAACAAACAATTTGACATGACTCTCAAGGAGCTGGACTGTGTCATTCCAAAAAAGATATGCTGAAATCCTAATACTCAGTACCTCAGAACATGCTCTTACTCGGAAAGAGGGTCTTTACAGAGACCGTCAAGTTAAAAGTGTCGTGAGGGCGAGCTCTAATCCAGCGTTCTTACAGAAAGGGGAAATACGAACATAGAGACAGACAAACACACAGAGAAAAGATGTTGAACACATAAGGGAAAGAGTCGTTTGACTAGAGGGAGGCTTCTACAAGCCAGGGAGTGCCAAGAATTCCTGGTAAACATGAAGCTAGAAGAGGTAAGGGATTTCCTCTGAGAGCTGGCAGAAGACAGAAACGGCGCGGCCCAGCCGGAACCCCGATTTTGCACTTGGGCCTCCAGACCTCTAAGACAAGAGACTTCTGTTAAGTCAACCAATTTTTGGTACTTTATTATGGAAGTTCCAGAAAACAAACACAATGACATAAAGGAAACAATTCAAAGATTTAGGGAAATAGGGACCTTAGACTAAATCTATTGTATGAATATGCATCCCACTTATCCACCCCAAGAAAACCTGAAAAGACTCTCTTCAACTTCAATACTTAAAGAACTAATTAAGTAAACACCAAAACCTTTTTTTAATTGAAGTATAGCTGATTTACAATATTGTGTTAGTTTCAGGTATTCAGCAAAGTAATTATTCGGTTATACCTCTTTTTATATTTTTTTTCTTTCTTTCTTTTTGGATACACTGTGTGGCATGTAGGGTCTTACTTCCCTGACCAGGAATCGAACCAGGCCTCTTGCACTGGGAGCTTGGAGTCTTTGACACTGGACTACCAAAGAAGTTCCTATATATTCTTTTTATTCTTTTACACTATTGGTTATTACAAGACATTGAATGCATTCACTGTGCTATACAGATATGCTTACTGTTAATCTATTTTATATATGGTACACCAAAATCTTTTAAACACATTTTACTGACTTTTCTCTCTGAGCAAGAAATACTAAGGGAAGAGGCTGCCATGAAAATGGGTCTCCTGATTTCTGTGGGTGGGAAAATCCTGAGATGATGGAGATCAGATGAGAGCAGTTACTTACCCAAAGAAAATCTGGTATGGTTACTTCACTGACAACAGGGGAGAAGCAAAACTGGATCTCCAGAATGGTCTTTCAACAAAAAACAAGAAACAAAACAACCTTCCAAGTTTAAAGAACTGTTAACCATCTTCAAAGTAGTATGTGGCCATTCTCACACGCAGCTAAACACGGAGGTAAAGGAGATGCCCACAACATTGAGTAACTACTGAACAACAGCTCTAAGTTAAAAATTCTGGAGCTACAGAATACAGCCTCAGTCCACTGATATATAAGAGCTAAGGCCCATGGAGGTCAGGTTCTAAAAAGACTTTCAATCCAGTCTACCTGAGACCCACTGGAATCCCAAACCTATCCCACAGCTTTTGGTCCCCAAATAACCTCAGAAACTAACAGCTTCCTCTCATGGTTCTTTAGTAATTGGTCAGAAAGTCTATTAATGGTTGAAAAGGTCAAGTGCAAGACCACCAATAGCACTCTCTTCCAAAACAGCAAGTTAAAAGCATTATCACATCTCCCAAAGAACCACAAAGATTTGTGTCACCATTAAAGCATGAGCAGAGGGGATGATCTGATATAGTTTGACTACAGCAAAAGTCTGACAGCTCTTAGAAAATGACAGGGGATTATAATCAAATGATGATGCCAAATGTTGCTGCAGTTTTGATTTATCCTCTTTACTGAAACAAATAAACACAGCCTTGGTTATCTGGTATGCATCCAACTGCAGGGCTCTGATGAAACAGCTACCTAGATCCTCTTCCGATCGGACACCTGCTTCTTCAGGTTTACTTCCCCGCCCCCTCAGGAAAAATCCAAAGAACTTTTTTCTTGAACCAGTAGAAAGTCAACCACCAACAAAATATACCATCACTCCCAAATACTATTATAGTATCTAATTCCTGTGTATAGTATCCAATTCCTGTCTCTCAGTCATGTCCAACTCAGCGACCCCATGGACTGTAGCCTGCCAGGCTCCTCTGTCCATGGAATTTCCCAGGCAACAATACTGGAATGGTTTTGCCATTTCCTTTTCCAGGATTCTTCCAGACCCAGGGATCGAACCCGAGTCTCTGCGTTTCCTGCATTACAGGAGGATTCCTTGCTTGGAGGGTGAAATTTGAGGAACAGAATGGCAATATAAGCACGGGGAAAGCCCTAATTCCTACACCATCAGAATCAGGAAATTAACATTGATAGCATACTACCACTTAATCTATAGATCTCACTCATTTTCATCAACTAGCCTAACAATATGCTTTATAATAAAAGGTAAAATTCAGGACCCCCTTGTTATATTTGCTTAGCATGTATCTTTAGTCACTTCCAACTTGGAACCTCAGTGTTTCCTCGATGCTTTTTAGGAACACTTGGCCAGTCATTTCAAGAATGTCTCTCAGTTTGGGTTTGTTTCATGTTTCCTCATGTTTGTAACCAGATTATGCATTTTTGGCAGGAACATCACAGAAATATGATCATCTCCCTGCAGGCAGTATACAATTTCAATTTGTCCCATGTAAAGTGATGCTACTCTTGAATCACTCAATTAAGGTGGTGTCTGCCAGGTTTCTCCCTATAATCTTTTTCTTTTTGTAATTAATATGTTTCACAGGGAGATTATCTGAGACAACATAAATATCCTTTGGAGTGAATTGAATGGTGCCCCCACCCAACACCAATAAAAGATATGCCCACCCAGAAGCTGTGAATGTGACCTAATTTGGGAAAAGGATCTTTGCAAATGTAATTAGGTTAAAGATCTTAAGAAGCGATCAGTCAGATTAGAGTGGGTCCTAAATCCAAAGACAAGTGTCCTTAAGACAGAAGGGGAGAAGATACAGGCGATATAAAGACAGTGGACACTGAACAAGCCAAGAAATGCCAAAAATTGCTGCCAGACACCAGAACCTAGAGGAGAGGATGGAACAGATTCACCCTCAGAGTCTCCAAAAGGGGATCAACCCTACTGACACCTGGATTTCAGACTTCTGGCCTCCAGAACCACGAGAGAATAAATTTATGTTGTTTTTAAGACATCCAATGTGTGCTAACCGCCCCCTAGGGAACTCATTACAGCAATTCTGTTCCTCCAAGTTTTACCTACTAGTTTTAGTATTTATTGATGTTTCTTGGCTGAATCAACAATTATGATGGTTACCAAATGAAATTTTCTAGTTCCATCATTCTTTCTACGTTCATTCTTGTAAAGAAAGGCTTTACATCAGCTTTATTCATAACAGGTAAAAGCTGTGGACAATCCAAATGCCTATCAATGGGTGAATGGATAAACAAACTGTGGTATATCTAGACAATGGAATACCACTCAGCAAGAAGGAAAAAAAGGAATGAACTACATGCAACAACATGCGGCAGCAGAGATTATCTAATACTGATGGAAAGTAATGAATGATTAACAAAAATAGAAAAAATCAGTACTTGATAAATACGGCAAATTCATTCAGCACATGTGATGAGCGAGACAACGAAGGTCCTTGATACTAAAAACTGAAAAATATGAAACTAATGATAACAAGCTTAAATTCCATGATTTAAAAAAGTTTTCTTCAAATTTGGGGAAGATTCTGGTGGCTCAGATGGTAAAGAATCTGCCTGCAATACAGGAGACCCAGGCTCAATCCCTGGGTCTGGAAGATGCCCTAGAGAAGGGAATGGCAACCCACTCCAGCATTCTTGCCTGGAGAATGCCATGGTCAGAGGAGCCTGGTGGGCTACAGTCCATGTGGTCAAAAAGAGTAGGACACAACAGAGCGATAAACACTTTCTAGTTCTATCTGGCTTTCTCTTGTTTCCCTTTACCCCTTCTGCCCCTCTTCTGCATTTGTCCATCTCTGTTTCTGTCTTTGAATTTAAGATAATGAAAACTATCTGCCAAACACAGAATCAACAATTTAGGTTAAGACCAGTTTCTTCATAATTCATTCCTTTGGCCATATTCTTTTAAGTAAATGCTCTGATTTTCAGTTGAACAAATTAAAAAAAAAACTTCCCATATTTCATCGTCCTTTACAAATACTGTGGCAAATTTCCTGTAATCACATCAGAGATCACACTTCATTCATTTCAAGTGTATGCTGTTACCTTTCTAATGGTTCTCTTGATAACGTAAGTCAACAAACTATGATTCAAAGGAATAAAAGCTGCATGTTGTTCACTAACTTCTCTGAATTATCAAAGTGCTACTCCTAAGTCGCTTCAGTCGTGTCCAACTCTGTGCGACCCCATAGACGGCAGCCCACCAGGCTCCCCCGTCCCTGGGTTTCTCCAGGCAAGAACACTGGAGTGGGTTGCCATTTCCTTCTCCAATGCATGAAAGTGGAAAGTGAAAGTGAAGTCGCTCAGTCGTGTCTGACTCTTTGCAACCCCATGGACTGCAGCCCACCAGGCTCCTCTGTCCATGGGATTTTCCAGGCAAGAGTACTGGAGTGGGGTGCCATCGCTTTAAAAAGTTTCTGAGAGTGTTGAATCATAAAAGCCATCCCATCATTTAATTTTGTGATATTCTCTTGAAGGTCATTTGCAGTGGCATTAGAAAGGATAATAAGAACATTATTTCAAATGAATAAACCTACAAAAAAGTACATATAAACTTTGAAACATTATTTCTTAGAACATAAGCATAACACAGAAACAGTAAATCCACACATAGGAACATAAATAAATTAGACATATACTGTAACTTAAGATCAAGAAGTAATAATAAAATGAAAAAAAAATTTAAAAGAATATGTTGGGACTTCCCTGGTAGTCCAATGGATAAGACTCCATGCTCCCAATGCTGGGGGCCTGGGTTCAATCCCTGGTGGGGGAATTAAAGTCCCACACACTGCAACTAGGCCTGTGCTACTCAGTCTGTGTGCTCCAGAGGCCATGAGCCCCAACAAGACCCAGCACAGCCAAAATAAATACATTTCAAAAAGAGGATATGTTGGGAATTCCCTAGCAGTCCAGTGATTAGGACTCCAAGGTTCCCACTGCTGGGGGCCCAGGTTCAATCCCTGGTTGAAGAACTAAGACCCCACAAGCCACATGGCATGGCCAAAAGAAAACAAAAAGGATACATTCACATTCTCTCTCACTCTATGCTATATTTATCAAGTCCCTCTGCCTCAAGACAAAAGTAAGTCATATAAAAATTTTTAGATAATTCAAGTTTTCCTTTGTAAATTTGGCAAGGGTATATAAGCACTTGAACAATGCTAGAGAGGTCAACCTTAATGGTAATTAAATAAATGAAGAAGGCCTTAGGGGACTTCACAGGCGGTCCAGTGGTTAAGACTCCACCCTCTGCTGAAGGGGGTGTGAGATCCATCCCAGATTGAGAAACCAAGACATTGCAGGTCAGAAGTGGCCAAAAAATATAAGAGGGTGTGGTGCAGGAAGACAAAGAAGGCATTCTTTAAAAATATAAGAAAGCCCTCTCCACCCACTGGTATGGCTATTATTTTTTAAGAAAAGAAAAATATCAAATGGTGGCAAGAATAGGGAGATATCAGGACCCTTGGAGAACTGCTAGTGGCAATGTCAAACAGTACGACTGCTGTGAAGACAGTTTGGTGATTCCTCAGAAAGTTAAACACAGAATTACCAAATGACCCAGCCAGTCCACTTCCAGGTTTAGACCCCAAAGAACTGAAAACAGAGAATCTAACAGGCACTTCTACACTCAAGTTCATCGCAGCATTAAAAGATGGAAACAACCCAAATATCAACAGATGAATGGATAAACTGTGGTGTGTATATACAGTGGAGTATCATTCAGCCTTAAAAAGGAAGAAAATTCTGACACATGCTACAATTTGGACAAACCTTAAAGACATCATGCTAAATGAAATAAAATTCAAAAAGGGCAAATGTGGTATGGTTCTGCTTATATGAGGTAGCTAGAAGAGGTGAACAGCAACTGGAAGTAAAATAGAGGCTTACCAGGGCTGGAGAAGAGGATAATGGGAAATTACTGTTTAATGAGTACTGAATTTCCGTTTGGATAATGGATGAGTTCTGAAAATGTAGAGTAGTGATTGTTGCACAATCCTATGAATATACTTAATGCCACTGAATTATACACCTAAACCTGGCTAAAATGGTAAATCGTATGCAAACACATTATCATTTTTAAAGGGGGAAATTTTTTAATTAAAAAAAAGGTAAAAACACCAATTTAACCACCACACCCAAAGAAATTCAACTAAACTAGCAGTCACTTTGGGCAAGGAATTGCATGGTCAGCCCTAAAAGATTAACTATAAGATGTGTAAGGCAGTATCTCTGCTCTCGAAGACCCCAAGGTTTAGCCGAGAAACAGACAAAACACAGCAGTTATCTCACAATGCTGCGAATCATCTTTACAGGGATTCCACCAGATCAAAACCATTTTCATAATACTTCTAAGTTTATTTGCCCTTTTCACTGTGTTGATATATGTACTGATGGTTGAAAAGCAGTGGCTAGTAAAACTGCTGTTGCCTTAGCAGGAAGCAAGGCAGTGGTACCTAAGTGAACTAGTGGATCCTGCTGCTGCTTCACTTCAGTCGTGTCCAACTCTGTGCGACCCCATAGACAGCAGCCCACCAGGCTCCCCCGTCCCTGGGATTCTCCAGGCAAGAACACTGGAGTGGGTTGCCATTTCCTTCTCCAATGCATGAAAGTGAAAGTGAAGTCGCTCAGTCGTGTCTGACTCTTTGCGACCCCATGGACTGCAGCCTACCAGGCTCCTCCGTCCATGGGATTTTCCAGGCAAGAGTACTGGAGTGGGATGCCATTGCCTTCTTCGACTAGTGGTCCTATATGCACTATAACCAGGGACTTCCCTTGCAGTCCAGTGGTTGACTCTGCACTTCCAGTGCAGGGGGTCGGATTTGATCTCTGATTGGGAAACTAAAGACCCCACGTGCCTCAAAGTCAGCAAAACATAACCACTCACTTCCAGTTTAAAAAAAGAAAAGGGAAGACTTCCCTTGTGGCTCAGTTGGCAAAAAAAAAAAAAGGGGGGAAACCAGTTTAACTTATGAATGTCCTTGATGATGCAATAAAAATTAATTTTATTAAACCTCCACCCACGAATACATGTCTTCAACCTTCTGTAAAATAAGAGGGGAGGTGCATAAAAGGCTTCTGTTGCATAGTATGGCTATGAAGAGGGAAAGCACTTGTGATTGAGTGAATGATGGAAAGAAGTAGCTACAATTTTCACAGACCATCATTTTTACTTGAAAGACTGATAAGTATTCTTGGGCTTCCCTTGTGGTTCAGCTGGTAAAGAATCTGCCTGGAATATGGGAGACCTGGGTTCGATCCCTGGGTTAGGAAGATCCCCTGGAGAAGGGAAAGGCTACCCACTCCAGTATCCTGGCCTGGAGAATTTCATGGACTATACAGTCCATGGGGTCGCAAAGAGTCAGACACTGAGCAACTTTCACACTTTCACTCCAAGTCTTAGTAGAAGCACGTGGGATTTTTACTCTTCAGTGTAGCATACGGAATCTTTTTTAGTCCCCAGAACATAGTTTTTGGCATGTGCAATCTAGTTCCCCAATCAGGGATCAAACCTGGGCCCCGTGCGCTGGGAAGGCACTTAGCCACTGGACCACTGGGGAAGTCCCAGGTCTGTGACCTTTCACTGCTGTGTCCCTGGTCAGGACACTGAGATGCTGCAAGCCACAAGGCACGGCCAAAAAAAAAGAAAGACTTGGGCATCTGGCATACATTTTTTTCAAAATGAAGTTTTTCAAGAAAAGCTGACAGTATTTGTTGCCAGTGATAAACTTAGAACTGCTGCTTAAAACCTCGTATTTATTTGGCTGCATTGGGCGTTAGTTGCAACACTCGGGATCTTTGTTGCGTCACGTGGGATCTTTCCTCACGGGGCATGTCCTCGCTAGTTGTGGCATGCAGGCTCGGTACTTACAGGCCCGTGGGCTGAGTTACTCTGAAGCAAGTGGGATCTTAGTTCCCCTACCAGAGATGGAACCTGAGTCCCCTGCATTGTAAGGCAGATTCACAACCACTGGACCAGCAGGGATGTCCCCAAATCTCCTATTTTAGAATATATGTGTCCACTACCTGGTAGTGATGACAATAAACTTGGTAACTTCCCAATCTTAAGACTTCTCCAATGTGATCAGTGATAGTAACAAATGTGGGTATTCTATAATGAAATGCATCAATACTTGGAAGATCTACATAATTCAGTGAACCATTATTTTCCAAATGACTCATGTACATGCCACAAGAACACATGTGGGTAAAAGGCTGATTCAAAGTGCAAGAGAAACCAATGGCTCTTACTGTTAAAATAGAAAAGTTTATTGATGATGTTTCAGATTCCACTTTGACTAATCTTAAGAAACTACCACTTTGGGGTGGAATATCCACAATTATCTGAAAAGACAAACTATTCCTCCCTTTTTCTACTACATATGTGTGTGAGACTGCCATATATAGCAACTTGATAAATTTGATTTAATTGAAATTAAAATGTTCTCTTTAAAAAACAATGCTAAAATAATGAAAAGACAAGGTGCAGACTGGGAGAAAATGTTTTTGCATTGTATATCTAATTAATGTCTTGTATTCAGAATGTATTAAGATCTCTCAAAACTCAAAGAAACAAAAAATGGGCAAAAGATTAGAATATTTATTTCAATATTTATTTTAGGGGGAAAAGTGATTTTTCACTTTAAAATGTCAACACACAATAAGCTTATTTTTAATAGGTTAAATTTCATTAATTTCTTTTTTTTTTAAAGATTTATTTGTTTGTTTTTTGGCTGCGGTGGGTCTCTGTTGCTGCATGTGGGCTTTCTCTAGTTGCAGAGACAGGGAGCTATTCTTCATTGCAGTTCTTGGGTTTCTCATTGCAGCAGAGCCCGGGCTCTAGGCATCCAGGCTCCAGTAGCTGCAGCACAGGGGCTCAGGTAGTTATGGCTCCCAGGCTTAGCTGTTCCATGGCAACTAAGGGGGATCTCCCCAGACCAGGGATGGAACTGGCGTCCCTTGCACTACAGTGCAGATTCTTAACCACTGGAACACCAGGGAAGCCCCTAAATTTCTCAGTTTTAACTTCTCATACAGTAAAATATGATAGATGTAGCTCACATAAACAAAAGCTGCTTAGAACCCTGAATCATTTGAGTACAAAGGGTTCTGAGAGCAAAAAGTTTGAGAACCACTACTGTAGCCTGACACACAGGAAGACTGTCAAGACTTCCATTTATGTAGCCTACTCTTTTTTTTTGCAAGTTTTGATGGTGGAGTATAAGGCTAACTGTGGGAACAAAGTAAGCTTTAACATTTGGTGTATAAATCTTCGTTCAAAAAGTACATACATGTCAAAAGACATACACATTCACATTTAACAGCAGGATTTCTGCTTTATTAAAAAATGTTCAAGTAACAGGGTTTATATTTTATCCTTTCAGTGAAAACACATGGCAAATTCATGTTGCTCCAAGTGTGCTCCAAAATACACAGGACTCTAAATGTTCTCTGTGTCTAATTTTCCTCTATCTTGTCTTGCTGTCCACTCCCACTTGCCCTACAAGCAATGAAATGACAAATTTCTGGAATATGCTGCTGGTGCTTTCAGCTGTGCTCTGCCTACACAAAAACAAAACAAATCCATAATAGGGGCCTCTGGGATTGGATGAAACAGCCTCCCACAGGCGGACTGGAGGTTCTATGAGTCAATCAAACAATTCTTGGCAGAAATCCAGGCAAACAGAAAACAGACTTTGAAAGAAGCTAGTCCACAACTCTATGACAATACCTTTTAAAAATGTTCTGTATTTGATTAACCTTTACACTCTTCTCTATGTCTCTGTTCCTCTACTGAAAATAAAGCAACATTATGCTACCTTAAACAAGAGGACTTTCTTAAATAACAGAAGTGGTATTGTGTTTTCTCTAAAAAAAGATTCATGCCATTCATTCACAGCAATGCCTAAGCACCTACAACTCTGTATGATAACACAGGTTGGGTACAGAAACATCGGCTGCTTTAGAACACATTCAAAGCTTCGATGAAACTACATCGAATTTTTAGAAATTAGGGTCTCCAATTCCTTTTGGCACATCAGTAATTCCTTATCTCTTCCTACTTTGACGGGTATCTACAATTTACAAGCACTTTTACGTGGGAACTGTTGAGAACTCTCTGACATCAATTAGCTAAGGCAAGTACCACAGGGCTAAAAAAAAAATAAAAGTGCGCTTTTGAAAAGCCCTAAACTGAATTTAACACATCCCGCTAACGGGGCCAGTTTAAGTGGTAAGAACCCATTCCACGCTTTTATTTTTCATAAGCCGTACAAGCATAAAGATCCTAGAAACATTTCATGATCACCATACCGAATTCTTTCCCAAGACTAAGTCGCTGGATGATAACTTTTTAGCCTCTCTACTATAGCCAACAGCTTACTCCAACTACCAGCCACCCGGGGTCAATTTTGGAGGCCTGACACCGCCGGTAGGAGGCCACCGATAGGAACAAGTCCTTCAAGAGCAAAATTATGACAGATTCGAAGGAGATACTCTTTTTTTTTTTTTCGCCATCTCCCGCTTCCTTCGCGCGTCCTGGGTAGCAACACGTCTTCAGTGCATCTTTAGGCCAAAATCTGGCGCCAGGTTTCAAACACGCTTACCCGCTGGCTGCCATCAGAGTGGAGTAGCGAAGGGACGAGGGGAAGCCTCCCCACCGATCCCGGCCGGGGTCGGGGGGTGGAAATAAAGCGAGGGATGTCTGAAAGGAGACCACAACCCTCTCCTTCCGAAAAGCCACTTTCCTTTGCCCGGAGCCCCCCATCCTGGAAAGTGCGCTGAGAGACCCTGGAGTCTGCCCTCCCGTCGATGGACACACCGAGCGCCCTCGGTGGCCGGGGGTTGGGGGGCTCGCGGGGCCGGCGCGACAGAAATCCCCGAACTGCCCGGAGAAGAGGAGGGGGGAGGCCGCGGCAAGCCGGGGAACTCACCCAGCTTCTTCCACATGGCGAGATGACAGGCGAGGAAGCCTTTGCGGATGGCGGCGCACACCTTCGCCGGCTCGGACGACGTGAAGCCCCTCTGCTTCTTAATGAAACCCCACAGGTGCTCGCGGGCGAACTGCGCCGCCTCCCGCCCGCCGTGCCCGTCGCACACGGCGAAGAAGGCCACCGAGGAGCGGCGGCGGCAGCAGCGGCCGGGAGCCGGCGAGGCCCCGGCGTCGGGCGGCGCGGCGCGAGCCTCCCGGGCGGCCCCCGCGGCGCCTCTCCCCGCCACTTCGCCGCCGGCCGGGGGCGGCGGTGACCGCGGCGGAGGCGGCGGGCGCGAGGGCGATCGCCGCGACGAGAGCTCTTCCTCGGCCGCCGGCTCGGGCTCCACAACGATCTGAGTAACGTCCTCCATGTACTTCCTCCCGCCCTGGTCGGAGAAGACGCTCACTCCCAGCGAGTACAGCCCCGCCATGGCCGGCTGGCCGCGATCCCGCCGGTCCCGCGCGGCCCGCCGAGTCCCCGCGGCGGGAGGCACCCTCGGCGCTCGCCAGCCAACTATTGTTTATCTCCGACGAGGCCGAGCCGGAGGAGGGGGCGGTCCCGGAGGGCGGAGGTAGGGGGGGCGCGCGCGATGTCGGGACTTGTCCGCGAGAGCTGGGCCCGAAAGCCGGGGGCGGACAGAGCCCAGCCGCTGCGCCTGCGCAGTAGGCCTCCCCCCGCCCGCCCGTGCCCACCACACAAATCCGACGTTCTCGCCGGCTGACGTCACTCGGCTCTGCGGAGCCGACCAATCCGGAGTCGAGTTGGCGCGCGCGCCCGCCCTCCGCCCCCAAGCCTCGCCCCTCCCTGCAACGGCCGCGCTCCTCCGTCCCAACCCGCGCTGGCGCTGGGGGCGCGCCTGATCCGCCCGGCTTACTCCTCGCCACAGCTGGCGGTTTTCGCCGTCCGGCTTTTTCGGCGGGTGCTAAAACGCTCTGTTAGTCTGCTGGCACCTTTTGGCTCAGTCCCCGGGATCACGATGCATGCGGCCGCCCAGGGCGTGCCGCTGCTTGCCTTGCGGGGAAAGGCGTGTGGGCTCGGGTCTCCGGCGGGTCCGGAGAATCTGCCGGGAAGAGACCTTTCATTTCTTGAACTGAAATGGCGGGAAACCTCACTTCGGAAGGTGGTTTGCGAACAGGCTGGGGGAAAAAAAGCTTGCCACCGCCGAGCTGAATTTGGGTGGGATGGATCCGACCGGGAGTTGACAGCGCAAATCTAACCCGTGTTAAGAACTTGTGATTTCCATCTGGTCGGCTACCCAGTTGGCGTTTAACGTACGTCGGAGACTGAAAAGACTTATATTTTAACTTTTTTTTTTAACATCTTTTCACCTTTTGTTGAAAATAGTTTTTCCCACGAGCCCTGGGTGCAAGCATTTTACTCCTTTGGTGGGATCACTTGAAAACAGGTTACAAAAACTGCCCAGTGCTACAGAGCTCCAACAGTTCGGTTACCTTCCCGCGTCTTCTCCCAGCAAGTTACAATCTGTGAGCTAAAACCTTTGCACGGATTTCAACAGCAATAAAGCAAGCCTTGGAGTGGGCAGGTTGGCTGTTGTCAGCAGCAAACGTTCTTGGGAATCAATTTAAAGTTCACTTTGTCAGTTTTTGACCGCTTCACCATCAGCTCTCCTGTGTGTTCTTTCCAGTAGAGCCTTGGAGATTTTTCAAGTGAATGATCCTAGGAATGGGGAAAATGTTTATTTTTTGACATGTGACACAGACGTAAAATAGGAAAAACCCTTCTACCAATAAAATATAAATAAAAATCATTTCAAAATGTAGCAACTCTGACGAGATCAATTAAATTGAAAATGTACTCAAAGATAATACCCTGCATCAAAATGCACTAGGCCAGGTGGTTCCAGAGTGTAAAAAGACTCGGGAAAAAAATCCCAGCGTGTTCTGAAAGATGATCATAATCCTGTCATCAAAACCTGACAATTATAACACTGGAAGGAAATGATAGCCTGTATTTCATAGCTATTAATAAATGAAAAAAACCCGAGTGAAATATTAACTATTCTAGACCGGTATCCTCAGTAACATCACCTGAGAACACCTTGTATAGCTCTGTACTACTCTTCTTAAACAGCTTACCCACCTTCCTTTCCATTCCAAGAGATTACAAAAAAGATAATCCCTCCTGTTCTACAGTCCTTTTTACTCTGTCACAACCGGGTAGCCTCAGGGTCATCTATCATTACCCTGATTAACATCTCGATGCTACTCTCTATTTCTTTTCATCTGATTCAGTAACCTGCTCTTCACCAACCATCCTAAACCATTTCACTCCACCCTTTAGATTTCAACATCTGTTATCACCCATTTCCTCTATACTTCACCTCTTCTCTAAATCTTCCCATCAACTTCCTGTTCTAACAGAAAGCTGGTTTGTGTGTGTGTGTTCAGTAGTGTGCAGCTCTTTGCAACCCAGTGGACTGTAACCCAGCAGGCTCCTCTGTCCATGGGATTTTCCAGGCAAGAACACTGGAATGAGTTGCCATTTCCTACTCCAGGGGATCTGCCTGACCCAAAGATTGAACCTATATCACCTGCATTAACAGTCAGATTCTTTACCACTAAGCCACCTGGGAAGACTGGTTTATAGCCTAGCAGAACTACCTCCCTTCAGTCAGTTCAGTTCAGTTCAGTCGCCCAGTCGTGTCCGACTCTTTGCGAACCCATGAATCGCAGCACGCCGGGTCTCCCTGTCCATCACCCACTCCCGGAGTTCACTCAGACTCACGTCCATCGAGTCAGCGATGCCATCCAGCCATCTCATCCTCTGTCGTCCCCTTGTCCTCCTGCCCCCAATCCCTCCCAGCATCAGAGTCTTTTCCAATGAGTCAACTCTTCACATGAGGTGGCCAAAGTACTGGAGTTTCAGCTTTAGCATCATTCCTTCCAAAGAAATCCCAGGGCTGATCTTCAAAATGGACTGGTTGGATCTCCTTGCAGTCCAGGGACTCTCAAGAGTCTTCTCCAACACCACAGTTCAAAAGCATCAATTCTTCGGCACTCAGCTTTCTTCATAGTCCAACTCTCACATCCATACATGACCACTGGAAAAACCATGGCCTTGACTAGACGGACCTTTGTTGGCAAAGTAATGTCTCTGCTTTTGAATATGCTATCTAGGTTGGTCATAACTTTCCTTCCAAGGAGTAAGCGTCTTTTAATTTCATGGCTGCAGTCACCATCTGCAGTGATTTTGGAGCCCAAAAACATAAAGTCTGACACTGTTTCTACTGTTTCCCCTTCTATTTGCCATGAAGTGATGGGACTGGATGCCATGATCTTCGTTTTCTCAACGTTGAGCTTTAAGCCAACTTTTTCACTCTCCTCTTTCACTTTCATCAAGAGACTCTTTAGTTCTTCTTCACTTTCTGCCATAAGGGTGGTGTCATCTGCATATCTGAGGTTATTGATATTTCTCCCAGCAATCTTGATTCCAGCTTGTGCTTCTTCCAGCCCAGCGTTTCTCATGGCAAAGGAGAAAAGGAAAGATATAAGCATCTGAATGCAGAGTTCCAAAGAATAGCAAGAAGAGATAAGAAAGCCTTCCTCAGAGATCAATGCAAAGAAATAGAGGAAAACAACAGAATGGGAAAGACTAGAGGTCTCTTCAAGAAAATTAGAGATACCAAAGGAACATTTCATGCAAAGATGGGCTCGATAAAGGACAGAAATGGTATGGACCTAACAGAAGCAGAAGATATTAAGAAGAGGTGGCAAGAATACACAGAAGAACTGTACAAAAAAGATCCTCATGACCAAGATAATCACGATGGTGTGATCACTCACCTAGAACCAGACATCCTGGAATGTGAAGTCAAGTGGGCCTTAGGAAGCATCACTACAAACAAAGCTAGTGGAGGTGATGGAATTCCAGTTGAGCTATTTCAAATCCTGAAAGATGATGCTGTGAAAGTGCTGTACTCAATATGCCAGCAAATTTGGAAAACTCAGCAGTGGCCACAGGACTGGAAAAGGTCAGTTTTCATTCCATTCCCAAAGAAAGGCAATGCCAAAGAATGCTCAAACTACCGCACAATTGCACTCATCTCACACGCTAGTAAAGTAATGCTCAAAATTCTCCAAGCCAGGCTTCAGAAATACATGCACCGTGAACTTCCTGATGTTCAAGCTGATTTTAGAAAAGGCAGAGGAACCAGAGATCAAGTTGCCAACATCCGCTGGATCATGGAAAAAGCAAGAGAGTTCCAGAAAAACATCTATTTCTGCTTTATTGACTACGCCAAAGCCTTTGACTGTGTGGATCACAATAAACTGTGGAAAATTCTGAAAGAGATGGGAATACCAGACCACCTGACCTGCCTCTTGAGAAACCTATATGCAGGTCAGGAAGCAACAGTTAGAACTGGACATGGAACAGCAGACTGGTTCCAAATAGGAAAAGGAGTACGTCAAGGCTGTATATTGTCATCCTGCTTATTTAACTTATATGTAGAGTACATCATGAGAAACCTCCCTTCAGTTCAGTTCAGTTGCTCAGTTATGTCTGACTCTTTGTGACCCTGTGGACGGCAGCATGCCAGGCTTCCCTGTCCATCACCAATTCCCCGAGCTTGCCCAGACTCATGTCCACTGAGTTAGTTGGTGGTGCCATCCAACCATCTCATCCTCTGCTGTCCCCTTCTCCTCCCGCCTTCAATCTTTCCCTACATCAAGGTCTTTTCCAACAAGTCAGTTCTTCAAATCAGGTGGCCAGAGTATTGGATCTTCAGCATCAGTCCCTCCAATGAATATTCAGGACTGATTTCCTTTAGGATGGACTAGTTGGATCTCCTTGCAGTCCAAGGGACTCTCAAGAGTCTTCTCCAACACCCCAGTTCAAAAGCATCAATTCTCCAGCGCTCAGCTTTCTTTACAGTCCAACTCTCACATCCAAACATGACTCCTGGAAAAACCATACCTTTGACTATAGGACGTTTGTTGGTAATGTCTCTGCTTTTTAATATGCTGTCTAGGTTGGTCATAGCTTTTCTTTCAAAGGGCAAACATATTTTAATTTCATGGCTGCAGTCACCATCTGCAGTGATTTGGGGGCCCAAAAAACTAAAGCCTGTCACTGTTTCCATTGTTTCCCCATCTATTTCCCATGAAGTGATGGGACCAGATGCCATGATCTTAGTTTTCTGAATGTTAAGTTTTAAGCCAACTTTTTCACTCTTCTCATTCACTTTCATCAAGAGGCTCTTCAGTTCCTCCTCACTTTCTGCCATAAGGGTGGTGTTATCTGCATATCTGAGGTTATTGATATTTCTCCCAGCAATCTTGATTCCAGCTTGTGCTTCATCCAGCCTGGCATTTAGCAGTATGTACTCTGCATATAAGTTAAATAAGCAGGATGACAATATACAGCCTTGACGTACTCCTTTTCCTATTTGGAACCAGTCTGCTGTTCCATGTCCAGTTCTAACTGTTACTTCCTGACCTGCATATAGGTTTCTCAAGAGGCAGGTCAAGTGGTCTGGTATTCCCATCTCCTTAAGAATTTTCCACAGTTTGTTGTGATTCACACAGTGAAAGACTTTGGCATAGTCAATAAAGCAGAAGTAGATTTTTTCTGGAACTCTCTTGCTTTTTTGATGATCCAACAGATGTTGGCAATTTGATCTCTGATTCCTCTGCCTTTTGTAAATCCAGCTTGAACATCTGGAAGTTCTCAGTTCATGTACTATTGAAGCCCCACTTGGAGAATTCTGAGTATTACTTTGCTAGCATGTGAGATGAGTGCAATTGTGCAGTAGCTTGAATATTCTTCGGCATTGCCTTTCTTTGGGGTTGGAATGAAAACTGACCTTTTCCAGTCCTGTGGCCACTGCTGAGTTTTCCAAATTTGCTGGCATATTGAGTGCATTACTTAAACAGCATCATATTTTCCTCCACTAGCTTTGTTTGTAGTGATGCTTCCTAAGGCCCACTTGACTTCACATTCCAGGATGTCTGGTTCTAGGTGAGTGATCACACCATTGTGATTATCTTGGTCATGAGGATCTTTTTTGTACAGTTCTTCTGTGTATTCTTGCCACCTCTTCTTAATATCTTCTGCTTCTGTTAGGTCCATACCATTTCTGTCCTTTATCGAGCCCATCTTTGCATGAAATATTGTATTTATCCTAAAGTTGGCTTTTATGACAACAAGATGATCTTTTTTGTATAGTTCTTCTGTGTATTCTTGCCACCTTTTCTTAGTATCTGCTGCTTTTGTTAGGTCCATACCGTTTCTGTCCTTTACTGTGCCCATCTTTGCATGAAATGTGCTGTTGTTATCTCTAATTTCTTGAAGAGATCTCTAGTCTTTCCCATTCTATTGTTTTCCTCTATTTCTTTGCACTGATCACTGAGGAAGGCTTTCTTATCTCTCCTTACTGTTCTTTGAAACTCTGCATTCAGATGCATATCTTTCCCTTTCTCCTTTGTCTTTAAATTCTCTTTTCTCACCTCCTTTACAACATTTCTACCTCCCTTACAGCATTTCAAGTACAAGAGAATATTATTCCTCTCATAGGTATTCTTATATTTGAACCAGGTTCTCATGTTGCCCCAAATCATTTCATCATTTCTCTTCCTTTCTCCTTGAAACCCCCAAGCCACTTTTCATTGCAGTCAGTCTAAGCATGTGGGCTTTGGTATTTGCAGCATAGGCTAAGTAGTTGGGGCACTCCAGCTCAGTAGTTGTGTTACATGGGCTTAGTTGCCCCGTGGCATGTGGGATCTTCCTGGATCCGGAATCGAACCCCCGTCCCCTGCATTGGCAGGTGAATTCTTAACCTCTAGAACACGAGGGAAGTCTCAACTGAGAAATAGAGTATTTCCTCCTGTATCAATAAACAAGGGTGTCAAAATCATCAGCAATTCCAGGCTTCCAGGGCAACCAGGAAGGAGAAAAACATCTACCATCCAGCCGCTTTCAGGCTGTAGCCACTCCCTACGGTGAGCACCGAGGAGAAACATGATACTAGCCCCAGATAGTGGAGATGAATATGAAAAGTGAGCCCAGACTCTTGCATCTTGCCATGCATAGAAAAGTTCTAAGTTCCCAAACTTGAGATATCTGGTTTTCTTTAATTCATGAAAATACTTCTGATGTTCAGACTACCTACCCTTTGTTGCAAACTTCTATATAACCTGACTCCTCCCCCTGCCCAACGCAGTTCTCTCAGGGTCACTTGAAATTCTATCTCCCAGGCTTGAAGTCCTAAAAATTCCCACCAAATAAAACATAACTGTCAACTTTTGGGTTGTGACTATTTTTTTAACTCAACACTACACAAACTCTTTTAAAGGTAATGCCAGCTGCCACTGCAGCAAGATGTTGTCACCAGCTTATCCCTGTTAACTCCCCCTTCATTTGTTCGTGGATCACTGTCTTCCCTTCTTCCATTATCCTTATCACTTCTCAGCCACTTTATGTTTCAAAATATTCATCAAATTTTCCATCCACACCCTGGCTTCTCCATACCTCATCCTCCTTGTTACCATTACAGGCCTTGTTACTGTTAAAAGCATCCCCTCAATTTGTATTCTAGTTCCTCTTTGCTGTCCTCTCAAGAGCTCTGCTCCACCAATTATCCTTTCTTGCTCTTACTAAGGTAGGAGATAGGTGGGCCCCTGGCCTGGACAAATAGATGGCAAATAGATGGGGAAATCATGACAAATAGGTGGGGAAACAATAGAAACAGTGAAAGATTTTATTTTCTTGGACTCCAAAATCACTGCAGATGGTGACTGCAGCCACAAAATTAAAAGATGCTTGCTCCTTGGAAGAAAAGCTATGACAAAACTAGACAACATATTAAAAAGCAGAGATATTACTTTGCCAACAAAGGTCCATCTAGTCAAAGGTATGGTTTTTCCAGGAGTCATGTTTGGATGTGAGAGTTGGACTGTAAAGAAAGCTGAGCACTGAAGAATTGATGCTTTTGAACTGTGGTGTTGGAGAAGACTCTTGAGAGTCCCTTGGACTGCAAGGAGATCCAACCAGTCCATCCTAAAGGAAATCAGTCCTGAATATTCACTGGAAGGACTGATGCTGAAGCTGAAACTCCAATACTGTGGCCACCTGATGTGAAGAACTGACTCATTGGAAAAGACCCTGATGCTGGGAAAGACTGAGGGCAGGAGGAGAAGGGGACAGCAAAGGATGAGATGGTTGGATGTCATTACCGACCAATGGACATGAGTTTGAGCAATCCCTGGGAGTTGGTGATAGACAGGGAAGCCTGGCATGCTGCAGTCCATGGGGTCACAAAGAGTTGGACACTGAAGAGTTGGACTGAGCGACTAAACTGAACTGAACTGGGCTGGACAGTTGGTGTTTGTCAAGTGGAGTAAAATTCAAGCTTTGTTCTCACCCAGACATTCCAAGGACAAAGCTAGTGACAAAAGCTGAGCTCTACTAACGTGATAAGGTTCCCACTCCTGAGGTCAAGGAAGACTTCCTAGTCTGTACATGAGCAAGGAGGCTTTCTTGGGGGTTGAAAAGGGAGAGGACTTCACCCCACAATAAGTGTGGACATGCACCCATAGGCCTCTGCAATGGGATCCATCTTAAAAAATGTTGTGCACTCATCTTGAGGAGGATCCTAGGACTGGTCGCATGTGAAGAAAGAAACAAGATAATTAGCCAGTGCAAACAAAGACCCAGAAAGAGTGTATTATGTAAGTGATTTAAGTCACCTTTTTCCTGGGCTCCTCATTCGAGATGCCTAGACTTCTCTGTGGGTGTGTATTTCTGCCTAGTTTCTGACATAAACTGTTTCTCTGTATGCTCTCCCACACACTGTGCTGTGTCTCTAATAATAAAGTTTCCTGTTTTTACAGTTTTTGCCTCCTTGAAACATTCTTGCTTTTAAATGTGGGAAAGGGCCAGGGCTACTTTGCCTCTAACCTCTAGCTCTTGGTGGAATGGTGGCTAGGATTCCTGGTTTTTATACAGGTTGCTGCTGCTGCTAAGTCACATCAGTCGTGTCCGACTCTGTGCGACCCCATAGACGGCAGCCCACCAGGCTCCCCCCTCCCTGGGATTCTCCAAGCAAGAACACTGGAGTGGGTTGCCATTTCCTTCTCCAATGCGTGGAAAGTGAAAGTGAAGTCGTTCAGTCCTGTCGGACTCTTAGTGACCCCATGGACTGCAGCCTACCAGGTTCCTCCGTCCATGGGATTCTCCAGGCAAGAGTACTGGAGTGGGGTGCCAGTGCCTTCTCCTTTATACAGGCTACCCAGGTTCAATCCCTGGACAAGGAGCTGAGATCACTCTTCAGGACCAGTCACTGCTGTCTCTCCAAGATTACTACCTCATTGGTTTCCCTTTTTTACCGAATTATTTCCATCTTTGTACAAATATGTTCTGGTTTGTATTTTAACAAAAATAACAATGACAAAAGCTACCTTGACTCATTCTACCCAATTTTTCTGCTCCCTCTCTTAAAAAAAGTTTTAAAGATTTGTCTCTTTCTAGAGTCTACTTTCAATTCCTACCTCATAATTCCTCCTTAACCCAATCCAGTTAAGCAACCATCCCCCTAATGCTAAGACTGTTTTTATGTCATAACCAGACTTCTCTGTTTCCAAAACTTATGATGCCTGTTCTGAACTGACTGACTTCTGTTCCAGCTGAAGCAGCAAGTGCAGCCACTATTTCCTTCTTGAAACTTAATATGCTTCCTTCTGGAAACTTGGTTCTCTTAGCTTGTGAGAGACCACACTAGGTTTCTTCCTTCCTCATTAAGGGACCCCCTTTTCATTTTCCTTTGCTTATTTAACACCAGCTAGTCTTCTGGTTGTTGGGAGCACTCAGGGCTTTGTCATAGGCTCTTTTCTTTTCCTGTACACACTTCCCAGGCAACAGCATTCAGGACCAATGTTCTACAAACCATTCACTGATGACTCCCAAATGTGTATCTCCAGTCTGAACTTTACCCTGAATCCCAGATTCTGAATGCATCTGCACACTTGAGAGTTCCACATGAGTGTCTAATGGGCATTTCATTTTAACATGGCAATAACAAACTCTTGATTTCTTCCCCATATCTCCTTCTCCTCGTCTTGCCAATATCAAAAAGCATCATCATCCACCAGGCTGTTCAAGTCAAAAAACACTGGAGTTTTTTATTCCTCTCTTTCCTCCATTTTCTGTCCTTTTCGTTGTGGTTCAGTTGCTAAGTTGTGTTCGACCCTTTGAAACCCCATGGACTGCAGCACACCAGGCTCCCTTGTCCTTCACTATCTCCCAGAGTTTGCTCAAATTCACGTCCGCTGAGTCAGTGATACTATCTATCTCATCCTCTGTCACCCCCTTCTCCTCTTGCCCTCAGTCTTTCCCAGTATCAGGGTCTTTACCAGTGAGTCGACCTTTTGCATCAGGTGGCCAAAGTATTGGAGCTTCAGCTTCAGCATCAGTCCTTCCAATGACTATTTAGGGTTGATTTCCTTTAGGGTTGCCTGGTTTGATCTCCTTGAAGTCCGAGGGACTCTCAAGAGTCCAGCACCACAATTTAAAACCATCAGTTCTTCAGCATTCAGCCTTCTTTCCTATCTAATTTATCAGCAAATCCATTTGACTAAATCTTCAAAATCAATACCAAACCCACCACTTTTCACTTCGCCTACCACTACCTTTCCATTCTAAGCCACTATTACCTCTCACTTAGGCCCCTGAATCACTCTTCTCACAAGTCTGATTTCTTTCACTCTCGGACCTCTGTAAGTGCCTCCCACGTGGCTCAGCTATAAAAGACTCCGCCAGCAACACAGGAGACCACCTGCAACACAGGAGACGTGGGTTTGATCCCTGGGTCAGGAACGTTCCCCTGGAGAAGGAAATGGCAATCCACTCCAGTATTCTTGCCTGAGAAATCCCATGGACAGAGGACTCTGGCGGGCTACAGTGCATGAGTCTCAAGAGTCAGACACAACTTAGCACCTAAACCACAACCACCTCTGCAATCCCTTTTCCACTAGCTACTATCATGATCTTTCAAAACCATAAATCAGATCAAGTCATTCCCCTACTCACTGCACTCAGTGACTTCCCATCACATTTAAAATAAAATACAAACTCCTTATGAAGGTCTACATGATCTTCTTTGTCCCTAAATGTTTGGAGCATTTAATAACATTTAATTCCCCCTTCCCCACTACCCTCACAGCCTCAGTGACCTTTCTGTTCCTTGAAACAGCCAAGTTTTTAAGGGCCTTAAGACTTTTTGCATTAGCTATTCCATCTCCTTAGGCAATGGCAGCCCATTCCAGTACTCTTGCCTGGAAAATCCCATGGACGGAGGAGCCTGGTAGCCTGCAGTCCATGGGGTCCCGGAGAGTTGGACATGACTGAGTGACTTCACTTTCACTTTTCCCTTTCATGCATTGGAGAAGGAAACGGCAGCCCACTCCAGTGTTCTTGCCTGGAGAATCCCAGGGACAGCGGAGCCTGGTGAGCTGCCGTCTATGGGGATCGTACAGAATCAGACATGACTGGAGCCTGGTGAGCTGCCATCTATGGGGATCGTACAGAGTCAGACATGACTGAAGCGACTTAGCAGCAGCAGCAGCATTCCATCTCCTTAGAATGCTACCCCCACCTCTACTATCTTCAAAAGGATGGCTTCTTTTTGCTATTCAGATCTCAATTTACTAATCCTATCTAAAATAGACTCCCTATGCGTGCATGCTAAGTTGCTCAGTCATGTTAGACTCTCTGCAACACTATGGACTGTACCCACCAGGCTCCTCTGTCCATGGGATTCTCCAGGCAAGAATACTGGAGTGGGTGCCATGCCCTCCTCCAGGGGATCTTCCCAACCCAAGGATCAAATCTGCATCTCTTATTTCTCCTGCACTGGCAGGTGGATTCTTTACCACTAGTGCCACCTGGGAAGCCCCTAGCCTCCCTATATCTCTGTTATATAACTCTAATTCTCTGCAGAGAAATTCTTTGTCATCTTTTTTATTCGTTTGTCTGTTGACCATGTCTCTCAATTAAAATACAGGCTCCAGAAGAACAGAGAACTTGTCTTGTTCATTTCTATATCCCCTGAGTCTAGAACAAAAAGTCATTATATAAGTTGGTTAATTCATCCTTTTAGCCAGAAATGTGTAAAATTTATGTGAAGAAAACAATGAAACTTTACCAAAGGAAAAAATAATTCCCTGAATAAGTGGAAAAACATGTCACATTCCTAGATGAGACACTTAATTTGTTATAATTCATTCTACACATTTGTTATAAATTTTCATCAAAATTCTAACTGGATTTTTTTTCACTTGACAAGTTGATTCTAAAACTTATCCAGCGACTTCCTTGTGGTCCAGCGATTGAGAACCCCCTGCCAGTGCAGGGCACATGGGTTCAGTCCCTGGCGTGGGAAGATTCTACCTGCCTCAGGGCAGCTAGGCCCATGTGCCACAACTACTGAAGCCCTCTAGAGTCCGTGCTCTGCAACCAGAGAAGCCAGCACAAGGAGAAGTCCAAGCATTGCAACTGGAGAGTAGCCCTCGCTCGCTGCAACTAGAGAAAGCCTGAGTACAGCCACAAAGATCCAGTGCAGCCATAAATAAATAAATATGTTTTAAAAAATAAACATAAAATGTATCAAAAAGAGAAAATGGATAAGAATAGCCAACATGTTATCGGAAATGAAGACTATTAAGATGATTCGTTGTCCTGAAGGTACCTGAATATTCTATAAAGTTGGGAGAGGCAGAGAAAGGGCAAATGGACCAGGAGACAATAGCACAGAGAGAGTCCAGAAAAGGATCAATATATATATGTGAAGAGAATATATGATGGTTGTGGCATTTCAAACAGTTGAATAAAGGCCTAATGATTCATGAACTGACATTAGGACACCTGGCTATCCATTTGTTGGGACAACTCACCATCTCTGAAGAGGAGAAAAGGTGAAGCCCTTAACTGAGACCAACTCTAAAATAAAATGGCAGGTGGATAAAAGAGCTAAGTTAAGGGGAAAACAATGTAAAAGTACAAGAAGAAACAATGAAATTTTTACCTATCAGACAGGCAAAATCCTTTTAAGATTGATAATCAGAAGTGGGAAAGATGTGGAGACTCTCATAAACCTTTAGTTTATTTCTAGCTTCAGTCCATATCAAATGAAATTTAAGGCAATGGCGCCCCACTCCAGTACTCTTGCCTGGAAAATCTCATGGACGGAGGAGCCTGGTGGGCTGCAGTCCATGGGATCGCTAGAGTTGGACACGACTGAGCGACTTCACTTTCACTTTTCACTTTCATGCCTTGGAGAAGGAAATGGCAACCCTCTCCAGTGTTCTTGCCTGGAGAATCCCAGGGATGGGGGAGCCTGGTGGGCTGCCGTCTATGGGATCGCACAGAGTTGGACACGACTGAAGCGATTTAGCAGCAGCATGCTTTGACCTAGAAGTCCCACTGCTAGTAATTCATCATACAGTATCTTTGCAAGAGGTACATATATGAAGATTTTCGCAGAAGCATTGCTCATAACAGTAAAGGAATAAATATTTTTTAAATGCTAGAATAAAAGATGGGATAGAAAATACTAAAACACGTTGAGCTTTTCTTTTTTATATTTCCAGTGGGTTTGTGCTTCAAATGTCCTTTTCACTTTTGAGATCAGCTAAATGGGATTAAAATTTCATGCTTTCTTCTAGCATTTTTATGTTTTAAAATGTGTTTTTACATTCACATTTATTTGAAATTATTTTGGCATGAATTAGATTTGAATTTCTTTCAACTAGGTATGTTTCCCAATGTCTTTTGTGCAATGACCTTATTTTTTGATATATCAGTTAGTGATATTCCCATTATTAAAACAGCAAGTTTTTCATATACTTGGATCTATTTCGGTATTCCCTATTCTTACTAATTTGTTGACTTGGGAGTCATATCTTGCTTTTAATGACTGAGTTCAAAATCTTCAAACATATACTGTAAGAATTAATCTTAGAAGAAAAATAAGACACTAATTAATTTGCTATTGTCTCTTCCTGTGGCTAATAGTCCATTGCTCACCTATTAGAGTCACCCTTCGCAATTAGAGTTATGAGATACTGTGTCTCAAGAGGTTAAATTCTTAAACTTGCTTTTACTCTCACCCTGTTGTTTTTGCAACTCAGCATTTAACAAAACAAGCAGTCTAATCTGGCTACCACTGTTTCATTCATCATGTGCAAATGTAAATTGGTAGGAGACACAAAATTAGAATCACGGCTGCCAGAGTCCCAAAGGTGTCAAACCTGTATGTGTTCTTAATTAGCCATGGAAATCCAATCTGTCGTGTTTTCTGCACTTAACTGGTTTTGCTGTCATTAGTGTGGAAAGAATATTCATACCTTTTCACTTTAGATAGCTTTACTTACCCACTTAGGCTTTTCTTCTAAAGAGATGTAGCCTACTCTTGGATTGATTATTGCTTTTCCTTGATGAAAATTTCCATTTTATCAGTTTCTGAAAAGTTAAACAAAAGTCATTTAATACTTTGAGGAATGCATTTTATTTTACCCTTGAAGTACTGTGCTATTAGTTTTAGTTAACAGTCCATCCTAAAGGAAATCAACCCTGAATATTCACTGGAAGGACTGATGCTGAAGCTGAAACTCCAATACTTTGGCCACCTGATGTGAAGAACTGACTCATTGGAAAAGACCCTGATGCTGGGAAAGACTGAGGGCAGGAGGAGAAGGGGACAGCAGAGGATGAGATGGTTGGATGTCATCACCGACTCGATGGACATGAGTTTGAGCAAGCTACGGGAGATGGTGAAGGACAGAGAAGCTAGGCATGCTGCAGTCCACGGTCTCGAAAAGAGTCAGACATGACTGAGTGACTGAACAACAACTGCTTACTATGCTTCTGTTGGAAGTTCCAACCTCCAAATTGTGCGCCCTTCATAATTAGAGACAAAATCAGAGAAGACCACTTTAAGATAGAAACTAGCAAAATTAAGCAATTGATTTATTTAGAGGTGCTAATATCATAATGTTGGTTTCTGAGCTATGGCAGGAACAGAGCATTTTAGAATACTCACTGCCTTCTCTGTGTTGAGCAGAACTTGTAAGGTATATCATAATTTTTTTCCCCCAGATTTTCTTTTTCTGTCCAGTCTGTGGGACTTGAGTGAACTTAGAAAGGAGTTCAGAGTTGATTTTTAAAGGTAAGCTATTTTTAACAATTATTTCATTGAAGTATGGTTAATTTACAGTGTTGTGTTAATTTCTACTCTACAGGAAAGTGATTCAGTAACACATATATATATTCTTCACATATTCTTTTCCATTATGGCTTATCATAGGATATTGAATATAGTTCCCTGTGCTATGCACCAGGACCTTCTTGTCTATTCTTTCTTTTTTTATTTTATTATTTTTTTTATTTCTGGTTGCACTGGGTCTTTGTTGCTGCACCCAGGCGTTCTCTAGTTGCATGAGCAGGGGCTACTCTTGACTGCAGTGCATGGGCTTCTCTTTTGGTGGCTTCGCCTCGTTGTGGAGCACAGGCTCTAGACACACAGGCTTCAGTAGTTGCGGTGTGTGGGCTCAGTAGCTGCAGCTCTCGACTTCTAGAGCTTGCGCTCAGCAGTCATGGTGCACAGTCTTAGCTGCTGCACAGCATGTGGAATCTTCCCAGCACAGGGATGGAACTCACGTCCCCTATGTTGGCAGGTGGATTCCTATCCACTGCGCCACCAGGCAAGTCCAGGAAGCTTGTATCTTTTAGTGAATATTGGTCAACTAGCAAGAACACTTAATACTTATAATTTGCTTTTGATTTAATCCTTTTATTTTTATTTCTGGAATATCCTCTCATCAGAAAAATCCTGAGCTTTTCCCCTCCAGCATGTGCTTTACCAGAAAAATCAGTTTCACTTTCTTGCGGTTTAATCTGGCACAAGTTACTTAGTACTATCTCATGAATTGTAAAAAAAAAAAAAACATATATATATATATATAGTGCATAGAAAATGGTAGGATAGTACCTGTGTACAATAAGCACTCAATAAATGTTAGTTCTTATGATCATTAGTAGTGATTTATTTCTATCAAGCTTCTTGATTAAATTTTCTCAGTGGTTTTATTTTTTCACCTTACTTTCCTATAATCTGAGCTCCATCCTCTTTACTTTCCTGAAACATCTACTTCTTACCTGCTAACAAGAAGTAATTCTGCTTACTAATTCAATTCCATTTCTCTTGCTCATTGACCTCTCTGCTTGATTTGTAGCTTTCGCCACATGAATACATATGTACTTTAAACATTTTAACTTACACTCCCATATATTCACTTGCCAGTCTTTTGATGTAGGGCCAAGACCTTTACTTTGAATATGAGTCTACTGTTTGGGGTTTAGCACGCCTCCTTCTGCCATAAACCACATCAATAGTGTATCACCTATGACTTTCAGTTTTTACTTCCTTAAAGTGAACAAGACCTTCAAAACTGGTACAGAGTGCTCTTGATGCAGAATTCTGCTGGGTTTTATAACTTATCCAACTCACCATCCACCTTTTCCAGTTGTCTCTCTCACCCACACCTAATTCACAACAGCTTTTAAAAACTGATTTGCCTTTGTTATTAATAAAGCTTTCCATTTAATTTTTAATAGAGAGAACTTTATTTTTCTTCCACTCATACTTCATCATGTTATGCAACATTTAATTAAACTAGAACAACTGGAACAAACAGGTTTGTGAACCAGCGTTGACTCAACACCTGGGAGCAGAAATGTCTAGCAGAATCAAAGTCTAACCCAAAGATTCAGTGTGCAGTGGGCGTCTGGACATCCGTGTCCTCTCTGGAGGCAGAGGAGAGCACTGATTAATCGGGTAAGTGGTGCTAAGTGGTGGAAAGAGCTTCTATTGTCTAATTATTCTTGAAAGAACTTTCATGAAAAATGAGGTGGCAAAGTTAAAGAATTCATAAAAAATGACTGAGACTGGCTTTGTAATGAGAATAACATAGCTTACTCTGCTTACTTACTGCAATAAACTATTGTAAACAATAAAAATGAAATATCTTCCAATACTCTTTTTTAAATATTTATTTATTTGGCTGTGTCAGGTCTTAGTTGCCGAACTCGGGATCTTTATTCCGTCTTTGCGAGAGCTTTTGTTGTGGCACACAGACTCTCTAGTTGCAAAGCCCAGGCTTAATTGCTTCTTGACAAGTGGGATCTTAGTTCCCAGGGATTGAACGGGAACCAGTCTGAAAATGAAGCTTAACACTAAGAGGAAGATCTGAGAGCTAGGTCTGGCGACAGTATTTGAGCTTTGTGGGTTTTTAAAAAATATATTTATTTATTTTTGGCTGTGTTGAGTATTAGTTGTGGCATCAAGCTTTGAATAATATTATGATTATCCCTGGACCCACCAATGGTCTTTCCAGTTTCCCTTTTTAATGAAATCAGTTTCTCTTGAATTTTTCTTCACTTGCAATGTGAAGAATCTGCATTGACAAGAGTAGAAATCTCCTATTCCTCTCCTGAAAGGAACTGGGGACGGCCAGGAACCAGTGTGGTTGGTCTTGTCTGCTGGGCTCTGAACCGCCCTGTGCTCTTCTGTGTTGCAGTGCTGCTTTCATTCCATGTGTTCTGTTCCGAGATGTCTGATTCGTTTTGTTTCTTTTTGATATATCCTAGTCTTTGCTCATGAACGAATTCAAATTATGGTCTTTATACACTTAGACTTTATTGATTGATGTGTAGCAGGAAATTGTTCATATGTTTACTGGCTTTCTACTCCCAGAAACTCCTATTAGCCCAAGGAGAAACTCATAAATTCACTTCAAGTTTATACCCCAGGAAAGTGATGCTAGAGGAGGAAAAACGTTAAATATTGAACTTTTTGTTTCAAAATCCTTGCTAAGCAAAAATATATTATTCATTAGAGCCAGTTTTCATGGCGGGGTAGGGCGGGGTGCTTCCCTGGTGGCCTTGTAGTAAAGAAACCATTTGCC
Organism: Bos grunniens; assembly: GCF_055505025.1. NCBI lineage: Eukaryota > Metazoa > Chordata > Mammalia > Artiodactyla > Bovidae > Bos > Bos grunniens. Next base: position 51,107,203 of record NC_141183.1, on the reverse strand, counting down.
AGTGCAGGAGATATGGGTTCGATCCCTGGGTCAGAAAGATCCCCTGGACAAAGAAATGGCAACCCCCTCCAGTATTCTTGCCTAGGAAATCCCATGGACAGGGGAGCCTGGAGGGCTACAGTCCATGCAGTCACAGAGAGTTGGACATGATTTAGCAATTAAAACAACTTTTGTGTTTGATGAAGGTGATAAAGATTTTACAAAATTAGAAGACAAATGCAAGAATATTCATTGCACAATTGTTTGCAATAGCGAAAATAAAAAACATCCATCAAAAATGGAATAGATAAGAGTATGTGGTGTACTCATATGACTGTGATAGCAGTTGGAAGGTATGTTCTTTCAGGAACAGTATGTCAGACATTATTTGACTGACTTATTAACATTCCTAACTCCTGTCTCCATTTGCCATCTCCTCTGTAGAAGATATAAAAGCTCAACACTCCCTTCCCAAACTCCATTGCACCTGGATCTTTGGATAATAAAGATTAAGAAAATACAGGGACTTCCCTGGTGATCCAGTAGCTAAGGCTCTATGCTCCCAATGCAGGGGGCCTAGGTTCAACCCCTGGCCAGGGAACTAGATCCCACGTGCCCCAACTAAGACCTGGCACAGTCAGATGAATAAATAAATATTTTTTAAAAGATCAATGAAATATAAATGGAAATTTGTTGGGGGATTTTCAAGACAAATGTAGTTGGCGCTGCCTTTCCCCCCAGCATACAATCAGAAAGGAAAGGAAATGCCAAAAGAAATACAGAGATTCTGGTCCTAACATTACTGAGCCATGGAAAAAATGCCAACATCCCTTTACCTCTAGAGTATTTGCTATGTGGGGGAAAAAAATCCTTGTTTAAGTAACTCTTTTTTTAAAGTGAAAGTCGCTCAGTTGTGTCCAATTCTTTGGGACCCCATGGACTATACAGTCCATGGAATTCTCCAGGCCAGAATACTGGAGTAGGTAGCCTTTCCCTTTTCCAGGGGATCTTCCCAACCCAGGGATCAAACCCAGGTCTCCCGCATTGAAGGTGAATTCTTTACCAGCTGAGCCACAAGGGAAGCCCAAGAATACTGGAGTGGGTAGCCTATCCCTTTTCCAAGGGATCTTCCTGACCCAGGAATCGAACTGGGGTCTCCTGCATTACAGGCATATTCTTTACCAAGTGAGCTAGTTACTTCAGGGAAGTAACTCTTGGTTGGATTTTACACTATTCTCAGCCAAAAGCATCACTAACTAGTACACTGTAACAATATGGATATATCTCAAAAGTAAGGTCACGTGTGTGCTCAGTCACTCTGTCACGTCTGACTCTGCAACCCCCTGAACTGTAGCCTGCCAAGGGGCTCCTCTGTCCATGGAATTTTCCAGGCAACCATATTGGAATGGGTTGCCATTTCCTACCCTAGAAGCCTAACAGGCTACAGTCCATGGGGTCACAAAGAGCTGGACACAAGTGATCACACACACACACACACATGCCAGGGGATCATCCCAACCCAGGAGTCTTCTGTGTCTCCTGCATTGGCAGGCAGATTTTACCATTGCATCACCTGGGAAGACCAAAACTAATGTTACAAGATATAAAATGAATAATGTTAAATGAAAACAAATTGATATGGTCATAGCACATTGTTATACAAATTTGAACACATGTAAGGCAATACTTTATATTGCTAAAGTAATATAATTTGGGTAATATACAGAAAATATAAGGTAATTTAAAGTCTAAAATCTAAAAAGTGCACGGAAAAAGTACAAACACATCAAGGCAGTGATATTTTTGGAGGAGAGGAAACAGGTCATAACACTCTGGAATGCCTAATGAGAGGTAAAGGGACATCAAATTCATCTGTGATATTTTTCTTCTTTGAAACAGAACAAAAAAGTATAACAAAAATGGTAACAATCTTCAATCCTTGGTAGTAAGGACAAGGTGTTCATTTTATTACTTTCTATATTTTTCTGTATTTAAAAACATTTCTCAAAGAGACAAAGTGAATGATTCTACAGGCTACATGAGGAGAACAACTAATGGAGAAACTTCAGAGCTTAGATACTGGGTGTGTCCAAGAGACCCTTTCATTTTGTGCCTCATCCTCTTTGCAAAGCTAAGCCTGTGGAAAGTCAATCGAATTCCTCCAGATTGTTTGAGGATCGGATGCAGTAGGGGATGTGCCTCATTTTCTTGGGAAGGTAATCACAAGCCTCTAAACCTTACCCTCTAAGCTGGCTTAAAACTCAACATTCAAAAAACGAAGATCACGGCATTGAGTCCCATCACATCATGGCAAATAGGTGGGGAAAAAGTGGAAACAGTGACAGATTTTCTTAGGCTCTAAAATCACTTCAGACAGTGACTGCAGCCAGGAAATTAAAAGACGCTTGCTCCTTAGAAGAAAAGCTATGATAAACCTAGACAGCATATTAAAGAGCAACTTGATTCTAACCTGTCTTGGGTCTACATGTTTGTGGGCAGCATGTGCTTGTGCTTGGTCACTTAGGTGAGTCCAGCTGTTTGGGATCCCATGGGCTGCAGCCCGTCAGACTGCTCTGTCCATGGAGATTCTCCAGGCAAGAATACTGGAGTGAGTTACCATGCCCTCCTCCAGAGGATCTTCCCAACCCAGGGATTGAACTCAGGTCTTCCACATTGCAGGGGGAATTCTTTACCGTCTGAGCCAGCAGGGAAGCCCATAAATACTGGAGCAGGTAACCCTATCCCTTTTCCAGGGGATCTTCCCCAGCCAAGAATCGAACTGGGGTCTCCTGAATTGAGGCAGATTCTTTCCCAGCTGAGCTACCAGGGAAGCCCTGTAGGCAGCATACAGTTAACTTTTTGCACTGGGTGGGGTTCCAGTCTCTGCAAAACACTTCAAAGGACATGACTCAGAATATTATCCATAGTCCTTGAGGAGGAACTAAAAGTCCTTGACTCATTTAATGGCTAAAGTACTATTATTTTGCCTCGCTTGTTTTCCTTCCTTTCTGCATTTTCTCACTTCCCTGATTTTTTAAAATTATTTTTATTTATTTATTTCTGGCTGCACAGGGTCTTTGGTGCTGTGCGTGGGCTTTCTCTAGTTTTGGTGAGTGGGGGCGGTGTCTGGGCTTCTCATTTCGGTTGTTTTTCTTGTTGCAGAGCACAGGCTGTGGGCAGGCTTCAATAATTGTGGTGCACAGGCTTATTTGCTCCGCAGCACGTGGAATCTTCCTGGACCAGGGATCAAACCGATGTCCCCTCCATTGGTTGGCAGATTCTTAACCACTGCACCACTGGGAAAGTCCTCAATTCTCTGATTAAATTAAAGCTTTGAAACTCAGAGAAAACCTAGAAGGCTGACGTTTTCCACAGACAAGAGGCAGGCAGAGGGTATGTGGCGGATCTGTCCTGGGAAGACCCCCTAGGGTCTTGCCCAGTTACAGATTTGTTATACAAATACAGGAGTGTCTCATGGAATCTGAAGGCAGGACCCTGAATAGGGACTTGTCAGGAACCAAGACAATTGTTCTTTTTATATTTCTAGGAGCATAAAGTGTGTCAACTATGCCTTTCTCCGCAGACCAGCCCTTCATTTGCTCATCAGCACACAGTCACTCAGCAAATATGTATTGAATTCTTACCTTGGACTAAGGCTGTTCAAGGCACTGTGGCTAGAGAAGAACACATATCCCCAAAATGTTCGTCTAAGCCTTTCGAACTGACACGTTCTTTTGATTCCAAGAGCCCAAAATTTTTGGACTTCCTGTTTCTATTTCTCAATCCCACTTCTACAGGTTCGAGTGAAGGTCTTACAACTCCAGAGAAAATTGGTTTTAGGTTGGAGCGGTGCAGACTCCTGACCTAGTATCAGCAGAGGGCACCAGTGAGCCTGAGGAGCAGTGAAAGCGTTCTGGAGCCCAGTCAGACCTCTGTTCTGACTGCTGTGTTCCAGGTGCCCCTCAGGTGTGCAGAAAGTCGTCTGTGAGGTTTCAGGTTAAGGCCTGGAGTTGGGAGCCTGGTCCCAACCAGGTGACCATGGTGAGATAACTAGCCTTCCTGAAAAACATGGAGAGGGACTTTCCTGTGGTCCAGTGGCTAAGACTCTGTGTTCCCAACGCAGGGGGCCTGGGTTTGATCCCTGGGCAAGAGAGCTAGATCTCACATGCCACAACGAATGATCCTGCATGCCACAATGAAAATCAAAGATTCTGAGTTTAGCAACTAAGATCCAGCATAGCCAAATAAATAAATACATTTAAAAAAAAAAAGTGGAGAAAGAGTTAAAGTTAGTATCTGCTGGGAAACTGAAGTAGAAAACCAAACCAACAGTGCAAACAGAATGTCACGCTAAAGGGAACAGACTGAGACACAAAAAAAACAAACAGATACAAAGGAAGGAGACAAACAAGAGTCAACAAGATGAGCAAGCGCATTTAGAAGGTTTATTATTCAAAATTAAATCCAGAGGAAGGACAGACATAAGGCCTGGTTGATCCGGTGATTCAGTGATGTGGTGGGACCCTTCGCTTTCTTCATTTCGAGTTATAAGGAAGTCCACGTTGCACGCTTCCCCAGTGTGGTGAGAGAAGAAGAATGACTTTCCACAACTCTTTCTCAAGTGGAGAAAGTGAAAGTGAAAGTGAAGTCACTCAGTTGTGTCCGACTCTGTGCGACCCCACAGACAGCAGCCCACCAGGCTCCACTGTTCCTGGGGTTCTCCAGGCAAGAACACTGGAGTGGGTTGCCATTTCCTTCTCCGATGCATGAAAGTGAAAAGTGAAAGTGAAGTCGCTCAGTCGTGTCCAACTCCTAGCAACCCCATGGACTGCAGCCCACCAGGCTCCTCTGTCCATGGGATTTTCCAAGCAAGAGTACTGGAATGGGGTGCCATTTCCTTCTCCATGAAGTAGCTTACAGGAGATTAACTTTTATTTTTAGAAATTTTCATTTAAAAAATATTTGGGGACTTCCCTGGTGGTCCAGTGGATAAGACTCTGTGTTCGCAACTCAGGAGGCTCGGGTTTGATCCCTGGTCAGGGAACTAGATTACCACAGGCCGCAACTAAGAGTTCACATGCCACAAAAGACCTGATGTAGCCTAAAAAATAAATAAATATTAAAATTTTTTTTATTTATTTCTGGCTGCACTAGGTCTTCGTTGCTGAGCAAGGGCTTTCTCTAGTGTCGGTGAGCAAGGGCTACTCTCTGGCTGCAGTGCTCAGCTTCTCACTGTGGTTGCTTCTACTGTTGCAGAGTTCTAGGTCATACGGGTTTCAGTAACTGTGGCCTATCATCTTGGTTGTCCTTGGGTATGTGGACTCATCCTGCACCATTGACTGAACCCGTGTCCTCTGCATTGGCAGGTGGATTCTTAACCACTAGAACACTGAGGAAGTCTGAGATTACTTTTAGATTAGTGGTTCTTAACCACAAGGCCGTTTTCTCTGAGGAAACTTTGGGCAATGTCTCGAGACATTTCTGGTTGTCACAGGTGGAATAAAGGGGTGCTATTGGCATCTAATGCTAGTTGGGTAGAGATCAGGGATGCTACTAAATATCTTGCAATGCACAGGACACCCCCTCCCCCTACTGAAGCTCCAGAACAAAGAATTATCCTGTCCAAAATGTCAAGAGTGTCGGGGAATTCCACAGTGGCCCAGTGGTTAGGACTCTGCACTTCCACTGCCAGTGACATGGATTCAGTCCCTGGTCAGGGAACTGAGATCCTGCAAGCCCCAAGGCACAGCCAAAAATATAAAAACAAAGTGTCAAGAGTGTTGAGACTGGGAACCCTGTTTTAGACCAAGTAGACTCACGTCTCTGAAGCACCCAGCCTGGGTATGGGAGGGCTGCTGGTAATGAGTGGTCAGAGAAACAGGTGTTCCATATGCTCTTATGGTCAGTCATGTCCAACTCTTTGCAACCCCATGGACTGTAGCCCATGAGGCTCCTCTGTCCATGGGGTTTTCCAGGCAAGAATACTGGAGTGGGTTGCCATTTCCTTTTCCAGGGGATCTTCCCGACCCAGGGATGGAAACCAAGTCTCTTCCAACTCTTGCACTGATGGGCGGATTCTTTACCACTGCCAAAGGAGGAGGATGTTAAGATAAACATGGGACTTCCCTGATGGTACAGTGGATAAGAATCCATCTGCCAGTATAGGGGTTGAGGGTTCAATCCCTGGTCCAGGAAGATCCTACATGCCTCAAGGCAACTAAGCCCAAGAGCCACAACTACTGAGCCTGAGTGCTGCAACTACTGAAGCCTGAGCACCTAGAGCCCATGCTCCACAACAAGAGAAGCCATCACAGTGAGAAGCAGTTTGGGGAGAATCAGTTCATTTCCGTTGCTCTGTCATGTCTGACTCTTTGGGACTCCATGGACTGCAGCTCACCAGGCCTGCCTGTCCATCACCAACTCCCGGAGTTCACTCAGACTCACTCATGTCCATCGAGTCAGTGATGCCATCCAGCCATCTCATCCTCTGTCGTCCCCTTCTCCTCCTGCCTTCAATCTTCCCCAGCATTAGGGTCTTTTCCAATGAGTCAGTTCTTGGCATCAGGTGGTCAAAGTATTGCCATTTCAGTTTCAGCATCAGTCCTTCCAATGAATATTCAGGATTGATCTCCTTTAGGATGAACTGGTTGGATCTCCTTGCAGTCCAAGGGACTCTCAAGAGTCTTCTCCAACACCACAGCTCAAAAGCATCAATTCTTTGGTGCTCAGCTTTCTATATAGTCCAACTCTCACATCCATACATAACTACTGGAAAAACCATAGCCTTGACTATAGGACGTTTGTTAGCAAAATAATGTCTGCTTTTTATTATACTGTCTAGGTTGATCATAGCTTTTCTTCCAAGGAGTAAGCATCTTTTAATTTCCTGGCTGCAGTCACCATCTGCAGTGATTTTGGAGCCCCAAAAGATAAAGTCTGACACTGTTTCCACTGTTTCCCCATCTATTTGCCATGAAGTGATGGGACCAGATGCCATGATCTTAGTTTTCTGAATGTTGAGCTTTAACATTCTTAAAGAGCTTCACTCTCCTCTATCACTTTCATCAAGAGGCTCTTTAGTTTTCTTGACTTTCTACCATAAGGGTGGTGTCATCTGCATATCTGAGGTTACTTTTATTTCTCCTGGCAATCTTGACTCCAGCTTGTGCTTCATCCAGCCCTGCATTTCGCATGATGTACTCTGCATATAAGTTAAATAAGCAGGGTGACAATATACAGCCTTGACGTACTCCTTTTCCTATTTGGAACCACTCTGTTATTACATGTCCAGTTCTAACTGTTGCTTCCTGACCTGCATAAGATTTCTCAAGAGGCAGGTCAGGGGTCTGGTATTCCCATCTCTTTCAGAATTTTCCACAGTTGTGGTAATCCAAACGGTAGGTGCTGGGAGAGAATGGACACATGTATATATATGGCTGAGTTCCTTCACTGTTCACCCGAAACTGTTCCAACATTGTTAATCAGCTCTACCCACAATACAAAAAAAAAAAAAAAAAAGGTGTTGTTTGTTTGTTTTTTTAAAAAAAAGCACATGTACCAAAACTAGAGAGGAGCCCCCACTCACTACGACTAGAGGAAGTCTTCATACAGCAATGAAGACCTAACACAGCCAAGAATAAATAAATAAATATAAATAATTTTTTTTTTAATGCTGACAGGAGATACCCAAAAGAGGGTAAAAAGTGATAGAGAGAGGGGGAGTGTGGATGGTCCCTGAGAAGAGAATGCTATCTACAGCAGTGTTTCTCAAACTTTATTATTCACCTGGGGATCTTGGACTCAACAGTGGGATTGAGCCAACAGGTCTAACAAGCTCCCAGGTGATGCCAGTGATGCGTCATGGGCTCCACTTTGAATAGCAAGAATTTAGAGCTGCTGCTGCTGCTAAGTCGCTTCAGTCGTGTCCAACTCTGTGCGACCCCAGAGACGGCAGCCCACCAAGCTCCCCTGTCCCTGGGATTCTCCAGACAAGAACACTGGAGTGGGTTGCCATTTCCTTCTCCAATGCATGAAAGTGAAAAGTGAAAGTGAAGTCGCTCAGTCGTGCCCATCTCTTAGCGACCCCATGGACTGCAGCCCACCAGGCTCCTCCATCCATGGGATTTTCCAGGCAAGAGTACTGGAGTGGGGTGCCATTGCCTTCTCTGAAGAATTTAGAGCAGTGGGTCTCAAACTGAAGGGTGCATCAGAAGCACCTCATGGGCTTGCTGAAACAGGTTTCTGGGACCCACTCCCAGAGTTTCTGCTTCAGTACTTCTGGAATGGGGCACAAGAGTTTGCATTTCTAATAAACTCCAAGGTGCTGCTGATGCTCCCAGTCCAGGGATCATATCTGAGAGCCATCGATTCAGCATGGAAGTGAAGAGAATCACCTCAGAAGCAAGACAGCTTCACCATTGAGGAGATAAGGAAAATGCAGACAAGTTTGTAGGTTTGGGGGGCGGTAGGAGGCTGAGGGGCGCTTCCCTGGTAGCTCAGCTGCTAAAGAATCTGCTGGCAATGCCAGAGACCCTGGTTCAATTCCTAGGTTAGAAAGATCCACTGGAGAAGGGATAGGCCGCCCACTTAAGTACTCTTGGGATTCCCTGGTGGCTCAGCTGGTAAAGAATCCACCTGCCATGAGGGAGACCTGGGTTCAATCCTTGGGTTGCGAAGATCCTCTGGAGGAGGGCATGGCAACCCACTCCAGTATTCTTGCCTGGAGAATCCCCACGGACAGAGGAGCCTGGTGGGCTACAGTCCATGGGATCGTAAAAAGTCGGACATGACCTGAGCAACCAGGCACAGCACAGCACAGGAGGCTGAGGAATTTACTGCCCATTGGCCTATACCTTCTCAGTGAAATAGAAGTGAAATCAGCTGAGAGCAAGGGAGAGCTTGATGGGATAAGGAGCTGTAAATATTAGGTGCAGGCTTATGACTTTCTAATTAGCCCTTCTCGTAACCCAAAAAGTCAATTTATTTTGTTACTGATTAAAGGAACATTTTTCAATTACTTCATCCAGACAAGCTGACCAGAAAGTTATGTGGTGCAGTGGAAGAAAGATTAAGATTTTATTAAGATTTTCCTGTGGCTGGTAACTAGAAGCATCTGCTTTGGAAAGGGCCAAGCCTGCAGGCAGATTCTTAACCACTGAGCCACCTGGGAAGCCCATAATAATGGTTACTATTTGTTGAAGGCCTATTTCATGCTAGATCCCTAGTATACTATAGGGTTAATATAATAGCTCTGCAAAGGTAAATAGTAATACATCCTTTAACAGACAAAAATCTGAAGTTAAAATTTTGTTTGAAGTGAGGAATTCCCTAGCGAACCAGTACTTAGGACTTGGCACTTTCACTGCCAGGGCCTGGGTTCCATCTCTGGCTGAGGATCTAAGATCCTACAAGCCACTGAAAGTGAAAGTGAAGTCGCTCAGTCGTGTCCGACTCTTTGTGACCCCATGGACTGTAGCCTACCAGGCTCCTCCGTCGGTGGGATTCTCCAGGCAAGAGTACTGGAGTGGGTTGCCGTTTCCTTCTCCAGGAGATCTTCCCAAACCAGGGATCGAACCTGCCAGACACTTTACCATCTGAGCCAAAAAAAGAAAACAAAAATTTTTTTTTTTTTTTTTTGCTTGAGGTCAACAAAGTTTCCCTATTTCCCAAATTTTAGATGGAAAAATATTATTTCTAAACAAAGTATTATACACTGAACCTTGAGTGAACGACTAACACACGCACATACTTCCCAACTTTGGGATCTATCAATCTCCCTAACAGGGCTGTACCTTCAGTTTTTGAGGTGTTATTTAACATCCAGTTCTGAGTAGTTAAGGGTAATCCTATTCAGCACTTTTTCTACTGCAGCATAGTAAAAAGAAAGTGAAAGTGAACGTTGCTCAGTCCTGTCTGACTCTTTAGGATCCCATGAACTGTACAATCCATGGAATTCTTCAGGCCAGAATACTGGGGTGGGTAGCCTTTCCCTCCTCCAGGGGATCTTTCCCAACCCAGGGATTGAACCCAGGTCCCCTGTATTGCAGGCAGATTCTTTACCAGCTGAGCCACAAGGGAAGACATAGTAGGGAAGAACAGTAAAGAGACAGGAGGAAACAAACTCACAAATATAGTACAAAAACATAAAATCCCCAAGGAACAGTGACCATGTCATGGAGATTAGACCTGAGAAAATATTCAGAAGATGGAGTGAAATGAGGATATGTCAGAACTGTTGGGTAATTTGATGAAGATGATGGTAGGAAGTGAGGGAGACCAGGGAGAGTCTCTGTTTAAAAGAAAGACATTTTCCTCCACCTCATCTGTCAGTGGACTGATTTCCCCACCTTCATTTCAGAAGCTTGAATCTCATACAGACATTTCAGTGAGTGACTTTTCTGGGACATGTTCCATGGGACGGAGGATGAAGAATTCTCCCTCTCCTCCCCCCCCTCCTTTTCTTTTTTAAAACACTTGCTTATTTATTTGGCGGTGCCAGGTCTTAGATGAGGCATGAAGGATCCTTAGTTGCAGTATGCAGAATCTTTGTTGGGGCATGTGGGGGATCTAGTTCCCTGACCAGGGATCGAACCTGGGGTCCCTGCATTGGGAGGATGGGGTCCTAGCCACTGGACCGCCAGGGAAGTTCCTCCCCCACCTCCCTTTCAACAGACATAACTTCCTATCCAATTCAAGATGAAAGAAAGGATAGTCACTCAGCCCCTCCTGTTCTCTGAGGCAGGAGAATCTCAGCCCCACCCCATCCCCCAGTTTTCTGACTCTTGAAATGTGAAGGGAAGGAAGAATGGCTGAGATCTTCTAGGCTTTTCAGTCCTTTGGCGACTTCATCTACTTTCTTTGGTCACACGGAGTCCCTCTTTCATTGGACAAGAAATGAACACACGTTGAACACGTACTGTCCACAATGGCTTGGAAGTTACTGAGCGATAGAGCCAAACTAGACCTGCTCCAACACGATTACCCAGCTCCCCAGCCTGCATGTCATGATACAGAATCCACTGAGACCTTATCTGAAATTAGCTATACTCAGAATATCAGAGGAACCTGAACAGGGCACTAGAGTTTCATGTAGAAGCTAACTGAACTCACTTATCATTCTTGGGTTTTATCCCAAATATGGGCAGCTCATCTTTTAACTTCTGTATCTCCCTCTCTTTCCTTTTATTTTTTTTGATGTGGGCCATTTAAAAAGTATCTTTATTGAATTTATTACAATATTGCTTCTGTTTTTATAATATATTTGGGGTTCTTTTTTGGGCCCTGAGGCATGTGGAATGTTAGCTCCCTGGCCAGGGATGGAACTCACACCTCTTGCACTGGAAGATGAAGACTTAACCACTGGACTGCCAGGGGGGTCCCCATACTTCTCTTTTCCTCTCCTGTACTTTCGGGCCAATGCCACTTTACTCTCTCTTTCCTGACTCATCCTCCCACGCTCCCTTCCCCAAAATATTTTTCTGCTGTGCCTTCTGGATATTTACTCCCATTATAAACAAACTCCTCCACATTCTTTTCTCCTCTATAATCTTCCCTCCCTCCCTTCTTGTTTTATCTTGAAAATCCTACTTCTGGGACTACTCTTTTGAAGTTAGGTGGCTCAAGATCTCCCACAATCCATACATCGTAGGGGCTGGAGGGAGTTCTGCTTTTTTTTTTTTTTTTCCATTTCCATTATTACCAAACCAGTACTCCTCTCAGATGGGTAAAAATTCCTCCACCACTTTTCTTCTCATCCACCGGTTTATGGTTCTAGACTGCATTTATAAGAGCTTGTAGCCCCTGGCTCCTGTCTACTGCTAACCCCCGTCCTTGCCAGCACCCTGATAACTTCATCTTCCCTTGAAAGAAACATGAAATCTCATGGTTATGAGCCACACTTCAGTGACTTATGCAACTCAAGTGACATATAGTTTCACTCCAGGGAAAGTGGACTCACCCATGACCATGCAAGAAACTGCTCCCCGTTAGAAATCTTTGGGCGATCCCCTGGCAGTCCAGTGGGAGAAGGCAATGGCACCCCACTCCAGTACTGTTGCCTGGAAAATCCCATGGACGGAGGAGCCTGGTAGGCTGCAGTCCATGGGGTCGCTAAGAGTCAGACACGACTGAGCGACTTCACCTTCACTTTTCACTTTTCATGCATTGGAGAAGGAAATGGCAACCCACTCCAGTGATCTTGCCTGAAGAATCCCATTGACGGAGAAGCCTGGTAGGCTGCAATCCATGGGGTCGCCAGAGTCGGACACGACTGAAGCAACTTAGCAGCAGCAGCAGCTGGCAGTCCAGTGGTTAGGAGTCTGTATTTCTAGGGGCCCTGGTTCAACCCTGTGGTCGGGGAACTAAGATCCTGCAAGCTGCAAGGTGTGGCCAAATGTTAAGTAAAAATAATAATAAAACAAAATGGAGATCTTTGACTTCAGTGTACCTACCATTCTCTATTTCTACCTCTTCCAAACCCTAGCTTTTATTACTGTTTTGAGATCGTACAGAGTCCTGTAGGTTCTTTTTTTTTTTGCCAGCTTTGAGGTTTGACCGACCCAAAAAAGGCATAGGGGTTCTTTTATTTTGTTGAAATATAGTTGATATACAATGTTGTGTAAATTTCTAGAGACATGTAGGTTCTTGATCTTTCTTTTCTCAACACATCAGCTCCATTACTGCCAAACTTCCCTTGCTCTGTAGTCTGACCTCCCTGGTTATCACCTCAACTAGTCCTTGAGGAGCACTCTCACTTCCCGCATCCCTTCCTTCTTCTGTTGTTACTGAAAGGTGTGGGGAGGGGTATACAGGTCTGCTTGCCACTCAAAAGCCGGTAAACAGGCCGGGTCGCTGGAAAGGAAAGTTTGCTTTATTTCAGATGCCGGCAACTGGGAGGGAGAGTGGCCGACCCTGTCCAAAGGCCGACTCCCCCCCAGCCCGACAATCAGGGGGTGAAGGTTTTTATAGACAGAGTGGGGGGGATTACAGGCAGAAAGAGTACAGTCATCTCTAACAGTCATCTTCAAATTGGTCATCAGTGGTCTGATCAGCATCATCTTGGTGGTTGTAGGTACAGTTAATCTTCAGTGGGGTGCACTTGTTTCCATTTCTTTGCAGTCAGTTCTCAGAATTGTGGCAGCTCAAGTCCTGGGCACAGTCTGGTCATCATGTAGTTAACTTCTCCACCTGGTGTTTTGGTATCTATAAGACAGCTATAAGACAAGTCACAGGGTATGGCTCAGAATATTATCTATAGCCCTTGAGAAAATATTAAAGGTCCTTGACTATGCTTAATGACTGCATTATTATTATTTAGTCTCCTTGGACTGTTTTCCTTTGTTTCAGTATGTCTCACTTCTCTGATTAAACTTATTAAACCTGTGAAGTTTTTCACAGGCAAAAGTCAGGCAGAAGATACTGTGGGTGGCAGTGGGGGGATCGGGTGAGCAAGGACCATATGGACCTCTGTTTTACTATCAGAAAGTGAAAGTGAAAGTTGCTCTGTCGAGTCCGACTCTTTGAGACCCCATGGACTGTAGTCCATGGAATTCTCCAGGCCAGAATACTGGAGTGGGTAGCCTTTCCCTTCTCCAGGGGAATCTTCCAAACCAGGGATCAAACCCAGGTCTCCCAAATTGCAAGTGGATTCTTTACCAGCTGAGCCACAAGGGAAGTCCAAGAGTACTGGAGTGGGTAGCCTATCCCTTTGCCAGGGGATCTTCCCGACCCAGAAATCGAACCGGGGTCTCCTGCATTGCAGGCACATTCTTTACCAACTCAGCTATGAATTGACATCCAACACCATCTTGAGAACAAATTCGGTGCTGTCTTCTCCGCTCCTGTACCGAGAATGATGAGGAATGCTACAAGAATAAGTACTGCCTCAAATTTCTGGATCTGTGCACCCAGAACAATACTCAAGAACCTCCTTCCTTGTCCTTAGTCGATTCTCCTCCTCTTCCATTCTCTCTACCTTTCCAAGCTTCCCCCATGCACCTCAAGCCCTCTCAAATCCACCTCTCAAACCCAGAGCTTACTCATTAGCTTTTTTTTTTTTTTTAAACTAGTTTTTAAACTTCTTTTTTGCTTTTTTGACACAGGCAGCTGGCGCGGCCTGGCTGACAAGTCCAGAACATTCCAGCCCCAACCTTAACTATTCAATGTTGGCACTTATTTTTTCTTTGCTTTTATTTAGAGGTGCCACGGGGCATGCAGGATCTTAGTTGTCCCACCAGGAACTAAGCCCCCTGCTGTGGAAACTCGGAGTCCTACCCACTGGACCACTAGGAATTCTCTCTTCATCAGTTTTTAAGTCACTTTCATGTTATGCATCTATACAGATATTTATTGGTCAGTTTTACTTATTTTTATTTTTCCCGAATCTTTCGCTTAATCCAGATTTCCAACATATTTCTTTTACATCTGCAGATTGAAAGTGACTGAATCATAGAGAAAAGCTGACAAAAGAGATGGAAGAAAAAGATCACTTTGCTCCCCCTTTTGACCCACCAGCGCTGCTCAGTTGTTTGAGCTAATAATCCTTTTTCCCTGAAGATAGTTTAAATTGGATTTCTGACATGACCTAAAGTATCTTTGCTAATATCTGTCTCTCTCTATATGCTGTGTCTATCTTTTTCTGCTGTGTTTCATAACAGTCACAGATCCAGTGATTTTCCTCATTATTCATATTTGAGTGAGGATAAGTCTAGATCGGGCTTCCCTAGTGGTTCAGTGGTAAAGAATTAGCCTCCCAGTGCAGGAGACATGAGTTGGAAGATCCCCAGGAATAGGAAATGGCCCAGTCTAGTACTCTTGCCTGGAGAATCCTATGGACAGAGGAGCCTGGTGGGCTACAGTCCATAGTGTTGCAAAGAGTCAGACACAACTGAAGCAACTTAGCACACACGCATGCACTAATACTTTATTAATCACCTCTAGGCCTGTTCCCAGTTATGTGGGGTCCAAAGAGGGGGTCACCATTCACCTAGCTCTCAGCTAGGAGGTTAAGAAGGCTTTGGCTTAGCCCCTCTTCCATCTTGGACCGTCGAGCCTAAAGAGGCAGGTCTGGCCTTTCCTGGGTCAGTAAGGGGCACACACAGGTAGGGGCACAGATGGTGGCCAAGAGCCCAAGCTTGCCATCCATCTGCCAGCCTGGTTGGGTTTAGAGAAAGATTCCCTTGTTGTGGTTCACACTGGGCTTGACTGTGTGACTGCCGGCATCCAGCCAGCAGGACAGACTTCCTCATGCTCCTCTGTGAATTGTAAGACCTGGACCAACCACAGAGCCTCATCCACTGAGCACCCCACAGACAAATCACTGAGGGTGATCTAGGGATCACCCTTGCCATTAATGATAAAGAGGCCCCTGTAGGCAATACCTTCATCTTCCTTGGGACCATAATCATGGGAGAAGTTTCTGGTTACATGGGCCAGCAGGGGGATGTTCCAGGGCCCAAGCCTCCCTCCTTCTGGGGGGTGTTGATCCAAGCCAGGTGAGTGAACTAAGAGTCCACGGAGACGCTCAGTTCAGCTTGTGCAACTCCACAGCACGTTGCTGAAAGCCATGGTCTCTGTGGGGCACACAAAGGTAAATTGCAGATGGGAGAAAAAGCGGGCCCTGTAGTTTCCTTTGTACTCAGAAAGCTTCACTTTCTTGAAGGCACCATCCACCACTGGGGGAACCTGGAATTGCAGGGCAGGTTTTCCAATATGCGCGTTGCTGGATGCCATGACTAAAGCTGCGTGGGCAAGGGTGGGTGCATGGACTCTGCGATGGGCAGACTCCTTTTGGCAGGGCCCCCACTCCAGTATTCTTGCCTGGGAAAATCCCATGGACGGAGAAGCCTGGTGGGCGGCAGTCCATAGGATCACAAAAGAATCGGACGCAACTTAGCGACTAAACAATATCAACAAGTCTAGACCGGCAAACTACAGCCCATGGGCCATATCTGGCCAGTGGCTAATTTTGTTTTTAACGGCCCACAGGTTAAAAATAGTTTTTACATTTTAATGATTATATTTTTAAATAATAAGAGCTCTCACTGTGTCTCTTGGCCCACAAAGCCTAAAATGTTTATCCATCTGGCCCTATAAGAAAAACTTTGCCAATCTAATTTAGAAAGATTTGATAATTGACTATAAATATTCTACATTTATTTTCCTTGGGTCTCTCACTATTTACCTGGCTGCTCTTGGAGTCCTTCATTATGTGGGTTTAAAATATTAAGTTCGGAATGTCAGTTTCCTGCACAGAATTGAGAGGAAGTTAGAGTCATGGGTTGTCTTGTCTAGAAGTTCCTCCGGGTAGACATTTATCTTTTGTTTGTTCAAATTTCTGTTCCAGGTAATAGTTTTTGGTGTCTATTCTCTCGTTTGGTTCTGCTTCTGCTTCATGTTCATGTGTATGGCTTCCTTCCTGGCTGTTTTGTAAGTTGAATTTCCTCATGGGGTCAGTTGCCCCTAAATATAAGGGAACTTCTCTCAGCCCTGAGATGAGCTTCTTGCTTTAATGGGATGTACAGTCAGGGAACGACCTCTCCACAGGTTTTTCTGTTTTCCTGGCCTCCTTTTCGTTCCTCAACTATACACAGGTACTATTAATCTATAGCATTAAAAGAAATTCCAAGTAGGAAATGGCCCCATCTGTCAAAAACACACACATACACACAAACTGCTTTTTCTAGGAGACTATATTTCTCTGTTTAGTGGGTATTAGTGAGGATCTGCTAGGATTTCCTCTATTCAGTTTTCATGACACAACACTAATCTCTTGGAAATGAAAGGTGTAGGTTTTAGTCTTAAATTGAGTCCCAGGTGACAATCATCCAGCAGAAATGATTGTGGTATATATCCATGTCTCCCTTCCCTTGTTTCATCAATGATGTGTATTTTCATCATTGATGTTAATATTCCTTTATTTAAATCAATTACATGGAGATAGAGGAGTTGGTGTATATTTCTTTCACCCACACTCAATCATTGGAGGTTAACAAAAACTCATTAATGACAAAAAACTTCTGTCAGATCATCAACTGGGATCCTGAAAAGGCACAGTTCATGTCCCAGTAGTAAACTCATGAATGGCATGGAAACAATCTGAACTGATTCTTAGGGGAAGGACTGAGACGTCTGGAGATAAGATACTATTGATTGGCTGCACTAATGCCAGGCGAAAGGTCCAGAGCTAAGTAGGAGAGATTAGCGCCTCCTCCCAAATAGCCCACCATGCATTTCCTTCCCCATAGTTAGCAATGGTGGATCAAGAACACACCCTGGATGACAAGCCAGGTAAAAACGAGAACAGGAAGAAGCTACTGGGATTTGTTCCAGCCAGGACACTTGTACAGGGAACTTAACAGTTCTCAAGTTATCACCTTCTGCCCAGGGTGCTTTTCAGTAAGCAGTCTTCTGCTGCGCAGCAGGCTAGTGGAATGGTTTATTTTATTTTATTTTATTTTATTGCGGGGGTGGGGGGGGGTGGGCGTGCTTCACTGCCTCTCTGTTGCTGCACGTGGGCTTTCTGTAGTGGCAGGGGCTACTCTTTGTTGAGGCACACGGGCTTCTCATTCTGGTAGCTTCTCTCTTGCTGAGTGCGGGCTCTAGGGCACTTGGGCTTCAGTAGTTGGAGCACACCGGCCTCGTTGCTTCTCGCATGTGGGATCTTCCCAGACCAGGGGTCAAACTTGTGTCTCCTGCATTGGCAAGGCAGATTCTTTTTTTCTTTTTGGACAGGTAGATTCTTAACCACTGGATCGCCAGGGAAGTTGGATGATCTGATGAATACGTTCCAATTGTTACAGGAAGCGGACCCCTTCCAGGGCCCGAAACCGGGCTCTTCTCTAACACTCAGAAATGAACTGTCTGAGGAGACGCATGTGCTGACAAAGCAAGAGATTTTATAGGGAAAAAGCATCGAGGTGGAGAGCAGCAGAGTAAGGGAACCCAGGAGAACAGCTCTGCTACATGGCTTGGAGTCTCAGATTTTATGTTGATGGGATTAGTTTACGGGTTGTCTTGAGCCAATCATTCTGACTCAGAGTCCTTCCTGGTGGTACACGCCTTTTCAGCCAAGATGGATGCCAGAGAGGATTCCGGGAGGTGGTCGGACATGTGGTGTCTCCTTTTGACCTTTCCTGAACTCTTCTGGTTGGCGGTGGCTTATTAGTTCCGTGTTCCCTACCAGGATCTCCTGTCGTAAAACAACTCATGCAAATGGTTACCGTGGTGCCTGGCCAGGGTGGGCGGGTTTCAATCAGTGTGCTTCCCCTAACACAATGACTTCTGGAAGTTCCATTTAAGAGAACTGTACACCTGAAGGATAACTGGAATAGTCCACACCAGAATAAGTTTAAATCACAACTGACTCTGAGTTTGATGGAAGCAGGACAAACTCTAAGTAAAGACTCTGCTGAGAGGTGGAGGATACGTGAGAACGAACCATGTTTAGGAATGAGCTTGCCTGGAGATCAGCTTCCAGAATGACAGAGAGGACCTCAGTGAACAAACTCTCCCACAAAAAAAAAAAAAACAGTGAAAATACCAGCAAAACAACTAACATCAACCTTTTTAGATATTGAGAAACTAACCGAAGCCACAGAACAAACTGAAAATCATCTATCCGAGAGAAACAACAGGACTGTGCTTAGAAAATGGGATCAGTGGTATTTTAATTTGTGAATGGGCTACTCTTTCCATCCCCTCCCTCCCCAGCTCAGGTGGGTGGTAGCCACAAAAAGCCAGCAGTCTCACAGTGGATGGAGAGGACTGACCTCTTGTGGAGCTCATTGAAAAGCAACACCCCCAGAGCACAGTCAATATTTTGTCTGAACTTGGAGCGCCCTGGAAAATCTCTATTCTTAGGTAGTCGTGGCTGTTTGATTTGACTCAGAGTTCAGTGCAACAGAACAAAATAACCCTGCTCCCAGGGCATTATCAAAACAATAGCCCTCCACTGGCAACATAGCAGCTCCCTGAGGCTCTGCTTTCAGGGGAGGTTAGCGAGAGGCAGGCTGGGAATCTGAGTATACCTTGGAGAACTGGATAATCATGGGGCACTCTGGAAATCTCTAACATATTCCAGGGATTCTGAAAGGCTGTGTGAATGCACAAGGTTTGCACAGGAGAGACGTGGAAATGGAGAAGGTCTTATTCACTGATTTCTGACTTTCAGGCTCTTTGCAAAACAAAAGTGAAAGCTAAGGATATCCGGTAAACTGCCTATAGTTTGAAGGCATGCCTTCTCACAAGATTCCCTTGGTAAAGGGTGAAAGCCATAAGGATATCCACGGTAAAGGGTACCTCCTGTTCCTAAGTAACTTTAAAAAATTTTTATTGGACTGCACCAGGTCTTAGTTGTGGCAAACAGGATCTTTTTTTTTTTTTTCCCAGCATGCAAACTCTTAGTTGCAGCAAGTGGAATCTAGTTCCCTGACCAGGGATCAAATCTGGCCCCTGCATTGGGAGCTTGGAGGCTTAATCCCTGGACTGCAAGGAAAGTTCACCTAATGAACTTTAATTTTTCTTCATAAGCTTAGGGCATGAATAACAAGATCTAGAACCTCATTCTCAAGGAGTGTGAGAAGAGGGGAATTATTCCTCTGGAGAAATTAGAGGATGAAAGTGAGGCTTAGTCCTGTCTAACTCTTTGCAATCCCATGGACAGTAGCCCTTCGGGCTCCTCTGTCCTTGGGATTTTCCTGGTAAGAATACTGGAGTGGGTAGCCATTCCCTTCTCCAGAGGATCTTCTGAACCCAGGTCTCCTGCATTGCAGGTGGATTCTTTACCATCTGAGTCACCAGGGAAGTCCAGAGGGTGAAGAGGGAAAGTGATACAATAGTGTGATCCTGCGAAGATTCAAAAGTGACCCTGGCACTGAGACTGGGCCCCCACTCCCAAACCTGAAACTCAAATCCACAGGGGGAAAGTGAAGAGGCGCAGTGGCCTTTGCCTTCCTCTAATTTACCATGAAAATCTACCCTATGGCCAGCTGGTGCTCAGTCCCTTCAGTCATGTCTGACTCTTGGCGACCCCATGGACTGTAGCCCACCAGGCTCCTCTGTCTGTGGGATTCTCCAGGCAAGAATACTGAAGTGGATTTCCATGCCCTCCTCTAGGGGATCTTCCCAGGGATTGAACCCATGTCTCCTGCGTCTCCTGCATTGCAGGTGAATTCCTTACCGCTGAGCTACTGGGCAAGCCCCATGGGAAGCTGGGAGTATCAAGAAAAGCAAGGAAACAAGGGGCTAAGGAAGAGTAGGAATGAACTAGGGATCCTTGGGCATAGGGCCTGGACCACGCACGCCCTTCTGTCCTTAGAATTTTCGTGTTTGTCATGTATAATCTCTGGAGTGGAGGCAATAGCCATGACTACATGCTTTTGCCTCTGTCGGGGACTCACAGAATCATTAGAGCTATCAGAATAAGAATTAGGAGGGCAATAGGGAGGCAGACCATATGTCACCATAGCCTCAGCACCGTCTTGGGCTCCTCCCTGGAGTGAAGGTCGGTGCTTCTTTTTGGATGGTCCAGGATCTCCATTCACCCTCTTCCCCATTCCACCAAAGCCTTCCCTCTTCTGCCTTGTCCACTTCTGGATTCTTTTCTCTCCCCCTTCATCCTTTTTTTCTTTAATATTTGTTTATTTATTTGACTGTGGCTGAGTCTTCACTGTGGCTTGCGAATTCTTAGTCGCAGCGTGTGGGATCTAGTTCTCTGACCAGGTATCGAACTGGAGACCCCTGCGTTGGGAACATGGAGTCTCAGCCAGGGGACCATCAGGGAAGTCCTCTGCTTTATCTGTCTCTGTTCTCTGCGGTCTTCTCTCCTACTCACAACCATCCCCAGCCATAGTTCCTTAGAGAGACCAGGTGCCAAGATATCTAAGTCCCTGTACTGAGAATACCAATAATGACTCCTGAGTTCATCTGAAAGCAGAGCCTGAGACAAAGAATTGAGTGAAGGTAGTTTATTTGGAAGATGATCCCAGGAGGGCCTGAGGAGAATGAAACAGAGAAGGAAGAGGCCACGTAAGAGTCATTATCTAGATGGTTGCTGTGGGCATCAGGGGCTCCAGTGAGCCAGAGAAACTACTCCCGAGAAACTATAGCATGCCTCCCAGAATGGGGCATCTGAAGGCTGGAAGGCTGGATCAGCATCCACCCGCATTCCCCTTTGGATGAATTTGCTCCAGACTACACTTTGTCTATGGGTCTAGCAGGTTCCTGCGGCATGGGGAAAGGTCCTGGGGCAGAATATGGAGTCATGGGCTGTCTCATCAGTCAGTGCTAGGTACACCTGAGCTCACGCGGAACTAACCACTACAGCTGCTTCTGAAAGCAGAGACGGGTCCACGGGACTCACTGTAAGAACCCAGAGGGTCTGCCAGGTCCCCTCCTCTGACTTCGTTTTGATTTTTGGCTGAGCTTCGTCTTTGTTGCTACTTCATTTCTCCAGTTGTGGCTGGTGGGGGCTACTCTCTAGTTGCGGTGCTCTGGCTTCTCCTTGAGGGGCTTCTCTTGTGGAACAAGGGCCCTAGCACTCTCGGGCTTCAGCAGTTGTAGTGCATGGACTCGGTTGCCTCCTGGCATGTGGGATCTTCTAGTTCAGGGATCGAACCCATGTCCCTTACATTGGCAGCCAGATTCTTAACCACCAGACCACCAGGCAAGTCTCCTTCTCTCTCTTTTTTTTTTTTTTTTGGTTACAGTTTTAAGTTTATGTTGTAGTTAGTAATTTGAGAATTATGTACAATAATATGTTCATGTATGCATAAATACAGTCCCCTCCTCTAATTTTTTTAAAATTTTCATCAGAAACCATTGTTGGGACTTTCCCAGCAGTCCAGTGGTTAATTAAGACTTGTGCTTCCACTGCAGGAGTGCAGGTTTGATCCCTGGTCAGGAAACTTAAGATCCTGCATGCCATGTGGTGTGGCCAAAAAGAATAATTTTTTAAAAAATTTCTTAAAAATTAAGAAACCATTATAGATGACACAACTTGAGATGGGTGTTTATTTGTGTCACTTCCTCTAGTTGAAATTCAAATGTGAAATTTCTGGCTGGCAGAGAGGGAGAAAATGTACAATTTCCCTAAATCTAGGATAGAGCAACAGGGGAAAGAAACAGAAAAGGGCTGTAATGGCTTGTGCGTGTGTGCTCAGTGCCTTCAGTCGTGTCCGACTCTTTGTGGCCCCATGGACTGTAGCCCGCCAGGCTCCTCTGTCCATAGGATTCTCCAGGCAAGAATACTGGAGTGGGTTGCCATGCCCTTTTCCAGGGGATCTTCCCAACCCAGGGACTGAACCCGAGTGTCCTGCATCTCCTGCATTGCCGGTGGATTCATTATGGCTGAGCCACTGGAGAAGTCCTGTCATGGCTCAGTTCAGTTCAGTTCATTTCAGTTGCTCAGTCGCGTCCGACTCTTTTCGACCCCATGAATCGCAGCACGCCAGGTCTCCCTGTCCATCACCAACTCCCGGAGTTCACTCAGACTCACGTCCATCAAGTCAGTGATGCCATCCAGCCATCTCATTCTCTGTCGTCCCCTTCTCCTCCTGCCCCCAATCCCTCGCAGCATCAGAGTCTTTTCCAATGAGTCAACTCTTCGCATGAGGTGGCCAAAGTACTGAAGTTTCAGCTTTAGCATCATTCCTTCCAAAGAAATCCCAGGGCTGATCTCCTTCAGAAAGGACTGGTTGGATCTCCTTGCAGTTCAAGGGACTCTCAAGAGTCTTCTCCAACACCACAGTTCAAAAGCATCAATTCTTCAGTGCTCAGCTTTCTTCACAGTCTAACTCTCACATCCATACATGACCACTGGAAAAACCATAGCCTTGACTAGACGGACCTTTGTTGGCAAAGTAATGTCTCTGCTTTTGAATATGCTGTCTAGGTAGGTCATAACTTTCCTTCCAAGGAGTAAGCGTCTTTTAATTTCATGGCTGCAGTCACCATCTGCAGTGATTTTGGAGCCCCCAAAAATAAAGTCTGACATGGTTTCCACTGTTTCCCCATCTATTTCCCATGAAGTGATGGGACCAGATGCCATGATCTTCGTTTTCTGAATGTTGAGCTTTAAGCCAACTTTTTCACTCTCCACTTTCACTTTTATCAAGAGGCTTTTTAGTTCCTCTTCACTTTCTGCCATAAGGCTCAGTAAAGGTCAAATTATATATAATTTGGAGTTTCAAGTACCTGCGTAAGTTTCAGATAATTTTTCCGCCTAAGTCCAGAAACTGGACTTCAGTGTTACTGTGATATTTCTCAAGAGAAGATTTGAAGGATCTTGTCTAAAAGTGTTCTATGTCAGAGGTCATGGAATGCATCTTACCTTTGTTTAAAAAGTTTTCAGAGGTTTTAGTTACTACTATTATGGATGGGGAGAAAAAGTGATGACTTACATTATTTTGTAAATAATAAGGCATCTATTGAATTCTCACATGATACATGGGATTTTTGGTTTACTGATTTTCCTGTTGGGTATGAGTGTTCTGTACTGCTGGAGAGTGAACTTATCCACTACTAACTTCCCATCGTTGCCTGGGGCTTCTCAGTTGGCTCAGTGGTAAAAGAATCTGCCTGCGATGCGGGCGATGCGGGTTCCATCTCTGGGTCAGGAAGAGATGAAAGAAATGGCAACCCACTCCAGTATTCATGCTTGGAAAATCCCATGAACAGAGGAGCCTGGTGATCTATAGTCCATGGGGTCTCAAAAGAGTCAGATACGACTTAGTGACTAAACAACAACAACATTGCTCAGCACCTGAACCTTTACTCCATATATTTTCCCCAAATATCTTGCTTATCACAATAAGCAAGAACTTGGACAAGATGAATTGCAAAAACAAATACTTTCCTTTTAATGATTGTATTGTGATTAACTTGGAGGGGAGCGGAAGAGACAAAGAGAAAAGATGGTGGAGTCATCTGAAGCTCTTTAGGGCTGATTTGTGTTTGTGAGTAGACCCAAGTGGAGAGTTTGTTCATCCCCAGGTCCTTTCTATTATCCTCAAGTGACGTTTTGGTCAGAGACATTACTTTGCCAACAAAGGTCCGTCTAATCAAGGCTATGGATTTTCCAGTAGTCATGTATGGATGTGAGAGTTGGACTATAAAGAAAGCTGAGTGCCAAAGAATTGATGCTTTTGAACTGTGGTGTTGGAGAAGACTCTTGAGAGTCCCTTGGACTGCAAGGAGATCCAACCAGTCAATCCTAATTTCCTAAAGGAAATTGGTCCTGAATATTCATTGGAGGGACTGATGCTGAAGCTGAAGCTCCAATACTTTGGCCACCTGATGCGAAGAACTGACTCATTGGAAAAGACCCTGATGTTGGGAAAGATTGAAGGCAGGAGGAGAAGGGGACAACAGAGGATGAGATGGCTGGATGGCATCACCGACTCAATGGACATGAGTTTGAGTAAACTGCGGGAGTTGGTAATGGACAGGGAGGCCTGGCGTGCTGCAGTCCATGGGGTCGCAAAGAGTTGGACACGACTGAGCGACTGAGCGACTGAACTGAACTGTTTTACTAGTTCTGTCCATCAGGGGACATTTGCAAAATAGCATATATATGTATAAAATTATGTTGCAAGATTCACTCTTGCCTAAATGGGGAATGATCCAAAATTACAAAGAAGACATCTAGTTTCAAAGAGGGTATGCCACTTCTAAGAAACCAGGTCCTTAGAGGATACTTTAAGTAGACAAGAAAGATATTACTTAAGGTCAGGAAGTAAGAGAGATTTCTGTTGCCAGTCCATGGTGAGCTACAGAAGCTCAAGTGGCATCTGGGTTCCAGGTCTCAGTACAGGAAGTATTTGCTGACCCTGATTTTTCTTAGGATCATAGACAGGTTCTGTATGGTTCGGGGCACCAGAGCTCCCCC
Source organism: Bos grunniens (assembly GCF_055505025.1). Classification (NCBI taxonomy): domain Eukaryota; kingdom Metazoa; phylum Chordata; class Mammalia; order Artiodactyla; family Bovidae; genus Bos; species Bos grunniens. The sequence continues at coordinate 51,082,341 of NC_141183.1, read as the reverse complement.
TTCTCTCTTGGACATTTCACATAATGCTTTGATCCAAAACAGACAATTTGCTTATTGCCTCACAGAAATCGTCTTCCACTTTGAATGGACAGGAAAGTACCAACATCAGACTTCTTACTTATCTCCAGCAAATCGATAAGAAAGCAGACACTTAGAGATTAACCTTTGCAGATCAGATTGGTGATTTGTTTGTGGACTCTCAAGTACCGAAGTACGTATCGGTTTTATCCTCTGGGCATCTCTTCCATTGCTTTCTTCTGGTGTCAGACTTACTCTCTAGGCAGAGAGAAGGTCTATGGCCCAAGCAAGGCTAATCTTACAACATCTCACCTGCAAGGATGAGGCCATTGGCCCAAAAGTCATGCTGGTGCTGCTAAGTCGCTTCAGTCGTGTCTGACTCTGTGCGACCCCAGAGACGGCAGCCCACCAGACTCCCCTGTCCCTGGGATTCTCCAGGCAGGAACACTGGAGTGGGTGCCAATTCTGTCTCCCAGGATTTGCAACCTTGAATGCAGACACATAAAAATAGTTTGGGATAGAGATGCCTTATGGCAGTATCCTAAAGAGAAGTTCTGTGAGGTGACTGGACTCTTCTAATGTCAATTCTTTCCGATATAGGGAGAGCAAGTAGGCATGAAAAGGAAATAAAAGGTATCCAAATTGGAAAAGAAGAAATAAAATGACCTCTATTTGCAGATGATATGATCTTCTATGTAGAACATGCTAAAAAAATACATTAAAAAACTGTTAGAGCTAATAAGTAATTTGAGTAAAATTGAAAGATACAAAGTAAACACACAAAAATCAGTTGTATTTCTGTATACCAATTATAAAAAATATGAAAAGGAAATTAAGAAAACAATTCCAAAGAAGTCATGGGGATGTGATGCACAGCATGGTGACTATAGTCAAGAATTTGTGAAACCATTTGGTGTTATTTTGGGGGCCCCAGAGAGCTCTGGTACCTCAGTCCTTTATGTCTCAGTGCAGAAAGAATTCAGCGAGAGGCAAATGATGATTATAAAAATCACTGATTAGAATAGGACACTTGTGAGGTTTATAAGCAGGTAGGTGAGGGGATGCCGAACTCCCGTTTTATAATCAAAGGAAAAGTGGGGAGGGAGAGAAGAACTTCTTTTGTCTTTCTTGAGTAGACACCATGCTTCCATCATCAGCTCCTTCTCCGGGTTGGGCAGGGGAGTTTTCTTGTCCCTGTGCGGTCAAACTAAGTCCATAAATTATCGTTTTTTTTATGTGTGCAGAGAGCATGTCCTAGGGATTATTAACTTACTGAGCTCACTAGGCAGGATATGTGTCTCATGCCACCATTGTTTCATTGTTTGGGGGCATATCTCGTGTTTCTGTTGCATGGTTTTGTTGCTAAGCAATCCCGCTTGGTTTTGTAGTTAAGCAAACCTGCTCTCTTGAGTAATCATTACTTCACAGGGGTCTCCCATATTTTTTTCTACTTTTTCTTCTATTAACTATTTTTTCAAACACTTTCTCCCCTTTAAATTTTTTTTTTTTACTTACTTGTTTTTGGCTGCACTGGGTCTTCATTGCTGTGCATGGGCTTTCTCCAGTTGCAGCAAGCAGTATGACTCTAGTTGTGATGAGGTTCTCATTGCAGTGGCTTCTCTTGTTGCAGAGCAGGGGCTCTAGAGCACTTGGGCTTTAGCAGCCATGGTGCATGGGCTTAGTTGCCCCGAGGCATGTGATATCTTCTCAGACCAGGGATGGGACCCATGTCCTCTGCATTAGCAGATGGGTTCTTAACCACTGGACCACCAGACAAGTCCTGGGATTAACCATTTAATCACCCACTTTGTTCCTATCAATACTGTATTGCATATTTGAAAGTTGCTAAGAAAATAAACCTTAAAAGTCCACAGAACAATAGCTCCTCGACAAGAATAAAATACTTCAAGATAGATTTAACCAAAGAGGTACAAAACTTGGTAAACTGAGAACTATATACAAAGCTGGATGAAATTAAAGACCTAACTCAGAGGAAAGATATCCTGTTTAATGGATTGGAAGACTTACTATTGTTTAAGATGTTGGTACTACTCAAAGGTATCTACAGATTCAATGCAATTTCTAGCAAAATCCCAATTTTTTTGCAGAAATGGAGAAGGGCAAGATTATTTTATCCATTCTAAGTGTTCTGATATGCTCACATTTGAGAAAGACTTTCTAAATCACATAAAGAATCAGTATTAAAAAAGAAAGAAAGAAATGTTACTTAAAAATGAATTTATGGAGAACAGTATGGTGGTTTCTCAAAAAAATTAAACACAGAATTGACATATGATCAACAAGTCCTGGGTATATACCACAAGAGCTGAAAGCAGGGACTTAGATATTTGTACATCCATGTTCACCACAGCATTATTCACAATGCCAAAAATCTAGCAGCCCAATTGTGCATCCAAAGATGAATGGATAAACAAATGTGGTGTATGTAAACTGTGGGATATTATTCAGCTAAAAAGGAATGAAGTTCTGGTATATACTACAGCATGGATGAACCTTGAAAGCTATGTGAAATAAGCCAGCCACAAAAGAAAACATATTGTATGATTCCACCTATGTGAGGTACCTGGACTAATCAAATTTGTAGAAAACAGGAAGTAGAGTAGAGTTTACCAGGGGCTGGGAGAATGGGGAACAATTGCTCAATGAGTTCAGAGTTTCTGTCTGGGATGATGAAAAAGTTTTGGAAATAGTGGTAACAATTGGGCAATATTGTGATTTGGCACTAATTAAGTGCCACTGAGAGGTACACTTGAAAATGGTCGAAATGGCAATAACAAAAAAAGACTACTATTATTTCCACAATTTCTGAGCTACTTTATCAAGTTCCTTTCCTTTTTTCTTTCCTCCCCGGAGCATGTAGCAGTCCTTTTTCTGTGTTTATAAATTCAAAGGAATTTGACTGATACAGCACTATCAACCTCCCATACTTTGCTGGTTAGGAATCCTGAGTGGTCATTAGAAAAGCCCTTGAATTTGTGGATTTTAAAAGTCTACAGTGTTAGTTCAACCACAACGGATAGGAAGAATCCATGGGAACTGTGTGTTTAGCTTCTTGAAAAAAGGTGGGAGAAGGGCTTCCCTGGTGGCTCAGTGGTGAAAAATCCACGTGCCAATGCAGGAGACAGGGGTTCAATCCCTGGTCCAGGAAGATCCCACATGTCAAGGTGCAACTAAGCCCGTGTGCCACAACTCCTGAGCCTGTGCCCTAGAGTCTGAGAGCTGCATCTATTGAGCCCATGTGCCGCAACTACTGAAGTCCAAGCATGCTAGAGCCCGTGCTCCATAACAAGAGAAGCCATCGCAATGAGAAGCTGGCGGGCCGCAACTAGAGAGTAGCTCCTGCAGCAACGAAGATCCAGCATAGCCAAAAATAAATACAATTTTTAAAAAGAGGAAGCAAATCTGCATTTGAAATCCTCAGCTTTATGAATTCGGTTGAGAGAGGTGGAAGAAGGACCTCTGGCAGAGGGCAGAGTCACTTACAGGAAACTTGAAACAAAGAAACAAGTGGTTTTTGGACAGAATCGGCAGAGTAGACTATAGGTCATCAGCAGGAGAGGGAGCAGAGGCGCTTATCAGAAAGAAAGGCTGTGCTCTTACAGTGAAAGGGAAATACGAAGAACCTCTTACTCAGATATAATAGTTCAGAAAACAGGCAGTCTATCAACTGTTATTATTTCAGGGACCCCAGAGATGTTTGGGACCTCAGAAGATTTAGCAGAGGAGTGGTCAAGTAGTAATTCCACAAGTAGCTGAATCCTCCCCCAGGAAAAAAAACCCAAAGTTCAGGAAATCATTGAAAGGTATCAATAAAAGCAACAAACAAAGAACAGGGCTGGTACTTGGGTTAGGTAAGTGAGACAGTGAGCAGTTAAAAACGTGATCATGGGGACTTCCCTGGTGGTCCAAGTGGTTAAGACCCCGTGCTCCCAATGCAGGGGGTGTGGGTTCCACCCCTAGCCAGGAAACTGTGATCCCATGATAAATAATTTAACTAAGTAAAAAAAGGTTCTCAGTCCCAGGGACCTACAGATGTCATGCTCAGACACTCAGTCATGTTCAACTCTTTTCGGCCCCATGGACTGTAGCCTGCCAAGCTCCTCTGTCCATGGGATTCTCCCAGCAAAAATACTGGAGTGCGTTGCCATTTTCTCCTCCAGGGGATCTTCCCAACCCATAGATCTCCTGCATTAGCAGGTGGATTCTTTACCACTAGTGCCCCCTGGGAAGCCCCCTACAAGCATATGCTGCTGCTGCTACTGCTGCTAAGTTGCTTCAGTCGTGTCCGACTCTGTGCGACCCCATAGACGGCAGCCCACCAGGCTCCCCCGTCCCTGGGATTCTCCAGGCCAGAACACTGGAGTGGGTTGCCATTTCCTTCTCCAATGTGTGAAAGTGAAAAGTGAAAGTGAAGTCGCTCAGTCGTGTCCGACTCTTTGAGGCCCCATGGACTGCAGCCTATTAGGCTCCTCCGTCCATGGGATTTTCTAGGCAAGAGTACTGGAGTGGCTTGCCATTGCCTTCTCCATACAAGCATATGGTGTGTATAAAATAGAAGTACTATTCAATCGCAATTTCTGATATCAAGTCTCCATCCTTGCCAATTTTTGAAGCAAACAGTCAAATTCGATTAGATCTCAATGCCTGTTGAAAATACAGTGTGTTTAGATTTGTTGCTACTTGGTTCTTCTCCCCTTTGGAGTTTAGAGTCTTGTGCGTGGGGGTGGGAGTGAAGAGAGAGTGTCAAATTCTCAGGCTCCACCTGTCTGCTTGCAAAGAGTCGGATACGGCTGAAGCAACTTAGAACTCACACCTGTCTGGTCCTCTACTTTGCATCACCTTTCTCAATATTCTTTTGCTTTGCAATACAGAAGTAGCTTTTGAGCTTATGAATAAACCTGTATTGGCACTTCCTGGTGGTCCATTGGTTAGAGCTCCACACCTCCACTGTAGTGGGTACAGATTCAATCCCTGGTCAGGGAACTAAGATCCTGCATGCCACACCGTGCAGTCAAAAACAAAAAAAAATGTATTGATTTTTGTTTCTGACCTTGCACAGTGATATCCTCACCCTCCACCCTCATTTCCCGAACGCCGGGGGAAATTTAGAGCTAATTGTAGGTTGTGAAAAGTCTCTTCTGGAAGAAGAAGAAAAAAAAAGATGATCTGGAGGGTAAGGAAACACACATTAACGTTTGGAGTATTATAGCCCATCACACATACGATGGCGTGTGTTACAAGTATCGTGCTTGGGCTGTATATGAAGCTGGGCTTATGATGCGAAGCGGAGGGAAACCACAAGTGTTGAAACCCATGAAATAGGAGCCAGACGGCTCCACACATGACAGCCCCACGGAAGGTCGCGTGTGAGACCGGGAGGGACTCTGGGCTGAGAGCGGGCTGACCGAGTCTGTGCGAGGTCGGGAGGAAGTTTTCAGACCTCAAGCTCACTGACTCACAGCTTCCTCTTAGAAGAGCCCCTCAAGGCAGGAGACAGAATTATGAAAATAATTCTATGTTCCTGTAATAGCTTCCTAGGTATACGGTAGCAAATTACCACAAACTGGATATCTTTATTATTTAAAGTTATTTATATATTATTTATATTACATATTTCCTTTTGGCTGTGCTGGGTCTTCACTGCTGTGCAAGGGCTTTCTCTAGTTGTGGCCAGGGGGGGCTACTTTCCCTTGCGGTGCTCGATGCTCGGGCTTCTCAGTGCAGTGGCTTCTCTTGTTGAGAAGAACAGGCTCTAGGCTCGTGGAGCTCAGCAGTTGCGGTGCGTGGGCTTAGTTGTTCCGTCACATGTGAGAGCTTCCGGGACCAGGGATCAACCCTGTGCCCCCTGCATTGGTAGGCTGATTCTTAACCACTGAAACAGCAGGAAGCCCAAACTGGATATCTTTAAACAAGAGAAATTTGTTCTCTCGAAGTAGTCAAGGCATCAACAGGGCCATCATCTCCTTGAAGGCTCTAGGAGGCTTCTTCCGTGCCTCTTCCTAGTAGGTCGTTGGTGGCAGTCCTTGACATTTCTGGGTTTTTTGACACACAACCTCAATGTTGGCCTCCATTATTGAATATGTTTTCCCTGTCTATGTCTCTGTTCAAATTTCCTTTTCTTGTTTCTATGATAACAGCCATGGATTAGAGCCCCTCTAATCCAGTATGACCTTATCTTGATTTGATTACAAACACAAAGACCTTGTTTCCAAGTAAGGCCACATCCTGAAGAGAACTTCAACAAATTTTTGGGGGGGAGGACACAATTCAACCTTATTAATGCCTGAAAGTAGAGAAAAAAGTATAGGTTCAGTGCTAGAATGTTTAAAAAAAATCAGCTTTATTAAGGTATAATTTATATACTATAAAGTTCACCCATTTTATTTTATTTTTATATTTTAGCCACACAGCATGTGGATCTTAGTTTTCAGACCAGGGATCAAACTCATGCCCCTTGCATTGGAGGCATGGAATCTTAAAACACTGGACTGCCAGAGAAGTCCCAAAATACACCCATTTTAACTACACAGTTCTGTGCTTTTAAACAAATGTATACACCCATGGAGGGTTTCCTTGGTGGCTCAGACAGTAAAGAATCTGCCTGCAATGCAGGAGAACCTGGGTTCAATCCCTGGGTTGGGAACGTCCCCTAGAGAAGAGAACGGCTACCCACTCCAATCTACTTGCCTGGAGGATTCCATGGACAGAGAAGCCTGGGGGCTACAGTCTATGGGGTCATGAAAGAGCTGACTGACTAAGTAGGCACACACGCATATACCCATGGAACCATTACCATTAACTACTCCAAAATAGCTCCCTTATCTTCCTGTGTAGCAAATCCTCCTGTCTGCAGCTCCAGAAACCCACTGATCTGTTTTCTGTTACCATATCTTAACATTTGCCTTAAATGGCAACCCACTCCAGTATTCTTGCCTGGAAAATCCCATGGATGGAGGAGCCTGGTAGGCTACAGTTCATGGGGTTGCAAAGAGTCGGACACGACTGAGCGACTTCACTCACTCACTCATATAAAAGCGTAAGCTCTCAGTCGTGTCTAACTCTTTGAGACCCCATTGACTGTAGCCCGCAAGGCTCCTCTGACCATGGGATTCTCCAGCAAGAATACTGAAGTGGGTTGTCATTCCCTTTTCCAGGGGATCTTCCCAACCCAGGCATTGAATCCAGGTCTCCAGCATTTTAGGTACTCTTTACCATCTGAGCTGCCAGGGAAGCCTTTCCTATAGTTATATATAAAGGCAAGCATGCAGTATGTAGCTTTTGGTGTCTGGCTTGTAATTGAACAATTATTAAGTGCTAAGCACCATTCTTCCAAGAAGCAAGCGTCTTTTAATTTCATGGTTGCAGTCACCAAATTAAAAGACGTCTGCTTCTTGGAAGAAAAGCTATGACCAACCTAGATAGCATATTAAAAAGCAGAAACATTACTTTGCTGACAAAGGTCCCTCTAGTCAAAGCTATGGTTTTTCCAGGAGTCATGTATAGATGTGAGAGTTGGACCATAAAGAAAGCTGAGCACCAAAAAATTGATGCTTTTGAACTGTGGTGTTGGAGAAGACTCTTGAGAGTCCCTTGGACTGCAAGGAGATCCAACCAGTCTATCCTAAAGGAAATCCTAAATATTCATTGAAAGGACTGATGCTGAAGCTGAAACTGCAATACTTTGGCTACCTGATTCGAAGAGTTGACTCATTTGAAAAGACCCTGATGCTGGGAAAGATTGAAGGCAGGAGGAGAAGGGGACGACAGAGGATGAGATGGCTGGATGGCATCACCGACTTGATGAACATGAGTTTGAATTAACTCCGGGAGTTGGTGTTGGACAGGGAGGCCTGGCGTGCTGTAGTCCATGGGGTCACAAAGAGTCAGACATGACTGAGCGACTGAACTGAACTGAGGGCTTCTCATTGCGGTGACTTCTCTTGTTGTGGAGCACAGGCTCTAGGGCTCTCAGGCTTCAGTAGTTGTGGCTCATGGGCTCTATAGCACGGGCTCAGGAGTTGTGTTGCTTGGGCTTAGTTGCTCTGTGGCAGGGGAAATCTTCCCAGTACAGGGATCGAACCCATCTTCCCTGCATTGGCAGGTCGATTCCTAACCACTAGACCACCAGGGAAGTCCCAGAGATGTGCCTTTTATTAAAACATGAAATCATATCCCTAAAGGAGAGTGGAGGACTTAGTGTAAGACTCTCTTTGGCATTGTGCCAGGAATATAGGACCCAAAGATGAAATGGAACTTCATAGGTTTTATGCATGAGATAAACACAAAGGAACCAAAAAGAAGATGCAGTAAACCTTCTGTCACAATTTTTAACAGTTCAGCATCAATGCTCCTTCTTTTAAAAATTTTCTTCTGATTTGGCTGTGCCAAGTATTCATCGCGGCATGCAGGATTTATTTCCCTGACCTGGGCCCCATGAACTGGATAGTGCAGAGTCTTAGCCACTGGACCCCCAACAAAGTCCCTCCATTCTTGGCTTCCTCACTTCAGATAGTCTTGTGATTGGCTCCCAGAATCAATGCAATTCTGGAGAATCAGGCTCAGAAAACCAGCAGAGGCCAAGACAACTGAGTTGTCTGTGGTGACTCTGGCCTAAGAAGCAGAAGTCACCACAGCTGTCTTTTATCAAGAAGTGTTTACTGACCCTGCCACGGCAAGGCATTGCCAGCGTAACCCCTCTTGTGAGTGAATTCTGACATCGTTTTTTCATTACTATACACAAGACTCAAATTCCAGGGCTGGAGCATTTATTTGTCTGGGTGCTGGCAAGGGGAAGAGGGCAGGGAGAATTGGCCTCTTTGGTTTCTGTAGTGGGAGGTGAAGTAGTTTCTTTCACTATGGAAGAGGTTAGTCCACTAGTGTGAGTCTTTGGAATAACCATGACAAGTTTCCTTCCTTTTTTTTTTTTTCTTTTGCAAGGAGACAGAAGTAATTCAAATGCTGTTGTTTGGGAATTGGAAGTTTACATGCGAGGTAAATTTTTCTTTTCAGGCTATTGGAAGGTTAGTGTCTTGACTTTTTTTTTTTTTTTTTGCTGCACCCCAGGGCATGCGGAATCTTAGTTTCTGCAACCAAGGAATGAATCCCTGCCCCTGCAGTGAAGCACAGTCTCAACCACTGGACCACCGGGGAAGTCCCAGGGTCGTGACTCCTTATTGTGGATCTTCTCCCAGTTGAGTTTTATTTTCACAGATGGTGTGCTCTAAACATTTGGAATGGACTGATAAGATTCATGACAAATCTGAAACAGGGAACCCCTTTCTTATTGCCTCCACTCTCTTATCCCAACAAAAAAAATTCTGCTACAGCCAATGGTTGGCTCCCAGCCTATAGACTTAGATTGCTATTAGATTATGGAAAATCACTATTGCATAAGGAGGTGAAGTTTTGTGGACAAGGGGATTATGCTGAAATATTTTCATGTGTTCTTCTAGAACTCAGGAAAAGTATAGAGGTGGGTTGAACCACTGTCGTCCAGTGAGAGATGGATAGAGCTGCAGTTGTCCAAGAAAGAATTCTGACAATAAGCTGGCGCTTGACTGAGAATGAGACCTCTCCTACTAAAGCCTTGAATAAGGAGAACTGGAAAAGGGGAAATTTGGGGATTTTAGTGCTTCTTTGGGTACATCAATTTCTCTTAAAATATAAGAGAGAAGGATCACTATGTTAAATTCCAAATGTGGCCGTTTTTAAAAATAGATGATTTATGGTGTTATTTGGGTGATGTCAGTCAATAAACTAAATTTGAAAATACGACTGAGCAGGAAATAAGGTGAGACATCTCATGTAGTATATAATGTGGCTGTTGTACTAAAAAGTGAATGTTGTGCCTTGATCCATTTCAAAGGCTTCAGAGGCCAGGATCAAAGAGGCATTCACGAAGGCCTTGAGGAGCTAGACTGCCTGTCTTATTTACTCCAGACCAGTGTCTGGGAGGCTGGCCCAGGATGTGTGGGCAGAATTTGTCTATTACCTTGATCTCCTCCCCTAGAACATCCCAGAGTACACTGTGTTCCAGGAAAAACTGATATACAATGGTCAACACAAGACATATTCTGAAAAACTCGCCTGCTAGACTTCAAGTCTGACAAGATACTAGAAAACATTAAGAACATAAAACAGGACACATTAAAATTTAAAATACTTTTCCTAAGGCCAAAAATCTCCATAAATGAAAACATACTCCAAATGACAAACCAGGAAAAATAATTTCCACCACTTGATAAAGGGTTAGTATTCTGAACACATATATTAGAAGTAAAGCACTCCCTAAGGGAAAAAGAAGGAGAAAAACGTAAATAAGCCGCTCATAAAAAATAATAAACAGGGACTTCTCTGGCAGTCAGTCCAGTGGTTAAGACTCCTCCCTTCCACGGTAGGAGGCATGGACTCCATCCCGGGTCGGGGAACTAAGATCCCATATTCCTCACCGTGTGGCTGAAAAACAAACAGACTAACAAATGGTTAACGTGGAAAAGTTTTCAATTTCACCAATAATTTAAAAGAACTGAAAATGGCTTTTCAGTGACTATGAATCTGGGGAATCCTGGCCAGGAGAAGGACATCAGAGCTCACGGTCCTCCCATCCCTTCAACTCCCCCGGAAGCCCCTCAATAAAATGGCTTGACCTCCCCCAAAAAGTTAAATAAAATAAAAGTACAAATGAGCACAACAATTAAGAAATGTTTGGGGACTTCCCTGATGGTCCAAGTGGTTAAGATGGTTAAGAATCCGCCTTCCAACACAGGAGATGCAGGTTCAGTTCCTGGTCAGGGAACAGGGATCCCACACGCGTCAGGGCAACTCTGCAATACTGAGCCCGAACACCGCAAGGAAGACCCAGCGCAGCCAAAGTAAAAAAAATGAATAAAAATAAAATTCTACAAAAGAAAGAAATGTTTTCACATGCTAGAGAAGCAGCAACTGAAAGTCCAATTCTACCCAGTGAATTTCCAGGTTATGAAAATTAAGACATCACGTCCTGTTGGTACAAATGCAAATTGGTAGAGCTTTATTGCAGAGTTATAAAACAATGCCCATCAACCTTCACGATTCCTTCTTTTTTTTTTGGCTGTGTCTTGGGGCTCCTGGACCAAGGAAAGAGATGAATCCTAACCACTGGACCATCAGGGAATTCCTAACGAATTCCTTTTAAAGCATCATTTGTTCTACTAGAAACGTATCTTACAGACATACTTAAACAAATGGAAAAAAGTACATGCACAAGCTCGTTCATTGCCACATTATAATAGGAATAAAAACCTGAAGTTCAACATAAATGTCCAATTAATAGAGAAAACTAGTTAATTAGTAAACATCCACTCAGTGGAAGACTCTGGAGCCATTAAAAACATATATTTTAACTGCATCAATGTTTGGCTCAATAAATTATTACAAAGCAGTTACACCTGTTAACAGCCCAGATGCCCATTCGTGCACCCCTGTAGTCACGAGCATCTTCTCTAGAGGTAACTTCATCCTGGTTTCTATCACTGTACATTAGTTTTACCCGTTTTGAACTTCGTGTAAGTGTAACCATAGCATATTTTCTTTTGTGTCTGGCTTCTTTGGTCATCATTATGAGAAAGATTCATATTGAATGTTGCTATAGCTGGTTAATTTCTGTTGCTGCTAAGCTGCTAAGTCACTTCAGTCGTGTCCGACTCTGTGCGACCCCATAGACGGCAGCCCACCAGGCTCCCCTGTCCCTGGGATTCTCCAAGCAAGAGTACTGGAGTGGGTTGCCATTGCCTTCTCCGAATTTCTGTTGGTACATGATATTTTTACTAGATATACCAAAATTTATTTATCTGTTCTACAACTTGGTTATCTCTAGTTTTGAGTTATTATGAATAATGTTCTATGCAAGTTCCTTTTATATATTTTCACGTAAGTCTACATTTTTGTTGGGTATACACCTAGGAGTAAACTCTTGTATTTTTATGTGTACATTGTTTTGATAGATACTGCCAAATAGTTTTCCAAAATGGTTGTGCCAATTTATATTCCCACCAGCAATGTATGAGAGTATCAGTTGTTTATATTAAAAAATCCCCGATGGTCCAGTGGCTAAGACTCTGTGCTCCCTATGTAGGGGGCCCGGGTTCAATCCCTAGTCAGGGAACTAGATCCCCCATGCCACAGCTAAGATCCAGGGCACCCAAATAAAATATTTTAAAAGTCAAAGTTATATTTATTATGCTTAACAACAGCTATATCAAGGGAGTGGGATTAGGGAAGACGGAGAGTTGTATAGTTTGTACATTTAAGTACTTGTTTTTTTAATAACAGCATTATTTCTTTTTAACAAACTAAATCTGTATTTCTTCTCTATATTCCATTGATTTTGTAATTTAAAAATGTAACATCTTGGGCCTTCCCTGGTAGTCCAGTGGTTAAGACTCCACACTTGCATTGGAGGAAACATGAGTTTGATCCCTACTCAGGGAATTAAAGTCTCAAATGCTGCATGGTGTGGCCAAAAATAATAAATAAATAAATAAATGAAAATTATAAAGTCTTATATATAAGGACAGAGATCTGGTCCAAAGAATTGGAAAAGACAGTTAGGCTAATGGGAGTTCAGTGAGTTGGCATCAAATTTAACTTGGAGCTGTCTGATAGTCTAGGCAGGATATATTCTAATACAGGGTAAATAGGTGGTCTCAATATTGATAAATCGTGTGAAGAACGTGAGGAGGGACTTTCCTTGGTGGCTCGGTGGTAAAGAATCCACCTGTCAATGCAGAAGACACGAGTTCAATCCCTAATCCAGGAAGATGGAGGCAGCTAACCCTGTACAACTGCTAAGCCCACTCGCTCACCTAGAACCTCTGCTCCGCGACAAGAGAAGTGATCACAGTGAGAAGTCCGAGCACTGCAACGAAGAGTGGCCCCCACTCACTGCAACTACAGAAGAGCCTGCACAGCAACGAAGACCCAGCACAGCCAAAAATAATTAATGAATAAAGAAAATTATTTTTAAAAAATCATGGGGAGCATGACTCATTGTGCGTTGACTGATTGGGCAGTGGCCGATTTTTTGGCATGATTGAAGACCAGATTTCAAGAAATAGAGGAGCAGGGTAGGAGATCAGGTAGGAACAGTGAAAGAGATGAAAATGGAGGTTTGGACTAGATCGTGGGTATGGTGGTTTAGTCACTAAGTCCTGTCTGCAACCCCATGGACTGTAGTCCACCAGGCTCCTCTGTCCATGGGATTTCCCTAGCAAGAATGCTCGAGTAGGGTGCTATTTCCCTCTCCTGGGGATCTTTCTGACTCGAACCCGGGTCTCCTGCATTGCAGGGAGATTCTTTACCGACTGAGCCATCAGGGAAACTCCTGGATTGGACTGTGAAGGGCTTTAAAAAGCCAAATTAGGAAGCATAGACTTTATGATTTGGGCAATGATGAATCATCAGAAGTTTTTAATCAGGGAAAGATTGAAGGCAGGAAGAGAAGGGAACGACAAAGGATGAGATGGTTGGATGGCATCACCTACACGATGGATATGAGTTTGAGTAAGCTCCGGGAATTGGTGATGGACAGGGAGGCCTGGCGTGTTATAGTCCATGGGGTTGCAAAGAGTTGGACACGACTGACCAACTGAACTGAAAACCATAGATTTGTACTTTATAAATATAATCAGTAACCATGTTAACAGTTAACACCCTATCTTGCTAGTTATTTCCCTGAAGAAATACAGCTTAATATAATCACTGGCACAGAAATCAGGTGTCTGCTTCCCCATCTATCCAATGAGCTAACAGACCAACAGTAAACCAGAGATGAGCCCTTCCAATCCTCAGTCAATTATTTTACAAACCAACTCTGAGAGAAAGACCTCCATTCTCTTCCTCAACAACAACAACAAAACCCTTCAGGACCACTTCTTAGTAAGTATTTCCTCATAATGAATCAAATAGGATATCTCTTTCAACTATTACTGCGAGGAATAAATCTCACTTTAAAGATATTTCAAAGGGACTTCACTTTTTTGGGTGGGAAAGGGGTCCTGCTATTGGAAATCAAATTCATCAGGACCAGTGAAAATTGGGAAGGATAGATTTTTGGAACTTTAATTTATAAGAGGAAGGGAATTTCACTTTTTGACTGTTTTCTCTGCAAGAAAGCCAGAGTGTGTGGGTCACAAGGGCTGGATTCAGGTTGGCAATAAAAGTCTTTACTTTGGCCTCAGACCTCAGCAAAATTACAGCTTAGCATTGGAGCACTGGGATCTTGTCCACATTTATGCAATTGTACTTCTATTCCCTTTTGGCCTTTTTTTTTTTTTGGTGTATGTTCTTCATTAATCAGAGTTGGAGTTGGAGGTGGGAAAGGAGCATCCAAAGCCCCCAGCAACACTATTCATGAAGGTTTACATTGGTATGATGTTTATTGAAGGAAATTTGGCAGTATTTATCAAGTTTTTCCACCTGCCAATGTAGGAGACACAAGAGACACCGGTTTGATCCCTGGGTCGGGAAGATCCCCTTCAGTAGGAAATGGCAATCCACTCCAGTACTTTTGCTTGGAAAATTCCATGGACAGAGGAGCCTGGCGGGCTACAGTCCATGGGGTTACAAAGAGTCAGATACAACTGAGAGTCTGAGCACACAGCACATCAAGTATTTATATGAACATACCTTTTTCAGTCAGCAATTTCATTTCTAAGAACTTTTTATTATTATTATTATTTTTTTTTTGCCACACTGCAAAGCATGTGAGATCTTAGTTCCCCAGCCAGATATGGAACTCACTTCCCCTGCATTAGAAGCACAGAGTCTTAACCACTGGATGGCCAGGAAAGTCCCTAAGAATTTACCTTAAAGATAATACACAGGTAGGCAAAGATATGTAGGGAATGTTTGATTGCAATATTATTAATAATAAAAACTGGAAGTAATTTAAATGTCCAAGGACAAGACAGCTTAAATTATGGTATATATATTTTATACTCTATTACAATTCTTCTGATTGCAAGCAAAAGAAACAGATTTTGGGTGGTTTGGAGGGAAAATGAGAATATACTCAAAATAAACTGTATTTCATGAAAAAGAAGGAAATAGAAGTGGGGGAGTTGTCCTATTTACTTTACATAATTCTGTACTCTGTGTGTGTGTGTGTGTGTGTGTGTGTGTGTGTAATAAGAAAGGCTCATTATGTTTATAATCTTAAAATCTTTAAGAAATAATTGTGGTTTTTTTTGGTTTTGTTTATACAAAAGCTAACGTAAAGAATATGTTCTTAAGGCAGCAGTTTAGATTCTTTAGGCCATTTTACTGTTTGTACCGACCTCAAGTAACTCTCAAAATTCTTCTAAACAACATGGTAGATTAGTTATTTATTACTGCAGCACAAGATATACCAAAATTTGATGGCTTAAAATAGCAAATATTTGTAATTTCACAGCGTGTGTTGGTTAAGAATTCAGAAGCTGCTTCGCTAGGTGGTTCTGACTTAGGATCTGTCATGATATTGAAATTCAGATGTCAGTTGGGGCTGCAGTCATTTTAAGACTTGTTGGGGTTGGAGAATCCACTGCCAAGGTGGTTCACACACACAGCTATTAGCGGAGGCCTCAGTTTCTTATGGGCTCTTGGCTGAGGGCCTCGGTTCCCGACGACGTGGACCTCTCTATAATGCTTGAGTGTCTTCACAGCATGGTAGCCGCCCTCCCACCCGCCTTTCCAGTGACTGATACCAGAGACAGCAGGCAATTGCCATCTCTTACTATACCCTAGCCTCAGAATGGACACACCATCACTACTACAGCAGTCTATGGTCTGTGTGACCAACCCTGAGCCAATGTGAGAGAGGATTATACAAGGGAGTTGTTTAGGAAAATGAACTGTTTTCCCCTACTCTCACGCTCTAACTGGTCACCAAGTATGTGGGGTTTTCCCCCATTGACCAATATGCCAACACCAGCTGTGTGTCCGATAATTCAGTTCAGTTCTAATACTACCTAGAGATGATATCAGATACCATAAGTTAGGCTTGATGCCACAAGACTGCCCTCACTCCACATACCAATCTCATGTCCCAGGTTGTCACCTGCACTTCTTGTGACTGACGAGTTATAAATTGGGGTTCCCATCACCCTCTCCTCAAGCTTAACAGTTTGCTAGAATAACTCACAGAACGCAGGAGACACTTATTTATGTTTACCAGCTATTATATAATAAAGGATATGATGGGCTTCCCTGGAGGCTCAGTGGTAAAGAATCTACCTACCAATTCAGGCGTTGCAGCTTCAATCCCTCAGTCAGGAAGATCCCCTGGAATAGGATGTGGCAACCTGCTCCAGTATTGTTGCCTGGAAAATTCCATTGACAGAGGGGCCTGGTGGGCTACAGTCCATGGGGTCTCAAAGAATCAGACATGACTGAGCGCACGCATACGCGCAAAGGATATGATAAAGGACCCAGATGAACAGCTAGAGGAAGGGGTGCACAGGCGAAGGTCTGGAAGGGTCCTGGAGTGCAGGAGTTTCTCCCCTGTGGAGTTGGGATGTGCCTCCTTCCCAGCACGTGTGTGTGTTCACCACCCCAGAAGCTCCTTGAACCCTGTAGTTGTATGATTTTTATAGAGGCTTCATCACACAGGCATAATTGGTTAGTAACTCAATCTCCAGTCCATCTCCCCTTCTCAGGTAGGAGGTAAAGTCTGAAGTTCCAAGCTTCTAATGATGGCTTAGCCTGTAAGGGGACCAGCTCCCATCTGAATCCGACCAAGAGTCACCTCGTTAGAGCAAAAGGTGCTCCTGCCATCCAACCTCCGGGGATTGAGGAGCTCTGTGTCAAGAATCAGGGTCAAAGACCAAGTTTTAAAAGAAAAGATGTTCCTAGCAGCTTTATCACTTAGAAAATTACAAAGGTTTTAATAGCTCTGTCCAGGAACCCTCTTACACTGTTGGTGGGAATGTATATTGGTACATCCACTATGAAGAAGAGGAAGGAGGTTCTTTAAAAACTAAAAATAGAACTACCACATGACCCATGGGCTTCCCTGGTGGCTCAAAGGTTAAAGCGTCTGCCTGCAATGAGGGAGACCTGGGTTCGATCCCTGGGTTGGGAAGATCTCCTGGAGAAGGAAATGGCAACCCACTCCAGTACTCTTGCCTGGAGGAGCCTGGTGGGCTACAGCCCATGGGGTCGCAAAGAGTCAGACACGACTGAGCGACTTCACTTTCACTTTTCACTTTCACCGCATGACCCAGCAATCCCACTACTGGGCATATACCCTGAGAAAATTCAAAAAGGTACAGGCACCCCAATGTTTATTGCAACACTATTTACAATAGCCAAGACATGGAAGCAACCTAAATGTCCACCAACAGAGTAATGGATAAAGAAGATATGGTACATTTATACATGGAATATTATTCAACCATAAAAAGGAACAGAATTGTGTCATTTGCAGAAACATGAATGGACATAGAGACTGTCACACAGAGTGAAGTAAGTCAGAAAGAGAAAAACAAATATTGTATATTAATGCATACATGTGGAATCTAGAAAAATGATAAAGATGATCTTATTTGCAAAGCGGAAATAAAGACACAGACATAGAGAACAAACGTAGGGATACCAAAGGGGAAGGGGGGTGGGTGGGATGGGTTGGGAGACTGGGATTGATGTTATATACACGACTATGTATCAAATAGTGAGAACCCACAGTATAGCACGGGGAACTCTACTTGGCGTTCTCTGGTGACATAAATGGGAAGGAAATCCAAAAAAAGGGGGATGTATGTATATGTATAGTTGACTTACTTTGCTGTACAGCAGAAAGTGATGCGGCAGTGTAAAGCAACTTCCAAAAAAACAAACAAACAAAAAATTGCTCTGACCAAAGGGCTAGGGATGAAAACCCAAATATAGACTTATATCACAATGTCAGAGGAGTAACTACTAGGAGGCAGGGATCCCTGAGGGTCATTTTGGAGGCTATTTACAAACAGACCATCTTGATTGTTTCTAGAGCTGGTTTGGGCTGGAGCAGCAAAGGAGGCTTCTCCCTGTATATGCTTTTGTACTTAAAAAAATTTGACCCACATTGAACATATTATGTATTTAACAGAGTTAAGGGAAAAAATTCTCCTATCAGCTCCCCATGATTTAGACTGCTAGCTCTCAAATTTAGCATGTTTCAGAATCATCTGAAAGTCTTGTTAAAACAGATTGTGGGCCCACACCATCATATATATATTTTTTTTTTTTTGGCCAAAATAAGTAGTATTTATTATAGGATAAGATTTTTGGTAAATGAACAAATATCCATGACTCTCTGGTTAGGCTATATTTTGAAAGAACTAATTACAAAATAAAATAGACTAGTGTGGTATTTAACTCAGTACATAAATCATTGAATAAGCATTTCAATAAGAACCTGGTTTGTAAAAATAAGGGAAAGCATTTAAAACAGTTTCACTTATTATTTAGTTCTATAAATAGGAGTATATCTGTTTATTGACTTAATTATTCACTTCTCAAGAACTTCATTGAGTATATTTTAAACCAAAATGAATATACAATGAATGCAAAATACGTGAACAAACTAAATATGTACCCAGAGTTTATCAACTGTGATGACTACTTTAGAAAAATTATACATTTGTTGCTAAATCTTGTTATTTTTACTTTTTAAAATTAATTTATTTTAATTGGAGGCTAATTACTTTACAGTATTGTGGTGGTTTCTGCCATACACTGACACGAATCAGCCACAGGTGTATACATGTCCCCCATCCCGAACTCGCCCCCCACCTCCCTCCCCATCCCATCCCTCTGGGTTGTCCCCGTGCACCGGCTTTGAGTGCCCTGTTTCATGCATCAAACTTGGACTGGTGATCTATTTCACATATGGTAATATACATGTTTCAACGCTATTCTCTCAAATCATCCCACCCTCGCCTTCTCCCACAGAGTCCAAAAGTCTGTTCTTTATCTCTGTGTCTCTTTTGGTGTCTCACATATAGGGTTGTCATTACCAGCTTTCTAAATTCCATATGTGTGTGTTAATATACTGTATTGGTGTTTTTCTTTCTGACTTACTTCACTCTGTCAATAGGCTCCAGTTTCATCCATCTGTAAAAGAATGAAACTAGAACACTTTCTAACACCATACACAAAAATAAACTCAAAATAGATTAAAGATCTAAATGTAAAACCAGTAACTATAAACCTCCTAGAGGAAAACATAGGCAAAACACACTGACATAAACCACAGCAAGATCCTCTATGATCCCCAGAGGAGTAATGGAAATAAAAGCAAAAATAAACAAATGGGACCTAATTAAACTTAAAAGCTTTGGCACAATGAAGGAAACTATAAGTAAGGTGAAAAGACAGCCTTCAGAGTGAGAGAAATAATAGCAAACAAAGTAACTGACAAAGAATTAATCTCAAAAATATACAAGCAGCTCATGCAGCTCAGTACCAGAAAAATAAATGACCCAATCAAAAAATGGGCCAAAGCACTAAACAGACATTTCTCCAAAGAAAACATATAAATGGCTAACAAACACATGAAAAGCTGCTCAACATCACTCATTATCAGAGAAATGCAAATCAAAACCACAATGAGGTACTATCTCATGCCGGTCAGAATGGCTGCTATCAAAAAGTCTACAAACAATAAATGTTGGAGAGGGTGTGGAGAAAAGGGAACCCTCTTACACTGTTGGGGGGAATTAAAACAGTACAGCCACTATGGAGAACAGTGTGGAGATTCCTTACAAAAGTGGACACAGAACTGCCATACGACCCAGCAATCCCACTGCTGGGCATACACACTGAGGAAACCAGAACTGAAAGAGACTCGTGTACCCCAGTGTTCATCACAGCACTGTTTACAATAGCCAGGACATGGAAGCAACCTAGATGTCCATTGTAGACGAATGGATAAGAAAGCTGTGGTACATATACACAATGGAGTATTACTCAGCTATTAAGAAGAATGCATTTGAATCAGTTCTAATGAGGTGGAAGAATCTGAAGCCTATTATACATTTCTTTCTTTCTTTTTAAATTTTATTTATTTATTTTTAATTTTGGCTGTGCTGGGTCTTCACTGCTGCTCAGGCTGCTCTCTAGTCGTGTGAGCTGCAAGGGTTTCTCATTGCAGAGGCTTCTCCTGTTATGTGGCACAGGCTGTAGGGTGTGTGGGGTTCCGTAGTTGCGGCTCCCAGAGCACAGGCTCGGTAGTCCCGGTGCAGGGGCTTAGTTGCTCCAGGGCATATGGGATCCTCCAGAATCAGGTATTGAAACTGTGTCTCTGCACTGGCAGGCAGATTCTCTACCACTGAGCTACAAGGGAAGCCCCCATGCAGTAGATCTGGGGCAAGGACTGAGAATTTTTATTTCTAACAAGTTTTAGGGTGATGGTGATATTGCTGGTCCAGGGACCACACTTTGAAAACCACTGATTTAAACCTTCTTGGTCTAATAGGAGAGCCATTAGCCACAGGTGCATATTAAGCACTTCAGATGTGTCTAATACAAACTGAGATGTGCTGTAAGTGTAAAACATACACTGGATTTTAAAGATGTAGAAAAATAAAGAATGTAAAATACCTCCTTAGTAATTTTTTAATTGATTCTATGTTGAAATGATAACATTTATATATGTATTGGGTTAAAGAAAATACATTAAAAATAATTTCACTCATTTCTTTTTACTTTTTAAATTTTTTTCCTTGAAATACATTTGCTTTATAATGTGTTAGTTCTAGGTGTACAGCAAAATACTAAAACATAAAATCTTTTTTAGATTTTTTTTCCATTATAGATTATTACAAGAGATTGAGTGTAGTTCCCTGGGTTATACTGTAGGTCTTTGTTGGTTTGTTTCTTTTTATTTGTTACTGGAAAATTTCATAATAACATATGTCAATGGTACTATGTTTCTGTCGGACAGTGCTGATTGAGATCATTCTTCTCTCCTGTTCGATGCTTACTATTTCTATGTCCTTTTTTGGGGTACCTCGCTCTGTGGCAGGCATATGGGATTTTATGATTCCACACTTCTAACCTCCTGCATTAGAAGTGTGGAGTCTTAACCACTGGACCACCAGGGAAGTCCCTATTTCTGTGTTCTTTAACGCCAGGAGTATGCTAAGAGATAAACTAAATTGTTAATAGGTGATGATGACTTCGTAGATTCACTCCCAGTTAAACTATTTTCATTTTAACAGGAGGCCCACATGTCCACATATAAAAGAGTAATAAGCATGAAGATGCTTATTACTTTTTTCTGACATCTTGACAGCCAGGTAGAAAAGATACCTTTGGTTAGGCAGACATTATCAACCCTTCCCAGCTTCCACTAAACTCCAACCACTTAATGGCCTCAGCACATGGAGGGCAGGAGAAGGGGAGCAGGGATTGCCTGAAGACCAAAGAGTTCATTCCTTTTTCTCAGGCTTGACAGATGTTTTTTCTTGTAATGAAGGCATATTAAAAAAGAAAAGCTAAATTAATGTGGAACTACACAACAGCTCTTTTGAAGGTTTTTCGGTTATTACTTCATGAACGTTATATTCTTTTCTCTAACTGGGTCAAAGAAGTTCACTGAATTCATTCAGCAGTAAACATTTTATTTTTTAGATTACTTGATTTATTTTTGATTGTGCTGGGTCTTTGTTGCTGCATGCAGGCTTTCTCTAGTTGCGGTGAGCAGGAGCGTCTTTTCCTTGCAGAGCTTGGGCTTCCCTTGTCGCAGAGCCAGGCTCTAGGCACGCAGGCTCAGTAGGCTCAGTCATTGTGGTTCACAGGTTTAACTGCAGCATGGCATATGGGATCTTCCCTGACCAGGGTTCAAACCCCTGTTCCCTGCATTGGCAGGCAGATTCTTCACCGCTGGACCACCAGGGAACGCCAACATTTTCATGTTTTAACTTAATAATTTGTTAGTTACTTTATCAAGGAGAAAGATTGGCTTTTAATTTCCATTTAAGAATAGTAATACACCAACTAATTTAGCCATATGAGTTACTTAATTTTTAACTTAGTACCCCTAATAGAATTGTGTGTTTTGTAATTAGTTTTTTTAAAGTTATGCATTCACTTAAGAGTCAAATAGTTCTATTATAGTTTTATTATGTAAAACAGCAATCCTCCTTTCAGTTTTCTGTTCTCAGATTGTTTAAGATTGGAAATTACTTTTTCCCTCTAGGTCATGTACCGAGTCTATACACTAATTAAGACTTCGCCAACAACAGTGTTCCTATTGGGAAATTTGATGCTCTTGTTATCCGTCTACTCTTTTACGAAATATTTTCCCAATTGGCCACCAATTCTCACCTTCCCAAATGATTTTCTTTTTGGAATTTATCTCCTTATCTCTAAAATAACCTACACTGGTGCTTCTTATTTTCAAATTCAAGCATTATCTATTGTCTTCCTTTCATGGAAGATGAGGATTTAACTCTTTTTTTTTAATTAGCAAATTTTTTTTTAAATTATACATTTGGCTGCACCAGGCCTCATTTGTGGCACACAGGATCTTTAGTTGCAGCATGTGGGATCTAATTCCCTGACCAGGGATCGAACCCAGCCCTCCAGCATTGGGAGTGCAGTGTCTTAGCCACTGGACCACCAGGTAAGTCCCAGGATTTAACTCGTCTACCATCTCTACCGGACTTCCCTGGTGGCTCAGACGGTAAGCTGTCTGTGTACAATGTGGGAGACCCGGGTTCAATCCCTGGTTTGGGAAGATCCCCTGGAGAAGGAAATGGCAATCCACTCCAGTACTATTGCCTGGAAAATCCCATGGACAGAGGAGCCTGGTAGGCTACAGTCCATGGGGTCGCAAAGAGTCGGACACGACTGAGCGACTTCACTTTAGGTACCCTTCCCATTTCCTTATCCTTCCCATATAGTTAGTTTATAATTTCAATAGATCAACATGTAAATGCTATTTTTTTCAAGTTTAGTATTACACTGTGATTTCTCTTTTTTTCTTACATGTTTTGCCTTTTGTGGGGTTATACTGTTGATTTTAGTTTATTTAACTTTCTACTTATTTATTAATTAAATCCCAAACTTCCTCTGGTTATGTAAATCTGCTCTTGAAACATTTAAAAATAGTACTATTCTAGCAATAATATTCTTCTAATTTAACCTGATTTTAGACATCTTTTCTCGAGGGAAAGTTTTTTTAATATTTATTTATTTGACTGCATTGGTTCTTAGTTGCTGCATGCAGGATTGTTTGAGTTGCACTGTGTGGAATCTAGTGGTAGGCAGGATCTAGTTTCCTGACTGAGAAGATCGAACCCGGACCCCCTGCGTTGGGAGCTTGGAGTCTCAGCCATGGAACCTCAGGGAAGCCCCTTTTCCAGAGTCTTCTGATGGGCTCTAGTCTATACCGGTTCCTCTCTAGGGCTCTGCCACTGTTCCGTTGGTTTCTGCCTTTACTATTACTATCATTCTAAGGCTTTACTTTAGCTCTGTTTTGGTTGGTTCCTCACTTTTTCAGTTCTGTTTCCTATTCTTTTCTCTTTCTTGGTTTATTCCTTCATTTTGGTGGAGTCCATTCTTTAGCTGTTTTATGAGGACAGGTAAGTGAGGAACAATTTTTTTTGAGATGTTCTATGTCTGAAAATATTTTTGCTTTACTTTTACACTTAATTGATATACTGAATTCTATGTTGGAAATAATTTTCCCTCAAAGGAATTTTCTGACACCATACACTAATAAAAATATTCACAATGGTATAGCTGTTGATAAGTTTGATGTCACTTTGATTGTTTTTCAAAATCTTCCTGGAAAGATTTATTCTTTGTCCTTGATGTTCTAAAATATCATGGTGATGAGCCTTGGTGGATGTTCATTTTCATTCATTTTTTCTAGGCCGTTGGTAGGCCCTTTTTGTCTAGAAACTCATGTCCTATAGTTTGGAAAAACAATCCTAAATTATATCTGGATTATTTTCTCCCCTCTATTTTTCTCTATATTTTCTTCTCTTTTTTCTACTTCCTAATATTTGAAAATGTCATTCCTCTCAGCCTGATTCCCTATTTTTTTCTTTTCTATTTCCTATGAGTTTTTTTCAGCTTCCTGGGAGATTTCCTCAATTTTCACTTCCAAAACTACTATTGCGATTTTAACTTCTGGGATCATCTGTTTAATTTCCAAGATGTTTGTTGATGTTCTGTCACCAAGTCGTGTTCAACTCTTTGTGACCCCATGGATTGCAACACAACAGGCCTCCCTGTCCCTCATTATCTCCCAGAGTTTGATCAAATTCATGTTTATTGAGTCAGTGATGTTATCTAACCATCTCATCCTCTGCCACCCCCTTCCCCTTTTGCCTTCAATCTCTCCCAGCATCAGGGTCTTTTCCAGTGAGTCAGCTCTACTAGGTGGCCAGGGTATTGGAGCTTCAGCGTCAGTATCAGTCCTTCTAATGAATAGTCAGTGTTGATTTCCTTTAGGATTAACTGGTTTGATCTCCTTGCAGTCCAAGGGACTCTCAAGAGTTTTCTCCAACACCACATTTTTCAAAAGCATTAATTCTTCTGTATTCAGTCTGCTTTATGGTCCAACTCTCACATCCATACCTGACTACTGGAAAAACCGTAGCTTTGACTACACGGACCTTTTTCAGCAAAGTGATGTCTCTGCTTTTTAATATGCTGCCTATGCTTATTGCTCTCTAAAGTTTAGAATTTAAAGTCCCTTTTAAAACTGCATCTTATTCTTGTTTTACAGATAAAGTATATCTGAAGATATGAGACATAGTTTTTGCATGTTTTCTCCTCCCTCAATATATAGGTTTCCTCCAAGTTGCTTTTTCTGTTTGCTCTGGTTACTGTGTTTTATATTAGATGCATGGCTGCATGCTCATATTTAATTGAGATGCCACCAGGCTCTGTCTGCAGGTGGTACTTGTTCACTGTGGGCCTTTACTGACCTTTGCTGAGGAACCCTGATGTCACTTTCTTTTTAAAAATATGTATTTATTTGGCTGCACCAAGGCTTAGTTGCAGCACACAGGTTCTTTAGTGGCAGCATGCAAACTCGTAATTGCAGCATGTGGGATCTAGTTCCCTGACCAGGGATCGAACCCAGGTCCCTTGCATTGAGAATGTGGAGTCTCAGCCACTGAACCACCAGGGAACTCCGTTGATGTTGCCCTCTATAGTTCTTCTGGGCTAAGCAGACTCCCTAGAGAAGCCCCTTCTCCTGCATGAAGGGTACAGACCTGGCTGTCAGCATTCTGGGAAACCAGAAGAAGGCTAGTGGGTAGTAGAAGCATCTGAACATTTATAATAAAATGTTTTTCACTCATCGAACCTGTTTTTAGCATGAAACTCCTACCTTCAACTGAATCTGGTATCCCCTAGACCAGACACCCTGTGTTTTACCCTCTGGAAAGAATAAGATTCAATTCTCTGCTTCTAAGAAGAAGCAGAGCTGTTTGTCAGCACGTGTGGAAGTGAGCACGTAGGAGCCTAACATTTCCTAGTCAGATTTTCAGTCAATCTTCCTGTTTTTATCCACTCCTTTCCCCCCAATTCCAGAGGCATCTGGTGCCAACAATTCCTGAGTCTTTTGTGAGTTCTCTGACACAAATCAGATTAATTCTCTATTTTCTCCATTGCTGATTGAAGATTGTGCTTTCTTAGATCTACTAAGTCAGATAATACACATCCATCTCATCTACATTCCAGTTGCCAAAACATTGTTGCTATTGCCTCCATTCTTGTTTTCTTTATTCTTATCAGTCTATGCTTCTTAAAAAAAACAAAAAGTTTAGGGACTTTCCTGGTGGTCCAGTGGTTGAGAATGCACCTTGCAATGCAGGGGATGTGGGTCCAATCCCTGGTCAGGGAACTAGATCCCACACGTTGCAACTAAGACCCAAGGTGACCAAATAAATATATATTTTTTTAAAAGTTTACTGTTGCTGTAATGGAGTGTTGGCAAGGGGGAACATTTTAACCAAAAAAAAAACAACCCACCACAGTTCTTCAAGCTACCTTTTTTTTTTTTTCAAGCTACCTTTTTAACTAGAAGTCAGGAATATTTTAAATACTGTTTAAAAATTAGTATAAAGCAGATACTGAATTGGCTAAGATAGTCAATGAATCACACATATTCTACTTCCTATCTCTCCAACTTCTTGATAAAATGATTCAAGAGTTGTGAAAAGGAAAAATTTTAGCTTGTTTCTGGAAACTAAAGAGGAACTCCTTTTATATCTTCTTCTTCAAATAATTCCCATTGGAGCTGAGTTACACGATAGGTTTGGAAAGAGGCAATTTTTTTTTTTAAATAAATGCATTTATTTTTAAGTGAAGGATAATTGCTTTCAGTATTGTGTTGGTTTCTGCCAAACATCAACATGAATTAGAAGAGGCAATTTCTTATATAAGTAATTTTTTAGAGTTTAGGATTATCTCATTTTAGAATGAAAAATAAGGCTTTCCCACAGATTAATTTGGGGAAAAATGTTAGCAGATATCGTCTTTATTTTAGGTTACTGAAAGATAAGCCACATCTAAATATAGTGTACTCAACAATATTGCAAAATGTCAATAATAATTGTAGCTGGATAATGTATAAGTGGCAATTTATTATGTTTTTGTTTTCTGTTTTTTTTTAAATCACATGATAAAATTCTTATTTTATTTATTTTTAAAACTTTTTATTTTGCACTGGGGGATAGCTGATTAATGTTGTGATAGTTTCAGGTAAATGGCGAAGGGACTCAGCCATGCATATACATGTATCAGATCTCCCCCAAACTCCCCTCCCCTCCAGGCTGCCACATAACATTGAGCAGAGTTCCATGAAAAAAATTTTAATCTAAAAAAGTATAGGGACTTCCCTGGTGGTCCAGTGGTTAAGAGTCTGCACTTCCAATGCGGAAGGCCTGGGTTTGATCCCTGATCTGGGAAATAAGATCCACATGCCACTCGGTACGCCAAAGATTAAAACAAATAATAAATTTTTTTAAATGTATATGACTCATTATATTCAACAAATATTCATTGAGCACCTAATTGTGTGTGTTGAGTACTCTTCTAGACATTGGAGATAAAACCGTGAACACAACAGGCAAAATCTCCACACTTGTATAACTTACATTCCAGCAGGAGGAGAGGTAATCAACATAATAATTACTAGTATGTTGGAAGATGGTAAGTGCTAAGCAGATAATGGAGAGGATCAGAAGCAAATGGATTGGAGGGCTACTTACAACATTATTTAGGGTGATTAGGGAAAGTCTCATTTGAAAGGCATCATTCGAGCGAAGACTTAAAGAAGGCAAGAGAGTTAACAGTGAAATTATTTGTGGGAAGAGTGTTCCAGGAAGAGAGAACAGTAGAGCAAGGTGACCACTGTGGCTGGAATAGAATGAGGAGGAAAACAGTAGGAGATCAGGTCATGGCGGTGAGATGGGGTGGAGGGAGCTTCAGATCATATGGAGTCACGGTGGCCAATGTGAGGAATTTTGTTTTTACTTTGAGTGAATGCAGTATGATTGTTTTAGGAGACTATCTCAGTCATCCAGATGAGAGATGATAGAGGCTTAAACTGGGGTGGTTGCAATAGACATGGTAAAAGTGATCAGATTTTAATTATTTTAAAGGCAGGACCAATGAGATTTCTCAGTGGGTAGGATGTGGGGTGTGAGAAAGAAAGGAATTAAAGATGATGCCAAGTGAATCCTGGTGGCTCTTCTGTATTACAAAGGTAAAAGAAACTCATAACTTTCCATGCTTTCTCATCTTCAACAGTAGATGCAGAGTGCCAATGGAGCACATTAGCTGGTTTTTGTTTTATTTATTTTTGGCTGCCTGGGTCTTCATTGTTGTGCAGGGGCTTTCTCTACTTGTGGTGCACGGGCCTCTCATTGTGGTGGCTTCTCTTGTTAAGGACCCCTCGAGCTTCATTCAGGAGCCGTGGCACGCAGGCTCAGTATTTGTGGCACACGGGCTTAAATCCCACGGCATGTGGGATCTTCTGGGACCAAGGGTCGAACCGGTGTCTCCTGCATTGGCAGGTGGATTTTTAACCACTGGACCACCAGGGAAGTCCAGCATTGGCTATTGTAAGGGAAGAGGATCATGATTCCAGACTGCTATACCTGGCTCCCTCTGACATGGCAATTTACTTTGGCAGTCAGATTAACTGCCTGAAATTCGACTAATTTTTGTCAACTACAACAAACAGAGAAAGAAAAAATTAAAAAAAAAAAAGGCTCAATCAAATCACATCAGTGGAATTCCTCAAGACTCGGGCACTTCCCTTACTTTCTCGCTCTGGGAGGGTGTTCACTTGTGGGCCTGCTCCATGCCCAGGGCTCTCCTCCCAGGGTAAAGCCTGCAACAGGATGATGTAGCCTTGGAGCAGGAGGCCTTCCTTGGTGGAAAGAGTGACTGACACGTGTTCTGAGGGAGTGCAGACCATCTATCAATAGAGATTTCTTTCTCCCTTGAGGAAGGATTGCAGCAAAATAAAACACAAATCACGATAAAAACATCGTAAAAGGGAAGCATGATTTATTAGAAACCATGATAAGCCAAAAAACCAATGAAGCTGACAGTTAAGTATAAATCATCATTGATAAAGTGATTTTGAAATTTAATCGAATTCTTCAGAAGAGATCTTAAAACTGAAGAGACAAAATAAGAAAAAGTAATAACAATCTTGAACTAAATCACAATAAAAGTGGAGGCATAAGGTAGTGGGGAATGAAATCTTGTTCCAACTATCCTGGGTAGAGCAGCAAAATTATAGATAACGGATCTTGATGGTCATAAAAATATTGGATCAGATCATAATTCTTAACAGATTGTGGGCCACCACAAGTAAAACAGAAAAGGATTTAAACAGAAATTGCAAACCCAAATGTCCACAGGGGCCAGAGAGGTAATATAGAAGTAGACATTCTTACTTCTTTTTGTTTGAAAACAGTATACTATAGTTAGCTTGAGCTGACATGAAGAAATGCCATAGACTGGTTGGCTTAAACAACAGAAATGTATTTCCTTATGGTTCTAGAGGCTGGAAGTCTGAGATCAGGGTGCCAGCATCATCAGGTTCTGTGAGAGCAGTCTTCCTGACTTGTAGACAGCTGTCTTCTTGATGTATCCTCATATTGTGAAGAAGGCAGGGATTGCAGTCAGGTGGGAGGGCTCTGGGGTATCTCTCCTTTTTTAAAAAAATTACTTTATTTGGCTGTGCCAGGTCTTTGTTGTGGCATGCAGGATCTTTAGTTGTGGCGTGTGGGACCTAGTTCCCTGGCCAGGGATTGAACCCAGGTGCCCTGCATTAGGAGCATGTAGTCTTAACCACTGGACCACCAGTGAAGTCCCTATCTTTTTTTTTTCTTCTTTTCTTATAAGGACACTAATCCCATCAAGAAAGCCCCAATCTCATGACTTCATCTAAACCTGATTATCTCCAAAGGCATCATCTCCAAATACCATCATTTCAGAGGTGGGGGGAGGCGGCGGTTAAGACTCCATCAGATGAATTTTGGGGATAGGGAAACAATTCAGTCCATAACAACAGTCCTTAGGTCTTCAATAAAACTGACAGCACCATGCAAACAGGAGCATATTCTACCACAAGAAAACAATAGTAAAAGCAAAGATTATAAATATAAAATGCAATTCGCTCACCAGTTTGGAAAAAGAACACAACATAAGGACTCTAGCGGACCAGAGGGGACACACCTCCTCTAGGGGGTCCAGCCGCCATTCAGTTCCAGGCGATTGTTGCCACATAAGGCTAGGGACCCCATGTTACAGACCTGATTGTTCAAGTGTGGCTAGAAAAATATTTCAATTTCTGAATAAAAAAAATCCAGATTTTCCAGATTCAAAAAAAGTTAAATACCCTGTGAGACAAACATCCCAACCACATCTGTGGGTTGGATATAAAGCTATATCATTTGCAACCTCTGATATAGGACTTCAAAATTACTCAAGAATAAAAGAAAATACATAGAATGCACGAGTCAGAATAAGAAACAAATATGTAACTAATCACTATAAAAACAAACATAATAAATTCTTCCAAAGGCAAAGACAGGTTGAGAAAAGAAAAAACACCACCTAAGGAGGCACCTCAAACAAGATGACTAAGAAACCTTGAAAGTAAAGGGAGATGTTCATTTCAAAGCACGTGCTAACCAAAGGATGGCTTTTATGACTAAAATGATAAGGAAATGCATGGGCTCATATAACTGGAAGACTAAATTTAAGGGGGGGGGACTTCCTTGATAGCCCAGTGTCTAAGACTGTGCACTCCCAATGCAGGGAGCCCAGGTTTGATCCCTAGTCAGGGCACTAGATCCTAACATGCAGCAGCTAAGAGCCCACATGATGCAACTGAAGCTCAAAGATCCTGCCTGCCGAGGCTAAGACGCGGTGCAACCAAATAAATAAATATTTTAAAAATAAAGAAATCAAGTTAAGGTGGAGTTTATGGTTATTTGTTTCTGTAGCTCAATAATTTTATCAAAGACCCAAATTATATGGTCTATCTGATTTGCCATCCACAGATCAGATCAGATCAGATCAGTCACTCAGTCATTTCCGACTCCTTGCGACCCCATGAATCACAGCACACCAGGCCTCCCTGTCCATCACTAACTCCCGGAGTTCACTCAGACTCACGTCCATCGAGTCAGTGATGCCATCCAGCCATCTCATCCTCTGTCGTCCCCTTCTCCTCTTGCCCCCAATCCCTCCCAGCATCAGAGTCTTTTCCAATGAATCAACTCTTCGCATGAGGTGGCCAAAGTACTGGAGTTTCAGCTTTAGTATCATTCCTTCCAAAGAAATCCCAGGGCTGATCTCCTTCAGAATGGACTGGTTGGATCTCTTTGCAGTCCAAGGGACTCTCAAGAGTCTTCTCCAACACCACACTTCAAAAGCATCAATTCTCCGGCGCTCAGCCTTCTTCACAGTCCAACTCTCACATCCATACATGACCACAGGAAAAACCATAGCCTTGACTAGACGAACCTTTGTTGGCAAAGTAATGTCTCTGCTTTTCAATATGCTATCTAGGTTGGTCATAACTTTCCTTCCAAGGAGTAAGCGTCTTTTAATTTCATGGCTGCAGTCATCATCTGTAGTGATTTTGAAGCCCAGAAAAATAAAGTCTGACACTGTTTCCACTGTTTCCCCATCTATTTTCCATGAAGTGATGGGACCAGATGCCATGATCTTCATTTTCTGAATGTTGAGCTTTAAGCCAACTTTTTCACTCTCCACTTTCACTTTCATCAAGAGGCTTTTTAGTTCCTCTTCACTTTCTGCCATAAGGGTGATGTCATCTGCATATCTGAGGTTATTGCTATTTCTCCCAGCAATCTTGATTCCAGCTTATGTTTCTTCCAGTCCAGCGTTTCTCATGATGTTCTCTGCATATAAGTTAAATAAACAGGGTGACAATATACAGCCTTGACGAACTCCTTTTCCTATTTGGAACCAGTCTGTTGTTCCATGTCTAGTTCTAACTATTGCTTCCTGACCTGCATACAAATTTCTCAAGAGGTAGATCAGGTGGTCTGGTATTCCCATCTCTTGCAGAATTTTCCACAGTTTATTGTGAACCACACAGTCAAAGGCTTTGGCGTAGTCTATAAAGCAGAAACAGATGCTTTTCTGGAACTCTCTTGCTTTTTCCATGATCCAGCAGATGTTGGCAATTTGATCTCTGGTTCCTCTGCCTTTTCTAAAACCAGCTTGAACATCAGGAAGTTCACGGTTCATATTGCTGAAGCCTGGCTTGGAGAATTTTGAGCATTACTTTACTAGTGTGTGAGATGAGTGCAATTGTGCGGTAGTTTGAGCATTCTTTGGCATTGCCTTTCTTTGGGATTGCAATGAAAACTGACCTTTTCCAGTCCTGTGGCCACTGCTGAGTTTTCCAAATTTGCTGGCATATTGAGTGCAACACTTTCACAGCATCATCTTTCAGGATTTGGAATAGCTCAACTGGAATTCCATCACCTCCACTAGCTTTGTTCGTAGTGATGCTTTCTAAGGCCCACTTGACTTCACATTCCAGATGTCTGGCTCTAGGTGAGTGATCACACCATCGTGATTATCTGGGTCGTGAAGATCTTTTTTGTACAGTTCTTCTGTGTATTCTTGCCATCTCTTCTTAATATCTTCTGCTTCTGTTAGGTCCATACCATTTCTGTCCTTTATTGAGCCCATCTTTGCATGAAATATTGTATTTATCCTAAAGTTGGCTTTTATGACAACAAGATGGCTGCCAACTACAATCTGAATATGGATTTTCATGTCTATGGTCAGTGGAAGAGAGTGGCTTACCCAGCTGTTTTGTTTTCCTTTTTTCTTTGTTTTTTAAAAAAGGAAGCCCATCCCTTTGGTTTAATTCAGACAGTTTAGTAAATTGCCTATTCCTAAATCAATAAAGCTTACTGGGAATGCCACATTCTGACTGGCTTAGCTCTATATTCCTAAACCAATCTTGTATTAGTTATCTATTGCCACATAACAAATTACCCTTAAACTTCATGGCTTAAAAGAACAATAAATATTTATGATCTCTCAAGGTTTCTGTGGGTCAGGAGCAGCTTAGTTGAGCTGTGCTGGGAGCTCAGGATCTCACATGAAGATTCAGCCAAGCGGTGAGGTGCAGGGACAGTCCTCTGAAAGCTCAACTGAGGCGGGAGCATTCCTTCCCAAGGTGACTCACTCACATGGCTGATGCCTCAGTTCCTTTCTTCAGGGTCCTTTCCACAAGGCTGCTTGGGTATCCACACAACACGGTGACTGGCTTCCCCCTGAATGGCTGACTCAAGAGGGAGAGGGCAGAGTAGAAACTGTGTCCCTTGAAGTCACATAGCATCTCTGTCATCATATTCTGCTTGTTAGATGTGAGGCACAGTAGAAAAGAAACTCTTTTTCCCGATATGCAATTTCAACCAAAGCTGCAGGATTATTTTGTGTCAGCTTGCCTGGGTCATTATCACTCTGATCAAACCTGGGTCTTGTACCAGCCCTTAGAGCTGAGGGGCTGGATCAGTACCATCTGAAACACATGAACTGAAAGTGGGGGAGATATAGGTCCCCTCCCCAAAATCAGGGTATTGTTATCAGAAGAAGAAGGAATAGATACTGGACAAGACAAAATAAAAGATGTCAACTATGGTGCCTCTGTGTTACTTGAAATTGTTACAGGAAGTGTGCTTTGCTTTTAGGGAAAAAAGTAATTTCAAGACAAAACAAGTTTAAAGATATTAACAGTGGTTATCTCTGCATGGTAGAATTACAGTAAAATTTTTCCTAGTTTCCTATTTATTCCAAGTTTTCTTTCACGGGTATGTCTTACTTTTATAATCAGAAAATAAAAACTGTTTTTTTTTTTTTAATAAAAGACAAAGTTTGCCACTGGAAGTATGGAAATAGAATTCAGTGCTGGAAAAATAACAGTACATTTTTTAAAAACCTATATAGCCAAAGTCACAGAGAAAAGAAAGAAAATAAGAATATATGAAGGAAAATGTAAAACTTGATTGCTGGAGCAAAATCAGATATACCAGTAATTAATACATGAATTCTTTTTAAAGGTAAATTCCAGTATATATGTTATATTGACCACAAAAATGACATAGAATTGTTGAGAACAAAGTAGAAATCACATCTCTACATGACCATCTTTCTCTCTGGGAATAAAACATGTCCTTCCTTTCATTAAAAGCCTCTTTTGCATCTTTATTGTTTTGCGGCTTTTCTGACATAGGCCATTAATATTTCTTATTAACTTTACAGTTATGTAAGTTATACATTTTAATGAATAAAGAATATATTATTTTTTAAAACTAATTAACCAATCTATTAATTTACTTTTTAGTTATGCTGGGTCTGCATTGCTTTGCTTGGGTTTCTCTAGTTGCGGCGAGTGGAGTGCTACACTCTGGCTGCTGTGCACAGGTTTCCCAATTGCGGTGGCTTCTCTGGCTGCGGAGGGCAGGCTCGGGCTTGCAGGCTTCAGTAGCTGTGCCTCCTAGGCTCAAGAGCATAGGCTTAGTAGTTGTGGCACATGGACTTAGTTGCTCCCAGACACAGGGAATCCTCCCAGACCAGGGGTGGAACCCACGTCCCCTGCACTGGCAGATGGATTCTTAACCACTGTACCACCAGGGAAGTCCTGTTCTTATTCTTTATTCTTAATCTTTATTCAGTAGTTTATGTTTTCCGTGGTTTTATAATCTTTCTTTCCATTTTATTTCCTAACTTGCTATAGTTTGTATACAGGAAAGTCACTGCTACTACTGGCAGGAATGTAAATTAATAGAGTATTAAATACTTTCCAGATAGTCAAATCTACAGGAAGGAAGATAAGAGTGTCAGGAGTTGTAAGTAAGCAGGAAAATATAAAAGACTGTTTTCTTTTTTTAAATTTGCTTAAAAGACAATAACTGTTACAAACAGAACAAAATAAATGTAAGGATGGGCCTATAATAAGTGTCCCAGGGAAGGATATGACAACAATCAGATTCAGTATAAAAGAGCAGGTGAATTTATTGGTAAATTTTTATTGTAAAGTTGCTTCATTGTGAAGTAGGAAGTGTCAGATAAGTAGGGATAAGGACTGAATGGAAAGTTCAAAGTGGGAAGTGTGGAGAACTATAGTATTGACTCTAAATAGATTGATAAGTTAAGAATATATATTATTAGGCACTTCCTTGGTGGTCCAGGGCCTAAGACTCTGCACTCCCAAGGCAGAGGGCCCAGGTTCAATCCCTGGTCAAGGAACTAGATCCCACATGCCACAGCTGAAAGATCCTGCGTGCTGCAACTAAGACCTGGCACCACCAAATAAATCAATCAATCTTTAAAAAAATAATAATATTAGCCTTAGAGGAAACACTAAAAAAGTAATTTAAAAAAGCTTATAGTTAAGCTAGTAAGAAATAAAATGAAAAATTTAAAATATTAGATTATTATTCCATTTATAAGAAATTCTAAAACAGAACTAATCAATAGTACGAGAAGATCATATCAATGGGTTCCAGGAGTGGAACAGTTGGAGAGACTGACTGCAAATGGGGCATCAAGGAACTTCTGGGGAGATGAAAATGTACACTTTTTGGGAGTGGTGGTTACATACATGTGTACCTTTGTCAAAAGTCATCAACTTAAGATATTTCACTTCTATTGTATACAAATTATGCCTTAATAAAGTTGCCATTTTCCAAAGCTTATTATATCTTTGAAGGGTAAATCTACTTGGTGACTTCACTTAGACATCTGTAGTTTTTGCTTGCCAGATATCTCTGACCTCATCTTTTGGTATTTTCATCTGATACTACTTTCTCACATAATTACTGGTTTCCTACTTGACGTAATCTTGATGAACAGTCATATGTATTGCCTTGTCCCCCTCTGACCGAAGTTGGACACGTGACCCAAGTTAGCCAGTATGACTTTCTGCCCTTGGCATTTTAATATTGAGTCATGTGATCCAAGGACCAAAAAACAGTTGGAGCTGTTTTATCCTGCTAGTGATCAGCCTTTGCAAGATAGTCCATGCCCATCACTACTTTTGGGTCTCAGACTTCTCTCTCTCTTCCTTCATGGGCCCTCTCTGCTACAGTGGAATTGTCTACCCCTTTGTGTCACAGGCTGCCAGTGGCCAGTTCTGGGAGGCTGTTCCAGGCTCTTGGGTACAAAGAATCATTCTGTTGTTCTGAGCAACTCTTGGGTTGCCCAGAGGTCACAAAGAGTCGGACACGACTGAGGGACTGAATGACAACATGCTGCTCCCATGTCAGGCTGGGGTGCCCTGTGATGTTCTCTAAGACCCATCTCCCTGGGTCTATCAAACCGCAGTTCCTACTCTGTGTTCTTACTCCCTTTCTGGATGCAACTTATGAATGCAGACCCTCTGGGAAATTTCCTGGTGGTCCAGTGGTTAGGGGGGCTTCCCTGGTGTGGCTCAACAGTAAAGAATCCGCCTGTATACAAGAGACACAGGAGACACGGATTCAATCCCTGGGTTGGGAAGATCCCCTGGAGAAGGGCATGGCAACATGCTCCAGTATTCTTGCCTGGAAAATCCCACGGACAGAGGAGCCTGGCGGGCTGCACTCCATGGGGTCGCAAAGAGTCAGACATGACTAAGGCGACTGAGCACGCACTCACCCAGTAGTTAGGGTTCTGTGCTCCCACTGGGTTCGACCGAGGGAGGGCCGAGGGCCTGGGTTCGACCCCTGATAGGGAAGATTCCACAAGCCGAGCAACATGGCCAAAAATAAAGAATAAATAAAAAGAAAAGGAGACCCTCTGTACTGAAGCCCCCTTAAATATTTCATTTTTACTCTGGGATCCATGCAGGGGTTTGGTGGTGAAAGTTTTCAGCTACCTATTTAATATTCAATGAGTGTGAACTGGTATTAAAACATTTTTGTATTTCACAAAAATTCACAACACAGTGATCAGCTAGCCCAATTCAAGAAGACAGTGTATTAAATATACAGCTGAAGACAATAAAGTTATGTTGGAAACAGTGTTTAGGCAATACATATCTAGAGCCTTAAAAAAGTACAAATTGCACGTTAATTTATAGATGTTTCCTCACCTATTTAAATAGATATATGTATAAAGATGTTCCTACACTCATTAGGATGACTATCAAAAGTGGAAAATAACAAGAGTGAAGATGTGGGAAAATTGGAACCCTTGTGCAGGTCCAGGCTTAGGAATTCACCTAGCAATGCAGGGGATCCAGGTTTGATCCCTGATCAGGGAACTAAGCTCCTACATGCTGCAGAGCACCTAAGTTCAAGCACCACAACTAGAGAGTCTGTGCGCTGCAATGAAAGATCGCGCATGACACACTATTAATAAGACTTAAAAGCAGCCAAACAAATAAATATTTGTTTAAAATAGAATTACCATGTTGTTGTTGTTTAGTCGCTAAGTCATGTTCGACTCTTTGCGACCCCTTGGACTGCAGCATGCCAGGCGTCCCTCACTGTCTCCTGGAGTTTGCCCAAGTTCGTGTCCATTGAATCTGTGATGCTATCCAACCACCTCATCCTCTGCTGCCCTCTTCTCCATTTGCCTTCAGTCTTTCCCAGCATGAGTGTCTTTTCCAATGAGTGGGCTATTCACATTGCTGCTGCCGCCAAGTCGCTTCAGTTGTGTCCGACTCTCTGCGACCCCATAGACGGCAGCCCACCAGGCTCCCCCGTCCCTGGGATTCTCCAGGCAAGAACACTGGAGTGGGCTGCCATTTCCTTCTCCAATGCATGAAAGTGAAAAGTGAAAGTGAAGTCACTCAGTCGTGTCCGACCCTTAGCGACCCCATGGACAGCAGCCTACCAGGCTCCTCCACCCATGGGATTTTCCAGGCAAGAGTACTGGAGAGGGGTGCCATTGGTAGGTGGCCAAAATATTGGAGCTTCAGCTTCAGCATCAATCCTTTCAATGAATATGCAGAATTGATTTCCTCTAGAATTGACTGGTTTGATCTCCTTGCTGTCCAAGGGACTCTCAAGAGTCTTCTCCAGCATCACAATTCGAAAGCATCAATTCTTCAGCACTCAGCTTTCTTTATGGTCCAACTCTCACATCCATACATGACTACTGGAAAAACCATAGCTTTGACTATATGGACTTTTGCTGGCAACATAATGCCTCTGCTTTTTAATACACTGCCTAGGTTTGTCATCACTTTCCTTTCAAGAAGCAAGCAACTTCTAATTTCATGGCTGCAATGCTTCTGGGATCTCTCCAGGAAGAGAAAATCTGTCACTGCTTCCACTTTTCCCCCTCATATTTGCCATAAAGTGATGGGACTGGATGTAGGATCTTAGTTTTTTGAACGTTGAGTTTTAAGCCAGCTTTTTCACTCTCCTCTTTTACCCTCATCAAGAGGCTCTTTAGTTCTTTGCTTTCTGCCAGTAGAGTGGTTTTATCTGTATAGCTGAGGTTGTTGATATTCTCCCATCAATCTTGATTCCAGCTTGTAACTCATCCAGCCTGGCATTTAGCATATAAATTAAATAAGCAGGGTGACAATATACCGCCTTTTTGTACTCCTTTCCCAATTTGGAACCAGTCAGTAGTTCCATGTAAGGTTATAACTGTTGCTTCTTGACCAGCATGTAGTTTCTCAGGAAACAGGTAAGATGGTCTGGTATTCCCATCTCTAAAAATTGTCCACAGTTTGTTGTGAAACACACAGTCAAAGGCTTTTGTGTAGTCAATGAAACAGAAGTAGATGTTTTTCTGGAATTCCCTTGCTTTCTCTATGATCTAACAAATATTGGTAATTTGATCTCTGATTCCTCTGCCTTTTCTAAACCCAGCTTGTACATCTGCAAGTTGTCAATTCAAGTACTGCTGAAGCCTAGCTTGAAGGATTTTGAGCATAACCTTAATAGCATGGGAAGTGAGCACAAGTGCCTGGTAGTTTGAACATTCTTTTGAACTCCTCTTCTTTGGAATTGGGATGAAAACTGGCGTTTTCCAGTCCTATGGCCACTGCTGGGTTTTCCAAATTTGCTGACACATTGAGTGCAGCACTTTAACAGCATCATCTTTTAGGATTTAAGTAGTTCAGCTGGAATTCCATCACCTCCACTAGTTTTGTTGGTAGTAATGCTTCCTAAGGCCCATTTGACTTTACATTCCAGGATGTCTGACTCTAGGTGAGTGATCACACCATCATGGTTTTCAGGTCATCAAGATCTTTTTTGTACAGTTCTTCTGTGTTTTCTTACCATGTCTTAATCTCTTCTGCTTCTGTTAGGTCCTTGCCATTTCCATCCTTTAACCTTCCCCTTCTTGCTGAAATGTACCTTTGATATTACTGAGATCATTCTGTTGTTTTTGAGGTTGCACCCAAGTACTGCATTTTGGACTTGATTATGAGGGCTACTCATTTCTTCTAAGGGATTCTTGCCCACAGTAGTAGATATAACGGTCATCTGAATTAAATTCACCCATTACTGTCCATTTTAGTTCACTGATTCCTAAAATGTCGATGTTTACACTTGCCATCTCCTGCTTGACCATGACCAATTTACCTTGATTCGTGGACTTAACATTCCAGGTTCCTATGAAATATTGTTCTTTAGAGCATGGGATTTTACTTTCACCACCAGACACATCCACAACTGAGTGTCGTTTCCGCTTTGGCCCAGCTGCCTCATTCATTCTGGAGCTATTAATCGCCCTCCACTCCTCCCCAGTAGCCTATTGGACACCTTCCATCCTGGGGGGCTCATCTTTTGGTGTCATATCTTTTTGCCTTTTTATACTGTTCATGGGGTTCTGGCGGCAAGAATCCTGGAGTGGTTTGCCATTCCCTCCTCCAGTGGACCACATCTGGTCAGAACTCTCCGCCATGACCCGTCCGTCTTGGATGGCTCTGTACAGCATGGCTCATAGCTTCACCGAGTTATGCAAGGGCCACGACAAGGCAGTGATCCATGAAGGGGAGAATTACCATATGATCCAGCAATTCTACTCCTAGGTATACACCCAAAAGAATTGAAAACAATGACTCAAACAGATGTTTGTATACTCTGTTCATAGCATTATTCATAATTGCCAAAGTGTGAAAACAACCCAGATGTCTATGAACTAATGAATGGATAAACAAATGTGGTATATACATACAATTGAGTGTTATTTAACCTTAAAAAGGAAATGAATTCTGATACAAGCTACAACATGGATGAACCTTGAAAACATGCTAAATGAAATAAGCCAGACACAAAAGGACAAAAATTGTATGATTCCACCTATATGAGGTATCTAGAATATGTGAACTCATAGAGACAGAAAGCAGATTAGAAGTTACCAGGGGCTGAGAAGAGGAGGAAATTGGGGGATTATTGTTTAATGGTACAGAGTTTTTGAGAGGATGAAAAAGTTCTGGATGGACAATGTTGATGGTTGCAAAATAATCTTAGTGTACTTATTGCCAAGACATTGTACATTAAAATGGTTAATAGTTAAGTTTAATGTTTTGTATATTTCACAACATTTTTTTAAAAGGAAAAATTAACTATTTTAAAGTATGTGCTTTTCAAAGTATGAGTTTAAAGGAAGTAAATTTTTGGAAGCAGTGAACTCTGTGTTTTTTCCCTCCAAAAGAGAAGTAGGAAGACCTATTCATTTATTAATATAATTACTGAATGCTCACCCTCTGTCTTCAGTAGACTTGGTATCTGAAACACACGATATTGTCTAGTCCTCAAGAAGCTTACAGGCCTGCTGGGGAGATGGCATCCACACATGATATAATTAAATTGTAACATATCATTATAAAGGATGTTACATGGCAGTTTATAATTGTGATCTTTCAATTTTCCTTTTCTCTTGAATTATACATTCTTCTTCTCTTTTGATATACTCTTTTTACTCTCTCATACTTGACTATCTTCAAAAATTATCAGGTTTTTCCCCCAGTCTTGAAACCTATCCCAAGTCTGCCTGTGTATAATATAGAAACCTCATCCTTAAAAAATTCAAAACTGGACCCAATCTCTCAGTATGTTGTTAAGCTCAGTAGATGATCTCACCACATATTTTGTCTTCTTAAGTTAAAAATCTGTATCATTTGTATATTTGGACTAAACAGTTTGGTGAGGAGTTGGATGTGGTTGGAATGCACTTAGGTAGGCTAATACCCATATCAGATGGCTACATGAGGTGGTTACATGACTATATCACTTTGCATATAGTTTAATTTGTTCCTATTTTCTATCTTATTGAAAAAGTTAAACTTTTTACTGTTTCAGATAAAGAACCATAACTCTGTTTCAAATTTTTGCATGTATGTTAAACATTCTGATAATTAGAAAATTTCCTAGAAATTGGAGGTATAGTGTCAAGGTGAAATGAACTCACCTATAATTGCTCAAGTAAATCTGTTTGTTATTATCCTATGAACTTCACTGCAACTGAAAATGCTTTAATTGACCTGTTTTAGAACTTTTATGTAGATATTACATCCAAAACCAACTCATTATCTCCTTACTACTCTTATAACATCCCAAGGAAACCCTATCACAGTGTTTCTCACATTGTATTGTGATTATGGATTATATGCCTGTCTTTTCAAGAATGACCCTTAAACATTTATTCTGTATTGGACCAGCATTAGCAGCAAAATACAAAACCACTCAGACCATCTATGCTGACTCTATACTTCCTTTCTTTTTACATTTAATTTTTTTAATAATTAAATTGATTCATTTTTAATTGAAAAATAATTGCTTTACAATATTGGGTAGGTTTCTGCCAAACATCAACATGTGATTCTCTACTTTTGATTGTCAGGGTAAGTAGGTAGACTTTGTGCAGGGTAGGTTTTAAGGGAGCTTCCTCAAAATAAGGACTGGCAAATGATAGATTATATTTGCTATTGGTCTTAGGGTCAATATTAATGAAGACAGTAGAGAACAAGATTGGGGGAGCATCCTAGCAAGTAGCAGTTTGGATTAATTTTGGAGACAAGAAGCCACATGTAGCAAGCAGGATGAATTTAAAGAAGTCCAGACAAGATGGATCGTAACCATGAACATGTACAGAAAAAAGCTTTTGAGTTTTCTGCAGATACGGGTAATGGTACTAAAAGATGAGAACGGGGCAGAATTTCCTACCTGCATTGTGTCCCCAAGTGATGATAACTTGTTGGAAAGCCTTGCTCTGTTCTTTGGTGGTTGCAAGTTATAGGATCCAGTCATTTTGCCTCGGTGATGTGTGATGCCATAGGTGTGTCTTGATGACTATTTATGAGGGCCATGTGATTGTTGGTCTGTGGTTGATGGGTGTTGACTATGTGGAATTAAGACTTGAAGGTCTCTGAAAAAGCCTCTACAAATTTAGCACAAGAGTCATTATCTCAGGCTTCCCTGGTGGTTGAGTGATTAAGAATTCACCTGCCAATGCAGAGGACACAGGTGCAATGCCTGGTCCGGGAAGATACCACATGCCACGGAGCAACAAAGCCCATGTGCCACAACTACTGAGCCAGTGCTCTAGAGCCCACGAGCCACAACTACTGGACTTGCGAACCTAGAGCAGTGCTCCGCAATGCTAAGCCAAGGCAACAAGAAGCCCACACACCGCAACTGGAGACCGCCCCTGCTGGCCGTAACCAGAGAAAGCCTGCATGCAGCAACGAAGACCCAGCGCACCCAAAAATAAATAATCTAAAAAAAAAAAGGAAAAATTCCTTCTCTCCATTCTGATACCTACGGTTAGGCGGTTCACTCTTATAGGCAGTGTAGCATAGCCATCGGAGAAGGCAATGGCACCCCACTCCAGTACTCTTGCCTGGAAAATCCCATGGACGGAGGAGCCTGGTAGGCTCCAGTCCATGGGGTCGCTAAGAGTGGGGCACGACTAAGTGACTTCACTTTCACTTTTCACCTTCCTGCACTGGAGAAGGAAATGGCAACCCACTCCAGTGTTCTTGCCTGGAGAATCCCAGGGATGGGAGAGCCTGGTGGGCTGCTGTCTATGGGGTTGCATGGAGTCGGACATGACTGAAGCAACTTAGCAGCAGCAGCAGCAGCATAGCCATTGTCATAAAATTAAGAAAATTGTCCAACACAGGATATGAATTGTCTCATTCTCATGAATGAATTCATATGTTTAGTAATGTATAGTTCTGGGAGGGAATAGGTTGATTATGAAGTCTATTAAGTGATGGGTTCCTGGGAACTATAGGGGATTGGAATGGGGTGTTCCAGTGACCTGCTGTGGCATAACCACTACAACCTTAGTGATATAAATGAAGAACCATCTTATTATGTTTCTGTGGGTCAGGATTTCAGAGCAGAGCAAGGACACTTGTCTCACTTAGCTTACTGATGCTTGGACCCTCATCTGGAAAGACTGGAAAGGGTGTTCAGTTCAGTCGCTCAGTCGTGTCCGACTCTTTGAGACCCCATGAACCACAGCACGCCAGGCTTCCCTGTCCATCACCAACTCCCGGAGTCCACCCAAACCCATGTCCATTGTGTCAGTGATGCCATCCAACCATCTCATCCTCTGTCGTCCCCTTCTCCTCCCGCCTTCAATCTTTCCCAGCATCAGGGTCTTTTCAAATGAGTCAGCTCTCCGCATCAGGTGGCCAAAGTATTGCAGTTTCAGCTTCAACATCAGTCCTTCCAATAAACATTCAGGACTGATCTCCTTTAGGATGGACTGGTTGGATCTCCTTGAAGTCCAAGGGACTCTCAAGAATCTTCTCCAACACCACAGTTCAAAAGCATCAATTCTTCAGCACTCAGCTTTCTTTATAGTCCAACTGTCACATCCATACATGACCACTGGAAAAACCATATCCTTGACGAAACGGACCTTTGTTGGCAAAGTAATGTCTCTGCTTTTCAATATGCTGTCTAGGTTGGTAATAACTTTCCTTCCAAGGAGCAAGCATCTTTTAATTTCATGGCTGCAGTCACCATCTGCAGTGATTTTGGAGCCCAGAAAAATAAGTCAGCCACTGTTTCCACTGTTTCCCCATCTATTTGCCATGAAGTGATGGGACTGGATGCCATGGTCTTAGTTTTCTGAATGTTGAGCTTTAAGCCAACTTTTCACTCTCCTCTTTCACTTTCATCAAGAGGCTCTTTAGTTCTGCCATAAGGGTGGTGTCATCTGCATATCTGAGGTTACTTTTATTTCTCCCGGCAATCTTGACTCCAGCTTGTGCTTCTTCCAGCCCAGCGTTTCTCATGATGTACTCTGCATATAAGTTAAATAAGCAGAGTGACAATATACAGCCTTGACATACTCCTTTTCCTATTTGGAACCAGTCTGTTGTTCCATGTCCAGTTCTAACTGTTGCTTCCTAACCTGCATATAGGTTTCTCAAGAGGCAGTTCAGGTGGTCTGGTATTCCCACATCTTTCAGAATTTTCCACAGGAAAGGCTGCTGCTGCTGCAGCTGCTAAGTCGCTTCAGTTGTGTCTGACTCTTAGCGACCTCATGGACTGCAGCCTACCAGGCTCCTCCGTCCATGGGATTTTCCAGGCAAGAGTACTGGAGTGGGGTGCCATTGCCTTCTCCACAGGAAAGGCAGAGGGTAACACAAATGTCTTGGTGGTGGTGGTTTAGTTGCTCAGCTATGTCCAACTCTTGCAA
Organism: Bos grunniens; assembly: GCF_055505025.1. Classification (NCBI taxonomy): domain Eukaryota; kingdom Metazoa; phylum Chordata; class Mammalia; order Artiodactyla; family Bovidae; genus Bos; species Bos grunniens. Next base: position 51,038,157 of record NC_141183.1, on the reverse strand, counting down.
CCCCGTGGACTGTAGCCGACCAGGCTCTTCTGTCCCTGGGAATCTCCATGCAAGAATACTCAAGTGGGTTGCCATTTCCATCTCCAGGGGATCTTCCTGACCCAGGAATGGAGTCCAGGTCTCCTCCATTGCAGGCAGATTCTTTATCAGCTGAGCTATGAGGGAAGCCCAACTCACGTCTTAGGATTGACAAATCATGTGGAGGTTTCTTCACGGAAACAACTGATACCTGAACAGGGATGACTCAAAGGCTGCATTCAGCTGGGACTGTTGACCAGGAGTGCTTACATGTAGCCTCTCCATGTGGCTTGGGCTTACTCAGAGAACAGTTGCCTCAGAGTAGTTCATCTTTTTACAAGCTGGCTCAGGAATCCAGGAGTATTCCAGAGAAGAAGGTAGACTCTATGTGGCCTTTTCTGGCCTAGCATCACTTCTGCTGTACTCCATTTATTGAAGCAGATATAAGCCAATCAGATTCAAAAGCAAGGTACTTGGACGCCCCCTCCAACATCTCAATGAAGGGAGATACTGCAAGTTAAAAAGGGTTACAGAGTCTTCTCTAGCTGTACAGTGGTTAAGATTTGGGGCTTCCAACACAGAGGGCATGGGTTCAACCCCTGGCTGGGGAATTAAGAGTCCACATTCTGCAGGGTTCAGCCAAAGAAGAAAAAAAAAGTTACAATGTGTATTGCCTCTTAGAATTCTCAGGATTTTTGGACCAAGTTCCTGTTTCATATAGCTCTGTAGAGTGGAAGGCTTTCTGCCAAATTTGAGGCTACCAGTAGTCAAGGCTTAAAGGAGATTTGGTGGACTGTGGGGATAACCTTGTGATACAAAGGACCTCGTCCACCCAAATGTATAGGTGGCCATGACAGCTTAGCAGGCCTCCTCTGTATTCTATCCTTCTGTAGCCAGGAGTGCATGATTCAAGATCTTCTTCTGGCTCTGCTGGTCATAGATCATTACTGTCTTCTTGCTGACACACAAATCTGATTCTTTTACTACCTTACAATCTTTTAGGGATTCCCTATCATCTCTAAGATAAAGTCCAAGGTCATCAGCATCACTTTAGCACCTTCATGATCTGACCTTGACCATTGAAAACTCAGATGCTATGCTATCATCCAAAATATGAAAGGCAGCATTTATATAATTATTGAGTTCAAATACCAGCTCTGCTGGGACTCATTAATTTTCTAGAGTACAACCGAAAGGCTTTCTTCCTTCAATTGAGGGCAGACTGCAACAAAAATGGCCTAGTTTTACCACTTTCTCCTCTGTTCAGCCAGTTCACAAGGGCCTGCAAATGGATTCCAATTCTGGAATTAGCACCTTAAGGTAAGAATTGATTGTTGATATGAAATTAAAATAACTGGGTATTTGCATTCTTTTACTTGCCACTTCTGGTAACCCTATTTAAGGCCAACCACAGCTTTCCTCGGTTCATTGATTACAGAGTAAATACTGGTGTAGACTGAGAAGAGGACTAAGTGTGTTTGTTTCCTTCTTTCTTACCAAACTATTTAACCTTTTAACATTGACATACCGAGGTGAACTGGAAGAGCCACTTCCAATTCTTTTAGCTCTTAAGTGTCAGCACATTATTATCATCGTTGTTTTCAGGTTTTACATTGCTATAGCATGACTATGAGACCGACAGTGTCACTAATTACGACAATTTCCTTAAACTAGAGCAGAAAGATGTTGCATGAAGTTCTTGAAATCTAAGACACGGGAAATTAAGTTACATAAGTTAGCAGATGTTCAGGCTGAGGATGGAAGAGCGCTGTAACAACAACTCTCAATTATTTCTCCCCTGAGGCTGGGACTAGAACTACGGGAGAAAGTTGAAATCTTCCTTTCTGTTTTACCAGTAAGTCATATCACGGCCAACACTTAGCCCTTTTTCTCTCACCACTATTTGTAATTCCATAATCAGGCTAACCGCCCCACCAGATTTTTCTAAAGTGGTTCTTTTTGTTTTCTGTGTTTTTTTTTTTTTTTTCCCGGTAAATTTCATGAGGAAAAAGAAACAGTAAAGTTCAAACAGTGCAAATGGTTACACAACGCAAGTCTCCCTTTCATCCTGATCCCTAGTTCTAGGCCGAAGGTTCCTAACTCGATTTAGGAACCGGAGCCGAAGGGAATGTTTCCAGAGCAATGTGAATTCTCTGAACGTGCGATCTTCAGTGGACTGATAATTATCATCCAAACTTTTGCCTGCACCTCGAAAAGGTCCTAGAACTCCCGAAGAAGGACTGGCTGAAAGGAGAGATGAAGCTGGAGACTCGGCAGCAGCTGGTAAAAACCTGTCATAACTCGTCCCAGCGAAAAAAAGTCCCCCCTCAACCACCCAGCCCCGGTCCCCATGGAAAAACTCTGTTCCCCGTGGGCGGGATCTTTCCTTCCCGAGTCGCCTGCCGCATTCCTGCCCTCCGGCGTGTCGGCGTGCGCTGACGTCACGACGCCGCGCGCGCGCAGTCCCGCCCCTGCAGAGCTCGGTGCTGGGACGGAGCCCGGGGTGCTCGCAGACCCGGAATGTGAGGCCTCGGCGCGGCTGGCCCCGTTTCTCTGGCGAGCTCTCCCCGCAGGGTCTGCGCCCGCCGCCCGCAGCTCAGCCGGGAGGAGTCAGGGCGGCCGCGCCCTTCTGCCGTGTGCCCGCGTGGCCGCCGCCGCCGCCGCCCCTCGGAATCCTCCGGGGCCGCTGAGGAGTTCGCTACGGAGGGAGGCGGGGGCCTTCGGGAGGAGGAGGCGGAGGAGGCGGAGGAGGCGGAGAGAAGGAAGATGGCGGCCGTGGAGCTCGAGTGGATCCCAGAGACTCTCTATAACACCGCCATCTCCGCTGTGGTGGATAACTACATCCGCTCTCGCCGCGACATCCGCTCCTTGCCGGAGAACATCCAGTTCGACGTGTACTACAAGGTACGGGCCGTGGACCCGCTCTTCCCGCCGCAGCCCCTGGGGCCGCACCCCCTTCCACGTCCGCGAACCCCCGCGTTTAACCCCTCACCCCTCGTAGTGGGATCGGCGCCCCGAGACCTCTGGGGCGGTGCCGGGCTGTCCGGTGTAGAAACGCTCCATCTGCTATCTTCTGTGTCTCAAACTCTCGTGCCTTGATGGATGGGATGCCTCTTCGCAGTGAGACTTTCCCCCCTCGGCTTTTGGTGTTCCCTCGTACCTCGGGGCCCCTTTGGGGTAGGCCTCTTTTGCTTGGACTTCCTCTATTGCGCCCTTGTCCCACTCAGCCCTTGGCTTCCAGCCTGTGACTTCGGGAATATTTTCTGCCCTCTCTTCCCCAATTAAGTGTCAGCATCAGCTGGACTTTTGTTTTGCTCTTTCCCCCTCCTTTCTGCCTTCTCCTCTCGCCTCCCTCCTTTGCAAGTATTTTTCTTTTCTTGCTTCGTGTCACCTTTCTCGTCGGTCATTGGGAAGAAGTTGGGGAATTATTGGAAGTAATGGTGTGCCTTATTCGCGTATCCTTTGAAGCTGTGGTTTTTGTTTATATTGATCCTTGCGGTTGAATAGGCGGTTTTATTAATACGAGAATGGTGATAAACTACCTGAAAGGAAGAAAGTCTTTCTTTTTAAAAAAACAAAAAACACTTGAGAATTTAAATCATGTTCCTGTAGTTGAAAGTTGTAATCTTGCAGCATTCCTAAATCGCTCCCCCTCAAAAATCTGAACAAAAAGCCTCCAAGTTCAGTCTCCAAGGAGGTTCAAGGGTAAGTGTCTTTAGACGTGGACAGTCTTGCAGTGTTTAGAGAGGGAGGAGAACTTTATGGACTCGGAGCCTCCCTTTTCCTCTCCCCCCACATTTGAATGTGAACAGTGGCCTTATTATTCAGTCCTCTTTGCCTTGAATCGGCGTGGATATCTCCTCGTCTCCAGTAGCCACCCACGCAGAATTTGACCAGAAGTAAAAGTATGATTTATTTTTTAGATCTAAACACTTCCTCTTGATTTGTAAGTTGGCTGGAACATTGTAAACTAAGATTTAACAGATGTGTATGTTCTTACATATATATGGTGTTTTATGGCAGTTGTTTCACTGGGAAGATTGCCCGCTTTCTCCACCCCAGAATATTTTTTCAGAAAGCTGCTGACTTGCTACATTCTATCTACTAAATCCAGCTGCTTTACACCAGTTTAACAATTTTTACCCCCTAGATATTTGGAGAATATTCATTTTGGTCATTTATATTATTATTTGGGGGGGGGGTGGTTAAGGAAAAATCTCCCTTTATTCCAGATCCCTTTGATACATTGATTTGCTTTTGTGTGTGTCTAAGGAAGTTTTGTGTATTTAAAATGTATTCCTCGCAGGAAGGATGAGTTAAGAGTTCTTTCCCAGCCTGGGAAACTGCAACTTTGTGTGTATGCTAACTGTATCCATTTTATTAAATCCTATGTTGTAACCTTTTACACTTTTTAGAGAAAATCATTGGAAATTTAATCAAAGTACATTCATTGGTTGAATTTCTTCAAAGTACTTGGATATCTTTCTAGTAACTTTCATTTCTAATTGAAGCTTTTCATTTGAGCATTATTAATAGTGAATGAACAGATGGTGCTTTTGGCCACATTTTGTGTTTCATATAGCCCACAGAGTTTTAATATGGCGTCTTTTGGGTACACTTTTTATTCCTTAATAGTTGTCTGCCTGTTGGGAATGTGGAAAGGAAGGTATTTAACATATGCCTGAAACTGTAAGTGCTCTTACACAGTTATTTTAAGCCTCACAATTAACCTAAATTAGGGTATTAACTTGTTTTATAAGTGAGAAAGTGAAGTAATTTAGTCAGGGTCTCATATCCAGTATGGAGAAAGCAGTGGCACCCCACTCCAGTACTCTTGCCTGGAAAATCCCATGGACGGAGGAGCCTTGGTGGGCTGCAGTCCATGGGGTTGCTAGGAGTCAGACACAGCTGAGCAACTTCACTTTCACTTTTCACTTTCATGCATTGGAGGAGGAAATGGCATCCCACTCCAGTGTTTTTGCCTGGAGAATCCCAGGGATGGGGGAGCCTGGTGGGCTGCCGTCTATGGGGTCGCACAGAGTCGGACATGACTGAAGCGACTTAGCAGCAGCAGCATACCCAGTATTCTCTTTACCTTGCTTTCTTGCTTACTGTTGAGTGTTTCCAGTTTTCTCCAGTTTATAGTTTCCAAGGAGAACCCATAATCAGATCCCTCCAGTTGCCCCAACTTCCATCAATAGGCATAGTCACAGACAAAATTATAGTGTTTGTGCATCAAAAATTCCCCCATCCTGATTCACTGTAGTTCACTGTCACTCGGTTAGTTTTTGTCGGTAGCTTCAGGTGCAGCTTTAGAAAATGGGGTTATGGAATAAACAGGAGATGAAGAAGCAGGTGTGCTGACTGCTCCTAAGAAGGGAAGGGAGAGAGAGGGATGATCTGTAGAAGGGTAAAATGTGAAAGTTGTTAAAGTTTAAGGATGGAAGATGTTAAAATATACTTCTTGTCTGAATGACAGACACCAAAACAGAGTGAGAGGTTGAATATACAAGTGAGGCAGGAAATAAGTTATGGAGCAGAGACCCTGAATAGAGACACTAATTGAATGAGCTTTGCCCCTTCTTTCACCATCCATAAATTAAGGTACCAGTCTTACATTGGAGTTGGGGAAGACTACTTCTTCCTCTAAGATCAGATGGAAAGAGGTAAAGACATGAAGTATAACATAAGTAAGATTGCGAAGAATGGTTGTAAGGAATTAGGATAAGATCGCTTGCTGGCAGTAAGGGACAGGAGTGGCGGCTTTTATGTAGAAAGGCTAAACAGAAGTTGGAATGGCTGCTAAGGTGTATATGTTTTTTAAAAAATTGACAGAAGATATAGATGGTTCAATAAAACAGTACTGAATAATGTCTCTGACTCAGATCGATGTTTTGCTAAGGGCACTCAACGATTTGGGAACAGAAGTAGATAAAGCGAATAGAAAGAATTGTGAAATTATATACCAAGTAAAAGCAAATAGAGTGAAGGTCTGGGTTCCTCAAAGATGAAGTTTGTGATCTTTTTATTGTAACTGCTGAATGGTCTGTTTTGTATCCTGTTCCAGTGACAGAATTTGCCATAGAGTTAACTTTTGACCAGGTGAAGTGTCTCAGTAATGTGTTTTATTTTTTGTTTTCAGTCTTTAACTTAGTAATTTGGGGGTTTTAAAAATTATTATTTTAAGTCTTCTGCTAAAAAACATATGAATGAATTCCTGATTTAGTATTAGAATTGTATTTTTTCTTCATTTTTTGTGTTTATTTCTATTCTTAGTTATCTTCACTCTCAACTAATATTCTCATAATCTTTTTAAATTGGCTGGTAACAAATTGCAAAAAAATTTCTTGCAACATATTTGACAACCAAAGAGTTAATGTTTTTTCACATTAGAAAGCTCTTAGGATTAATAAATTGAGAACAGGAAATTCTCTGGTGATCCATTAGTTGGGATTCTGCACTTTCACAGTCAAGGACCAAGGTTTGATCCCTGGTTGGGGAATCTCCAAGCCCTATGGTGTGGCCAAAGATAAATAAAAAAATAGCAAAAACTTTAGTGGGAGTGGGGCATAAAAGAACATAAATCGGCAGCCACACCCTGTATATGGATGGAAAGGTAATGTGTTATAAATTTGTCAGCTCATGTCAGTTTAAGCTTTGAATTTATTGCAAGTTGAATCAGAATCTCAGGATTTTACTAGGTATAGGAAACTTATTAAATATGATGCTTACATGGAGGAATTAATTACCTGAGAATAAATGAGCCAAGGAAAATGTTAAATGTACAACATTCAGGATAGTCAAGTATATTAGAAGACCATATTTATTTTAAAACAATACAGTATTGGAAAAAGAAGAGCAGAGAAGGAAATTGATTTCTAGGACATAGTAGACAGTCTACATGGAAGCTAAAGCATATATAAGAATTTGTTTATGTACTAAAGTTACAGGGCAATGCTGTATTTAAACAGTTGGGAGGAAGCTGGTTATCTGGGAGGAGTGTTGGACCTCTACTTAACACTTTACACCAAAATGAATTCCAAGCAAATTAAAGATTTAAATATGGCAAATGATATCTTAAAAGCACCAAAATAAATTACTGGGTCAGTATCTTACAGTGGGAATGACTGAAATTCTTCTTTAAAGAAATTATTTTTAAAGTAATTTACAAATTTAAAAAGTGTCAAATGTTACAAAAATGAGTAATGTAGAATGTGAAGTCCTCTGTTATTCATCTTGCCAACGCTGTAATACTGTCCTGGCTTAGCGAAGGCTTCTCTAAGCATGAAACCAAAACCCAGGATGAAAAAAAGAAATGGATTCTGTTGAATACATTAAAAATTAGGGGGGAAATTGAAAGCACATTTTTTTAAAAAGACTATGCAAATGAGCATAGAGACAGCATATTAAAAAGCAGAGACATTATTTTGCCAACAAAAGTCCTAGAGTCAAAGCTATGGGTTTTCAAGTAGTTGTGTTTAGATGTGAGAGTTGGACTATAAAGAAAGTTGAGCGCTGAAGAATTGATGCTTTTGAACTGTGGTGTTGGAGAAGATTCTTGAGAGTCCCTTGGACTGCAAGGAGATCCAACCAGTTCATCTTAAAGGAGATCAGTCCTGAATGTTTATTGGAAGGACTGATGTTGAAGCTGAAACTGCAATACTTCCGCCACCTGATGCGGAGAGCTGACTCATTTGAAAAGACCCTGATGCTGGGAAAGATTGAAGGCGGGAGGAGAAGGGGACGACAGAGGATGAGATGGTTGGATGGCATCACCGACTCAAAGGACATGAGTTTGAGCAAGCTCCAGTAGTTGGTCATGGACAGGGAGGCCTGGCGTGTTGCAGTCCATGGGGTCGCAAAGAGTCAGACATTGAGGAACTGAACTGAACTGAATTGATGCAAATGACATTTGTCAGGTAATGAATTTCCTAATACAGAAAGATCTGATGTTCACCAGTATATAAAGTACAACCAGCTGATTTCCAGAAGACCTGAAGAGCTAGCTCACAGAACACGAAAATATGAATGGCTAATAAACAACAAATGAAATGCAAATTAAAGTGCAATGTCAAGCCAAGTCAATCATGAAGAAGAAATCTGGAGAACTTACACCATCATATGGAGCTGTAACAGATAGGATAATATGGGATTGCCATATAAATAGACAAATAGCCCAGTGGAAGAGTTCAGTCCAGTAACAGACTGACACATGTACTGTCACCTGGTTTATGACAAAGGTGACATAGTGGTACAATGGGGAAAGGAAGATCAAATAAATAGTGTTGGTTCGTTGGATATCCATGTAGAGGGAGAAAGATCATGATCTTATACACAATTACCATTTTTGGTGGATTGCTGATCTAAATGTGGAAAACAGTGTTTTAGGAAAAAGTGTTCACTGTGTCAGCAAAAATATAATAAATAGGATACAAAAAATGAGCTAAATGTAAAAGGTAATTTGGTATATTGGCCTATTTTAAGATTAAGAACATCTGTTTATTAAAAGATACCATTAAAAGAGTGAAAAGCGAAGCCACAGAGTGGGAGGAAATATTTGCAGCACATAGTATCTCATAAAAGATTCATCTTGCATCTAAAAGACTAGAAATAAACAAGAAATAGCTAATTCTTTTAAATGAGAAAATAATTTCAATAGACATCCAAAAAGAGGACATTCAAAGGTCCAGTGAAACATTTTGGAAAGATGCTCAACCTCATTTTGTCTTCAGGGCAATTGCTGTTCTACTATACTCTCTTCAGAATGACTAAATGAAAAAGAAGTGTTGGTAAGGATATGGAGCAATCAGAACTCTCATAAACTGTTAGTGGAAGTGTTAATTGATATACCATTTTGGAAAACTCACATTGTCTACTATAAAGTGTGCGTGTGCGTGTATACACACACCGTATACCCCAGTAATTCCTCCTCACGATTATAACAGTAAGGTTCATAGCAACACTATTCATAATAACCAAAAAAATGGAAACTATCCCAATAGCCATCAGTAGGAGAATTATAAATTGTGAAATAGTCATGTAGAGGAATATTTTACAGTAAAATGAATGAATTGCAGTTGTGAAACCATATGGATATATCTCACAGGTGACATTAAGTGAAAGAAATCAGCAAAGGAGTATATACCAGAGGCTCCCAAACTTTCTCCCTTCACAGCACCTTTAGGTCAAAAGAAATACCTGACAGCTCTGTTAATTAAGTAGTTAGATATAAAAAACTGAATAATACTTAAGTCCTAAAAACACAAGAACCATTAAAAAAAATGAATAAACAGAAATTGAAAGAGTATTTTACTCCATTCTTAAATAAGCATGATTACTTACTACTGAAATGTGTGTATGTGTCAGACACTGTACAACTTCTCAGATCTTGAAATTGAATTGGAAACTACCATTCTTATTTTCTGTTACATGAGTTTTGCACGTTCCTTTTATCATGACAACCACCAAAAATGCTGCTTCACAAAGATAAGATGTCATTGAAAGAAATATAGCAGTCTAGTATTTGGCATGGTTTTATATAAATGTTGAATATTGTACCTTTCAAGTTTAAAATATCTTGCAGTGCCCCAGGGCATTTTGGTGCAGCTTGGAAAATGTGGATCTATAATGTGTGGTTCCATTTACATAAGGTTCAAAAACAGGCTTAAAAAATGAAAAGTGTTTTAAGTTTGGAGAGGTTGCCCTTGGCGGGTAGTGACAGTGCAGGGCGCGAAGGGAGATATCTGGGATTCTGATGGTGCTCGGTTTCGTTAATGTCATCTGCATGTTGGTATCTGGGCATGTTCACTTTGTGAAAATTTATTGAACTTTGCATTCTTTTATTTTTCTTTTTAAAATTATGTATTTTTATTGAAGTATAATTGATGTACAATATTATATATGTTACAGATATACAATATAGTGATTCACAATTTTCAAAGGTTATACTCCATTTATATTATTGTAAAATATTGGCTGTGTTCCCTGTGTTGTACAATATGTTCCTGTAGCTTATTTTATACGTAATAGTTTGTACTTCTTAGAGCTTTACATTTTAAATATAAGTTGTGCACTCATCTGTGTATATGTCATATATCAGTAAAAAGGTTTAAAAATTACCATTCCTCTTCACTTGCCAGATTAGCATGGTTTAATGATTCAAAAAACTCTTATCCTTTAATCTACAATACCATGAAATTTTCCTATAGGAATGCTTGTTGACTGTACAGGAAATTCTGTTCAGGAAAGTTAAGTACAGTATTGTTCATGGTGGCAAAAATTGAAAACAACTGTTTGCTCATCAATCAGGAATGGAATACTGTACATCATTTAGAAAGAATGAGAATGCTGGATATATTGGTGTAAAGAGTACACGGGGAGAATAAAAGCTTGTCACAAAGTAGTATGAATAACAATCATGTTTGTTGTTTTTAAATGAGCGAATATATGTGTACATTTGAGTACATGTTGAAAAAAAACCTAGAGGAACACGAAATTTCAGTAATATTTATTCAAGGGAAAGAATTGTAGTTGTTTTTAACTTTGTACATATATTCTCTGTATATTTTTATACTAGAATTTTTATGATTTATTTTATTGTATAAAAGAAGTAAAATTGAATTTTTAAGAATAACGTATCTGTCCCATGAAGTTGTACTAAGAGGGGAATAGCCTAAAAGCCGATACTCTAAAATATTAGTGTGACTAAGAAGTCAGATGGCACAGCAAAGAATCTGCCTGCAATGCAGGAGACCTGGGTTTGATCCTTGGGTCTTCTGTTTTCAGGGGTTTCCCTGATGGCTCAGGTGGTAAAGAATCTGCCTGCAATGTGGGAGACCCAGGTTCAAGCCCTGGGTCAGGAAGATCCCCTGGAGAGGGGAATGGCAACCCACTCCACTATTCTTGCCTTGAGAATTCCATGGACAGAGGAGCCTAGTGGGCTGTAGTCCATGGGTTCGCAAAGAGTCGGACTCGACTGAACGACTAAACACTTTTACTTTCACATAAGAAGTAGGTCAAGGTGATTGGTTTAAAAGAAAAATAAGTCAACTAATTAAGTAGTTAATTGGCCACATTAATTCACTAGTTAGCCACATCAAGAAATGTGAGAGAAAGCTCACATTCTCAAAACTAGGAATGAGAAAGTAAAAATAACCATGGATACAATGGAAAGGGGGAAGATAGTCTTTTAAGTTGTAGCATCATTCGCTTTAGATGTAGCATAGCTTATATGCATGCATGCTGAGTTGCTTCAGTTGTGTCTGATTCTGTGCAACCCCGTGGACTGTAGCCCACCAGGGTCCTCTGTCCATTGGATTCTCCAGGCAAGAATGCTGGAGTGGGTTGCCATTTCCTCTTACAGAGGATCTTTCCGACTAGGAAAGTACAAATAACCAAAGAGAAGTTGATAGACTAAAACCATAAAAGAAGTTAAATTATATTTTCCCCTTTGTCCACTTGCCTCCACAGCAGACAAAACTCCCACATTATTAAACTATCTTGGGTATAGTCAAAGAATAGTTGATACTATTGATACTTTTTTAAAGATTTATTTTTGTCTGTACTGAGTCTTCATTGCTGATTGTAGGACTTCTCTAGTTGCAGGGAGTGGGGGTTCCTCCTCAGTTGCCATCAAAGAGGTCAAAGAGCTTCTTACTGCGGTGGCTTCTCTTGTTGCGGAGCACTGGCTCTAGGATGCTTATGTCTGCGTATGAGCAAAGTTGCTTCAGTTGTGCCTGACTCTGTGTGACCTATGAACTGGAGTCTGTCGGGCTCCTCTGTCCATGGAATTCTCCAGGCAAGAATACTGGAATGGGTTGCCATGCCTTCCTCTGAGGGATCTTTCCGACCCAGAGATCGAACCAGAGTATCTTGCATCTCTTGTATTGGCATGCAGGTTCTTTACCACCGAGCCACCAGGGAAGCCCTGGTTTTCTCTTTTATAAGTTCCTTTCTATGTTTTCTAATTTAAAAAAAAAAAAAAAAGCATCTCTGCTGGAATCAAAGGAAACAATATTTGTTTCTATTTTTTGGCTACATGGCATATGGGATCTCAGTTCCCTTAGTTCCCTGATCAGGGATTAAACCCTTGCCCTGCAGTGAAAGGAAGGAGTCTTAACCACTGAATCACCACAGAAGTCCCCAAAACAAATGTTTTAAAGTTGACTATCTAGAATACAGAATGAGGTTTTTTGTTTTTAGGGTTTTTTCCCCTAATTTTTAAAAAATTGCAGTGTAGTTAATTTACAGTGTTTCAAGTGCAGGGCATGACATCTCATATAGAGACAGAATGTTTTCTTATAGCCATGGACTGTAGCCTGCCAGGCTGCTCTGTCCATGGGATTCTCCAGGCAAGAATACTCAAGTGGGTTGCCATTTCCTCCTCCAGTGGATCTTCCCGACCCAGGGATTGAACCTGGGTCTCCCACATTGCAGGCAGATTCCTTACCATCTGAACTACCAGGGAAGCCCCTCTTAAAACCATACTGTCTTCTTTCTACTGCCTCATGGATACACTCCTGATTTTCACCAAGGTTGGTAGTGATGCTTTAAGAAGAGAAGTCAAGAAACTTCTTACCTACATACAGAGATCCCTGATACCTATTTGGTTATATATGACTGGTTATCATTGTTGGCTAGATTTTTCATCTAACTAGACTTTTGGGGCTTCCCTCATTGCTCAGTTGGTAGAGAATCTGCCTGCAGTGCAGGAGACCCTGGTTCGATTCCTGGGTTGGAGAGATCCACTGGAGAAGGGATAGGCTACCTACTCCAGGATTCTTGGACTTCTCTTGTGGCTCAGCTGGTAAAGAATCCGCCTGCAATGCAGGAGACCTGGGTTCAATCCATGGGTTGGGAAGATCCACTGGAGAAGGGAAAGGCTACTCCAGTATTCTGGCCTGGAGATTCCATGGTCTGTATATTCCATGGGGTCCCAAAGAGTTGGACACGACTGAGCGACCTTCACTTTCAGTTTCAGACTTTTGTTTTGACTTTCCATTTGTATCATGATAGCATCTTCCACCATTAACACAATCATGTTATCTTGAAAATGTTCCACTGACCCACCAAATGAGAGAATTAGAGAATATGGGTTCTAGACGTAAGTTCATTCTTAGAATGATTGGGGGAAAAACTCTTTTAATTTCTCTTTTAATGGATGGTGAATCTAGTATCATATATGTGGACAGTATATTTAAAGTTAGGAAAGGGTTACGTTCCCATTTGAGAGTTAACTATTCCTTGTACTTTAAATAATGTGAATATGTCTACTTAGCTCACTTATCAGTAAACAGAGCACTTTGCCCTGCAAGATGCAAATAATCATATGTTGGTCAGTTGTATATATATATTTTTTAAGTATAATGGAACCAATGAGTGTGGAGCAGCTGAGAAAATGTTATAAAAAGCAACAATAAATTTGTTTACTTGGCTGCATCAGGTCTTAGTGGCAGCACGTGGGATTTTCTTTGTATCCTGTGGACTCTTTCGTTGAGCTTCACGGACTCAATGGCTGTAGCTCATGGACTTAGTTGCTCTGAGGCACGTGGGATCTTAGTTCCCTGACTGGGAATCGAACCCACCTCATCTGTATTGTAAGGTGGATTCTTAACCCCTGGACCACCAGGGAAATCCCATAAGAAGTAAGAAATTTAAATGTTGGTTTACCTCCAGAAGAAAGCATTTCTTTTTTAATTAAATGTGCATTATATTAAGATACTTCTATAGTACTTGCTTTAATCCATGAATGTATAATCTGAGATCACAGTGCACTCAAGCAACAGGTAAAGGACATTACATGTAATATACAGTGTAATGTGAAAATAGAATAAGGAAATTTATATTCCAAAGTGAATTTATTTAGAGCTAAATTTCAAATGAACTTTGAGATTAGAGAACAAGAATAAATGTATCTTACATGTGTTGAACAAAACAAAATATTGCTACTTTTATTTATCTTAGAGGTAAAGGATGTTACTTGTTTAGCGGTAATGGATGCATTATTTTTAGAAAACGTTTTATTATGGAAAAATTAAACACAAAAGTAGATGGAATAGAATAATGGATCTCCATGTGTCCATCACTGAGCTTCAACAGTTACCAATTCTTGGCCAGTTTTACTGCTGAATCTATTTTCTCCAATCCCCTTTCATATAGTATTTGGAAGCACATCATTTAATTTCATCTGTAAATGTCTTAGTTGTCATCATACTATTATAACACCAAAGAAAAATTAATAGTAATTCTTTATTAAATTGCCAGTCATTCAAATTTTCGGTTTTTAAGTGTCAAATATGTATATAGTTTTACAGTTTGTTTGGATCAGAATCCAGGTAAGATCTGTGCCTTGGGTGTTGGCTGATATATCTCTTAAGGCTCTGTTGGTCTGTAGATTCCCTATCCATCTGTTTTCTTATCTTTGCAACTTATTTCTTGAAGAAACAGGATCCGTTTTCCTATAGACTCTACAGAGTTTCCTTTGGTTGTGAGATTCCAGTGATAGACCTCTAAAACATTTTCATCATCCCTTGTAGGTGTTTCAGCCTTTTTGCTTGTGAATACTTCATAGGTTTCACTGGTTTCAGACCAGTTTTTAAAGCCAAATTCAGGATTGGGGGGCTGTAGATTATCTAGGTAGTATGAATTTGGACTGCATACTTACAAATGTCCTAGGCTGGTTTTAGTTTTTCACAGCAGACTTTGCCAAGGCTGTGGGAGATGTTCTAGACTTTTATTCCTGGGTTTAGTGAGTCAGTTCAGTGCCAGATTCCTTTGCTTAAAAGGATCTGCTGCCCTTAATCCTTCCTATCTATCTGGTCATTGCACTCTGGTCCACAACCACTTGGAGCTATAAAACTATTCTGTTTTTCTTTTCAGCTGTTCTTGAGTTCATGTCTCCTTAATTTGGGGCAGCTGTGAAGTTTCTGCTCTTAATTTCAAACTCGGCTATTTATCCCCAAGTTGTTTTGTAATATTTTATCCAGCATTGCTCTGTTTGGAAAGAGGCTGCAAAGTTTCTGTTTGTCGGTGCTATCTGCCATATTGCTAGAAGTTTGACTCCCATTCCTTTTCAAACCTCTGCCAAAGTGCTTTCTTCATTGGTCTGGGTATTTTATTTGTGTTCCTAAAACACTGCCTGTCTGGGTTGTATAATCTGAACATCATTTATTTTCCTACCTGACAGCCTCTGAATTTTTTGAAATCACAGTTCTTTTTTTTTTTTTTTTTTTTAAATTTTGGCCACACTACATGACGCGTGGGATGTGGGAACTAAGACACGTGGGATCTTAGCTCCCCAGCTAGGGATCGAGCCCACGCTTCCCGCACCCCCTGCAGTGGAAGTGTAGAGTCTTAATCATTGGACCACCAGGGAAGTCCCTGAAATCACAAAACAGTTCTCACTGTCTTTGTATTCCAGTGGTGACCATAGTCACCACTATATTCTCCAAACCTAGGACAATTTGCCTTACACAAATGTTCGTGATATTTATGAAGTTAATTTTAAAAAGTAAGTAGAATGTTCCTAGCTATAATAATCTTGATTTTGATATGAAAATTACAAAGGTTAAACAGGTTCAGTAAGCTGAGAGTTTAATACAATGAATGCACCAGGTACTTGGTAAAAGATCAGATGTCAAATTAGGGAACACCTATTTTTGTCTATAAATTTAAGGAGCTATTACAATTTGTTCTTGATTTTTACATTCAGATACTAGCACCTTATGTTCTGCACTGTAGTTTATTAAGTTTGCATTCAGATTTGTTCTCAGAGTTTATTGTATGGGCACGGTGTGTCAGTACAGTAGAGGACAGGACTGGAGCCTAGCAGATGTCTCTTTAAGATGCTTACAGTCTGATTGAGGAGACAGTAAATAACTGTCAAATCAGGGTTTTTCCCTTAATAGGTTCATCAGATGAATTTGGGCAATTTCAATAAAAAATTATAGAATAGCAGTATTGAATACTTTATACTCTAAATGATAAGCTCCAGAGATAGAGAGTATGTTTTTAATTTTTTGTTTGTTTTTTTCCTCTAAGATTCTGAGTTCTACCCAGAGCAGATTGCTACCAGTTTGGATTTTGCATTCAGATAATACTGAATGTATGTCTGTTCCTAGGCATTGTGTTGGGCATTGAGAATATAGTGGTGAAAGTGGTCAGAGTGTAGAATGTAATGGAATGACATGTTTAACAAATTATCACTTAAGTGAATGTGTGTATGCCTGCCTTGGTGCACCTGTGGAAGAAAAATACGTGTTATGAGCAAATATAACAGGGAACAGAACTTAGTTTGGGGAGTCAAGGGAAGGTCTCGGAAAAAGTGAGGTGTTAGCTGAGACCAATAGGATGGTTACAAATTAACCAAATCAAGAATCATGGCATCAGTTTTCCCTGTGCAGGCAGCAGGTTTGTGTACAAAAAGTCAGGAGGTGGAATAAAAGAAAGTTAGTATGGCAGAAATGTGTAGGGGATCAGGGAGAAAGAATGGTGAAAGATGAGGTTTGAAAGCTAGTAGGACTTAGATGACTTTTAAAGACTCGTAGACCACATTAACAATTTTGGATTACGTATGCATTGAAGGTGCATGCTTTTAAACAGTAATGGCATGAAATGATTCACTTTTTCAGAAGTTCATTCTGCCTGCTATGTGGACATTGATTAGAGGAGAACAAGAACGGTAATGGAAAGACTCAGTTCAGTTCAGACGCTCAGTCATGTCTGACTCTTTGCAACCCCGTGGGCTCCAGTCCACTAATCCCGGAGCTTGCTCAAACTCGTGTCCATTGAGTTGGTGATGCCATCCAACCGTCTCATCCTCTGTCGTCCCCTTCTCCTGCCTTCAGTCTTTCCCAGCATCAGGGTCTTTTCCAGTGAGTCAGGTCTTCGCATCAGGTGGCCAAAGTATTGGAGCTTCAGCATCAGCCCTTCCAGTGAATATTCAGGACTGATTTCCTTTAGGATTGACTGGTTTGATGGAAAGACTAATTTTATGAAACATTTGCAGTAATCTGGTAAAAGATGTGAAATACAAATCCTGTACCATAGATGCTCAGGGATTATTGGACTGTTGCATCCTGCCTTCTCTCTTTTTTCCTTCTGCTTGGTGCTTCTACCATAAGCGCAATATCAGCAGTTCTTCAGTGACTGAAAGAGAGGGGTAACTGTTCCAAACATGAGTGAGATGCATGAGTTTCGTAGAGTATGTGTGGGTGAGTGTGTTTGTGACTTCATAGTTATTCTTAGACCATAGTTTTGGGCTGTTTCTTTTATGTCTTTTTCTAAACTTTTCTGAAGTTTTTGTTGTTGGGAATTAGCCTAGATTATTTTGTTTGCTTATTTGATATTAACGCTAAACTGTTCACTCAGCCTGGTAATTTTGGATTGGCTGAGAAAGCAGGTATGTCAGTTCAGAATGTCTTAGGCTAAGGAAGGCTTTCATCTCCATCTTTATCTTCCAAAGAGTTCTCTGGGTTTGAGGCTGTCTTGCATTACCCTTGCAATAGCTGCCCTCAGTTTTTATAGAAAAAATGTTTAGTGTCTGAAAGCCCTTGCTTCTGAAACATCACCAGGAGTTTCACCTCTTTATGTATTCAAGATATTAAATCCTACATAAGTGTGTTCCTAATATTTTACTTTTGTTATATTTTTAATTTTTGTTTACAGTATTTTATACTCATGGACATTTTCGGTGTTTATGAAATCACATATCTCTTCTTCCTTTATGATTTTACCTGTAGTATATAATGCTTTTAGAAGGGCAGTGTTACAAGGTAACTTTTAACATGGATGTTACTTAATTGTTTAATATTAATATTTAGAACTTTGATAAGACTGGGATTTATTTTTGTTCTATCAGGAGGTACCTTACTTTGTTTCTGCATTTTTATGCATTCTTTATTAACTATTTTTTTCTTTTAATGATTTTAAAATGCTCCCTTTATCAAATGTTAAGTTTTTATGTATACTAAGATCTGCTTTTGAACTCTGCATTTTGTTCCATTGATTGGTCTATCTTCATACTTGTACAATATTGTTTTAGTTGTATTTTTATTGTCTGTTTTCATATCTGTTGGGAGATAGTTTACATACTTCTAAAAAATAAATTTGTTCTTTCTTATTTTCTTTAAGGTATCAATAGCTAAAAGTAGTTGCTAGTCTATAACCTCCTTACTCAGTGGGTAGAGAATTTAATACTAAAATACATTATGTAATAATGAACTAAAATAAGTCAAATTTTAAAAAATCTGATGTAAGAATCATTATCAAAGAACCTAGAGCCTCAGTTTTCTTCTTAGCTCTACTCTATAAGATACATGAATCTATGAAGGGATTTGTCTTCTATTATTTCTATAAAAATGTTTTAAATTGCTTGTTTTATACTCTTTCTTACTTCCTGATATAATACCTTTGAAAAGTATTATAGTGTAAGTTATGAAGAACATGGATGTAAAGACAGACTGCCTGGAGCCAGATTGTCACCCTGCTTCTTCTTAATTGTATGATTTTGAGCAAGTTATTTAACTTTATATGCCTCAGTTTCCTTATCTGTGGAAGGACAGAATGAGTTGCTTAGGAAAAGTGCTTAGAACAGTACCTGGCACAGTAAATGCTGTTTATTTTGGATTGGTATTCAAAAGTCCTGTTCATATAATGTATAAATTTGCATTTGAGGGGAGAAGCCTGATAAGGTGTTTTGGTTTTTTTTTAACTGAAGTATGGCTGCTGTGCATGAAAAGATGATTGGATGATTTGAAACAGTTAAATCACTATTCTTTACCCCCAATTTAAATGTGGACCCATTTGTAGCTAGAAAAAGTGAACTGCTGAGAGATTAAAAAAAAAAAAAAAGCTTGTGTTTATCAATAGGCATACTTTTAATATATTTAAAATAGTAACTAAGCTTATGGCTTTCCTTCAAACACCTTTTGTTAGGAAATTTTCAGAATTAAAGGGATATTATGAGTTATAGAACATATAGTTTATAGAACATACAGTTTAATTGTTTTATTTGACTAGTGAAAGGCAAAAAAGTGGTATAACTTTCATTTCTTATATTTTACAAAAGAAATTCTAAGCATTAAGTTTACTAATGGGTTATTTTGATAAGAGACTAAGGTTTTTTTGTCCTAAACTCTTTTTGAAGTATGTATATGTATGTATTTTGTTAACTGCATTTTTCTGTCCCAAATCAGAAATTTATCATACTGGTAAGTCCCAAAATAGAGGTTTGATTATAGATTCTCAGCTTTATTTTTCCTGAGTTTTTCCTTTGTTGGTTAATCGTGAAGATGTATGTGATGGTAGTGAATTTTATCATATGCATTCCCAGAAGCTCTTTTATTTATTTTTACCACAGAAAACATAATCATGTCCAAAAATAGCAAGTTTTTCTTATGAAGGTTTATGGTTAATATGAGTACCCAACCACTGTGTTAAGGTAACATTTCTGCCTCCCCTTCCTGAGCATGTGGGAGGTAGTTCTTACCCTCTCTCCCCCCCCAGCAGTCATCACAATGGTTCACAGACGTCTTCGGGGCGGTGGGTGAGGGACGTGTGTGCTGTGATGAGTCTCGGTGGTTTTACGTGGCCTTCTCCTGGGAAGCATGGGCTCTGGAGCATGCAGGCTCAGTAGTCGTGGTGCGGGCTTAGTCGCCCTGTGGCATGTGGGATCTTGGTTCCCTGACCAGGGTTCGAACCTCATCCCCAGCATTGGAAGGAGGATTCCAACCACTGGAACACCAGGGAAGTCCCTGCAAAGTGGTCATTGTTGCATGGTAGTCCTGTATCTACCTAATAGGCAGTCTTCCCTAGTGGCTCAGACAGTAAAGAGTCTGCCTGCAAGGCAGGAGGCCAGGGTTTGATCCCTGGGTTGGAAAGATCCCCTGGAGAAGGGAATGGCAACCCACTCTAGTATTCTTGCCTGGAAATTCCCATGGATGGGGGAGCCGGGCGGGCCCCAATCTATGGAGTTGCAAAGAGTCAGACATGACTGAGCGACTAACACACACACACCCCCATACATCCCCCCACCAACACACACACACTCTCCACCACCATCATGACTAGTGATTTATCCCCGAGTTTGCTGGCTGAGTTTGTAGTATGTTTTCCCTGCGCCAAGTTAACTAGTCTATTTGGCAAATGAATTCAGGAGTATGTCCTCTTTCTGAAACCCATGTTTTTGTCAAATGAGTTAAGTGTTAAGTGCTTATAATGTAAAAAGTGAATTGATGGAGCAAAATCTCTGCCTTCCATAAGGCGCTGTATAGCAAATGCAAATTGAGTAACATATGGTGAAGTTGAGGCATGGGAAAGAGGGACAATAGTATTTTTTTTAACTGTGTGTATGTATTTTTTGGGATAAACATTTAATACATTTATTTAAATACTGTTTTAAATGGAAGTTTTAGAAAGTCAGGCAAAAGGAATAAATGAGTGACATGATTAGAAATTGTGCCAGACTGGATTGCTTTAGACACGATGTACTGTTAGTCTGCTTGTGAAGTTTCATGCCCAGTACTGATCTGAGATTCTTGTGTTCTGAAGTGCCTTTAATGGGGCATAGTGCCTAGTTCTGGCTTCTGAACATTATCTTTGCTATTATTTTGATAATTTTACTTTATCCAGTTTTAAGGAAAAAAGTTGTTTCTTGGCTATAACTGTTTTAATGTTTAATAGATAATTACAATATATAGGACTTTTTGTTACTTAGTGTTTACCAGATACTCTTTTATAAATATTAATATCTAGCTATTATGTGAATTACACAGATTTGTTAGTTTGGCATTACATTTCTCTTAGCATAAGCATCTTTTCTGATGTTACTGTGTAATTGTAACTTTGAGCAGTATTCATAATTCATGAAATATTAAGTCCATGAAATTATATTCATAAGTATTATTAAAGTAGAAATTGGCATTAAATTTTATTCAGTGATCTATTTTTTGTTTGTTTTTAATTTCAGCTATACCAACAGGGACGCTTGTGTCAATTGGGCAGTGAATTTTGTGAATTGGAAGTTTTTGGTAAAGTATTGAGAGCTTTGGATAAAAGGTAAATTCATTTTGTAACAATTGTGGTAAACTATACTATACATATTCTGAATTTTACCATTGTGATCATTTTTTAAGTTTACAATTCAGTAGCCTTAACTACATTCATTTTGTTTTGAAACCATCAATACCACCCTTGCTTTCTGTGTTCAAAAAACAAAAAATGAATTCATCTTCCATGTTCTGGCTATTATGTGGTAGGAGTCATATGTAGGTGTAGGTGACATGGCCTTTGATTGTTCTTGCTTTTATTCTTCCCTAAATTTAAGTGGCATTTCTTTTTCCTAACCTACATTTCTAGGAAAATAAGAATATAGTTTTACAAAATACTCTATAATCTCTAGTATGAACATTGGCAAGTTGTTTCATTTGTTCAAAAAATTAAGTAAATACTTGTTAGAATCCCTGTATGTGTCAGATACTGTTTTAGATGTTGGTTACAGCAGTGAGTAAGTTCTTCAAGGTCTCTTCCTCATGGAGTTTGTATTTTAGAAAGGGATAATACAGTAATCAACAAGTAAATCACATGATTTCACTGTTTAGGGATGCCTTGGGAATGAGGCCTGTGTACTTAGCCTAAGAGAAATTTCTTGGTTAGTTGATTAATTAAAATTAGTCTATAGAAAAATAACAGATGAGAACTTCATTTTGGGACAAGAAGGCTATAGGAAAACTTTCCTAAAAAATCCCTTAAGAAAAGGTTAGTTTTCTGGGATTGAATTTCTCTGTGCAGTTCTAAAGATGGCCATTGTAAAGATTTAGTGGACTACCTCTGTTTCATCTCTCAGGTTATCTTTCACCAAGTCCAAATCCCTTGGTAAGTGTTTAATGTATTTGTGAAACTAAAAGCATGTAGTTTGACTTTTCCTCCCCTTTATCCAGAGCAGTGACTTGGTTATTTACAGTTTTGTTTAAAACAGTTTTTTTTGTTGAGATGAGTCACATACCATAAACTCACCATTTTGAATTGTACAATTCAGTGGATTTTAGTATTTTCACAAGTTTTTGCAACTATCACCACTGTCTAATTCTGGAACATTTTCATCATCCCAAAAAGAAACGTGGTACCCATTAACAGTCACTCTCTGTTTCCCCTTACCCCTAATCCCTGGCCGACCTGTAATCTACTTTCTGTCTCTGGATGTATGTATTCTAGACATTTCATATAAATGGAATCATATAATATATGCTCTTCTGTGACTGAATTTTACTTATAATGTTTTTAAGATTCATTCGTGGTTGTTTCAGTACTTCATTCCTTTTTATGAATAATTTTCCGTCATGTGGATGTACTGTGTTTTGATTATTTAGTCATCTGTTGGTAAACATGTGGGTTGGTTCTACTTTTTGGCTGTTACGGATAATGCTGCTGTGAGCGCTCACGGACAAGCCTTTATGTGGACGTAGCGTTGTCTTGTGTGCATATGTAACTAGGTTGAGTAAGCCCTAAATTGTTTTCCATGGCGGCTG
The DNA here is from genome assembly GCF_055505025.1 of Bos grunniens. Lineage (NCBI taxonomy): Eukaryota > Metazoa > Chordata > Mammalia > Artiodactyla > Bovidae > Bos > Bos grunniens. Next base: position 51,015,616 of record NC_141183.1, on the reverse strand, counting down.
CACCATTTTATGTCCCTGCTACCATGTACGAGGGCTTCCCAGGTGGCGCTAGTGGTAAAGAACCCACCTGCCAATGCAAGAGGACCAAGTTTGATCCCTGGATGGGGAAGATCCCCTGGAGGAGGGCATGGCAACCCACTCCAGTATTCTTGCCTGGAGAATCCCCATGGACAGAGGAGCCTGGTGGGCTATAGCCCATAGGGTCACAAGAGTCGGACACAACTAGTATGACTTAGCATTCATACACGCACCCATGTATGAAGGTTCAAATTTTTCCATATCCTTGCCATCACTTTTTTTTAAGTAGTATTATAGCCATCTTAGATGGTGTGAAGTGGTATCTCATTTGTGAGTTGATTTGCATTTCCCTAATGACTAATGATATTGAGTATCTTTTCTTGTGGTTATTGGCCATTGGAAATCTCTATTAAAATCTAGTGCCCATTTTTAAATTGGGTCATTGTTGAACTACAAGATAATTTGGTTTTTAAAATTGATGTTAGAAGTTCATTTTATCCTTCCCAGTCATCAGTGTACACATACAGAATCACTGGATCCACTGAGTAAAAAATATTAGGCTAACTGAGAATTATTATGGCATCATAGGCAAAAAGCTGTGTTTTATCTTATCCCATCTTTGAAAATAATGGTATTATTACTTCAAAAAGGCACGTGTTTTCAAAAAGGACAAAATATGTTACCTTTGTAATAACAATAATGACCTTTTCCTTCTCTTTCAGACATTTGCTTCATCATTGTTTCCAGGCTTTGATGGATCATGGTGTGAAAGTTGCTTCAGTCTTAGCCTACTCATTCAGTAGACGGTGCTCTTACATAGCAGAATCAGATGCTGCAGTAAAGGAGAAAGCCATTCAGGTCGGCTTTGTCTTAGGTAGGTAATGGTGAAATAGACGAGTGTTTTGTCCTGTGACATGACTCAGAATTAAACCTGCTGGCATTAAAGGATTCTCCCAGTACATTCCCAAAGTCAACATAAGGAGGTTATGAGAAAAACATCAGAAGAACTAGGTGTGATACATTGAACATTAACTTTGTGCTATGGGCTATACTATGCATTTAAATACTATGTTTCAAAAAAAATCCTCATGAAATTCCAGTGATGTGATGGTATTAATAGCATTATACAAATGAGGAGATAGACTCAGAAAAGTTGAGTAACTTGCTCAAGTCACATAGTAATGGAGCTAAGTTTAGAGCCCTGTGGGTTTGTGATTCCAACCACTTACCTTCCCACTGTGTCAAACTGCTACCAACCTCTTTCATAGCTGTGACATAGGGCAAAGTTCTTTTGGGACCTGAGTTTTCCCATCTCTAAAATGAGGGTAAATCTGCATTCCTCATGGGCATATTCAAGAATATTGAAAACATAAATGGAAAAGGATTCTAAAAAGATTTTTATGCTACACATACAGAAAACTATTGTTTAACTTTTGCGTAACATTTTAATATGCCTTTTATAAATTATTTACATAGGTAAATATGTTTCGGGCAATTATTATTGAAGTTATTGCTACCCTTTTTTGTCAAATATTTATTTTGAAATGATGTGGATTCACTGACACTATCAAAACCAGGAAATTGACACTGGTTTAATAGTTTTACCTAGACTACAGACCTATTAGGTCAACCAAAACGTCTGTTCGAGTTTTTCCGTAACATCTTACAGAAATACTCAAAGGAACTTTCTGACCAATCCAATATTTAACATTCATTGGTTTTTATATATACTCATTTGTGTGTGTGTTTAATTTAAATGTAGTTGACCTATAATATTATGTTGGTTTCAGGCATACTGCACAATGATTTGGAATTTGTGTACATTATGAAATGATTGCATGACAAGTATCGTCCCCATACAAAGTTATTACAGTAATATTGACCATGTTTCTTAGGCTGTATGTTACATTCCTGTGGCTTATTTATTTTCTCACTGGAGGTTCATACCTCTTAATCCCCTTCACCTATTTCACCCCATCCCCACCTCCTTTCCCTGGCAACCAGCTGTTTGGTTGGTGTATTTATGACTCTATTTTCGTTTTGTTTTGGTTTTAGATTCTACATATAAGTGAGATAATATGATATTTTTCTTTCTCTGACTTAATTCATTTAGCATGATACCCTTTAGATTTATGTGTTGTTGCAAGATTTCTCCTTTTCAAAAAAATTGTGATTGGGTAGTACTCTATGTGTGTATAAATGTATCTCATACCTTTTTTATCCATTCATCTATTGATGGATATTTAGGTTGCTTCCATATCTTGGCTGTTATAAATAATGCTGCAGTGAACATTGGGGTGCATGTATCTTTTTAAATTAGTGTTTTTGCCTTTTTTTGGGTAAATACTAAGAAGTGAGACTGCTGGATCATATAGCAGTTCTATTTGTTATTTTTTGAGCAAGCTTCATCCTGTTTTCCATAGTAGCTGTGCCAGTTTACAATCCTACAAACAGTGCAGGAGGGTCCTCCTCGTGAATACTTGTTAATTGTTGTTCTGTGGTAATAGCCATCCTGACAGGTAGGGGGTGATATCTCATTGTGGTTTTGATATGCATTTCCCTGATATTTAGTGATGAGAAGCATCTTTTCATGTGTCTGTTGGTCATCTGTAAGTCTTTTTTGGAAAAATGTCTGTTCAGGTTCTCTGTCCATTTTTAACTGGAGTGTTTGATTTTTGAGTTGTTGTGTGTGCTTTTTCTATGCAGTTGATTCCATGTAAGTATTTATATAACCACCATTACCATCAGGATACAGGACTGTCCCATCATCACATTCTACCATTCTTTTTTAAAAAAATTATTTATTTATTTTAATTGGAAGATAATTGCTTTACAATATTGTGATGGTTTTTGCCATACATCAACATGAATCTGCCACAGGTATACATGTGTCATCCCCCCCATCCTGAACCTCCCTCCCACCTCCCTCCCCACCCTGTCCCTCTGGGTTGTCGCAGAGCACCAACTTTGGATGCAATGCTTCATGCATCAAACTTGCCCTGGTCGTCTATTTTACATATGTCTACCATTCATTTTTAACTTCTCACATTAACGTGTATGTCTCTTTCTCTCTCGCATGTCCACATATATTCTTCACCAACAAGTTTTCATGATCATTTCCTTCAATATTAGAGAAAAATTTTTGTAGTGGTCATAGACAGTTTGCTGGAGGAATTCAACATTCTTTTCCGAAAAGAATTTTCAGCATTTATCCTTTGATAGTCCCATGGACTATAAATTGCAACACAGAATTATGACTTAAGAATGTCTGTTAACAGTAGATTGTTTGTGATCTTAATGAATGTTAATATTGACATCCATTTAGTCCTAGATGGTCATGTAAAAATCTGTGTGGGAGATTTTTAGTATCAAGGAAGATGAAAGGCAGGAAGGCTAATATTCACTGAGCTCTTCTGTTGTCTTTACACTCATACCAATCTGCCCTCTGTAAGAAGCCAGATTGAACAACTATATTATCAGTCTTGATCCTAAAATTACTGAAACAGTGAAAAAACTTCATACCAGAAGTCTATGTGATGTATACTTTTTTTTAAAATTGCAGCTTTATTGAGATGTACTTCATGGGGCATGCAGTTTACCCAGTCAAAGTATACAGTTCAAAGGTTTTTAAACTTAAGATCCCACAAGCCGCCCGGTCATCGCAAAGCTGGGATCCTGCTCCAGTGGTACGGGTGCCTCAGAGTTCTGAGAAGAGGGCTCGTGGGTCTAGAATCTTGACCTCTAGGAGGGGCACCTCAGTGACTAGTTGTTTGATGGGATACTGTGAATCTAGATCTGTAAGTGTTGGAAATCTGCAACTGGAATTGACTTACAGAGATGAATTGCACTGCCAGAGTAAAGAAGCATAACCTTTGGGCACTGTCAGCAGAGCCCATTCTGACAGAAACCGGAAGGTACTGGGGAGTGTCTCTTACTCCTGCAGGCTTACAGCCTTCTCTCTAATGCCTTCTTTGGTAGAGACTACCAGGGAACCAACTGGCAAAGGAGAAATGTGATAATAGAGTCCTAGCCGTGTATCATCAGACAGCCTAGAAGGGTTGGTTTGAAGCTGAAAAACATGATAGCCTAATAACCAGCACAATGCCCAGTATGTTGAGAGGATGAGTAGGAGATTGCTTAATATGAATATTATAATCTCATTAATCCAGTCATTTAGTGAGCACCCTAAAATAATAATCATATTTAGGAGAAGAAATATTCTAAAGCACACTTCTCCCCATTTAAAATATTTGTTTCATTACACACAATTAAACATAAAACACCAGACTGAGCAAAATATTTTTTCTTCAACCCAGCTCCTGTTGACACTATTAAGACTAGTTGGCACGATCAAAAAATGTATTAAACCACTAGGAGGGGGTCATGAGCCTCAAAAAAGATGAACAGTATTCTAAGGAAGTGATGCCCAGATGCTCAGTGCATTAGGACTGTTGAAGGACAGCAATTTGATTTTTTGCTAAAAAAAAACTTAAAAGCTTCTGCACATTGAAGGAAACTATTAGCAAGGTGAAAAGACAGCCTTCAGAATGGGAGAAAATAATAGCAAATGAAGCAACCGACAAACAACTAATCTCAAAAATATACAAGCAACTCCTACAGCTCAACTCCAGAAAAATAGATGACCCAATCAAAAAATGGGCCAAAGATCTAAATAGACATTTCTCCAAAGAAGACATACAGATGGCTAACAAACACTTGAAAAGATGCTCAACATCACTCTTTATCAGAGAAATGCAAATCAAAACCACTATGAGGTACCATTTCACACCAGTCAGAATGGCTGCGATCCAAAAGTCTACAAATAATAAATGCTGGAGAGGGTGTGGAGAAAAGAGAACCCTCTTACACTGTTGGTGGGAATGCAAACTAGTACAGCTACTATGGAGAACAGTGTGGAGATTCCTTAAAAAACTGGAAATAGAACTGCCTTATGATCCAGCAATCCCACTGCTGGGCATACACACTGAGGAAACCAGAAGGGAAAGAGACACATGTACCCCAATGTTCATCGCAGCACTGTTTATAATAGCCAGGACATGGAAGCAACCTAGATGTCCATCAGCAGATGAATGAATAAGAAAGCTGTGGTACATATACACAATGGAGTATTACTCAGCCATTAAAAAGAATACATTTGAATCAGTTCTAATGAGGTGGATGAAATTGGAGCCTATTATACAGAGTGAAGTAAGCCAGAAGGAAAAACATAAATACAGTATACTAACGCATATATATGGAATTTAGAAAGATGGTAATGATAACCCTGTATACGAGACAGCAAAAGAGACACAGATGTATAGAACAGTCTTATGGACTCTGTGGGAGAGGGTGGGAAGATTTGGGAGAATGGCATTGAAACATATGAAATGTCATGTATGAAACGAGATGCCAGTCCAGGTTCAGTGCACGATGCTGGATGCTTGGGGCTGGTGCGCTGGGAAGGCCCAGGGGGATGGTATGGGGAGGGGGGAGGGAGGAGGGTTCAGGATGGGGAGCATGTGTGTATCTGAAATTAAAAAATTTGAAAAAAAAAAAAAACAAAAACTGACATGATCTAGCACTACTGTTTCTTTTTATCTGTGTGTCCTCTGTAATGTGGTTTATTGTAAGAAGATGAAGTTTATTTGATTGAAAAGTTAACATTAACCCTGCATGATGAAAATGTTAGAAAAATCACTAAATATAGTGGCTAATTAACTGGAAAATGTCAGTGGAAAATTTTTAGAGGGTTAAAACTCTTGATTCCTTATTCAGGGTGTCAACTTGGATCTAATGCCGCTAGTTTGTTTGAAAGTTTTTTTACAATTTCATAGTTGGTGTCTTTGTTTTGGACTAGAAAACACAGGTTTTTTCCATTTTAGATAACGTTCATGGTAAGCATGCTTTCAGGTGATTGTTAAATTATCTGAAGATTTTGGTTTCTCTTGTCCTCAGGTGGCTTTCTTTCAGATGCAGGCTGGTACAGTGATGCCGAGAAGGTTTTTCTGTCTTGCCTTCAGTTGTGTACTCTACACGATGAGATGCCTCATTGGTTTCGTGCAGTAGAATGTTGTGTGAGGTAAGTTGGAGCGGTCCTGTGTTACATGCTGTAATGGTGTTAGTGGCTTTTCTAGTTCTAGCTCATCTAAGCGAACTCCAACATTTGATCAACCTTCTGAGATGACATTCATGTGTCAGTTTCACTAGTCTGGCCTCCTGTCTCTCATCTCCAAAACAGAGTTATCTTGCTACAGACAGCTTAGATTGAAGTATTATGAACCAGACTGTGTGTTATATATATCTCTTTTCTTTGTCATAGACCTCGTTTGTTCATTCATTCAACAAATATTTATAGAATGCTGTACTAGGCACTGGATGCTTGGAGAAGAAATATACTTTTTTCTTCGGTGTTTTTTTGTTTGCTTGTAACAAACAAATGTTTGTTTACATTTCTGGAATCATACATAACCTGATTAATATTTTACTTATAAATAACTTCTTGAAAATTCATTTTTTAACAGATATACTTAAAGGCAAGCAAATTCAGAAGGACTCTGTGCTTTTATGATCTTTATTTTTTTGTACATGTAGCATTTAGTTTTAGCTGTTTTCATGTAGGTTTTCTCTTGCCCCCCTCCCCCAATTTGATTTGACATTTCTTTAAAAGAATTTTTTTAATACATAAAATTAAAGGAAAGTTGAAATAAAGTTAAAAAAATAATGAAAATTCTGTCATAAGTTAACCAGAGTCTGGTCAATTTACTGAATTTATTATATTTTTACTGAATAAGTGATGATATTTCTTATGTATCTTAGAAATGAGTTAATTAAATCTGAACCTCTTGAGAGCTGGAATATAGGTTCTTTTACATAAAACCATTGTTGATTTATGTTAACATTTACTAATGCTCTCTGCTCAGTCTTTTGAGGTTATTATACTGTTTTATACAGGGCTCACTTGTGTTAGACAGAACTTCAAATCCTGAAGTATAATGTGGAAACTTAGTTATAAATAATATTTTAGAAGCTTAGGACAATTGCCCAGAGATATTTTATGATAAATTATAGTAATAATTGCAACCCCAATAATTGTAGCCCACCAAGTTCTTCTGTCCATGGAGTTCTCCAGGCAAGAATACTAGAGTGGGTAGCCATTCCCTTCTTCAGTGGAATCTTCCTGACCCAGGGATCGAACTCTAGTCTCCAGCATTGCAGGCAGATTCTTTACCATCTGAGCCACCAGGGAAGCTCCAATAATAATAATAATAATTGTGTGCAGAAGCTATAAAGGGATTGGTTATTGGGCCTATACTTTGTAGTACTGATAAAAAATAATCTGTGTCATCTTTCCTCTCCACTTCTGCCTAGGAATAGGAGACTTGACTATATATCATGGGATTTTAGGGGCTAGCTAAATGTTTCTTTGTGTATGAACTAGTTAACTTAGAATTTTAAAAATCCATTTTGTATGATGTCATTGTAGATTCCTCTTTCATAGCAGGCAGTCTTTTGACCTACAGGTATAACATTTTCTTATATATGCTTGCTTTTTACTCATGAAGTCAGATTTATTTCTTTTGGATATCTAACATTTCTCTTGTCTGTCTGATTTTAAGGCTCTTATATAAATTTTACATCAATATAACCAAAAGATTTTGTTTTTTCCCAGGACTAGGGCTCCTCTTCTCTTTCCTGTTTTTTATTAACTTTAGCATGTAGCTCATTATGTTTGTAAATGTTACAGGCAAGGAGAAGGGCAAAAGGCTCATGCCAGCTGAGTTCTTTTTTTCAGACAGAAAAAATAGTTTTCCTAGAAGCCTAGGCCTGTCTTCCTTGCTTACCTCTCTTCGAAACTAGAAAGCTGGGACAGACTCTGCATATCCTCCAACCGGTATAATGTGGTCTAGGGAGCAGAACGTTTTTAATTGTGCATTTTACTGCTCCAAATGAACTCATGGGTCTACATTAAGGAAGGAGGAGAGGGGAAAATATTGGATAGGTTACTTTAATTCAGTTACTGTTTTGGCTGTCTTTAGAACAAACACATATGAGTAGAAAAAAGCCTGTGCCAAGAAACAGAACTGTTTATAACACTAGCTTACTGCCTGTATACCTAGACATCTTGTTCTTAAGAATTTGAAATTTCAGAATAAAATTGGCTCCTGCACAGCTATACTTGATAAATTCTTGGTCATGATAGGCATACATAAAATTTTTAGTATTATAGTAGTATTGTTTGAAAAAAAGATTAAATTATTCTTAGCTTTAGAGTTGGGAAAACTCTGTTTTGGAGAACAGATGCTAATGAAATCCTTTAGCCAGCCCCAGGAGTTTTGAGCCTAATCTAAGAGTGTGTTTTTAAATTTAATAGCATAAAATCAGTTTCTAATTGGGGTGGAATGAAAGCAGTATAGAGCAGATGTTGGAGAATCATCTTGTCAAACCTGGTACCATTTCTCAGTCTTTGTTTTTTTCCTTGAAGACACGACTTAGTTTCTTTTACTTTAATTTTTCTATTTAATAATTTTGTTCTGCGTATGCCTGTGTCAATTACCAAACAAATTGAAAATATTCAGAAATCTATGAAGAAGAAAATAAATATGATCTGTAACCCTGCTGCCCAGAAATAACCACAGTTATTATTTTGGTATATTTTGGGGATTTTAAGTGAAAAATTGAACTTGCCAAACCGAGAGGAAAAGACTTGAATCTAGATTGAAGAAAGAACCCTGAGCCCTAGGAAGATGAATTTCTTGAAATCTAAGAATAAGTAGAAATTAGAAGCTAGGAGACAATAGCAGTATCTCAATTACTCTGAAAATACTATACAACATTTAGGATAAAATTCAGATTTTTAAGTGTATAGAGACCAAATATACCTCCATGTCTTTTTCCTAAGGAAAACAGTCAAGAAATTTCTCTAACCAGACAAAAGTTCAGTAATAGCAAATCTCAAGGTAGGGGAAGATAGTGTAGAAACGTGATAAATAGTGAGCATTGTAATATATACTAGACATAATGGAGTAGAAAGAGCATGAAGAACAAATTGTGAATTTGTAATATGTCTTATATAAGGATTTTTTTTTTTCAAACTGGAAATGAAAAGGAAATTATAGAAATGAAAACACAGGGATTTCCCTAGTGGTTCAGTGGCTAAGACTCCAAGCTCCCAGTGCAGGAGGTGTGGGTTCAGTCCCTGGTTGGGAAATAGATCCCACATGCTGCAACTGAAAGATCCAGCGTACCACAAGGAAGATCAAAGATCTGAGTGCCTCAGCCAAGACCTGGGATAGCCAAAGAAATAAGTGTTTTTTAAAATAAGGAAATAAATTCTCAGTTACCACCTAAATGTAAGATGATTTTCTTTTTCCACCTGAAAATTGAAGAGTTGCCTTACAAAGCCCCTCTTATTATGTGATGTTCTTTCAAGTCTGTTGTTTTAAACAACAAAATACTATTTGGGAAAGAGATGTTAACCTGAAAACTTAGCCTGTGCCAGCATCAGGAAACTCATAGAGATAACCTGCCCGAATTTTCTTTTTAAGAAAGTAATGAAGAACTTCCCTGGTGGTCCGGTGGTTAAGAATCTGCCTGCCAATGCAGGGGAAATGGGTTCGATCCCTAGTCTGGGAAGATTCCACATGCCCTGGGGCAGCTAAGCCCATGCTCCACAACTACAGAGCCTGTGCTCTATAGTTCATGTGAGGCAACTTCTGAAGCCCAAGTGTCAGAACTCCTGAAACCATGTGCTGTAACTCCTGAAGCCTGTGTGCTCTGGAGCCCGTGCTCCACAATGAGAGAAGCTACTGCAGTGAGACGCCTGCGCACCGCAGCTAGAGAAAGCCTGCAAGCAACAAGGAAGACCCCATGCAGCCAAAAAGAAAGAAAGTATTGGAATTTAATACGTTAAGAATTACTCTGGAAATCATAGCCTTATAGTTGTGTTAGGTATCTTTATTAACTGGCTTCTTGAATATTTCTTTGAAATGTAATGGATTAAGTGACTTGGTTGCAGAAATTATGGATGTCCACTTGTCTTAGGCAGAAGGAAAAAGCCCAGTGGTCTTAATTCTTTGCAAATGGTTGATGGTGCCTTTGGATAAAATTTCTAGTGACATTATACCAGGCTCAAAAGTGCTGATTTGCAAACAAGTGAAAATGTTTTACTCTGAAAAACTGTTAGGTGATTCAAAAAGTAGTTTGATGATGAAAATAAATGTTTTAAGATGCATGTGAACAGTTTAGTAACATTTCATAAATTGCAAGGAAGAAAAGTTTTAAAATTTTAATTTAGGTTTAAAATATTTATAACATAAAGATGATTTAAATATTAGAGATTTCAAAATTTTATCATATATATCCCTAAAACTTAGTATGTTCACGTTGGCAGAAAACCTTTTTGGATGGAAGGTGGAGGCTGATGTTATTATGTTCAGGTTGCTTTATACTGGGCATATATGATAGCCTATTTTAAAAGTATGTATTTGGAAAAATGTAGTACTATAAGGAAGTATTATAAAAGTCTCATCTTGGTGCAGGGAATATGAATGGCTGTCATTATTTAATGTTCAAACATTGTCAGTGCTTAGGGAGGGGTATTTAATAAATTGATTAATGGAAAAACATGATAGACATTCCAAATTAGAATAGTGAGAGTAGAGTGGTAAGAACGATTGAAGACTTGTCCAAGCAAGATACAAGCAAAGAGAATAGAGGACATAACTAAGTATGATAAATGAAAAATGTGAAATAAAATCAAATACAAGTGGCATTACAGTACATGTAAACGGGCTCAATTCCCCTCTCTAGAGACAGTGACTGCCAAGAAGGTGAAAAAATGAAACCCGGCTATATACTGTTAAAAGAAAATAGCCTCAAACAGTAATATCAACAATAAAAGCAGAATTCAGTATAAAAAACCCATTAGTTAATTAAAAAGGATGTTGATAATAAAACGTACAATCCACAAACAAAAAGGTCACAAACCCAGGTATCAGCCCTCTATGGCTTGGACAGAGGAGTTTGGCGGGCTACTGTCCATGGGGTCACAGAGAGTCAGACCTGACTGAGCATGCACACGCATAGGCACGTAAGCAGTACACTATAAAAATACAAAGAATTTGATTTTAAAAATATATGTAAAAGTCAAGTATCTCCAAAGTAGGTTAATTCAGAATTCATAGAGGTTATCAGGGTACTAGGTTTTCCCCATCTTTTCACTCCTCTAATCTCCAGTGGTTGTAAGAATGCTCCTGTGGTTTGAGGTATCCCATGCAGATTCCGCATTGTCCAGCAGAAGAAAGACTGTATTTTATCTCTGATGACAAAAGAGCCTTTCTTGGAAACCACCAAGCTGACCTCTTGTGTCTCATTAGGCAGAGCTAGATCATTTGTTTACCTCTGAATCAGTCACTGGCAATCTGAATAGGATCGCTATGTTAGGATTGGCTTAAACGATCGGCTTAAACTAATGATTTACTCATGAGTCCTACAAGAAAGGAGTCAGTGCCTCACAAAATCAGGGTTCTACCAATAAGCATGAGATAAGGAAAATGCCTTGGTTAGGGAACCAGCAGTTATCTGTCTCCTCTCACAGTGCTTTGCTCCCCCATTTAAAATTAAAACCACACCAGATAGGTATTTATTAGAAATACAGAGTTACCTAAACTGACCCAAGAAAAAAATAGAAATTCTTAATGAAATCTAGAGCAAATTGATTGAATCAGAAATCAGAAAAGTCCAGGACCAGAAGGAAAATTTTAAAAATAATTTTTAAAAAAATGTGGCAAAACTAGAATCCTCATGCATTGCTAATGAGAATGTAAAACGGAGCAGCTGCTATGGAATAGTTTGGTGTTTTTTTTAAAAGATGAACACAAAAATTACCATATTACCCAGCAGTTTCAGCCCTAGGTATATATATCCCAAAGAATTGAAAACTGGGATGCAAACAGGTAACTGTATGCTAGTGATCATTGCACAATGTTTCACACTGGTCAGAACGTAGAAATGACTCAAGTATCCGCCGACAAAAGAACCCTTGAGCAACATGGGTTTGAACTGTTGAGTGTCCACTTAATACACAGATTATTTTTCAGTACATACATAATACAGTACTACATGGTCTACTGTTGGTTGAATCCATGGATACAAAGGCCTGACTGTAAACTTATATGAGAATTTTTTTTTTTCTTTACTGCCCTAAAGGGTCAGTGCCCCAACCTCCAAATTGTTCAAGAGTCAGTTGTGGATATACAGCAAAATAATATTCAACCAATTTTGATATATGCTACAATATAGGTGAGTTTTGAAAGTAATATTCTAAGTGAAATATGACAGATACAAAATCACAAATACTGTATGATTTTACTTAAATATCTAGAATAGATAAATTTATAGAAACAGGTAGATTGAGGTTACCAGCAGCTGGGGGATATACAGAGAGAATGGGAAGCTATTGTATATTATAGAGTGTCTGGGGTGATGAAAGTGTTATGGAAATGCAAGATGATTCATTAAAAAATACACTTGGATGAGCGGGAGAGAATTTTTTTTCCCCCTTCACGTTTACTTTTAACATACTTTGGTCATGTCTGTCTAAAACTAGTTATCTTGCTCAATCTTATAGAAATATATTTATAAACTAGTGGCCTTTGACCAGGGGTTGTGAAGTGAAAGTCGCTGAGTCGTGTCTGACTCTGCGACCCCATATACTGTCCATGGAATTCTCCAGGCTAGACTACTGGAGTGGGTAGCCTTTCTCTTCTCCAGGGGATCTTCCTGACGTAGGGATCGAACTAGGGTCTTCTGCATTGCAAGCAGATTCTTTACTAACTGAGCTATCAGGGAAGTAGTGTGGCTTTTAGATTTGTATATTTTCCACTTCAAACAATGAGTAACTTAATTAATTAAATGGTTGCTTTTGATAATAGCTATTAATCAAGTAGCTATGATTTTATGTTGTCATAAAAATAAAATATCGTGGGACTGTGGGTATACGGGAAGTCTGTTTATCTTCTCAGTTTTGCTGTGAATCTAAAACGGCTCTAAAAAATAAAATCTATCTTTAAAAAATATTAAAATAAAGACTGTGCTTAATGGTTATGCCACGTTTGGAGAACCTTGAGAGCCTGCCTTTTCCTTAGGCTGAACACTGCGATAGAATTAGATCCTTGGTTGCACCAGAAGTTTCTTGGATCCTGCATCCTGCTCATTGTAAGCCCAGATGAACACACAGACCCTGAAGAGTCTACATATGTTGAGTTTGCCCTTTTGTTTCAATAGATAATCAGCAGAGACTGGAGAAAATATCAAGCTGTGCTTTTTCTAGCATGAAATACTTAGTTTGCTACCCCCATCATATTCCAATTACTAATTTTCAGAAACTTACTTTTAGGGAGACTACCTACAGTGAAGTTTGCTGGAAATGCAGTTACTAGTATTGTAGAAATGACTGGTGAGCATGTTTCATTCTCTAAATTTAATTTTTTTTCCTCGTTCAGCTATTTGGATAACTATCAAATCTGTATTTTCTTATACCAGTCCTTTTTTCTCAAGGTTTTTTTTTTTTTTTTCCTGGACTGTTGTAATATCTTATGTTGTGGGTTGCCTTACCTCCAGTCTTGGCTTTACTGTAATCCATTCTGCACACTATAACCACAGCTGTCTTTCTAAAATTTTACTATTTAATATGGTAACCATTAACCACATGTGACTATTTAACATTAAGAATTAAAAGTCAGTCCTAAGTCACACTGGGCATATTTCAGATACTCATTAGCCACTTGTGGCTACTAAATTGAGTAGAGCAGATATGGAACATTTCAGTTGGTTTTATTAGACTGTGTTGTCCTACGGCATAAATAATCTCACTCACTTTTGCAGCCAGAGTGCCTTACTATGTCAAATTAGACCCTATAAAAATCTTTGTTTTCTCTACTTTGGACTTCCCTGATAGCTCAGTTGGTATGCAATGCAGGAGGCCCTGGTTCGATTCCTGGATCAGGAAGATCTGCTGGAGAAGGGATAGGCTACCCATTCCAGTAGTCTCGGGCTTCCCTTGTGGCTCAGCTGGTAAAGAATCTGCCTGCAATGTGGGTGACCTGGGTTCAATCCCTGGGTTGGGAATATCCCCTGGAGAAGGGAAGGGCTTACCCACTCCAGTATTCTGGCCTGGAGAATTCCATGGACCATATTGTCCATGGGGTCGCAAAGAATCAGACAGGACTGAGCAACTTTCACTTTCACTTTTCTCTACTTTTATCTCTCTTCACATAATCCATTATTCATGATATTCCAGGCATGTTGGCTTTCTTACTATTCTTTGTTTATGATAGAATTATTTTCCCTTTCTCAGGGCCTTTGCACTCGTTTGGAACATGTTTCCCAAGATCTGCACATGATTACCTCTTACATTTAAGTGTCAGCTCAGATGTTATATCTACAGACAGAGGAGAATTCTTCTGTCTGCCCTAAGCCCCTCCTTTAAGAAGGTTTTGATCATATAACCCTATTTTTTATCGTCTTCATAGCATTTATCGTCTTACTTATTGATGTCTGTCTGCCTACCTTAATACACCATTCCCCACTAGAATGAAGTTCTTTCCCTTCCAGTTGTCCTGAGATGTAACTGAGATACAGTACTGTATACATTCAAGATGGTGTGCAACACAGTGGTTTGACTTAGATACATTGTGAAGTGATTATCACAAGTTTAAGGAGCATCTGTTACCTCATGTAGGTTCAGTATTAAAGAAATACAAAAAATTTTTTCCTTGTGATGAAAATTCTTGGGATTGACACTTAACAACTTTTATATGTTTAACATACAGTAATGTTCTTTTATCATTAAATTAACATCCCTCATACTTATGACTGGAAATAGTAACTTTTGTGTGCCTTTGTCCACTTCCTCTCCCCCTACCTCCCCCCTTTGCTAATCGCAAATCTGATCTCTTTTTCCATGGGTTTGTTTTTAACGTATAATTGATCCACAATACTCTTGTTAGTTCCTGTTACACAACATAGTGATTCAATATTTCTATATAACTCAAAATGATCACCAGATAAGTCTATAGTTACATTGTGTGACCATACAGAGATTTTACAGACTTATTGACAATATTCTCCATATTGTAAATGACATACCTGTGACTCCTGCAGCGAGAAGTTTGAACCTCTCAACCTTCTTCACGTGTTTCTTTCTGTACCCCATTCCCCTCTGGCAACCACCTGCTCATTCTCTGTCTGTAACTCTGTTTCTGTTTGTAATGTTCATTTGTTTTTTAGATTGCAAGTATAAGTGAAGTCATTCAGTATTTGTCTTTCACTCTGATTCATTTCACTTAACATAATACCCTCTAGGTCCATCCATGTTATTGTAGATGGCAAGGTTTCATTCCTTTTTATGACTAATACTCCATTGTGTATATATACCACATCTTCTTTATCCATTCATCTATTGATGGGCGCTTCGGTAGCGCCCATATTTTGGCTATTGTAAATAATGCTGCAGTGAGCATAGGGGTGCATACCTCTTTTCTAATTAATGTTTTTGTTTGGATGAATACCCAGGAACTTCTGTCCATTTTTTAATCAGGTTCTTTGTTTTGGTAATGTGTGGATTCTTTGTATATTTTGGATATTAACCCCTTACAGATACATTGTTTGCAAGTATCTTCTCCAATTCCATAGGTGATCTGAATTGGTTTTTGATAATTTCCTTGCTGTGCAAAAGCTTTTTAGTTTTATGTGTTCCCATGTATTTACTTCTGCTCTTGTTTCCCTTGCCTGAGGAGACAAAAAAAATTACTAAGATTGATGTTAGAGAGCTTACTACCTATGTTTTCTTCTAGAAGTTTTATGGTTTCAGGTCTTACATTAGGCCTTTAATCTGTTTTGAATTTAGTTTTGTGTATAGTATGAGCAGGTAGTCCAGTTTGATTATTTTGTGGGTTACTGTCTAATTGTCTCAACACCATTTATTGCAAAGGCTGTCTTCCCCATTATATATTGCCTGCATAGTTAGAATGAAGCTCCTGATGGTCATAAATTCTTTCTCTCTTTACTAGATTTCACTTTTTTTTCGTTGTGGCAGGGATCATTGCAAACTCTGGGTTATTAAATGAGCAATTTGTCAAGTGACAGTGTCTCTTAATTTTGTATTACTTTAGCATGAAAAGTCTGTATACCAAAACATATTTTTTTCTACTTTTATATTTCTGGTTTAAAATATAAATCCAATCAACTCATCTGATAATTACATATATTTTTTCTTCAAGTTGAAATTTTGGGGTTTCCCTGGTGATCAGTGGGTAAGACTCCATGCTGCCAGTACAGGAGGCCCAGGTTCAGTCCCTGGTCAGGGTACTGGATCCTGCACACCACAGCTAAGAGAGAAAAAAAAAAATCCTGCATGCCACAAGTAAACATCCCACATACTGCAACTCAGACCTGTTCAGCCAAATAAATACTAAGATAAATAAATGGGGGAAAAAAAGAAATTTGGTATCATGGAAGGTACTTCATTCAGAATGTTGGATTAACCTTGTTGCTGTTGTTCAGTTGTTTAGTCATCACTCTTTGCGACCCCATGAACTGCAGCAGGTCAGGCCTCCCTGTCCTTCACTATCTCCCAGAGTTTGCTCAGACTCATATCCATTGGGTCATTGATGCTTTCTAACCGTCTCATCCTCTGCCACCCCTTTCTCCTCTTTCTCTCAGTCTTTCTCCATATCAGGGTCTTATTTGACTCTTGGTATCAGGTGGCCAAAGTAATGGAGCTTCAGCTTTAGCATCAGTCCTAACGGTGAGTATTCAGGGTTGATTTCCTTTAGGATCGACTCGTTTGATCTCCTTGCAGTCTAAGGGACTCTCAAGAGTCTTCTCCACCATCACAGTTCAAAAGCATCAGTTCTTTGGCACTCAGCTTTCTTTATGGTCCAAGTCCCCGGTCTATACACGACTACTGGAAAAACCATAGCTTTGACTATACATACAGACCTTTGTCAGCAAAGTGATGTCTCTGCTTTTTGATACACTGTCTAGGTTTATCATAGCTTTTCTTCCAAGGAGCAAGCATCTTTTAATTTTGTGGCTATATGTAGTCACAGTGATTTTGGAGCACAAGAAAATCCATCACTGTTTCAGCTTGTCCCCCATCTATTTGCCATGAAGTGATGGGACTGAATGCCATGGTTTAGTTTTTTGAATGTTGAGTTTTAAAGCCATCTTTTTCACTTTCCTCTTTAACCTTCATCAAGAGGCTGTTTAGTTCCTCTTTGTTTTCTGCCATTAGAGTGATATACTGTGTTGTTTTATATGAGGGTTTTAGTCTTTTCTAAAAGCAGTTAATTGTATGGTGAGTGTTGGAAGGATGCACATTGTGTAATGTTCCACCTTATTGAATAATCCTGATGATTCAGAATTACTCTTTATTTTTGCCTACTCTGGGTCTTACTTGTGGCATGTCGGATCTTTCTTTGCAGCATATGGGATCTAGTTCCCTGGCCAGGCATCAAACCTGGGCCCCCTGCCTTGGGAGCACACACAGTCTTAACCACTGGACCACCAGGAAAGTCCCCCAAAGTACTCTCTTTTAGAATAGCTTGGTGATTGCCTGGGGGGAGGGAGAAGGATGAATTGGGAGTTTGGGATTGGCAGATGCAAACTGGTGTATATAGAATGGATAAACAACAGGTCTTACTGTATAGCATAGGGAATTATGTTAATACAATATAGTAAATCAACTATACTTCACTTTTTAAAAAACAATAGTAAAATTACTCTCTTTTTTCCTGACTATACAACAGAAAGCTAGAGATCAGAAGATTGTTACCATCTCTCTCATCTTGGGTCATTGATATGTTAGTATTTTTGGAATAGATATAAAAGTTAGATATTAAGTATCTGGGTTTCGTTTAATACTCCTGAAGAATGCTTCCTAACCTCTCCATACTTGGTTTTCTTTCTCTTTTTTTTTTAACTTGGTTTTCATTCATTTATTTATTTTCCACTTGGTTTTCTTTTAAATGATGTTTATACCTTGTTCCCTCTCAGAGCTGAGCATTTTCATAAAATTATATTGGCATGATATATGGACATAATGTTTTAGCCAACATCATAATAGATTCTTAAATATATGTCAGGTCCTCACAGTGTTCTGTCTCATATGTGGTTCGTACAGATGTATACCCTGTTGCTATCTTGACCTCAGTCTGACCTAAAGCATTTTACTACTCTTACATATCACTAGATAATCAGCATGGTTTTGCAGATACTTGTGTGTAAAAAATTCTGTATTTTTCCATCATAGAGGATAAAGGTTATGAAAGAAAGAACTGGCAGTACCACAGTTTTCAGTGAACTTATCTTACTAGAAAGATAATTGAATTAAGCATTTTTATAAAGCAACAAAAAGGTTGCAGAATATACTAGAAAAAAGAATGGAAAGTAATGATAGGTAATAGGATTTCATGTTGATCTTTATTGTCTTCATTATTTTCCAGATCTCTTATAATAAAACTGTATTACTTTGGGATTTGAAACAGAGAGAGTTTTAAGTAATACATGTAGTACATGACAAGTGCACAAAGTATACAAAATATTTAGAGAGGATAAGGAATCAACATTGGATCAGATTAATCACCGGTAGCTTTCTGGGATGAACATACACTTCTTTCTGTGTGTAGTCAGTCCCAGCTTGGGCCAGACAGTTGTTTTCCAGTAGTGCCTCGTTTCTTCTGTCTGGTGACCTTAACTCATTTGGGTGCTATGTAGCCATCTGTAAGAGGTTACCAAGTCTACCATACAGAAAATAGCTATCAGAAATAGGCTCATATTATTTGTGCAATTGCAGATTGCTTCATGTGCGAAATGGAAACTGCAAATACCATTTGGGTGAAGAAACGTTTAAGTTAGCTCAGACATATATGGATAAACTCTCAAAACATGGCCAGCAAGCAAACAAAGCTGCACTCTATGGAGAACTGTGTGCACTCCTGTTTGCAAAAAGTCACTATGATGAGGTGAGTGTTTTGAAGTATATTTCATTATAACCAGTAAGTATCTGTTAAGCTGAAAATAAGTCATATAACCTCATATCTGTCTTAATCTCATTTTCAAATAATGGGTTTACTTAAAGCAATATACATTTGTAATGGAATATTTTAAATAGGCAAAGGAGTATTCTGTGAGATGGATTTTAAACATACACATGTACAATTTTACGTTTGTTTTTAATTTGACTAAATGTACTTCTGCCTAAATTATTTTGACAGCGTGCTCTGTTAAATGAACCTTTAGTGGGTGCTTTATTATTGGTTGTGTAGCTCTGGGTGAACTCTCATAAATTGAAGGCATTCATTTCATTGGGAACCTAGATTTTATTTATACTTTAATTGCATTGTTTTGCTTCTATCTCTGAGTTATCAGAAAGTAGTAGCCTCCATTTTGGCTTTATACTGTTAAATTAAGGCTTTGGTGCTAATGAATACATAGTTGAAAAGTGAACTGTGTGGGCTTAACTCTTTTACAAGGTTACTTTATTTATGGAGGAATATCATAATTATTTTGCACTGTCAGATAGCTGTCATTTAGCTTTAATATTTTAAAATTGCCCTAATGTCAATTTTTGCCCTGCAATGTAAATATATATATATATGTTCCACATTTAAAGGAAAGTTACCATTAGAAGTGAAATTAGAGAATTCTAGAATAACTGTAAAGTGATGTTTACAACCCCAAAGCTAGGATCATCCCACTTTTAATATTTATCAAAGAAGGCATTATCAAAGAATGTTGGAAGTGTTGAACTTGTTGAAGTGTATGGTGAGAGTTTGTTAAGTTTTTTAAGAAACTGCCAGATTGTCTCTACCAGCATACGTTCCCACCAGGAAGAAGTGAGAACTCCTGTTACTCCATACCCTTGCCAGCATTTGATGTTAGTGTTGTAGATTTTGGCTGTTCTAAGAGGCATGCCTCATCGTTTACATTAACTATTTTTCAAAGCTTAATATTTCATTCTAAGATGAGTAAGTGCTGAGGATCTAATTATAGCATGCTGACTGTAGTTAATACTATATGTATATTTGAAGTTTCCTAAGAATAGCTCTTAAATGTGCTCATCACACATAAAAAAAGAGAACACTGAGGTGATGCATGTGTTAATTAGATTGATTGTGATACTCATTTCACAGTATGTATGTATATCAAATCTTGTACAATTTAAATATATACAATTTTTGTCAATTATACTTCAGTAAAGTTGGGGGGAAACTTTTTTTAGTCATCAAGCTTATTTGTTAAAATCTAAAATCCTAATCAGCATGCCTGCATTTTCTCAGGAGGTTTATATATTTTTTCTGGTTCTTTTTGATGCTGAATTCTTGTGTCTGCTGAATTAGTTCTGTTGATGAATTGTTTTGCTGCCCCTTTTATGCAGTAACTGTTCCCAAGCGTGTCAGTCTAGATATAGAATTTGGCCCTTTTCTGTTGTTTTACACACCAAAAACAAAGAACCCCATTCACAAAAGGCCTTTGTGTGGACAGCCTTTATGGAAATGAGAATGAAGTAAACAGCAATGGTATTTGCCTGCCTGAAAAGTTCTTCTGGGAATTCCCTGGCGTCTGGTGGTTAGAACTTTGGCATTTCCACTGCAGAGGACCCAAGTTCAGTCCCTGGTGAGGGAACTAAGATCCTGCAAGCCATGAGGCATGGCTAAAAAAAAAAAGTTCTTTAGGTGCCCCACCATGACCATCCTTTATCTCTCCACATATGCCCTCCTCATCTTGGCCGTCTCTGATTGCTCTTTCATTGTTTCTTTTCATCTCTGTTTCTCATACTCCCCTGCATCCTTCTTTCTGTTCTGTAAAGTAAATCATGTCTTGCCATTTTTTACTCCTGTACTCAGCTCCAGGCCCATCTTCTTCTGTCCAGACTCAACAGTGTATTCAGTGGAACAGAAATATCTTTTATTCACCAGTTTCCACTTTATTTACCAGCAGTTACTGTTTAAGTGACAGTTTTTTTCTTTCTGAACATTTGAATTGGGGGGTGTTATACTGGAGAAGGAAATGGCAACCTACCCCAGTATTCTTGCCTGGAGAATACCATAAACAGAGGAACGTAATGGGCTACAATCCATGGGGCTGCAAAAGAATCATTCACGACTTAGCAACCAACAGCAACATACTATATTTTATTCATGATCTTTGGAATTCGCTGCACATTCATGAGGAACATTTAAGTCTAGAGATGTTTCTCGTGTAATTTTGATAGTTTATAAATTTGTCATTGATACCTACAGAAAAGTACACAAATCTTGAGGATATAGTTTGATGCATTATCACCATATTCTGCTCTGAGTCCATATAGTCTAGGATATACCAAGATAATACCAACCTCCAAACAGCACTGACTTGGAATAACACCAGTTGATTCCTTGCTCATGTTGCTTCATGTCTTGGTCTGTCTGTGGCTCTGCTTCACATCATATCTACACGTTGATCAAAACCCACATGTTGTGGAGCGGCCTCTGTCTAGAACTTTACCAGCATTGGAGCAAAGGCAAAAACAGTATGGGGAAGGAATTACTGGTTCTTGAAGCTTTCTCCTAGAAATGGCACATTTCACATGAACTCTGCTTATATTTTAATTAATATTTTGGCCAAAGGAAATCTTAATGTGAAAGGGAAGTTTATCTTTCCTCAAGCTGCTGCTGCTGCTGCCAAGTCGCTCCAGTCATGCCCTACTCCATGCGACCCCATAGATGGCAGCCCACCAGGCTCCCCCGTCCCTGGGATTCTGCAGGCAAGAACACTGGAATGGGTTGCCATTTCCTTCTCCAATGCATGAAAGTGAAAAGTGAAAGTGAAGGCGCTCAGTTGTGTCCGACTCTTAGCGACCCCATGGACTGCAGCCTACCAGGCTCCTCCATCCATGGGATTTTCCAGGCAAGAGTACTGGAGTGGGGTGCCACTGCCTTCTCCGTATCTTTCCTCAAAGAGGGGCAGTAAATATTTTAAAAGCAGTATTACAATTTACCACAGATTTTACATTCTTACTGGGGCAAAATCAGCTTATTTAGTATCTTACAAACCAGGTGTTTTTTAACCCAAATCATTTTTGCTTATTTTTTCCTGTTTTGTTTTTGCATCAAAATTGCTTCTGAAGAGTTAACATCTTTTAGGTGGAATGAAAGAGATGGAAGCTTATAGAAGAAAACAAATGTTTACTTTCTAATTTTCAGGTGGTTTTCCCCACATTTTTATGATCCTTTTGTAATACTTTTTGTTTCCTTGAAGCAGTTCTTACTATCCAGAATAATTCATTTTGCTTCCCCACCCTCCACCCTACTAAGCACTAGGGGATGAACGACATTCTATTTTTGTCCCCTACTAGATACCTAGGCCCTAGCACATTGTGTGACACTGTCTCAAAGAGGTGTTGTGTTGGTTAACTGTATCACTGCACATAAAATGCTTAGAACAATAGCTAGCACAAAGTGAGCACCCAACTACACAAGCGATTGTAGTAGAACAATATCACAAAGAAGTGTTACAGTAGGGGGAGGAAAGTACAGGAAACCTTGTCCGGAGCTGAAACCTGAAGGACAGCTTAGGTGGTTTAGGGGGTTGGAGGAAGGAGGGGGATGTATCGTAAGGCAGAGGAAATGGTATGTGCAGAGGCTCTGGGACAGAAAGAACATGCTTCTGATGTCCTGAATGTGTGTCACATATCCAAAGAAAAATGTAACAAGCATACTTTAAAGAAAACTCAGCCTCTGAGAGGAAATTTTAAGTGTAAATATTTTGTGTGTCTTCCTTATTCAGGTACTTGAAAGCTTGCGGGAAAAATTCTTAAGCATTTCATTGAATACTGTCAATTTGATACATCACAGGGTTTGCTCTTCTGTAAATTTTTTTAGGCATACAAATGGTGCATTGAGGCAATGAAAGAAATCACAACAAGCTTACCAGTCAAAGTCGTGGTGGATGTTTTAAGACAAGCTTCTAAGGTAAATATAATGTTAAAATTATTAAATGGATTATAGAGTTTAATAAGCTTCAAATTTGTGTTAATTAACCTGCTGTTTGGGGGCTTCCCTGGTGGCTCTGCCTGCCAGTGCAGGAGACACAGATTTAATCCCTGATCTGGGAAGATCTTTTGAAGAAAGAAATGGCAGCTCACTCCAGTATTCTTGCCTGGAGAATCCCAGGGACAGACGAGCCTGGTGGGCTGTAGTCCATGGGGTCGCAAAGAATCAGACACAACTGAGTGACTGAACAGCAACAGCCACCACCTGCTATTTAAAAAATTAAGTGTTGCATACTCATGGATACCAACATCTATTTTCTAAATTTTTCTGCTCAGTTTCAGGAATCTGGCTTCTTCTTAAACCTTTACAGCAACCTGAATTCCTTATGCCATGATTGTATGGGCTTCGGTCACTTTTCTGCTAAAGGATATCCTAGTATTAAACCTTTCAGTCACAGTATTGCAGTCTCACAGTGTGATAGCTTTCTGTTCTTGACCTGATAGGCAATACTTACATGGTGTTTCTTCTTACTGGGTAAAAAAAACAGAATGAATTAAGTCTTTGAAATCATTTAGTAATATTTTTAAATTGCTGCTTTAGTAAACTGAAGCTTTAAAGCATTGATATAATTTTCAGATATAGTATTTCCCAGAGCTTTTCCATTTTGAATATTCCACTTTGGCTGGTTTTACTTACGGAAATTTCAGTTAGAGGAATTTTTCTAAAATGACAGATTTAGAAGAGTCTTAAGATTTCTATAAAATTTATTAAGTCATTTTAGAGCAAGTAAATAGCATAAATATTCAGGTAATCATTAGAGCTAGAAGAGACAGTAATATGTTTTTTAATTTAAAACATTGAATATGCATTTAGTATAAAAACAGCTTAATTTATGTGCAAGATTTATATTTCTGTATTTAAATGATACTTAAAGTCTACTGACTTTCCCATGAATCAGAACATTTTAAGAAGTAATAGGAATACTTGGAATTCTGTACATTTAAAGATTATTAGATGGAAAACTTCCAGATAGTTTTAAGCTACTGGGATATAAATAAGTACTTTAGGAAATAATGGTGAACCCTCTCCCCCCACCCCACCCCCCACTATTTTATTTTATTTATTTATTTTTAGATGTAAATAACATATTTAATTTTTTTAATAGATAGAATTGAAAGCAGGTTTGTTCCCCAACAATCTAGATGGAAAATGCCCTTTCCCATGAAGTTTTCTACGTATAGATAAATACGCTCACCAAAAAGCACCTCTTTGAAATACTATTAACTTCATTAATGTCTCTGTGCCTCAGTTTCATTCTCTTTAAAATGGGAATTTTGAAGAGACCTTACTTGTAGAGTTTTCCTTTCATTAAATGAAGCAGAGCATGTAAAACACCCAGGACATTGCTTAGTAGAGCTAAGCAATGTATTTCATTTAGTTTTTTTTTTTTTTTTCCCTAGACTACAGAGCTAGTCATCAAGACAGTATGGTACTGGCACAAAGACAGAAATATAGATCAGTGGAACAAAATAGAAAGCCCAGAGATAAATCCACACGCCTATGGACACCTTATCTTTGACAAAGGAGGCAAGAATATACAATGGAGAAAAGACAATCTCTTTAACAAGTGGTCCTGGGAAAACTGGTCGACCACTTGTAAAAGAATGAAACTAGAACACGTCCTAATACCACACACAAAAATAAACTCAAAAGTGGATTAAAGATCTAAATGTAAGAACAGAAAGTATAGAGCTCCTAGAGGAAAACATAGGCAAAACACTCTCTGATGTAAATCATAGCAGGATCCTCTATGACCCACCTCCCAGAGTAATGGAAATAAAACCAAAAATAAACAAATGGGACTTAATTAAACTTAAAAGCTTTTGTACAACAAAGGAAACTATAAGCAAGGTGAAAAGACAGCCTTCAGAATGGGAGAAAATAATAGCAAATGAAGCAACTGACAAAGAATTAATCTCAAAAATATACAGGCAAACCCCCTCCCCCCCCCCCCCCACTATTTTAATAACATGTAAGAATGGGAATATATGAGCTTTTTAAGATACCTTTGTTATAACAGTTTAGTTCTGGGCATGACTGAAAATTTTAAGTTTTATAATTACTCAGGATATATACACATCTGTTTATAATGGAATTTTCAAATACTTGGAAGGAAAGAAATTACAAATAGATCCATTCTATTTATGTTTGAAGATGTTTTTTTCTTTTTAACCATTGTAGTTTGAATATATAAATCGTATTTGTTTTAACACATTCATTAACTGTTTGTGAGTTATTTAACAATTTTTCATTTCATCTTTAGGCTTGTGTTGTAAAACGTGAATTTAAGAAAGCAGAGCAGTTAATTAAACATGCAGTGTATTTGGCACGGTACGTGATTGTTATTAAAAATACCATTTAAAATTGTCTCTCTCTACTTTATATCCTAATAGTTTTGTATCTTTTTATAGGGATCATTTTGGATCCAAACACCCAAAATATTCTGATACACTGCTAGATTATGGGTTCTACTTACTCAATGTAGATAATATCTGTCAGTCTGTTGCAATTTATCAGGTATGTTAATAGTTACACTTTTTCTTTCAACCTAAATTGACTTGCTGACCTATAATTTGTTTATGGTGTATAAACTACTCTCAAAAAATAACTTTTTCGGAGCCCCTTCTCATATATGGCACACCATTATTTTACTAAATAATAACAGAAGTAAAACTTAACTTCTTTAGGAATTAAAGAAGTAAAACTTCTTAAGACTTACTGTTTTAGGAATCAAAGAGGCTCATGTAGGGAAAAAGTTTGGAGTTGTGGGTCAGTATTTAGTAGTTTTCAATTTTTTCATTTACCCAGATGATGTCTTTGTTGTTACTTTAGCACAAATCATTATAGTGCCTTTGTAGTAGCAAGAAGGGTAGATAACAGTTATTTTAGGCCTTAGTCAATCTTAGGTACATGATTTGTTATGCCATCACTCTGGACAAGGTATCCCTGATTTTATAGTTTATTTCTGAAAAGGATATAGAGAAAAAACACTAATGTAATTCCTAAGACACGTGAATGACTTTTATTAGTAAGCCATTGCCTTTTAATTCAGACTTACTCTTCAGAAAATCAAGCCGTGAGTGACTTTTATGTTCTGTTGTGTAAATTTGGAGAAGGAAATGGCAACCCACTCCAATATTCTTGCCTGGAGAATCCCATGGACAGAGGAGCCTAGCAGGCCATGGTCCATGGGGTCGCAGAGAGTCGGACACGACTGAAGCCACTAAGCATACATGTGCTCTAACTACAGCAGAACTTTTTTCCAAAACTGATGGGGTTGAGTATATAAAATATATATTTAGGTCACTAGACTACTTAATTTAACTAGGTAGTGTTTTCTAAGCATTCACAGTATTATCAGTTATTTTCTTGACTCTTTCAGGCAGCCCTTGACATTCGGCAGTCAGTGTTTGGTGGCAAAAATATTCACGTAGCAACAGCTCATGAAGACTTGGCGTATTCCTCTTATGTTCACCAGTATAGCTCTGGGAAATTTGACAATGCGCTGTAAGTTCTACTTTCCTTTTCATGAGGAATTAAATGCTATTGCTATTTTGTTTTGTTTTGCTTTGCTTTTTCCCTAACACAGTACTATTTCATGTATAAATTAATGGATTAAAGTTGTCCTCCTGGAACTTTAACAAGATCCCTAAAATGTTCTTTAAGTCATTTAAAATCATCCCAATTTATAAGCCATTCATTTAGAGCGTATGTGGTTTGACATTGAGACTTTTGTATCATCATATAAAATGTCTTTTTTTTAAGTATCTCCTTCAGTAATTTTTCCTTGACTAATACAGTGGTGTACAAACTTGATCATAACATGCAGAAATACTGAATGACAGTCATCTTTTTTAATGCATAACTGAGCTTGTAAGAGAGAGAGGAAATTCCCAATGGCCAATAATGGACTAAAACCCAAAAGGGTAGGCATGAACCATGGTGTAACTGTTCTGGGGTGGTAAGGCTTAGAAGGCCTTAGAAATTTCTGTAACCTTGGTTGAATACCAGTCCTGGTTTTAAGAGATAAGGCATTAGGCCACAGGAGGCTGTGACTTAAAACTGAAGCCAAGATCAAAGCTACACCCTCAGGGAAAGGGTAGACCAGGGAAAAAACCGCCCACTGGCAAGAGGGGTGACATGGAAGATTGTCCATCTTAGGCTGAGCTCTCAGTTGAACAAAACGAGCCTCGTGGGGGAATTTATAGGCTATAGACTTCTCCCTTGTATTTGGGCATCATGCATACAGGAAACCCCAAACCGAGGAAAACATTAAGAAGTACTTTGAGACTGCTGATTTCTTTTAGGATGCTTTTAAGGAGAAAATACAAAGCTCTTGGTAATAATTAACCTTCAGTCCAAGCCATACAGACTTCCCTTAGACCTAACTCTACCTAAGATGAACTCACCATAAAAAATGTTTTTAAATAAGGGAACGTTTTCTCTGTGAGTGAGTCAGAAGGCATGATGAACAAGATTAGAACACTAAAAATATCAGTTAACAGAATGTTTTGGTTGATGCTATAAAGTAAGGATTCTTAGATGACTAAGGGTATAAATGGGTTGGCAAACTATGGCCTGAAGGCAAAATAAAGGTTAATTGGAACCTGGCAGTGTTCATGCACTCCTGTTTTGTGTGTGGTTGCTTTTATGCTTCAACAGCAGAGTTGAATAGTTGGGACAGAGTGTGTACCACATAATCTTGAGATGTTTACTGTATGGCCCTGTACAGGAAAAAAAAAATTGCTGACACTGATATAAAAGAAGGAATCAATAATGCTTTAGAGGGAAACTTAAGGAAAAAAGGCAGATATAAAAATAAACTGATTGAACTATATGTATATCTGAGTCACTTTGCAATATACCTAAAGCTTACACAACACAGTAAATCAAGTATACTTCAATAATACAAATAAATGGGACTTCCCTGGTGGTTCAGTGGTTAAGACTCTACACTTGCACCACAGGGAGCATGAGTTATTTCTGGTTGGGGAACTAATATCCTACATGCCGCTTGGAGCAGCCAAAAATACACAGTAACATAAAATGACCGATACATGCTGCAGCTTGAACGAATCTTTAAAACACTGTGCAGGTGAAAGAAGCCAGCCACAGAGGACCGCATATTATATAATTTCATTGCATGAAATGTCTAGACTAGGCAAGCCTGTAGAAACAGAAAGTAAATTGGTGGTTGCCTAGAGTTGGGGGAGTTGGAGGAAAATGAAGTGACTGCTAATGGGCACAAAGTTTCTTTTGGGGGGGATGAAAATATTCTGAAATTAATAGTGATAGGTGCATAACTCTGAAATATGCTAAAAACCTTCTGTTGTACACTTAAATTGTGGTATGAATTATGTTAATAAACACTTATTATGAAAACAAATTATAATAGCTAGAATTAGAAAATAGTCATTGACATTAAAACTCAGTAGACAAATTAAATAGCATTAGATACAACTAAAGAGACAGCAGATTGGAAGATAGATCTGAGAAAATTGATGATTGCTTCAGTTCAGTAGCTCAGTCATGTCCGACTCTTTGCGACCCCATGGACTGCAGCATGCCAGGCCTCCCTGTCCATCACCAACTCCTGGAGTTTACTCAAACTCCTGTCCATCGAGTTGGTGATGTCATCCAACCATCTTATCCTCTGTCGTCCCCTTCTCCTCCTGCCTTCAATCTTTCCCAGCATCAGGGTCTTTTCCAATGAGTCAGTTCTCCACATCAGGTGGCCAAAGTATTGGAGTTTCAGCTTCAGCATCAGGCCTTCCAGTGATATTCAGGACTGATGTCCTTGAGGATTGACTGGTTTGATCTCCTTGCAGTCCAAGAAAGATGGGAATAGAAGGTGTAGAGTTGTTTGAAAGGAACTGGTAGATAAAATAGACAAATAACTTGCCTTCTGTTTGACAGGATGAGCCATGAAACAATAACCAAACATGTCAGATGAGAATATATGCTGTGAAGAAGAATAAAATAAACTAAGAGTTTAGAGAGTGATGGTAGATTTTTTTAGGGTCTTCTGTATAAGCTGATCTGGAAAGACTTCATTGAGGGTAAACCATGTGGATATTCAGGGAACAACCATTCCAGAGAGACAATAAAACAAATGCAAGAATCCTGGGCTAGAACTGCTTCACATGTTCAGAAAATTGCCATTCCTATGTGGCTAGAAGGGAAAGAGGGAATTACTTCTGATAATGGTAGGAGATGTGGTCAGAGAGGTAGCCCAGTGAAAGATCATACTGTATTAAGCCTTGTAGGCTGTGATAGTAATTTCACAGTTGGTTATGAGGGAGATAGATGGGAATCCACTGGGTGTTTAAAAGTTCATTTAATTATCCTTCAAATAAAAATAAATTAAGGGAGGGAAAAAACTCAGTGTACAAAAGATTGGAATGTTACAGCGAAACTTGTCCTTTACCACAGCTAGTTTTAGGGATTCTACCAGTATTATGTTGTAAATTATGGGGGTTTTAATGCCTAAATTATTTGTAACATAAAAGAAATGCCAGAATTTATCTTCTGTATTGCAGGTTTCATGCAGAAAGAGCTATTGGTATCATTACCCACATCCTACCTGAAGATCATCTTCTTTTGGCTTCTTCAAAGAGGGTGAAAGGTACCCTTTGTAATCTGGTCTCCTATAGATAGATAGATAGATGTATTTTAAGACTTCTTTAGCTGTCAATTATAATAGATGCCTACTATCTGACATTTTAAAATTGATTAAAATAGGAATATTTGTTGATTTCCTCAGAATTAGACTGTATATTACTAAAACAGACAATCACTGATTTAACATATTTGCCCACGTCTCTAAGAATTTCCAGTGGTTCATAATGAAAAGTTGTTTGCTTCTCTCATACAACATTGTTAGTAGGCTAGAGTACCCTTCTTTCTTCCTTCCTTCCACTTGCCTCTTCCCTCCTTTTTCTCTTTCCTTTCATTCATTCATGCCTTTCTTTTGAGGGGAGGATTGAAGAATCACCGTGACATTGCAGATGGGTTTTCACACGCCTTCACCTTTATTGTGCAAGACTCTGAAACTGTTTCATATCAGGTTACCTTTAGTGTTGCAAGGCTCGCACCACATACCACTTTCTTCTTTACTTTTTAACTCTTCTGCAGTCACTTACCAAGGGCCTTTGATTTTGCTGACGATTGGGTCACCCATGTGGTAATTCCTTGCATGATGAAGAACTTTTACCTTAATTCTGGAACTAGGCTTTACCTCTCCTTTAGGTTTGCATTTTTGAAGTCATGCAAGTAATACATGATGTCAAGAATTAAAAGAGAAAAAATTAAGTTACTTGAAATCTCATCAATCCAGAATCAACATGTGGGCAAATATTTTTTTTAGGCTTTTCTTTCTTTGAAGACTGAAATGAGTGAATAATTTTTTTTTAGTTCTGTAATCTGCTTTGTTCACTCGATGTAGTACAAACATTTTCTCATTTCAATACGTGTAGGTATATATCCTTTTTTCCGATGTTTTTTCTAGTTTTCTAATGTTTTTAACTGCACCTGTCTTATTGGACCTCTAAATTTTTTTTAACCTTTTGTTCTTTAAAAATGCTACAGTGAGCTAAATCTCTTACTTTTTGTGAATATGAACAATTTTCCTAGCAATAAAATTGCCCGGTTAAAGAATATATATTTGTAAGACTTTAAATGGAGTTTGAGGGTCTCAAATAGGACTTTGAAGTTAAATTATCTTCTTATCTGATTTGACTGGTCAAGTGAGTTAGGAGGAAACCAGTTCTTTTACTTCTATTTGGTTAAAGGTTATATAGTTTGCAAATGTGGTTTCACAGTTTTCAAGAGTGGTTAGGTAGTCCTTGACACAGTTTCACAATTTAAAAAAATTTGCCTTTTCATTCTTGTCTTTCTTCTGTTTGCTTAAAAAACAATTTACGTCAGCAAAGCAAACCGATCTGGTAAAATAGAGAGTAATTCTGCAAAATAATTTGTTGTGTACTGTTGTTTTTCTTACATTTGAAATCCATTATACTATGCAAAATAGAATGACCCCAAAAGTGTTTTGTTTTGTTTTTTCATTAAAATGGAATACGCTCATCTTTACCAGTTCTTTGGTGTGTTATATGGTTTATGGTTCTAAACCATAAACATATAGAAGTGTATACAAGTAACATTTATAAAATTCATTTCTAAAGTTTATGTTCTGATGAGCTTTGATACATGGTTTGAAAGTGCACTGATTTTGTTGCCTTCTTATTTAGCACTTATTTTAGAGGAGATTGCTATTGACTGTCATAATAAAGAAACTGAACAGAGGCTGCTTCAAGAAGCTCATGATTTGCACCTGTCTTCACTCCAACTAGCTAAAAAAGCTTTTGGAGAATTTAATGTACAGACTGCAAAACACTATGGAAACCTTGGAAGACTTTATCAGTCAATGAGAAAATTTAAGGTAGGAGCACATTTTACTGTATTTTTCTGTCTAAGTAATCTTAGGTAATAAAGTACAATGTGAATAATAAATCTTAAGTAATGCTTCTTCAGTAATCTTAAATTATAAAGTATACATTTATTATACTTCCACATTATTTCACATAAGAATTGAGAAAATAGCTAGTATAAAACAGTCAAAATATAAATAAAATTCAAAAATACAAACCATAGAAAAATATATATATCAGACTTAAAACATAGCTCTTAGCTAATAGTTTAAATTGAACACTTAGAATGCCTGACACATAGTTAGATGTGCAAGAAATGTAAGATAATGCAAGTATTGTATAATTGTAGTGGTAAAAATATACTGAATTTAGTTTCCTTTTAGAACTTTGGGTTATAAATTCTTATTACTGTTGATTCCATTCAGTCTCTCAGTCATGTCCGACTCTTTGCGACCCCATGAATCACAGCGTGCCAGGCCTCCCTGTCCATCACCAACTCCCAGAGTTCACTCAAACTCATGTCCATCGAGTCGGTGATGCCATCCAGCCATCTCATCCTCTGTCGGCCCCTTCTCCTCCTGCCCCCAATCCCTCCCAGCATCAGGGTCTTTTCCAGTGAGTCATCTCTTCGCATGAGGTGGCCAAAGTATTGGAGTTTCAGCTTCAGCATCAGTCCTTCTAGTGAACACCCAGGACTGATCTCCTTTCGGATGGACTGGTTGGATCTCCTTGCAGTCCAAGGGACTCTCAAGAGTCTTCTGCAACACCACAATTCAAAAGCATCAATTCTTATAGAGTCACAGTAAGAAAGGAAAGAGAGTTGCTATCTAAGACATTCATTTTTATCTGAAAATCAGTTTACACATTCCTCAGTTAACCTGTTTATTGAGATAAAAATTGTCAAAACTCCAAAAAACGAAATAATAAAATATACTTCTATGTAAAAATTAATAAAGAGTTTCTTAACACAGTTCAATTAAATTTTGAAGTGTGTTAAATTGAAAGAAGTTTTCATTTTAGAATATTTCGACATTAATTTCTTCTAACAGCTTGTTATTACATGGACACGTTTTCTCTTGTCATTTTGGTGTATTTCAGTGTTTCGTCAGCTTATGTGCATAGCTTCCCGAAGCCAGTGATGCTTCCTGTTAGGCAGCTTTTAGAACAATGTAGTGTCTTCTCTGATCAGATTACCTTACGCCATCCATAAACTGTTTTTGGCATTTAGAAGAATGTTACTAATTGGATAAGAGTTGTTGACATAGTAAAAAGTATAATCTAATGGTTAATACAGCTTGATTATTTTTCAGGAAGCTGAAGAAATGCACATCAAAGCAATTCAGATTAAAGAACAACTTCTTGGTCAAGAAGATTATGAAGTAGCCCTTTCGGTGGGACATCTGGCTTCTTTATATAATTATGACATGAATCAGTATGAAAATGCTGAGAAACTTTATTTGCGATCTATAGCAATTGGTATGTTACTTTAAAATTGTTTTAATTGATAAGAGATCAACATGTCTTACATGTTGTATAGGGAAGTGTTATTATTAAGACTTAAATGAGTTTAGAGCTGCTCAGGATCTCCAGGAGCTACTCAGAAGTCTTCTAAAACATTTTGCTAAAGATTATTTATCGATAATTGAAGCCAGTAATAAGAAATATGACAGTAGTGTGTCAAGTAAAGGCAAAAATAGTTATTTTAAAAATTTGTATAAACACTACCTCTAGCCCATCCTCACCCTTCTCCTGATTTTAAATTAGACAAAGTTGAGCTGTTTTAGAACTTGATATAAATGAAATACAGTGTATCTTTTTATATGCTTTGTTTCTTTTGGTGAACATCAATTGTAAAATACATCAGTGTTGTTCATATCCCTGTTGCTTGTTAATTTCCAGTGCCTTGTAATATTGTATTGAATTAGTATATCATTATTTATCCATTCTACTATTAGTTGACATTTGAATTGTTTTCAGTTCAGACCGATCACAAAATAAAGTACTGTGGTCATCATCTAATGTTGTGCCTGTTAAAACTCTTCCCATGTTTTTATTGAATTTGTCTGTCACTTTCTTCTTGGTTTATGGAAGTTCCTTATATACTTTAGATGTAACAAGCCCTTTGTTAGTTAAACGTGTTGCAGATAACTGTCCCTCTACTGCTTGTTTCTTAACGGTGCCTTTCAAAGAACAAACGTTCTTAAAGTTTAATGTAATATTAATTACATATAATATTGTAATTATTGCTCTTTTATTTTATGGTTGGCACTTTTTAAATTGTGTTTTGGAAATATTTTTCTACCCCAAAGTCAAAAGATACTCTTTGGGGAGATTATCTTCTGGAAATTTGTGAGGTAGTGATCAAATTTCTTCCCCTCTTCCTTTTTCCCTTCTGTATGGATATACAGGTTGACCAGGACCATTTTTTCAAAACACTGTCTTTCCCCTCTGCTGTGCTACCTTTGCCTCAAATCATATATCCGTGTATGTGAAGATTCCTCGTTATCCATAATAGATTATCTTGCTTAACCCTACAATACACGTAAAGTAGTTTTAGAATTGTTAACCCGTAGTACTATGAACACCAGTGTTACTGCTTAGAGCCTAATAATTCATTTACATTTTATCTTGTCCTTAACCTGAAGGTATATAATCAGAATACTGTATTCAGAATTTACTTAGGTTGCTTATCTCCCTGCCACCTGCTATCAGTTAAGTTACTCATTTACGAGAGAACTAGGTTCATTTGCTTATGTTTGTGTAACATTCCCCCGTTTTTATTTAGTCTGCTAAATTATTTGACTGTGAAATATTAATACTCTGAAAAGTTAGAACTGTGGAGTTCCTTGGCAGTCCAGTGGTTAAAACTCCTCACTGTCACTGCTGAGGGCCTGGGTTTGATCCGTAGTCAGGGAACTAAAATCCCACAAGCCACATGGCATAACCAAAAAAAAAATAGTCAACTATACAGAAAGGTCTTCTCACAGATGTGTGACTGCCCTTAATTTCTCCTCGCCAGTCATTCCTGTGAGTAACTGGTCTTGTTAGTTTCTCATCTATTTTTTCTGGGTTTTTTGTTTTTGTTTTTTACTTTTGACCGTGCTGGGTCTTGTTGCTGTGTACGGGCTCCTCGTTGCCGAGCACGGGCTCTCGGCATGCAGGCTTTGGGAGTTGTGGCACGTGGGCTCGGTAGTCGTGTCTCTCAGCGCTAGAGCTTGGACTCGGCAGAGTGGTTGTGGCTCGCTGGCTTAGTTGCCCCAAGGCATGTGGGATCCTCCCAGACCAGAGAGCGAACCTGTTTTCCCTGCATTGGCAGGTGGATTCTTAACCACTGGATTACCAGTGTCGTTCTTCTGTATATTTCTGGCATAAGTGTTCAGAGACATAAATATTTTACTTTACATAAAAGGTGGCATACTCCAGATACTTTGCTTTTTTAGAAACAGTATGCCCTGTAAATGAGCTGTGAGATCTTCATGAACTCCCTTCAAACTGAAATTTTATAATTTTATTCTAGAGAGACCAATGACCTTAGACAAGAGAATTTTTTTTTTTTAAGTCTTAGAAGTAGGCTATGAGTAAGACTGTGTTAGTAAACCCTGATAAAAGAATTGAATCTGTTTCAACTGGAGGGTGGAATGATTGGGAGTTTGGGACTGATATAAACACACTGCTGAGTATAAAACAGATAACTAGTGAGAACACACATCGATGTTCTGTGGTGACCTACATGGGAAGGAAATGTAAAAAATGGTGGAGACATATATATATCGGAGAAGGCAATGGCACCCCACTCCAGTAATCTTGCCTGGAAAATCCCATGGGTGGAGGAGCCTGGTAGGCTGCGGTCCATGGGGTTGCTAGGAATCAGACACGACTGAGCGACTTCACTTTCCCTTTTCACTTTCATGCATTGGAGAAGGACATGGCAACCCACTCCAGTGTTCTTGCCTGGAGAATCCCAGGGACGGGGGAGCCTGATGGGCTGCCGTCTCTGGGGTCGCACAGAGTCAGACACGACTGAAGTGACTTAGCGTAGCATAGCATGTGTGTATGACTGATGCACTTTGCTGTATAGCAAGAAAGTAACACAATGTTGTACAGCAAAGGTATTCCAATAAAATTTTTTTAATTGAATCTATTCCTTTTAAAAGGAATAAAACAAAGACACCCTATTTTAAAGAACTAAGCTTGTATTGTAGAAACTACTTGTTATTTCATTATTTGAGCTTCCTTTTTTTTCTGTTTACTTTCAGGGAAGAAACTTTTTGGTGAAGGCTACAGTGGACTGGAATACGATTACCGAGGTCTCATTAAACTTTACAACTCCATTGGAAATTATGAGAAAGTGTTTGAGTATCACAATGTTCTGTCTAACTGGAACCGGTTACGAGATCGGCAGTATTCCGTGACCGATGCTCTTGAGGACGTCAACACCAGCCCTCAGTCCACTGAAGAAGTGGTGCAGTCCTTCCTGACTGCGCAGAATGTCGAGGGACCGAGCTGCTGAGGGAAGACCTCAGTTCACTAACTTACCTTTTCCCAGATTCCAGGGAATTCATACTGTGAAATCAAAACCGTGTTTTTTAGGGGGCTGGAATTTGCATTGAAACACTGGTCCAGTCCTTTGACCCTATTTGGGTGATCCCTTTCTTGCAGAGTGTCCGTAGGAATAAGCATATATTCAGTTATATTCAGCATGTACCGCATGTATAAGTAGTCTGGCCCGTATTTTCAACCTCGTAGAACAAACAACAGGAATTTTTTGTTTTCTTTTTTTAAACAAAAAGTAATTCATTTTGCAGAAAGCCTGAAAGAAAAAAAGAACCCCTAAATAAAACTATTTAAGAGTTTAAAAGAGTTGCATTCTTATTATGTAAGGATGATTTTAACAACTTTTTAACATATAATTCTTCCTTGAGGAGGTATTCAATACTGTACTGTAAAGAAGTTTTATGAGGAAAATCTTTATACACAGTATAGAAAAGGTAACACAACTACTAAGAGCAGAGGGGCATCCTTACCTAGAGAAACGGGTGCAGCCGCTCCAGGGCTGCATGACCAGGGGGAAGGACTGTCAGATTCATCTGAACTGGACCAGTGTTGACCTGTAAGTAATAGAAAAGCTGATAAACCAGCAGTTTTAACTCTTTGGTTGTTTTGGTTTTGTTGTGTTTTTTGGGGGTACAAAAAGGCAAGATGCTCTGATAGCTTTTGCTAACAGGACCAGGAGGATCTGAAAAGGACCAGCCTAATGTAGAAAGGGGTTATTTGGACCAGAGGTTTTAGATGATTATTTTAGCCCCTGCCTTTACTTTTATCATAGAATGATTTCATTTAGATGTATTATGAAAACTGATAATACAAAAATTGTATTCATGTAATAGACACGAGATGAGGGAAATTTGGCAGTTTCAGTGGCATATCTTCAGTCAAGGCACACAGATGGCAATGCCCTAAGCAAGTCTGTAAATACCTGCTGCAGCCATCCCTCTCATTTTATATGCTACCCTAATAACGCAGTTCGCAAGTATATTGGCTGAGTCATGAAATAGCTCATGTCCAGATGGGAATTTTAGGTCAGTGTTTGGTTTATGGGGATTAATGGAAAAACAAATGCCGCCTAATAAGCAATTCTTAGAAATCCTTCATGTTTATGATAAAAAAAAAATTGCAAGCAATAGATCATTTTATATGAAATTCAAGAGTCAAATGTAAAGATTTCCCCTAATGATATATCTATTTCACTAACTCCTCTTTCTGTTTATTGGGTTTTGATTTTTCATTTAAGCCAGTCAAGTTGTTTAATGTTGAGGTAATATTCAAATTTGAGAAGTTGTAACATGTAGCAATTTAAGAAACAAAAAAGGTCTGTTGCCCTTACCTCAGTTCTTATTATAGTGGCCTGTTTGGTGCCTCTATAGTTAAGAATCAGGGTTTTCCCCCCTATTTTCAGGGGTTCATGACTTGGCTGTTAAGAGTTGTTGCTCCTGGCTAATGCTTGGAGTGGTCTGTGGGTGGGTGGATGTGTGCTGAATTTAGGTTTTCTGTCTAACAGGCGTGTTGGGATGGGAGGGGGGAAAATCTAGACTGCCCACCACGTGGAGTGCAGAAGAAGTAATTGGAAATTTCAGATCAATTCAGTTTTAAACACTTTTTTGGCCTTCCCAAATATAACCTTGTTTAAAGCTGTTATTTGCCATCTTGTTAGTTATGATCCCACCGTTTTTAAGTTCCCAGGAGGGGATTCCCTAGGGGAGGTGGAAGAAATGAAACAAGCCCAGATGTCTTTAAGATGATAGCTGTGTGATTTCGAACGCTGGGTTTAATCCTCATACTGAATTATTTTGAATTGAAAAGAGCGCATTGGCACACCTGCGCCTCCCCCTCCCAGTTAATTGCAATCTAATGCCGAGGCACCTCTTTATTAATTACCAAATAGTCTGTGTGACCAAGGACTAACATTTTTAAGTTACTCAGCTCTATCCTCATGGGCCTATATATTTAATACCTCCAAAGATTTTAAGGATAGGCTTTGTATACTTTTGTTGATTATTTAGAGTCCTGTGGTATGTTTGTGGTATAGGAATGTCATGGTAAATTGTTTTCCAATAAATATTTTGAAACTTGTGTTTTCATATGAAGTTTTTTTTTTTTTTAATCTGTATTTTTGGTTTTGTGCATATACAGCGTTTCCTAGGATAAAATCCAGCAAATGACTTAAGGCCTCATCTTCTCTAATTCAGTTTGAACTCAGATCACACTCAGTGATAAAGCAACATGATATTTAGAAGCCTAGGATCACAGGGTGATGTTAAATGACAGCCAGTTTTTCTTAAAAAAAAAAAAAATTGTTGATAGTTTGCCATATTGCCATTGCTTTAATGTAGTTTTCTGTAAATCCATATGCTTAATGCAGACACTCTAGATTGAGAAAAGAGATTGCCAGTTTCTGATAGTGATATAACTTAATATGCTATTATTTCTGGTTCTAATGAAGAATAATACCCTAATAATTTTAAGTGTGGGTTTTATCCTTTTAGTTGGAATGCTTAGGATAAGTTAGGGAGGTGAATATCATCATGATATATGGGGGTAGGGGAAAACAGTCTCAAAGAAAGTAAAATTTACTTCACAATAACCAATTGCTTGAACAGATTTTTTGTATATGGTGGGGTTGTGTATAAGAAAGCATAGACCAACTTAAAAGATTTTTCTGGCGGTTCAACTAATTAAGTAAGTAAGAGGCCTTTGGTCTCGTCCTTTCCTGGCTTTGTTCTCTCTTGTACTCGGGTTTTTTCCCCTAAAGTTTGGTGCTGCTCAAGTTGGGTGCATCAGGGAGCCCATAACACTCCTGTACCACACAGGTGGCCAGTCACTCCTTTGTTCAGTTTCAGAGAGCCAGTTGAGGGTTTTTTAGACCATAATTTTTATGGGTCGCCAAAGCTGACTTTGCCCAAAGCATTAGGACCCTTACATTATCAAAGTTCTGTCTCTGTTCAGCAGAAACAGCTGGCTGTTGCTTTGGAATAGCCTCCTTGCAGGTGTGCTTTGTTTTGTGAAAATGAAAGATTAGACAAGACCTTTGTAACACTCTTAGCCTGTTAGAGTTCATAATTTTGAGAAAACCAGATCAGGCAGCTGCAGTCTTATAAATAGCGTGCCATTTGGCTGCTCCTGACAGTGCAGACAGGATGCTGAGCAGTAGACACATGCCTAGAACATGACTGAAACTTTGGGCCATACTTTACAGATGAAAAGAATGGTTTGCTATGTAGGAGGAGGGACAGCAGGCTTTCCCCACTATCCAAAAGTAGTGTTGCAGTGAAACCTCTGTAAGCCAAAACAGGTGAACAGCAGAGTGGCAGTTAGCTTAGGGCACATCTTGCCAGTCGATGCACAAAATACACTGAGATAAAGCTCAGAAGCTCACACAGGTAAAGCTGTGGCGGCTTGAAGCTGAGGTGCCGAACGTAGTTCCAGGAGAGGAGCGTGGCGGTGCCCTCCCACTGCTCACTGCTGCTGCCTCCTCAACAGCCACGCGTGTGCAGACACACGCGGAACGCCATTTTTGCTGTTCACCTTTTTTCGTGAAAGTGATGGTTTTGGATCTGTTTTCGGTTAGTAAAAACAGGCGCTAATGCAGGTCTTTGATAAAAGCAAAGTAGGATAAAGTGAACTTTGAGAAAGAGGAGGATACCTGTACTAAACTGTCACTCTATTTTTTTCCCCCTGAATCTGTAGCCTGGCTACTTCCAAACTGTTCTTTTTCTGGATGGCAAAGTTACTACTGGAAAAATATTTATAAGTAAAAGTGTCTCTAAGATTTATTTTTGCTCTAAGAATTAGCATATATATTTCACCTCTTGGAGGACCTCAGTTCTTGCTAGAAAATTCCTTTTTTCTTTTTTTTTAATCTGACATTTTAATTCATCTCCAGCTTGAACATTAGTAGTTGTCCGCAACTCTCAGGAATGTTTTAGGCAGAAAACTGGTTTTACCCTGTTGGTGACCTGAAGGAGTGTGCTTGAGGATTTGTTAAAATAATTGCTGTTCTTTAATTGCAATCCTAGGCATCTATAGCATGAGTGGCCTTAGTGAGTTTGTTGAAGTGCACATTTTTCTTTCAAAAGTAAAATTTAAGATTAAAAATATATGCTCTATATAGATATCTAGAAAACTTGGTTTGTGGTGCACAAGCGTTGGATCCCTAAATAACTCTGCAGGTACCGTTTGTATACATTACTCATTTCTGTAGATTCCTTTTATGGGAAGATCTGTTGCCATGGTAACTAAAAACTTTTCACTTCAGTTCTACTTTTATGATGTGAATGAATGCTATGTTTTATTAAATATTACCAGGTCAGTACTATTTTTATACTTTATTAAGCAACCGGGGATTTTAGTTTAATAGACTCAAAAAGCTCTTACGGAAACAAAAGCAAATCACTATCCATTCTTTACATGAAAATCCCCACTAATAATGCCACAGTAATTTCTATAGAAATATCTAAGGTCATTGATGAGTTTTTTAAAGACAATTCTTCATTGTGTCAGAATAACCTTTCATATCACCCTTACCACAGACTTGTAGTGCCCACCATTATTTGTAACCATTAATACCATACTAAGTATGTTTGTAACCAGCATTGTGATATATTCTGTACTTGTATTGCTAAAAATGAATTATTGACTTAATAAATATAGTGTTCCTGCACTCATAGTGTATCTGTTTCCAGTTTAGTTGTGCTTACTTTTGGTTGGGACTTGGGACTGTTTAAACATCACAGACTCTTTTATTAGCGAAGAACACGAGAGAGACTGCCAGAACTGGAGCAGCGGTGCCCTCTTTCTGGTGAGACGTGTGGCAGAGGAGACGCTTGGTAACAGCACCTAAGATGGTGCTTATGAAAGTAGTTTGGAAACACAAGCACTGCATGAATGCAGAGGGCTTTCGGGACTTTACAAAAGTAATCACACCCTTCTTTTCCCTCAGCTCACGTGAAGGCTGAGGAAGGGTGATGAGACAGATAAAGCTCTGCTGGGTGTCTGTCAGCGGCGAAAACCCTGGGTGTGGGTTATGGTTCTAGCCCTGCCTCTTAACGGTAGGAATTTGAGATGTGTCATTATAAGCCTCTTTGTGTTCATTTCCTCGTATGAAAGGTGGGGTCAGCTTAGGTCTTTTTAAAAATCCACCATGAAACAGCATGAATCTAAAGCAGTGAAAACAATGACAGGAAATGAAACCAGATTATGAAGAAAACTGATGAATGTTAGGCAAAGCCCCACCTTCATTTGGCATGGTCAGCATTGACTTCCATCACCTGCCACCTTTGGTGATACATATATCACCAGTTTTTTTTTTTTTTTTTGGCCGAGCCATGTAGCTTCGAGATCTTAATTCCCTGACCTGGGATTGAACCTGCATCTTCAGCAGTGAAAGCGCAGAGTCCTAACAACTGGACCACCAGGGAATTCCCTGGTGTTCCTGAATTTAAATTTATTTCCTTTTCCATCTCCATGACTGAACATGCTCTTCTATTGTTTGAAATGCCATTTCTTGCATAAACTCTCATCAGGCTGAAAGGACAAGGGAAGCTTGAGTTGCCACTTGGTGCTTAGTTATGCAGCATTTTATTTGAAGTTTTGTTAAAGCTGTTGTATGATCGTATGTACACCCGTGTTCACAGCAGCATGACTCGCCATAACCAAAAGGTGAAAGCAACAAAAGGTAGTCCGTACACACAGCATAATGTTCTTCTGCCTTAAACAGGAAGGAAATTCTGACTCATGCTACAATTTGGATGAACTTTGAGGGCATTATGTTTGTATACGCCAGTCACAAAGGGGAAAGCAAGTAAATGGTGTTTATGATTCTATTCACATGAGGTATCTAGGCTAGTCACGCTCAGAAAATTGCATGATAGTTGTCAGGCTGGGGAGGAGGAAAATGGGGAGTGGCTGCTTCATGGGTGTAGAGTTTCAGTTTTGCAAGATAAGAGTGTTCTGGAGATCAGTTGCATAATTAACACCACACTTACAAATAGTTAAAATGGTAAATTTTATGAGTTACTATAATTTTTTAAAGTTTCTGGATAACTGCATAAAGCAGTTAAGTCAGGCATGATATATGAAGTTTGAAAAGAGTGTGAGTATACACTTCCAGACAGTATATTGATAAGCCTTGTGAGATACATTTGTGAATTAGAACATTGATGTAACATGTCAAAATTGATTGGCATTTAACTTGCTGCTCAGCACAGAATCAGGTGGTTTTTCACTCATCAGTTCAATTCACTCGCTCAGTCGTATCCGACTCTTTGCGACCCCATGAATCACAGCATGCCAGGCCTCCCTGGCCATCACCGACTCCCGGAGTTCACTCAAACTCACGTCCATCAGTTGGTGATGCCATTCCTGGAGTTCACTCAAACTCAACGTCCATCCTGTCAGCAATGCCATCCAGCCATCTCATCCTCTGTCGTCCCTTCTCCTGCCCCCAATCCCTCCCAGCATCAGAGTCTTTTCCAGTGAGTCAACTCTTCACATGAGGTGCCCAAAGTACTGGAGTTTTCAAATTTAGCATCATTCCTTCCAAAGAACACCCAGGGCTGATCTCCTTTAGAATGGACTGGTTGGATCTCCTTGCAGTCCAAGGGACTCTCAAGAGTCTTCTCCAACACCACAGTTCAAAAGCATCAATTCTTCGGCACTCAGCTTTCTTCACAGTCCAACTCTCACATCCATACATGACCACTGGAAAAACCATAGCCTTGACTAGACGGACCTTTGTTGGCAAAGTAATGTCTCTGCTTTTCAATATGTTATCTAGGTTGGTCATAACTTTTCCAAGGAGTAAGCGTTTTTTAATTTCATGGCTACAGTCACCATCTGCAGTGATTTTGGAGCCCCCAAAAAATAGCCTGATACTGTTTGCACTGTTTCCCCATCTATTTCCCATGAAGGGATGGGACCAGATGCCATGATCTTTGTTTTCTGAATGTTGAGCTTTAAGCCAACTTTTTTACTCTCACTTTCATCAAGAGGCTTTTTAGTTCCTCTTCACTTTCTGCCATAAGGATGGTATCATCTGCATATCTGAGGTTATTGATATTTCTCCCGGCAATCTTGATTCCAGCTTGTGTTTCTTCCAGCCCAGCGTTTCTCATGATGTACTCTGCATGTAAGTTAAATAAGCAGGGTGACAATATACAGCCTTGACGAACTCCTTTTCCTATTTGGAACCAGTCTGTTGTTCCATGTCCAGTTCTAACTGTTGCTTCCTGACCTGCATATAGGTTTCTCAAGAGGCAGGTCAGGTGGTCTGGTATTCTCATCTCTCTCAGAATTTTCCAGTATATTGTGATCCACACAGTCATTTGGAAAACTCAGCAGTGGCCACAGGACTGGAAAATGTCAGTCTTCATTCCAATCCCAAAGAAAGACAATGCCAAAGAATGCTCAAACTACCACACAATTGCACTCATCTCACAGACTAGTAAAGTAATGCTCAAAATTCTCCAAGCCAGGCTTTAGCAATACGTGAACTGTGAACTTCCAGATGTTCAAGCTGGTTTTAGAAAAGGCACAGGAACCAGAGATCAATTTGCCAACATCCACTGGATCATCGAAAAAGCAAGAGAGTTCCAGAAAACATCTATTTCTGCTTTATTTTCACTCATGCTGCTACTTAAATAGTTTTGAGTATTATTCTGTTCTGTTAGTGGCTGTGACCCATTGCCAGTCCACATTCTACAACTGTTGTGTTGGTATTAGAGTCATCACATATCTCTATACAAGATGAAAAAGGAAAAAAAAAAAAAGACTAGTTATTTAAAAAACCACCCTCGGCACTTTTTGACCACGAGGAAGTTTACCTAGTATGTATTTGATCAGACAAATCAAATCTTTAACTTTTTAGAACTAAAAGCTGCTTTAGATAAATCTTATCAGAAGGTGAGAGTTCCAGGGAGCCAAGGTGCTTATGATAAAAATGAAGAATTAGAAGTGGAGCTGGACAGAAGTAAGAGTGCTTGTTTAGAAGCGGTTGGGATCCGAAATGGCTGCGTATTTACAAGTGGAGACCGTGAGATCATAGGGTTACAGCAGCAGGTGCTGGCAATGACCTGGGGTCTGGTACAG
This sequence comes from Bos grunniens, assembly GCF_055505025.1. Classification (NCBI taxonomy): domain Eukaryota; kingdom Metazoa; phylum Chordata; class Mammalia; order Artiodactyla; family Bovidae; genus Bos; species Bos grunniens. Next base: position 50,971,434 of record NC_141183.1, on the reverse strand, counting down.
TTCAAAGGAAGTTCAAGGTTTTCAGTGATGCAGGGATGTGGCTGAGACCAAATCCTCCGTGGTCACCCACTCCATTTCTGTGTGCCTGAACTGTGAGTGGGTACCCACTCCAGTTATTCTTGGGCTTCCCTTGTGGCTCAGCTGGTAAGGAATCTGCTTGCAATGTGGGAGGCCTGGGTTGGATCCCTGAGTTGGGAAGATCCCCTGGAGAAGGGAAAGGCTACCCACTCCAGTATTCTGGCCTGGAGAATTCCATGGACTGTATAGTCCATGGGGTCGCAAAGAGTCGGACACAACTGAGCGACTTCCACACATGAACTGTAAGTGGGGCTTCCCAGGTGGCGCTAGTGGTAAAGAACATGCCTACCAATGCAGGAGATGTAACAGACAGGGGTTCGATCCCTGAGTCAGGAAGATCCCCTGGAAGAGGGCATGGCAACCCACGCCAGTATTCTTGCTTGGAGACTCCCATGGACAGAAAAGCCTGGTAGACTACAGTCCATAGGGTCGCAAAGAGTCAGACACGACTGAGTGACTTAGTACACACACATGAACTGCTATTGCTCCATTATAATTTCAGTTTGTCATCATTATACAGCAATAGATAATAATTCCAGCAATAGAGGATGCATTAAATTATGGCCCATCCACCCAGTGGCGTACATAGTCATTAAAAACTACACTTACCATATATAATAGTATGGGGAAAAGGTCATGACAGAAATAAAGCTGGAGGTCAAAACATAAATCAATACAAAACATGAATGAAACAAAAAAGAGCAAATATGCCAATATGTTAAATGTGGTTACCTCTTTATTAGTAGAGTGGCAGGTATTAAAAAAGTACTTTATAGTATTTTCCAATATAATTAATACATATAATAAAAAATTCATGATAAACAACCCATGTAACTAACCTTGCAGTTTTCGCCTTTATAAGCCACCCCCGTTTTGTAGGCCATTGGAAGACATTTCAAGTGCTTCTTGAATCTGTGTCTCTGAGGCTGCAGTCCTAACAAATCCCAAATACACACCTTTTTATTTCAGTCCGGTCTCTTGTTTCTAAAAGTTTGGTTAACAGTGCCACGTTATACCAAATCTTAATTGGCATAAACCAAAAATATTAATTAACAGCTCTTGTGGAACTGGAGTTCAGGAGTGGCTTCACTGAGTTGTTCTAGCTCAGCGGACCTCATAAGACTGTAATTATGGCAACCTTAGACTTGGGTGCGGCTGGAGAATCTGCTTCCAAGCTGGCTCACATACACGGCTGTTGGCAAGAGGTCTCAGTTCCTCCTCATGTGGGCCACTTGATGGGGCTGTGAGTCTTTTTGACACGGCCACTGACTTACCCCAGGACAAATCATTCCAACAGAAAGAGCCACAGTATCTTTTATGACCTACCTACCCCAGGAAGTCATAACTCCTCATTTTCACCATACTCTATTCATTAGAAGTTGGTCCTCCCCAAGAACAGCTCACAAGGGAAGGGGAATTAAAACCCTTGTCCTGAAAGAAGCAATATCAGAATTTGTGAGTATATGTATTTTTGTTTGTTTACTTATGGCTGCTTTGGGTCTTTGTTGACTGCGTGGGGGCTTTCTCTTTTTGTGGTGAGCAGCGGCTACTCATTGCAGTGACTTCTAGTTGCAGAGCATAGGCTCTCGAGCTCAGTATCTGTGGCTCACTGAGGCATGTGGGATCTTTCCGGACCAGGGATCAAACCTGTGTCCCTGAATTACCAGGCAGATTCTTTACCACTGGACCACCAGGGAAGTCCAAGTATTTGTGGATGTATTTTCAAACCTCCACACTGGATATTTAAATTGCTTCCAGTTTCTCCCCATTGTAAATTTCCTCCCTGATATTATCCTTGACAGTGAAGCTTTGAGCACATCTTAGATTCTTGTCTTAGAGATAAATCCCTAGTCGTGGAGTTGCTGGGTCAGATTTTGACACGTGCTGCTGGGTTGTATCAGTTTCCATTCAGGTTGTAATGTATCAGAATGCTTCTTCTTCCACATTCACGTCCACAGGGGGCCTTTATGATTTTTTTTATTACTAATATGATACAAAGACAGAATTATTCTTTTCATTTGCATTTCTTGGATTAGTAATAAGGCTATGCATTTGGGGGTCTGTGACTGGTTGACTTTTCAGGGTCTTAACTGTCAGGATCTTCCTGCTGGTAAGGAGCGTCCCTAACTCAGTTCTGTCTGCATGAAGAACATTTCTTATTACAGACCATCTCCTAAGGCTCTGAGCCTCCTGTCTCTCTTCTCTGGAAACTTACCAGCTATCAGAAATCAAGACTTGATTTGAACTCCAGTCTGGACCTTCATCCCATCTCCTTGCAGAAAGTGAATCCTGGGGAAGAGGTCTGGGTAGAATAAGCTTTTAGACCAAATATCAAGGCTGAAGACTACCTTGCTTGTTTTAATTCTATATCTTTTAAAAAATAAATTTATTTGGCTTCATTGGGTCTTAGGTGCAGCATGCAGGATTTTTAAGTTATGGCTGCTGCTGCTGCTGCTGAGTCGCTTCAGTCGTGTCTGACTCGGCGCGACCCCATAGACGGCAGCCCACCAGGCTCCCCCGTCCCTGGGATTCTCCAGGCAAGAACACTGGAGTGGGTTGCCATTTCCTTCTTCAATGCATTAAAGTGAAAAGTGACAATGAAGTGGCTCATTCGTGTCTGACTCAGCGACCCCACGGACTGCAGCCTACCAGGCTCCTCCACCCATGGGATTTTCCAGGCAAGAGTACTAGAGTGGGTCGCCATTGCCTTCTCCTTAAGTTATGGCATATAGGGTCTAATTCCCTGATCAGGGATCAAGCCCAGGCCCCCTACATTGAGAGCGTGGAGTCTTAGCAATGGGACCACCAGGGAAATCCCAAGACTATCCTGTTTTAAGCCGAAAGAATTACGGCTCTTTTGGAACTAGGAAAGAGGCACTGGTTTGGCTAATCTTTTGAAACTTCCTGTTTTGGAAACTTGTAAGTATGCAAAAGTAGAGAGACTAGTATAAGGAACTCCCTTACAGCTTTCATCCAGTTTATAAATACGTCTCATTATGACTGTTCTCTCAGCCACCAGGCACCCTGCCCTTGTGACCCAATTATTTTATTTCAGTTTTATTGAGATTAACTGATAAAATAATACGCACTGTGTAAGTTTAAGATGAACAGCAATCATATTTGACCTACATACATCATGAAATGATTGCCACAATGAGTAAACATCCATTATCTCATGTAAAAGAAAAAGAAGAGAAATTTTTCCTTACAATGAGAACACTTAGGATTTACTCTCTTCACTTTCATACGGAATATACAGCAGTGTTAATTATACTAATTATGTTGAATGTTATAGTCCAAATACTTAGTTTATCTGATAACTGGAAGTTTGTGTCTTTTGACCACCTTTCTCTGGTTCCTCTTTCCTCCTAGCCCCGCCTCTGATAACCACAAGTCTGATCTCTTTTTCTACAAGTTTATTTGGGTTTTGAAGTATAGTTGGGCTACAACACTGTGTTAGTTCCTATTACACAACGCAGCGATTCGATGTTTCTATACATTACCAAATGATCACCACTCCACTGGATATTTTAAATCAGATCCCAGAATCATAGTTTTATCCACAAATATTCTACTGTTTATCTCTAAAACATAAAGACTTATATATATATATATATATATACACACATATATATATGTATATATATAAATCCAAAATACTATTACTAAACTCAAGAACTACTAACATTTCTTTACATCATCAAATCATCAGTCCACGTTCAATTTCCCTGAATGTTTCATAAACGTTTTTGTGGAACTGGTTTGTTCTAATTGAGGTGCAAACACAGTCCTCCTATGTCCTTTGGTCATATCTCTTCAATCTCTTAATTTTTAGATTTCTTCTCCCTCTTTTTTTCCCCCTTTGAAGTTTATTTATTAAAGTAACTGGTTTGTTTACTCTGTGGATCTTCACATAGTCAAGAGTTTGCTGAGGGCTTCCCTGGCCAATTCAGGGTACACAGGTTTGATCCCTGGTCCGGGAAGATCCCACATGTCGCAGGGCAGCTAAGCCCAGGGCCACAACCACTGAGCCCGAGTGTCCAGAGCCTATACTCCACAACAGGAGGAGCCACCACAGTGAGAAGCCCGCAACCAGAGGAAGCCTGAGCAAAGAAACCAAGACCCAGCGCAGGCAAAAACAAATACATAATAAAAAGTTTTTGAAAGAAGTTTGCTGATTCTGTCCCCATGGCATCATTTAATATGCTCCCCAGTCCCTTGTATTTCTTATGAGCTGGTAATTAGATCTAGAAAATTGATCAGATTCAGGTTTGATTTTTTGCCAACATACTGCTTAGGCTGGAGGCCCATAAATGTCTGGTTATTTTGCTTTATGATATTAAGATTGATCTGTGAATTCAGATGTTGTCTCCTGTTTAACTTGACCATTAGAGTTTCAATATCAATGATTATTTTTTATTTTTGAAATTTAATTTGGTTCTTTTTAGAAACTGAATACTCTTTTCCTATCATATCCAGTTTCGTTATTGTAGTGTCTTTTTCTCCTTTTTCAGTAAAACCCAACTCTACATAAGCAGGCAGATCAATAGCCCAGAACAAAAAGTTCAGAAATAGACCCAAGTAAATCAGGAACTTAATATATAATAAGGATGACATTTCAAAACTGTGTAGAAAATGGTTTTTTTCCCCTATATATTATATCCTTATTGTATTTTCCCCTATATATTATATCCTTATTGTATATTGTATATTATCAATACACTCCCACTTGTGCAAGGATAACCATTTAGCTATCTGAAAAAAAAATATTGGAATCCAATTACACAACTTTAAATTCCAGATAGATCAAAGATTTAAATGTAAAAACTGAAATCTTGGTGCTAGAAGAAGGAAAGATAGAATTTTTAAAATTTATTTTTGGTTGCATTAGATCTTCGTTGCTACCTTCAGCCTATTCTCTAGACGCGGCAAATGGGGCTACTCTCTGGCTGTGGCGGCAGGCTTCTCATTGCAGTGGCTTCTCTTGCTGTGGAGAGCAGGGTGTTCCGGCTTCGGTAGTGGCGGCTCATAGGCTCTAGAGCACAGGTTCAGTAATTGTGGTGCATGGGCTTAGTTGCTCTGTGGCATGGGGTACCTTCCCAGACCAGGGGTAGACCCGGTGACTCCTGCATTGCAAGGTGAATTTTTAACATTGGTTAAGAACATTGGACCACCAGGAAAGCCCGAAAGATAGAATTTTAAATATTCTCTGAGTGAGGAAGATCTTTCAAAGTCATAAAGAAACCACTTAAGAAAGATTGATAATTTTACTTTATAAAAACAAAAAATGTCTGCATGCACGAAGGAAAAATCATAAAGTCAAAACTAAGGAGCATTGGATGTGGAGCCAGGAGACCTGGGAAGTCTGTCTCTCAACTCAGCTGTGGCAGCCCCTAAGCCTCTGTTTTCTTCTCCGTAATGCGACAGAATCTCCCTGACGAGTTTGACATGAAGATCCAAGGAGGATGGATACAAAGAAAGCACTTTGCCATCTCCCGAGTCATGGAATCCAATCATTCATTCTACAGATATGTTAAGGGATTTTCCCAGCAGTCCAATGGTTAAGACTCTGCCTTCCAATGCAGGGGAAGCGGTTTGATCCCTGGCTGAGGAACTAAGGTCCCGATGCCACTGGATACAGCAAAAATTAAAGACAAAAACCCCAAATGTGTGTTAAGTGCCTCCTGTGTGCCGGGCCTGTTGTCCTGGGATACAGCAGTGAGCAAAACAGACAAAAAGCTCTGTCTTTGTGGAACTTCTATTTTAATGGGAGGAGAACATCAATAAACAAGAAATATAATCATTAACTAAATTATGTAATATTTGAGAGGTATTAGTACTTTAGGAAAATAAAAACAGTAAAGGATATTTGGGGTGCAGAGGTTGTTGGACTTTAAAATAGGGGATTACAGTAGGCTACCCTAAGGAGGTGATACTTGAACAAAGATTTCAAGGGAAAGAAGAAATGACCAAGTGGATATTTTGGTAAAGAACATTCCAGACAGGGGCCTTCCCTGGCGGTCCAGTGGTTGAGACTTTATGCTCCCAGTGCCGGGGGCATGGGTCCCATCCCCTGTCTGATCTGGGAACCAAGATATCCACATGCCTAAAGGTGCGGCATGTGGAATAAATAAATAAGTGGCTATTTTTTAATAAAGGAATGTTCCAGACAGAGGAAATAGCCAGTGAAAAGGACCTGAAACAGGAGTATACTTTAAATCTTTTTTATTTATTTGGCTGAGGCAGGAGTATACTTTAAATTATTTTATCTTATTTTTATTTGGCTATGCCAGGCCTTAGTTGGAGCACACGAGATTTTTGGTTGCAGCATCTGGGATCCAGTTCCCTGACCAGAGATCAAACCAGAGATGGGCCCCCTGTGCTGGAATCATGAAGTCTTAGCCACTGGACCACGAGAGAAGTCCCCAGCAGTATGCTTGACTGGTATGAGAAAGCAAGGGTGAGGGCAAAGAGGTCCCAGAATGGACAGGGATAGATCATATAGGGCTTTGCCAGTACTCTTGCCTGGAAAATCCCATGGATGGAGGAGCCTGGTGGGCTGCAGTCCATGGGGTCGCTAAGAGTCGGACACGACTGAGCGACTTCACTTTCACTTTTCACTTTCCTGCATTGGAGAAGGAAATGGCAACCCACTCCAGTGTTCTTGCCTGGAGAATCCCAGGGACGGGGGAGCCTGGTGGGCTGCCGTCTATGGGGTCGCACAGAATCGGACACGACTGAAGTGACTTAGCAGCAGCAGCAGCAGCAGCAAGCTCTTGCAAAAACTTTGGCTTTTAATCTGCAGGAGATAAAGAGCTGTTGGAGGGTTTTGTTTGTTTGTTGGAGGGTTTGTATATGTTTGTTTGTTATTTTTAGAGCAGTTTTAGGTTCACAGAAAAACTGAGCAGATGGTGCAGAGATTTCCTGCATACTGCTCTCCTCCACATGCACGGCCTCCCCCGTCACCCACACCCTCCACCAGAGCGGTTATTGATTACAACTGATGGACTTACATCGATAGAGAATTATCACCCAGAGTCCACAGTTTACATTAGGGTTGCTCTTGGTGTCACACATCCTATGGGTCTGGGCCAATGTATGATGGCATGTATCCAGCACTCTGGTATCACACAGGGTATGTTCACTGCTCTAAAAATCCTCTGTGCTATTGGAGTATTTTGAGCAGAGCAATGTCTTGTGATCTGTCTTTTTAGAATTCTGAGACCTACTGAATTTAAGGAAAGAGTTAGGAGGCCTCCCCTACCCTCCCAAAAAAGGGACTTCCCTGGTGGTCCAGTGGTTAAGACTCCACCTTCCAATGCAGCGTATGTGGGTTCAATCCCTGGTCAGGCAACTAAGGTCCCACACGCCTCAAGGCAATTAAGCCCACCTGCCACAACTAAGACCTGATGCAGCAAAAAAAAAAAAAAAGCCTCCAAATCCAAGCTCACCTCTTGCACATTTTACCTGCAGGCTTCCCGATTGTGCTCGAGGCTGGTAGGAATCTCCCACACTGGCTCCTGGTCTCCGGCTCTTTGCATAGGAGAAGGCTGTAGAGTTCCAGAATTCCTGTAGGGGGCAGTGTTGCCTCACACACACAGAGGTCACTTCCTTATTTTGGTCTCTTCCCTAAACACCCAGCTTTTCCCCTGCGACCTTGTCAGTGACATCGCTTGGGAGAAAAGTGGAGAGCCCCCAGTTGTCTGAGACACCCTCCGACCTGCTGCTCTTCTCTCACAAACCCTCCCTGCTTTGTCAGGACTGGTGGGGACCACCCAATGAGGCTGACCCCCGGCCCCTGCCTTAACGTCTCTCATCTCACCTCTGGGAGGCAGTGGGTGGGGGTGGGAGGACCAGAGAGATGGGGTGGCTGCCTCCCTCCCCACTGGTGCGTTCCTGTCCTTGGCCTTCAGGTCTAGACTGATGTTCATTTTACCATTTAAAACCTTGGATAATATTTACTCCTGAATACAAATCGAAGGAGGAGAGGAAAAAGGGTCACACACATTTATTCTGGTTCCCCACCCCCACCCCACCCTCCACCCTTCATGGGCGCCAGATGCTCTGCCTGGAGCGTGGCCAGTTTTTTCAAACTGTTGTTATTTCTAATGTGAAATGTACCGAGTTAATATTGGCAACTGACTTTTTAAAAGAAGTTCTACTTTAGTCATTCAAAATGCCCTAGAGAAGTGCTGCTGCTGCTGCTAAGTCGCTTCAGCCGTGTCCGACTCTGTGTGACCCCATAGACGGCAGCCCACCAGGCTCCCCCGTCCCTGGAATTCTCCAGGCAAGAACACTGGAGTGGGTTGCCATTTCCTTCTCCAATGCAGGAAAGTGAAAAGTGAAAGTGAAGTCGCTCAGTCGAGTCCGACTCCTAGCGACCCCATGGACTGCAGCCCACCAGGCTCCTCCGTCCATGGGATTTTCCAGGCAAGAGTACTGGAGTGAGGCGCCATTGCCTTCTCCGGAGAAATGCAGCTGCCTTTAAAAAAAAAAATTGTTTTGTGGCTGAGCCAGGTCTTGGATGTGGCATGCAGAATCTTTAGTGGCAGCATGTGAGCTCTTAGTTATGGCATGTGGGATCTTGTTCCCCAACCAAGGGTCCAACCTGGGCCCCCTGCATTGGGAGCATGGAATCTTAGCCACTGGACAGCCAGGTAAGTCCCTTGGGACGATTAATATAGTTCCTTCTTTGGTCTCCTGACTCTACCCTCTCTCACTTCCTCGTACTTTGCTGATACCCACGTCACATCAACTCCTTCCCCTGCCTGGCATCTCCCTTGTCACTGTCCCCTCTAAGTTCCCACAGGATCAAGGGCAGACGATTTAAGAAGGGACCAGGCTTGTCACCCTCCGACCGACTCCTGGCCCACTCCCCTCCCACCTGTGCTCTCTCCTGGCAGACACATATCAGGCCTCTGTCACCTCCCTTAAGGCCCTCCCCAGACACCGGCATTACCCTGTTATAACGTCTACATGTGTGTGTGTTTCCCCCAGACTGTGACGGTCCTTGACACAGAAACTGCCTCTTACTCACCTGTGTATATGGAGGCCATTTGCTGTTCAGAAAGTGGCTGGCAAATATTTATTTTTAATAAAAAAAAAAAAAAAGAATGAGACCTCCCCTGCTCTCTGCAACTAGAGAGAGCCCGCAGAGAGCAGTGAAGCCCCAGTGCAACCAAATAAATGACTTTTAAAAAATGAACGACGATGATTAGCCAAGTTGAACTGTCTAAAGGATGTTTATTTTCTTGTCCCATTTATACACAATTAAGACTGAGCATCCTTTTGATAAAGACAGCTTCTTCTTCCCCCTCACTGGTCCCTCATATCCCCCTCCCCTCAAGTGCAAGTGCTCTAGGATCCAGGGCAAGCTGGCCCTCAGCCCCAGCTGGGTCTTCTATAGACAGGTCTCTGGAGTGTCTGGGGCTTCCTTAATCCTCCTTCTCTTGAGTTTCGGCTCTTGAGAAAGCTTAGAACCTGAAAAAGAGGAAGGTCGGAGACAGTGACATCACAAATAGTAAGAGAATCTCAGCCTGTAACATTTGCCGGCTGTGGTGGGAAGAGCAGCAAAAGCTTACCTTGCTTTCAACCTAAGTCCCTTACCCTTTTCTCACAGAAACCCTGTGGGGTAGGGAGATGGAATCACCCCAGTTTACAGCTGAGGGATTACAGCTGAGGATCTGCAGGCGCAGAGTAAGGAAATGGGCTGCTCAAAGTCTAAGCCAGGGGTACAGTCAGGACAGACCTCCGGCTTCTGTGATTCCTCTCCACTCCTGTCTCCATTCACTCCCCAGTTTCCAGTACTTTGCTGCTGGGTTGTTTGCAAACACCATTGCCATCTTTTTACTTAAGAACTGACTCATGAAAAAAGTAAAGAACTGATTCATGAACACAGTGCCCAAGGAACACCACGAAGGTCCTATTTGGGGGGATGGTGTTGATTTCACTGATCTTTTCTTTTTTAAAAAAGAAATATTTATTTATTTTTGGCTGTGTCGCTTCGTTGCAGCTTGTGGGATCTTGGTTGCCCTCTGTGGGTGTGAGAGTTTAGTTGCCCGGAGGCATGTGAAATCTTAGTTCCCCAACCAGGGATCTAACTTGCAGCCCCTGCGTTGGAAGGTGGATTCTTAACCACTGGACTGTCAGGGGAGTCCCCACACAGGTCACTTTTAATTTCATGATAGACACAGTGATTCACCTGGTCGTGGTGGCCCCACCTGGTAGTATGCGTTTTCTCATGTAACACAGTAGGAAGAATAGCACCTCGTCTGAAATGTATGCCCGTCAGAAATGTTTTTAACACGAATCCATGGGACTCTTGACCTACAATCCTGCTCCGAGAGAAACAAGCTTCAAAGATGCCAAATGGAAGCAACAAGAAAAGAGCAGGAGGTGGAACAGTCTGCAGAACAGTAGCCTGATCTCTTCAACATGTCGGGGTGGAAGAAAAGGGAGACTCAGGTTAAGAGAGACTTTTCCCTGGTGGCTCAGACGGTAAAGCGTCTGTCTACAATGCGGGAGACCTCGGTTTGATCCCTGGGTCGGGAAGATCCTCTGGAGAAGGAAATGGCAACCCACTCCAGTATTCTTGCCTGGAAAATCCCATGGACGGAGGAGCCTGGTAGGCTACGGTCCGTGGGGTCGCAAAGAGTCGGACACGACTGAGTGACTTCACCTCACCTAAGAGACATAACCAGGTGAAATGCATGGTTTGGGAAATTAAGTGCAAAAGGGATCGGACTATTGGGAAAATTTGAAAATGGAGTATTTAATTCAATGAAGATGTTGACATGGAAGGTTTCTATAATTATCTGAAAAAAGCAAGTTCAAGTCAAAACCACGCATTCAGCATGGTCTCATTTTGGTTTAATACAGGTGTTTATATACATGAAAAGCATCTGGAAAGTGGTGGACAATGTGATGTTTATATTTTCTTATTTTTTGTTAATCTGTATTATCTAATTTTCTAGGGTATGCTTGTGTTTGTAATCAAATGTTATTTTAAGAATTATAATTCAGGGGCATCCCTGGTGGCCCAGTGGCTAGGACTGTGCACTCCCAGTGGCGGAGGCCAGGGTTCCATCCCCGGTCAGGGAACTAGATTCCACTTGCAGCTCACATGCCTCTACAGAGTTCGCATGCTGTAACTAAAGGTCCCGCATGCTGCAACAAAGACTGAGGGTCCCGAGTGCCGAAACCAAGACCCAAATAAAGAAGCAGTTTTTTAAAAAACACTTTACCCCGCTCTAAAAAAATAAATAAATAAAATAAATAAATAAATAATAAAAAACACTTTAAAAAAAGAAGCACAATTTCAAGCCCAACTTAACACGCCATGTGCAGCTTTTCCTTGTTCCCTGCCACTCTATCCCTCTCCCTCCATCCTTCACCTCTAAGCGCAGCCTGTGTGCTCACTGTCTCACCTCCACACAGACCTCCATTCCACCTCTTTGTCTCCCTCGTCTCTCTCCTTTTTCCTTTCTCTAAAGCCTGTCCCAAACCTACCTCCTTCCAAACCTCCGGACCTACCCTTTGCCCTATGACCTGAGATTGATCATTAGTGAAAGGCGGATGGTCATGCCCAGCTCTTCTGGGTGCTGCAGGGGTGGGTGAAATTAAGAGACACGATGCACCTGGTAAGGGAGATGCTGGCTCCGAAGCCTGAACCACACTTTCCTCATCTGATTCATGGACTGCCTGATCCAAATCATCTTAATGATACCGACTGCCCTTCATTCCATGGTATGTTTCACTTCCTCAATCTAAGCAGTAGGCGCCAGGGCCACGGGCCCCACAGAGCTCAGGCACGAATCTGGGTTCAGGGCCTCCTTCCTGGGGGAGTGACCCCTTCCTTCCACCCACGGCCCACCCAACACCAAGAGGGCACAGCCTGCTGCTCGGCCACTTCCCGGGAGTCTCTGCTCTTGGCCACTAGAAATGGCTCTGCTTCTGATCGTATGGGAGCATGCCTTTGTTTACCTGTTAGCTGGAAAAGGCACATTTCCCGAGACCTCTAGGGGGAAACTGAGATGGAACAGGAAGGAAACACACCTAAATATGATTATTAGTCCTGCCTGTGGGTCATGGGTGACTTTTCTGTTTTATCCTATCTGGCAAATCCCAGGGAGAGAGGCGCCTGGCAGGCGACAGTCTATGGGGTCAGACACGACTGAGCGTGCATGCACAAACATTTCAAATTTCCTACAGTGAGATGACCTAAGAGAGGAGGAAAAAAAGAGAAAAGAAAAAGTGGAGAAGGGGAAGGAAAATGGACAAAGAGAAATGCAGGGCAGAAGAGAAGATGGGATGGCTGGAAGAGGACCAGGTCAGGCGCTTCCGGGGGGCAGACGGGCCACTCCTCCGGGCATACCTCTCCTGCGGGGGCCCCTGGCTCTCAGCTCCTTCAGCAGGCGGGCTGGGTGGCCCGGGGCCTGCAGCTTGGACAGCCTCTCCTTCATGCCATTGAGGTGGCTGCGGAGCCCCCAGGCAGTGCAGAGCTTGGGCAGACTGTCCTCCTGGTCAGCCAGCAAGGAGCTCTCCGGGGCGTTCAAGGGGCAGAAGGCCATCTGCAAGGGGACCAGAGTGTTGAGGAGGAGAGAGGGGCCGCCTGCCAGAGCCCGAGCCCTGCCCGTGTTAGGAAGCTGCTGCGGCCAGGCTGCACCTCACGCTTCGGCAGCCAGGATGGAGTGAGGACCACAGATGTTGGGGGGCAGAGGGGGGATCATGGGGATCTTGAGGTCAGGCTGCCAACTCTGTCTTCTTGGGTGGTTCTTTCCTTTGCAGTATCTCCTCCCTCTGGTTTTTGAGCATATTATGTGTTTGTAATGAAACAATGGGACTTAAAAAAAATATTTATCTGGCTGTGCTAGGTGGGGGAGGGCATGGCAACCCACTCCAGTGTTCTTGCCTGGAGAACCCCATGGATGGAGGAGCCTGGCGGACTGCAGTCCATGGGGTCGCAAAGAATCAGACACGAACGACTGAAGCAACTAGGCATGCGTGGCTGTGCTGGGTTTTAGCTGTAGCATGTGGGATCTTTAGCTGTGGCATGAGAACTCTTAGTTGCTGCATGTGGGATGTAATTCCCTGACCAGGGATTGAACCCGGCTCCCCTGCACTGGGCAGAGTCTTAGCCACTGGACCCCCAGGGAAATCCTGGTGCTTATTTTTTAAAGTCCTTTGCAAAATTAAAATCGAGAGCCTGGAAACATCTTTTGAAAGTTCCTTGGCTGCTGAAATCTAGGAATGACTAAAATGGCAGCTCCTCAAATTCTTAGAAGGAATCACTGAATCTATCCCCATATTCATGTTCAGAGAATGAAACAAAGACCCACAGAGAAAGTGAAAGTCACATCCAACTCTTTGTGACCCCATAGACCATACAGTCCATGGAATTCTCCAGGTCAGAATACTGGTGTGAGTAGCCTTTCTCTTCTCCAGGGGATCTTCCCAACCCAGAGATTGAACCCAGGTCTCCTGCATTGTAGGCAGTTCTTTCCCAGCTGAGCCACAAGGGAAGCCCAAGAATACTGGATTGGGTAGCCTATCCCTTCTCCAGGGGATCTTCCTGACCCAGGAATTGAACTGGGGTCTCCTCCACTGCAGGAGGATTCTTTACCAACTGAGGATGCCATTATAGCTGCCCAGCTGGAGCAATGGGCAGGATAAGGTCAGAGCAGGGCTCTCCTTTGAATGAGATTATGTTTGAACCCAGCTCTGTCCTTCCCATTTGCTGCGTGGTCTGGATCAAGTTCCTTCACCTCCCTAGATCTGGCACCCTCATTTATACACTGTGGATAACAATTCTAATTACCACCTAGGGTTGCTTTTGAAGAATGACATGAAGGAACATAAAGTTTCCTAGTACATAAACACTGTTCCCTGTAATTATTCTTTTGGACAGTGCTTCTCAAAGGGTGCTCTGTGAAATATTCTAACCTCACAGACCGCCTGAAAAGTGGGATCCACTCAGAGTGCAGGAGAGAAATCAATGGATTCTAATGTAACCTAGTGTGAAAAGTTCATTGATAACAAATCTGAAAAGGCTACATACTGTATGATTCCAACTATACCTTCCAATTATACAGTCCAGAAAAGGAAAAACTATGGAGACAGTAAAAAGATCAGTGGTTGCCAAGGGCCTTGAGGGGAGAAGGGGGGGATGAATGGGCAGAGCACTGGGGATTTTTAGGGCAATGAAACTTCCTTTGTCCACTGTAATGGTGGATACATGTTACTGTATATTTGTCAAAACCTACAGAATGTACAAAACAAGGAATGCACCTTAATGTAAACCATGGACATTAACAGTGTATCCATATTGGCTCATCAAAGATACAAATGTACCTCTCCAATGCACCAGGGAAGCCCCAATAAGGAAAACAGGAAAGGGTAAATATGGGAACTCTGTGCTTTACCCCCAATTATTCTATAAACCTAAAACTGCTTTTTTAAAAAAAGTCTATTTTAAAACATTCATTGAAGGAATTCCCTGATGGTCCAGTGGTTAGGACTCTGCACTTGCTCTGCAGGAAGCATGGGTTCAGTCCTGGTCAGGGAACTAAGATCCTGCTGTGTGATGTGGTATAAAATGAAAACAAACAGCCTAATAAACAAACATCTGTTGATACGGTTTCAGATTCAACACTGCAGTTAAGTAACTGCCACTTGCTGAGTTTTGGTGTCAAAAAATATTCACCTTTATCTGAAAATGCTAATAAAATACTCCTCTCCTTTCTATTAATAATTATATATATATATATATATATATCAGTAGGAGGCTGGATTTTCTTATGTACCAAATCATTATATCGTAAGAGACTGAGCAAAAGCAGATATGAGAAGCCAAGTGTCTTCTATTAAGCCAGACACTAAAGAGATCTGCAAAAATAGAAAGCAATGTCACAGGTTTGATTCATGGATCGGGAAGATCCCCTGGAGAAGGCAATGGCAACCCACTCCAGCATTCCTTCCTGGGAAATCCCATGGACCAAGGAGTCTGTCAGGCTACAGTCCATGGGGTTGCAAAGAGTCAGATGCAACTTAGCAACTAAGCACCATAAAAATTAAGAGGGGAGAAGTGATCTGAGACTAAGATGTTTGAGAATCACTGTTTTGGGACAAAGCCTACCCTGGATATTTATCCTCTGGCTTTTGCAATGGTCTCCATAGCCTCCCCCAAGCTGGCTATGCCTCTCTGCCTGGCCTGGGTCGTCCCCACCCACGGCTCCTCAGAAAGGTCCCCGCTCCTGCTCAGGGTGTGGCGGTGGAGGGTGAAGCTGAGTCTCTGGCCTCCTGAGCCCACTCTGTGCCCACCCTGAAGCCAGTGGAGTTTTCCTCAGGCAATGAGCATGGGAAGGACTAAAGAGTACTTGTTCTATCACAGGGCTCTTCAGGAAATTTCCCGCCAGTCCAGTGTTGAGGATTCTGCACTTTCACTCCTGGGGGCCCAGATTCCATCCCTGGTCAGCTAACTAAGATCCCTCATGCCACATGCTGTGGCAAAAAAAACACAGCCCTTCAGGCTCAGATCTCCCCCTATAATTCAAGAACACGCCACCCAGCCCTCTGCCGGCCAGGGAGGAGCCTCACCAGGAACTTGGTGGTCTGGTTGTTCTTGGTATACTTGTAGAGTTTGCGAAGCTGCTTCGCCTCCAACTCTGAGAAGAGGGAGACAAACCGCCAGAGCATCCTGCAAGGGAGGGGAACCGAGGCTGAGGGGGCGGGGCCGAGGCCGAAGGAGGCGGGACCGAGGCTGAGCGGGGAGGAGCCCAGCCCCTCTCCCCCTCACACCTGCCTTACGGCCAGGACCACCCGTCCTGGACCACCCCTGCACCCTGAATTTTTGGTTGGGCGCTTGGAGGGCAGGATTCTCCAGGCCTTGAATCCCCTGTATTTGGTGATGAGCCCCCACAGCACGCAGCAGTTATTCTATCAGAGTTCTTTCCCCCACTCCTCCCACCCCGATTCAAAATAGGGAAAGGAGTATGTCAAGCCTGTATATTGTCACCCTGCTTATTTAACTTCTATTCAGAGTACATCATTAGGAACGCTGGGCTGGAGGAAGCACAAGCTGGAATCAAGATTGCCGGGAGAAATATCAATAACCTCAGATATGCAGATGACACCACTCTTATGGCAGAAAGCCAAGAACTAAAGAGCCTTTTGATGAAAGTGAAAGACGAGAGTGAAAAACTTGGCTTAAAGCTCAACATTCAGAAAACTAAGATCTTGGCATCCAGTCCCATCCCTTCATGGCAAATAGATGGGGAAACAGTGGGAACAGTGTCAGACTTTATTTTTGGGGGCTCCAAAATCACTGTTTGGGCTTCCCTGGTGGCTCAGATAGTAAAGAATCTGCCTGCAATGCAGGAGACCTGGGTTCGATCCCTGGGTTGGAAGATCCCCTGGAGGAGGGAATGGCAATCCACTCCAGTATTCTTGGCTGGAAAATCCCATGGACAGAGGAGCCTGGAGGGCTACAGCCAATGGGTCACATAGAGTCAGACATGACTGAGCAACTAACACCTTCAAAATCACTGTGGACGGTGACTGCAGCCATGAAATTAAAAGACGCTTACTCCTTGGAAGGAAAGTTATGACCAACCTAGACAGCATATTCAAAAGCAGAGACATTACTTTGCCAACAAAGGTCCGTCTAGTCAAGGCTATGATTTTTCCAGTGGTCATGTATGGATGTGACAGTTGGACCATAAAGAAAGCTGAGAGCTGAAGAATTGATGCTTTTGAACTATGGTGTTGGAGAAGACTCTTGAGAGTCCCTTGGACTGCAAGGAGATCCAACCAGTCCATCCTAAAGGACATCAGTCCTGAATATTTATTGGAAGGACTGATGCTGAAGCTGAAACTCCAATACTTTGGCCACCTCATGCAAAGAGTTGGCTCTTTTGAAAAGACCCTGATGCTGGGAAAGATTGAAGGTGGGAGGAGAAGGGGATGACAGAGGATGAGATGGTTTGATGGCATCAGTGACTCAACGTACATGAGTCTGAGTAAATTCCAGGAGTTGGTGATGGACAGGGAGGCCTGGCGTGCTGCTGTCCATGGGTCGACAAGAGACCACTGAGCAACCGAACTGAGCTGAACTCGTCCCCGGGTGAGGAGAGTCCTTTATCCATTCAGTGCTGCCCTGAGTCACTAGAGGGTGCTGTTCTCTCCACCCCTCTTCACCACACTCACTCCAGGATCCTGACCCTTCCACACTAAGATGAAGGACTAGGAGATTTTCACTAAGGAGCGACCTCGATTCTGGAGGGAGAGGCCCAGGAGAGAGGGCCATGGTCAGGGTAGGGAGGTGTCCTACTTCTTCCAGTGCTTGATTTCCCAGGCTCGGCAGTAGTGCTGCACAAAGGTGTTGATGTGGTCCCCTAGGACCACCAGGCTCTGCTTCATGTACTTCAGTTTTTTCTTCTGGGGAAGGTCCTTTGGCAGGTGCAGCTTACGCAGGAACTTCTTCAGTGGCCTTAGATATTCTTTACACTGAGGAGGCAACAGGGGAAGTGAGGGGCCATAGGAGAAAGAAGAGAAAGTTGGACACCCCACATAGCCCGCAGGTGGCCCAGCTGCAGCCCTTCCGACCCAGTGTTATGTGAGAAGGCCACTTCCTTCCCAAGAGGGTGTCCAGTGGGGCCATGAACTGTGGATCCGAGGCCTGCCAGCTTCTGACCCAGGTCTCCTGACCTGTAGGGAATAGCGTACGGGTCCCAGGCTGGCCCCTCACTCACAATTTTGAAGGTGTCCCGGTCGAGGCCCTTGGCATGGCGCACAAGGGAGTCTTTGGCTGGGGTGGTACTGGAGCGCCTCTCTAAGCTGGGTGCATTCGTCCCCTGGAGGAGGCAGGGGCAGCAGTCAGCTGGGGACCTAGAGCTACTGCTCCTGAGAGGCAGTGCTGGGCAATCACTGATCCAGATGCCAGCCAAAGCCCTTCTCCATTTTCCCAGTGACCTCCTCTTTGACCCAGCTCTCGGGCCAGTGAGCCCTGGGAAAAGGAAACCCATCTCTGAGAATTCCTGCTTAGAAAACCAAGAACACCTAATCCATTTCTTTTATAATATTATAGCTCTGTATACTAACTAACTTTGCAAAGCACTTGACAAACATTAACTCTTTTTGTTTTGGATCATAAAGAAAGCTGAGCGCCAAAGAATGGCTGCTTTAGAACTGTGGTGATGGAGAAGACTCTTGAGAGAGTCTCTTGGACTGCAAGGATATCCAACCAGTCCATCCTAAAGGAGATCAGTCCTGAATATTTATTAGAAGGACTCATGCTGAAGCTGAAGCTCCAATAACTTTTTGGCCACCTGATGGGAAGAAATGACTCATTGGAAAAGACTCTGATGCTGGGAAAGATTGAAGGCAGGAGGAGAAGGGGATGACAGAGGATGAGATGGTTGGATGGCATCACTGACTC
Source organism: Bos grunniens (assembly GCF_055505025.1). Classification (NCBI taxonomy): domain Eukaryota; kingdom Metazoa; phylum Chordata; class Mammalia; order Artiodactyla; family Bovidae; genus Bos; species Bos grunniens. Next base: position 50,952,923 of record NC_141183.1, on the reverse strand, counting down.
AATGGACATGAGTTTGGGTAGACTCTGGCAGTTGGTGATGGACAGGGAAGCCTGGTGTGCTGCAGTGCATGGGGTTGCAAAGAGTTGGACACAACTGAGCGACTGAACTGAACTCTTTCTGTGTATGGTTAACTTCTTTTTTTTTTTTGAGGGGAGGACTGCACTAGGTCTTCACTGTGGCTTGTGGGCTTTCTCTCTAGTTGCAGAGCTTGGGCTCTCTAGTTGCAGTGAGCATGCTTAGTTACTTCACAGCATATGCGATCTTAGTTCCCCAACCAGGGATGGAACCTGGGTCCTCTGCATTGGAGGGTGGATTCTTTTTTTTTTTTAATTTTTTATTTATTTACTTTTTTGACCATAGTGGGTCTTCATTGCTGCATGTAGGCTTTGTTTAGTTGTGGCAAGCAGGAGCCATTCTTTGTTGTGGTATGAAGCCTTCTCCTTGCAATGGCTTCCCCTGTGGAGCATGGCTCTAGGGCTTGCAGGCTTCATAGGCTCAGGGGCTTTGTTGCTCTGAGGCATGTGGGATATTTCTGGACCGAGGATGGAACCTATGTCCCCTGATTTGCAAGGAGGATTCTTAACCACTGGACCATCAAGGAAGTACTAACATTAACTCATTTTATTCTCCCACAGATTCTGTAAGGCTAGAACTCTTTATTTTTGGTTACAGATGAGCAGAGGGTACCTGAGATGCTTAAGTAACTCCTTGGGGGAATGATCATCATTTATTTACTCGCTTATTCAGCAAACACTTATTGAGTTCCTAAGTCCCAGGCCCACTTCTTTGTATCCCTAATCTTTAGCTTCTTGCCAGGCTAACAGGCACTCAGGAAAGTGGCTGACAGTAATGGTGATGATGAGAAGGAACTTTCTGGCAGCAATCTGGGGCAAAAGAAGTTGAAAATGAATCACAGTGAGGTGACTTCAGAATAACACTTGAAGTCAGAGCACAGGATTAGATTGACATGAGGTTTACACCTGCCCTTTAAAAAGCCTCCCAGAAAAGGGAGCGTAGGGACTTCCCTGGTGGCGCAGTGGTTAAGACTCCAAGTTTCCACTGCAGGGGACACAGGTTCAATCCTCGGTCAAGGAACTAAGATTCTGCATGCCTCATGGGGGAGTCAAAACACAAGTGAGCATTAAAGTCCTGCCTGTGTTCAGGGGGCACAGGAAGTTCCAGGACAGGCTCCTCCAGACTCCAGAGGGAACCCTGACTAGTCAACTGGATAAACACTCCATACAAACCACACAGACCATGACACATGTACATACACACACACACACCAGCCTGTGAGTCTTCATAACTGACAATCATCTTGCCAGGAATCCCCACCCCCATTATCTTGCCAGTTATCTATGTCCTGGATAAACATCTGTCTGGATGAGTTAACCTTCTCTTGTTCTTTCAGTCTCTTACGAACTGGTGAACCTCACCATTTTCCCCCCTTCTCTTCTTCCTTGACACTTATCTTCTCTGCCTTCCCAAGCCAGCCCCTGCAGGGCCCTCCTTTCCTTCCCCCCTCACACCCCCAGCCCCACTTCACCTGCTCTAGTGGCTCCTCCCTTTCGTCCGCCTGCCCATCAGAGGCTTCCATCTCAACAGGAGCGCTGATGGGCTTCATAGCGGCACTCCCCGGGTCCCCTCGCCCCCGGTGACTCAGGGAGTGGCACTCGGAACTCCGGGCAAAACCATGGCAACGGCCAACACAGAGCCCAGCGCCCCTCCCCCACGCGGCGCGGGTTCCTCGGGGTGCCCTGGAGCCCGCCCTGCAAGTCAGCAGCTTGGGCCAGGCACACCCGGGATTTTGTCGGGGCACACAGCTGCCCAAGAGGGGCGGGCACCCCTTCTCCCAAGAGAACTGTCGGGTGCTCTCGATTTTGAACGTGGGTAAGGTTTTAGGAATAATTCTCCTGCCTGCCTACCATTCAAGCCCCCTCGTTTACAGAGTGGGCTACCCTGTGGGCTTCCCCCTAAAGGAGAGCGAGAAGAGGTTTCCTAGCCGTCCTTTTAGGACAGGGGACAATGTGGTAGAGGATGCAGGGAGAACGTAGCATCGTCAAGCTCTCCGGGGATGCATCTTCTCTTCCATCATTCGTAGCCTCCAGGAGGGAGGAAGCCCACTGTTTTGGGTGGTGAGTGGATGGTGGTGGTGTTTTTAGGGAGTATACAAAAATACTAGCCACCAAGTACTACCTCAGTTAACCCTCATACCTCTTCCCCGGGGTAGGTCCCAGGGGTGGTGGTGGTTTAGTCTCTCAGTCGTGTCCGATACTTGTGACCCCACGGACTGTTGTCTGCCAGGTTCCTTGTCCATGGGATTCTCCAGGCAAGAATACTGGAGTGGGTTGCCATTTCCTTCTGCAAGGGATCTTCCTGACCCAGGGATCGAACCCAGGTCTCTTACGTCTCCTGCATTGCAGCTGTATTCTTTACCGACAGTGCCACGAGGGAAGCCCCGGGATCACAACTGGGAAGCCCCAGGTCTCAGTCGTGATCCCATTTCCTGAAACACCAGCCGAGAAGCACAGAATTCCCGTCATTTGCCTTGGGTCCGCCGCCACGAGGGGCAGCGCCGAGGTTCGGGTAGGAGTCCGTCCGGCCTGGCTTTTCCCTCCTGCGTCGCCCTCGGGGGAAGCCAGGCCGCAGGCGTAGAAGGGGCTGGTGGGGTCCGCGCGTCTCTCCAGCCGGCTTGTCCTGGAGGCGCTCCAGGGCGCGGGGCTACGCCGCCCCCTCGTCTCTTACGCGGCCCCTTGCATCCCCCATCAGCTCGCCGTGCGGGTCAGGGAGGTGGTAAGACCTTGCGGCCCCGGTCCCCTCACCTAACCAGCATCTTCTTTGGATCGCTGGACACCCTCTCCTGGCCGGTCCCTTCCTGTTTTCTGGACCCAGGTCCCGTTTTCTCCACTCGGTTTGGTCCTCTCTCTCCCCCGCCTTCGACGGCAGGGGTCAGCGCGCCGTCTGCTGACTTGCTGCCGCACGGTCTTCCCAGGCCTCTCTCTCGTCATCTGGCGGCGGTACCTGCGAGTGACAGGAATATTTAACTAGAGGTTGTAAGCTTTCCGGGTGGTTCAGATGGTCAAGAATCTGCCTGCAATGAGGGAGTCCCAGGCTCGATCCCTGGGTCGGGAAGATCCTCTGGAGAAGGAAATGACACCCCACTCCAATATTCTTTGCCTGGAGCATCCCATGGACAGAGGAGCCTGGTGGGCCACAGTCCATGGGGTTGCAAAGAGTTGGACGCAACTGAGCGACTGCACTTTGACTTTCCTAGAGGACAAGGTGGGTTTGTTTCCAGACTGGAAGGTGTGTTCTCTGAACATTAATTCAAGACTATTTTTCGACTGTTTTAAGAAGGGTAATTATATTGGCAAGAGTGAGGGGAGAGGACCTCTTTGGCACACTTCTACTGGGAGTGGTAATTAGTTTAAAAAAATGTATTACAAAATGTTAAATAGGCATTTGCTTTGACCCATAAATTCTGCAAGTGTAGGCGCTCGGTCATGTCTGACTCTTTGAGACTCCATGGACTGTAGCCTGCCAGGCTCCTCTGTCCATGGAATTCTCTCCAGGCAAGAATACTGCAGTGGATTGTTATTTCCTTCTCCAGGAGATCTTCCCAACCCAGGGGTCAAGCCTGTGTCTCCCGAATTGCAGGCAGATTCTTTCCCAATTCTACTTAGAGGAATTAGCCCTATGGAGAGAAGATGTAGGAGAAGGAAATGGCAACCCAGTCCAGTATTCTTGTGGACAGAGGAGCCTGGAGGGCTGCTGATCATAGGGTCGCACAGGGTCGGACACGATTGAAGCAACTTAGCAGTAGCAGCAGCAGCAGCAGAGAAGATGTAAATGAGGAAAGTTACGGTGGTAACAGTTTGGAAACAGCTGTCACGGATAGGAAAGGGTAAATAAACTGTGGCACATCAATACTTTAAAAAATACTATACTAATATTAAAGTTAAAATCAATTAAAAAATACTTCACTACTAAAATAGTACTGATTATTAAAATACATGTCTGATTCTGTGACTCCATGGACTATAGCCCACCAGCCTCCTCTGTCCATGGAATTCTCCAGGCAAAAATACTGGATCTTCTCCCGGGGATCTTCCCCACCCAGGGATCCAGTGCGAGTCTCCTGCATTGCTGGCAGATTCTTGGCCATGTGAGCCATGAAGGAAGAAGCCCAGTTATTAAGATATGACTGATTTTCACTATACAAATTAAATTTATATGAATAATTTAGATTAAATATGAATTAAATTTTTAAAATTTTAGATTACTACTCTATATTTAATGATGTGGAAAACAAACTAAAACACCACGTATGGTATGATCCCATTTATTTTAAAATGTATTTTATTGGTATATGTATAGTTGATTTACAATGTTGTGCTGATTTTTACTGTACAGCAAAGTGATCAGTTATACATAGATAAACATTCTTTCTCTCATTCTTTTCCATTATGGTTTATCACAGGATATGGAATATAGCTCCCTATTTACCATGCTCTGTGTAATAGTTTGCATCTATTAATCCCAAACCCCTAAGCCACCCTTCCCCCACCACCCCTCTCTGACGGCAACAAGTCTGTTCTGTCTGTGAGTCTATTCCTGTTTCGTAGATAAGTTCCTTTGTGTCATATTTTATTATTTATAATTTATTTATTATTTAAAATTTAAATGTATTATTTATTATTAAAATTTTTAATCCCAGAGGGATGGTACGGGGAGGGAGGAGGGAGGAGGGTTCAGGATGGGGAGCACATGTATACCTGTGGCGGATTCATTTTGATATTTGGCAAAACTAATACAATTATGTAAAGTTTAAAAATAAAATAAAATTAAAAAAAATTTTAAATTTTTAATTGTATCTGTTTTTAGCTTAGTTTTTTCTTTTTTTTGGCTTGCTGAATCTTTGTTATTGCACACAGGCTTTTCTCTAGTTGCGGAGAGTGGGGCCACTCTCTAGTTGTGGTACGCGGGCTTCTCATTTTGGTGGCTTTTCTTGTTTTGGAGCATGGGCTCTAGGGTGCTCAGGCTTCAAGAGTTGCAGCACGTGAGCTCAGTATTTCCAGCTCTCAGGCTCTAGAGCACAGGCTCAATGGTTGTGACACATGGGCTTAATGGCTCCGTGGCATGTGGGATCTTCCCAGATCAGGGACTGAACCCATGTCTCCTGCATTGGCAGGCGGATTCTTTCCTTGAGCCACCAGGGAAGCCCCTATGCCATATTTTAGATTCCACTTATAAGCAATATTATATGGCATTTGTCTTACTTTTTCTGACTTACTTCACTTAGTATGATAATTTCTAGGTCCATCCATATTGCTCCAAATGGCATTCTTTCCTTTTTATGGCTGAGTAGTATTCCATTGTATATATATGTGTGGCATATCTTCTTTAACCACTCACCTGTCAATTGACATTTGGGTTCTTCCATGTCTTGGCTTTCTGAATACTACTGCTACAAACGTAGGGCTGCATGTATCTTTTTGAATTATGGTTTTTGTCTGGATATATGCCCAGGATTTGGATTGCTGAATCATGTGGCAACTCTATTTTTTGTTTTTGAGGAACCGCCATACTGTTTTCCATTTCCACCAATTTACATTTCCACTAACAGTGTAGGAGGGTTCCCTTTTCTCCACATCCTCCCCAGCACTTTTTATTTGTAGATTAAAAAAATAATAATAATGACCCTTCTGACCAGTGTGAGGTGGTAGCTGATTGTGATTTTGGTTTGCATTTCTATAATAATTAGTGATGTGAGTATCTTTTCATGTGCCCGTTGGCCATCTGTATGTCTTCTTTGGAGAAATGTCTATTTAGGTGGTCTGCCCATTTTTTGATTGTTTGTTGTTTTCTTATCGAGTTGTATGAGCTGTTTGTTTATTTTGGACATTAAGCCCTTGTTGGTCACAGTATTTGCAAATATTTTCTCCCAGTTCGTGGTTGTCTTTTCATTTTCTTTATGGTTTCCTTTGCTGTGCAAAAGCTTCTAAGTTTGATTAGGTTCCATTTGTTTATTTTTGCTTTTATTTCTATTGCCTTGGGAGACAGATCTAAGAAAACATTGGTACGATTTATGTCAGAGCATGTTTTGCTTATATTCTCTTCTAGAGGTTTTTACAGTGTCATGTCTCGTATTTCAGTCTTTAAGCCATTGTGAGTTTATTTTTGTGTACAGTGTGCGAGTGTGTTCTAACTTCATTGGTTTGCTTGTGGCTCTCCAGCTTTCCCAGCACCACTTGGAGAAAGACTAATTTTTTTTTTTTTCATTTGTATATTCTTACCTCCTTTGTTGAAGACTAATTGGCTGTAGGTGTGTGGCTTTATTTCTCTATTCTATTCTATTGATCCACATGTCAGTTTTTGTGCCAATGCCATGCTATTCTGATACTGTAGCTTTGTAGTATCGTCTTAAGTCTGGGAGGGTTAGGCCTCCTACTTTCTTCTTTTTCCTCATTATTGCTTTGGCAATTTGGATCTTTTATGATTCCATATAAATTTTAGGATTATTTGTTCTAGTTCTGTGAAAAATGTCATGGGTAATTTGGCAGGGTGGTATGATCCCATTTTTGTATGTATTTGTATATATAGAAAAAAGTTTTGAAGGATACACTTCAAAATATCGAGGGGAATTTTTCACTTTCTTTGCATATTGCCTGCATTTTTAAGAATGATGAATATACTTTACAATTGCAGTCAGAGAGAAAGGAAAGCTGTGTTTGTTTTTAAAAACTACTCATAAGGAATAAGGAAACTTCCTTAGTGGTTCCGTGGTAAAGAACCTGCCTGCAATGCAGGAGACGCAGGAGGTGCAGGTTCAATCCCTGGGTTGGGATGATCCCCTGGAAGAGGAAATGGCAACCTGCTCCAGTATGCTTGGCTGGAAAATCCCATGGATGGAGGAGCCAGACAGACTACAGTCCATGGAGTGGCAAAGAGTAGGACATGACTGAGTACACAGCACACAGCACAGCATGAGGAATAAGTAACATCATTAAAAATGTAATATAACGCCAAGTTTAAAAATAGAACGTGGGAACTTCACTGGTAGTCTGCTGGTTAAGACTCTGTGCTTCCAATGCAGGGGATGTAGGTTTGATTCCTGGTTGGGTAACTATGAAATCTCATGTGCTACACAGCGTGGCCAAAAAAAAAAGTACACAAAAGATTGTCACATTATAACTCAAACTTAGGTAAGTGGTTGTGAATATGGACCACGATTGGTAGAAAACACGCACACACAAAGAAACAAAGAATATCTGTACATTTATTCCTCCACCAGCCCCAAACAATATCTAAAATTCAGAAGGGGGAGGTAAGTATTAGAACCCCAAAGCTTGTTTGTCTCTGCCTGCTCCCTACCCCTCCTCTTCCCTCCCACAGCCGCCAGCAAATCCTATACTCTGGATGACTGCCCTATTTTCATAATGGTTTTATTATAAACCGTAGGAAGTAGCCTGAAGAGACAATTAAATCTAACAGCAGCCACGAATGCTCAATGCTCAGCATTAACTAAGACAAAGCAAAACTCCATTGCCTTTGGGAGACACTCTTTAAAATCCAATTGGTCAGCATAAAATGAGGAGCAGGACAACTCTTTCAATAGAGTCATTCCTCCAATATTTAATTTTTAAAAATCCTTAGTGCCACATACTTTAAGCAGGAGGGGCTGGGTGTGGAGAAGGGTAGAAGTGAGCATGTTAATTTGTCCACCTTTTACTTTCTGCAGGCTGACATGTTCCTTGATGATATGGATCAGGGGTTAGAGAGGAATTCAGCATAGAATTGGGGCAAAGGTCGACAGAGTCCGTGTTTCCCTTGATTGACGTTGTGGAGGGTCATAATGAAAAAATAGAATGGGAAAAACTAGAGATCTCTTCAAGAAAATTAGAGATACCAAGGGAACATTTTATGCAAAGATGGGCACAATAAAGAACAGAAATGGTATGGACTTAACAGAAGCAGAAGAGATTAAGAAGGGGTGGCAAGAATACACACAACTATACAAAAAAGATCTTAATGACCCAGATAACCACGATGGTGTGACCACTCACCTAGAGCCAGACATCTTGGAGTGTGAAGTCAAGTGGGCCTTAGGAAGCATCCCTACGAACAAAGCTAGTGGAGGTGATGGAATTCCAGCTGAGCTACTTCAAATCCTAAAAGATGATGCTGTGAAAGTGCTGCACTCAATATGCCAGCAAATTTGGAAAACTCAGCAGTGGCCACAGTGTTAGGGCAAGCACACTGACTGAAACCGCCCACCCTGGCCAGGCACCATAGTAACCACTTGCATGGTTACTATGGTTTTACGACAGGAGGTCCTGGTAAGGAACACAGAACTAATAAGCTGCCACCAACTGGAAGAGTTCAGGAAAGGTCAAAAGGAAACACCACATGTCTGACCACCTCCCAGAATCCTTCTCTCCGGCATGCATCTTGGCTGAACAAGGCGTGCACCACCAGGAAGGACCCTGAGTCAGAATGATTGGCTAAAGACAACCCGGAAACTAATCCCATCACCATAAAACCCGAGACTGCGAGCCACGTGGCAGAGCAGTTCTCCTGGGTTCCCTTCCCCTCCTGCTTTCCACCCAGCGCCCCTTCCCAATAAAGTCTCTTGCTTTGTCAGCAGATGTGTCTCCTCAGACAGTTCATTTCCAAGTGTTAGACAAGAGCCCACTTTTGGGCCCTGGAAGGGGTCCCCCTTCCTGCAACATCAGGACTGGAAAAGGGCAGTTTTCATTCCAATCCCAAAGAAGGGTAATGCCAAAAATGTTCAAAAAAGTTAGCCACATAGTCATGTCCAGCTCTTTGCGATCCCGTGGACTGTAGCTCCGGCTCCTCTGTCCATGGAATTCTCCAGGCAAGAATGCTGGAGTGGGTTGTCATTTCCTTCTCCAGTCCCGACCCAGGTCTGCATTGCACAGATTCTTTACCAACTGAGCCACTAGGGAACCCTAAGAATGTTCGAACTACCTCACAATTGCACTCATTTCACATACTAGCAAAGTAATGCTCAAAATTCTCCAAGTTAGGCTTCAACAGTATGGGAACTGAGAACTTCCAAATGTTCAAGCTGAATTTAGAAAAGGCAGAGGAACCAGAGATCAAATTGCCAATATCCTCTGGATCATAGGAAAAGCAAGAGAGTTCCAAAAAAACATCTACTTCTGCTTCATTGACTAGGCTAAAGCCTTTGACTGTGTGGATCACAGCAAACTGTGGAAAATTCTTAAAGAGGTGGGAATACCAGACCACCTTACCTGCCTCTTGAGAAACCTGAATGCAGGTCAAGAGGTAACAGTTAGAACCAGACATGGAACGATGGACTGGTTCAACATTGGGAAAGGAGTATGTCAAGGCTGTATATTGTCACCCTGCTTATTTAACTTACATGCAGAGTACATCATGAGAAACGCTGGGCTGGATGAAACACAAGCTGGAATCAAGATTACTGGGTGAAATATCAATAACCTCAGATATGCAGATGACACCACCCTTATGGCAGAAAATGAAGAGGAACTAAAGATCCTCTTGATGAAGGTGAAAGAGGAGAGTGAAAAAGTTGGCTTAAAACTTAACATTCAAAAAACTAAGATCATGGCATCTGATCCCATCACTTCATGGCAAATAGAAGGGAAAACAATGGAAACAGTGGCAGACTTTACTTCTTGGACTCCAAAATCACTGCAGCCGGTGACTGCAGCCATGAAATTAAAAGATGCTTGCTCCTTGGAAGGAAAGCTATGACAAACCTAGGCAGTGTATTAAAAAGCAGAGACATTACTTTGCTGACAAATGTCCATCTAGTCAAAGCTATGGTCTTTCCAGTAGTCATGCATGGATGTGACAGTTGGACCATAAAGAAGGCTGAGCACCGAAGAATCAATGTTTTTGAACTGTGGTGTTGAAAAAGACTCTTGAGAAGCCCTTGGACTGCAAGGAGATCAAACCAGTCAATCCTAAAGGAAATCAGTCTTGAATACTCACTGGAAGGACTGATGCTGAAACTGAAGCTCCAATACTTTCGCCACCTGATGGGAAGAGCCAACTCATTGGAAAAGACCCTGATGCTAGGAAAGATTGAAGACAGGAGGAGAAGGGGACAACAGAGGATGAGATGATTGGATGGCATCTCTGACTTGATGGACATGAGTTTGAGCAAGCCCTGGGAGATGGTGATGGATAGGGAAGCCTGGTGTGCTGCAGTCCATAGGGTCTCAAAGAGTTGGACACGACTGAGCAACTAAACAACAGCAACATGAGCATCATTAAGGTCAACATCATCATTCTAACTTCTACTTGGGTAGGGGCCTTAGATTCTGTGGAACTCAGAGGTAATTATCAGCTTGTTCTGTGGTTCCCTTGAGGGGGAACCAGGACTCTGCTTTATTGCTGCCCTGGGTCTTCGTTGCTGCACACAGGCTTTCTCTAGTTGCAGAGAGAGGGGGCTGCTTTTCTTTGCAATGTGTGGTCTTCTCTTGTTGCAGAGCACAGGCTCTGGGCATGTGGCCTCAGTCGTGGTGCACGGGCTTAGTTGCCCCGAGGCATGTGGAATCTTCCTGGACCAGGAATTGAACTCGTATCCTGTGCATTGGCAGGCAGATTCTTAGCCCCCTGGACCACCAGGGAAGGCCAAGCTATTGTTTCTTGACTGCTTTTCCTTTATCCTTGCTTTCCCTCTCCTGTTTTAAGATCATTAATTGCTGAGACCTGATCAAGGGCAAGCGCAGCCAGGCTTAGATGATAAAATACCTTAAGCCTAACTGGTTTCTTTTATGTCAAGAAAATCATGACTGGTTCTTTTTCTCCAGGGACCCCCCTACCCTATCTGCTTTTTCCATCCCCACCCTTTCACCCCAGGAGCACATGCTAGAGGTCACAAAACTCTACGCTGTGAATTCAGTAGACATGGAAAATGACTTGAGCGTCTACTGCCTACACTTCCTCTCAAAGACTTGAAGATTTTCCCATCTCTGTGCATTGAACAGTGACTCAGAGCCTTCTTTTTCCCCCAAAGAACTCTGCTCTATTCCTCTCTTTGATAAGAGCCCAAGAGCATCTGAGCATTGCCAGAAGAAGCCTCTTGATCTTGCTCTGAATAACCAATTATCCGATTAGAATTCTATCAAGACTTCAAGAAAAAGAGGGCCACTCAAATTCCTGTCATAGCTGGGTGCTGAGTCTGCAAGGCTTGAGACAGTTCCCAGCTGAGGACCACAGCATCCGTACTCCAAGGCTACCAGAGTCTGAGTCACCACCAAAGACACAGTCTTTTTTAGATTTTATTGGAATATAGTTGGTTTACAATATTGTGTGTTTCATGTGTACAGCAGAGTGATTCAGTTAATCATATATATGTATATACATATATCCATTCTTTTTTTACATTCTCCTCCATTATAGGATATTACAAGATACTGAGTATAGTTCCCTGTGCTATACAGTCGGTCCTTGTTGGTTATCTATTTTATAGATAGTAGTGTGCATATTTTAATGCCCAAAAGAGTATCTTAAAAATTTTATTTATTTATTTGTTTGGCTGTGCCAGATCTTAGTTGTGGCATGCGAACTCTTTGCTTGCTGCATGTAGGATATCCCTGATGGGAGCCCATGGTTTTAGCCTCTAGATTACCAGGGAAGTCCCCCGAAAGAATATCTTGACATGGATTCACTGAGTTAACAAAGAAAGAGTTAACAAATCCTTAGAAACTCTAATGAAGGACTTCCCTGGTGGTCCAGTGGCTAAGACTCCATGCTCCCAATGCAGGAGGCCTGGGGTTAATCCCTGGTCAGGGAACTAGAGCCCACATTCTACAACTAAGAGTTCACATGCTGCAACTAAAATCCTGCAAGCCACACCTAAGACCCAGCACAGTCAAATACAGAAATATAAAAAGAAAGAAAGAAATTCTAGCTAGTAAAATATATGTGAGGCTCCACAGCCTTCATCAAGCAGAGAAGTCTATAGCCCCCAGAAAGTTAGGAACCAGTGATCTAAGAGGTCTGTCCTAAGCGTATGGACCTATTTCTCAGCAGTAGTTTTTCAGATGGGTCTTTAAATCTGAGCTCATGGAAGCACTCAAATAGATACTGAGAAATCCTAGAAACACGGTCTGGAGAGAAACAGCATGGAGGAAGAAGTCAAGGGATTTTTAGGACTAAAAAAAAAAGGAAAGTATTAGTTGCTCAGTTGTGTCTGACTCTGCGATCCCATGGACTGTAGCCCTCCAGGCTCCTCTGTCCATGGGATTCTCCAGGCAAGAATACTGGAATGGGTAGCCATTCCCTTCTCCAGGGGGTCTTCCTGACCCACGGATCGAACACGCATCTCCTGAACTTCAGGCAGATTCTTTACCACTGAGCCACCAGGGAAGTCCATTTTAGGCCTAACTAATCAATTCCAGACCCAACCCAAGAAGCCAGGGATGAAACAGAAGGCTTGACCAAGTCCAGTAAAGCTGAAACTCTGTGTCCCCTGCCAGGGGCCTACATCCAGACTTTAGCAGTGGGGAGGAAGCGCCTGTCACAGTAATATAAGGATGACAGCCAGTCAGTACAAGACTGCCTGTGTAAAGCCTTCCATCCCTGGGAAGACCCAGACACATCACTGCATCTCGCCATCTCCTCTCTTTTCAGAAAAACAGATCTCAAAAATGTTCGGTACATTTTTTTTCTTCGCTCCCTGATCTAATATTTACTATAGATTTCCATTTAATGGAGCCCTAGATTAATTTCACTTTTTTTTTTTTTTTTTTGGTAGCAATGTTTTAATTTGGGTTTTATGTACTCTAAGAATATCTTATCAGGGCATCAAAATAACACTGCAGAGCGGCACCCTGAGAACTTCAGAGCATTTTCTAAACAGTTGAATGATATGTAGGCTTCTGTGGTCATGTCAAATTCCTGGGCCTGGACTTCCCTGGGGGCCCAGTGGATAAGAATCCGCCTGCCAGCACATGGTTTGATCCCTGTTCCAGGAAGATTCCACATGCCGTGAAGCAACCAAACCCCTGAGGCACAACTATTGAGCCCAAGAGCTGAAACTACCGAAGCCCATGTTCTGGAGCCCGTGCTCAACAACAGGAGAAGCCACCGCAAGGAGAAGGCCGAGCACCGCACCTGGAGTAGCCCCTGCTCACTGCAGCTAGAGAAGAGCCTGCGTAGCAAAAAGACCCAGCACAGCCAAAAATTTAAATATTAATTTTTAAAAATTTATAGAAAGGAAAATAAATTGCTGGGCCTGATGACTTCCACGTGGCTGTCTCTGGAAGCTGTTCTTTCCTAAGTTGGGATTCAGGGAGATGACCAGGAGAGAATTGTGTGGTCAGTGAATATTAGAGTTGGGAAGGATTTTTGGAAAGAAAAAAATGACACCCCCAAATTTCCAGCAAGTTCCCCCCAAACGACTTACTCTTACCTCCTCTTTTTTAGAGTACTGTATTTGTACCGCTTGGTTTCAGGACTAGATTTGATCGTACTAGAGGTTCATATCAGGTTTTCCAGGCTGAGACAAATTCTGATGAGTACGACACTTTACCTCGGAGCTTAAGAATCAGAATCTCCCGTGAGGGCCTGGGAATCAATATTTTAATAGATGTCCCAGGTTATTCTGATCATCAGGCACATTCAAAAGATGCTGGAGTTGAATCCCAGATTGACCCTTGCTGGGTCCAATTTGTTAAATAATGGACTCTCCAGCATTATTCTAGAACCAGCTCTGACAGACTCTTAACAGGTTCACCAGAGCCGATCGGTAAATTTCCAGGAATTTTGCCAGCCGTTTGTTCAACACAGACATTAAATGAAATTGATAGCAGGGACTCAAATACATACTTGTACTCAAAGCAGCATTATTATCAATAGCCACAAGGTGGAAACACTCAAGTGTCCATCAACAGATGAATGGACAAAGAAAATGTGGTAGACAGATACAATAGAATTTTATTCAGCCATAAATAGGAATGGATGTTTTAAAATGTATTGACATATAGTTGATTTACAATGTTGCATTAATTTCTGCTTACAGCAAAGTGATTTAGTTATACATATATATATATTATTTCTTACATTTATTTTTTAAATTGAAGTATAGTTGATTTGCAGTATTGTCCCAATCTCTGCTGTACTTAATTATACATATCTATACATCCTTTTTTTATTTTTCATTTTTCTTTTTCGCTACTCTGGGTGCTCATTGCTGAACAAGCTTTTCTCTAGTTGTGGCAAAGAAGGGAACTCTGTAGTTTGAGTGTGTGGGCTTCTCACTGCAGTGGCTTCTCCTGTGGAGCATGGGCTCTAGGGCTCATGGGCTTAGTAGCTGTGGTTCCCGGACCCTAGCTTCCTTGCTCCGTTGTGTCTGACTCTTTAAAATACTTTGGACTATAGTCCACCAGCCTTCTCTATGGAACTTTTCAGGAGGAGTCTTTCCTGCTGAGCCATTGGGGAAGACTTCTGGGGCTCTAGAACACAAGCTCAGCAGTTGTGGTGCAAGGGCTCAGTTGCTCTGAGGCCTACACATTCTTTTTTCATATTCTTTTCCATTATGGTTTATCCCAGGAGAGTGAATACAGTTCCCTGTGCTATACAGTGGGAATTTGTGTTTTATCCATCCTATGTATAATGGTCTATGTATATGTATATTAAGAAGAGGTGGCAAGAATACACAAAGAACTACAAAAAAGATCTTCATGACCCAGATAATCACAATGGTGTGATCACTCACCTAGAGCCAGACATCCTGGAATGTGAAGTCAAGTGGGCCTTAGAAAGCATCACTACGAACAAAGCTAGTGGAAGTGATGGAATTCCAGTTGAGCTATTCCAAATCCTGAAAGATGATGCTGTGAAAGTGCTGCACTCAATATGCCAGCAAATCTGGAAAACTCAGCAGTGGCCACAGGACTAGAAAAGGTCAGTTTTCATTCCAGTTCCAAAGAAAGGCAATGCCAAAGAGTGCTCAAACTTCCGCACAATTGCACTCATCTCTCATGGTAGTAAAGTAATGCTTAAAATTCTCCAAGCCAGGCTTCAGCTATACGTGAACCGTGAACTTCCAGATGTTCAAGCTGGTTTTAGAAAAGACAGAGGAACCAAAGATCAAATTGCCAACATCTGCTGGATCATGGAAAAAGCAAGAGAGTTCCAGAAAAACATCTATTTCTGCTTTATTGACTATGCCAAAGCCTTTGACTATGTGGATCACAATAAACTGTGGAAAATTCTGAAAGAGATGGGAATACCAGACCACCTGACCTGCCTCTTGAGAAACCTATATGCAGGTCAGGTAGCAACAGTCAGAACTGGACATGGAACAACAGACTGGTTCCAAATAGGAAAAGGAGTACGTCAAGGCTGTATATTGTCACCCTGCTTATTTAACTTATATGCAGAGTATATCATGAGAAACACTGGGCTGGAGGAAGCACAAGCTAGAATCAAGATTGCCAGGAGAAATATCAATAACCTCAGATATGCAGATGACCCCACCCTTATGGCAGAAAGCCAAGAAGAACTAAAGAGCCTCTTGATGAAAGTGAAAGTGGAGAGTGAAAAAGTTGGCTTAAAGCTCAACATTCAGAAAACTAAGATAAATGCATCTGGTCCCATCACTTCATGGCAAATAGATGGGGAAACAGTGGAAACAGTGGCTGACTTTATTTTGGGGGGTCCAAAATCACTGCAGATTGTGATTGCAACCATGAAATTAAAAGATGCTTACTCCTTGGAAGGAAAGTTATGACCAACCTAGATAGCATATTGAAAAGCAGAGACATTACTTTGCCAACAAAGGTCCGTCTAGTCAAGGCTATGGTTTTTCCAGTGGTTATGTATGGATGTGAAAGTTGGATTGTGAAGAAAGCTGAGCGCCAAAGAATTGATGCTTTTGAACTGTGATGTTGGAGAAGAACCAGTCCATCCTAAAGGAGATCAGTCCTGGGTGTTCATTGGAGGGACTGATGTTGAAGTTGAAACTCCAATACTTTGGCCACCTGATGCAAAGAGCTGACTCATTGGTAAAGACTCTGATGCTGGGAAAGATTGAGGGCAGAAGGAGAAGGGGACGACAGAGGATGAGATGGCTGGATGGCATCACCGACTCGATGGACATGGGTTTGAATAAACTCCGGGAGTTGGTGATGGACAAGGAGGCCTGGCATGCTACGGTTCATGGGGTCACAAAGAATTGGACACGACAGAATTGAACTGAACTGAACTGAACTGATGTATAATGGTTTGCATCTGCTAATTCCAAACTCCCAATCCTTCCTTCCCTGGCAAGCACAGATTTGTTCTTTTTTTTTTTTTTTTCGCAAGACTTGAGCGTGTGCCAGCTCGTGCTCACCACGTTCTAGCCACGCCACTCCAGCAGCCTCGTGCGGCCACGAGCTCTCTAGATTGCAGCCGTATCACGTCCAGATTTGTTCTTTATCTGTGCTCGTTTGTCTCATAGCTCAGTTCATCTGTGTCATAGTTTAGATTCCACATTCAAATAATATCGTATGGTATTTGTCTTTCTGCCTTACTTTGCTTAGCATGATAATCTCTAAGTCCATCCATGTTCCTGCAAATGCCATTATTTTATAAGGAATAAAATTCTTATACTTGCTACAGTGTGAATCTTGAAAGTATTATGCTAAATGAAATGTCAGACACAAAACAACAAATATTGTATGATTCTACTTATATTAAAAAAAAAAAAAAACAGAAAGTAAAATAAAAGTTACCAGCATCTGAGAGAAAGAAGGAATATTTAGAATTTCTGTTTGGGCTGATGGGAAAGTTTATTGCAGGCAATAGATGGTGATAGCTATACAACATTGTGAATATACTTAATGCCACTGAATTGTATACTTGAAATGGTTAAAGTGGTAAGTTTTGTGTAATATATGTCTTACCACAATAAAAAAGTTAATTCTGTAAACATAGAAGTATTAACTTACAATTAAATAAATTATATTGGAAACAATAATACTCAAAACTCCACACTTCTTTTTTGTGTGTGTGTGTGTGTGTGTGTGTTTTTTTTTTTAATTAATTTTATTTTATTTTTAAACCTTACATAATTGTATTAGTTTTGCCAAATATCAAAATGAATCCACCACAGGTATACATGTGTTCCCCATCCTGAACCCTCCTCCCTCCTCCCTCCCCATACCATCCCTCTGGGTCGTCCCAGTGCACCAGCCCCAAGCATCCAGCATCGTGCATTGAACCTGGACTGGCATCTCGTTTCATACATGACATTTCACATGTTTCAATGCCATTCTCCCAAATCTTCCCACCCTCTCCCTCTCCCACAGAGTCCATAAGACTGTTCTATACATCAGTGTCTCTTTTGCTGTCTCGTATACAGGGTTATCGTTACCATCTTTCTAAATTCCATATATATGCGTTAGTATACTGTATTGGTGTTTTTCCTTCTGGCTTACTTCACTCTGTATAATAGGCTCCAGTTTCATCCACCTCATTAGAACTGATTCAAATGTATTCTTTTTAATGGCTGAGTAATACTCCATTGTGTATATGTACCACAGCTTTCTTATCCATTCATCTGCTGATGGACATCTAGGTTGCTTCCATGTCCTGGCTATTATAAACAGTGCTGCGATGAACACTGGGGTACACGTGTCTCTTTCCCTTCTGGTTTCCTCAGTCCACACTTCTTGATTATCTTTCCTACATTTTACAATGATCTTTACCCCGGAGGTTTTTATGTCTGGTTGTTTCTATTTGGTTCTTGTTGTGGTTCAGTTGCTAAGTTGTATCTGACTCTTTGCAACCCCATGAACTGCAGCATGCCAGGCTCCCCTGTCCTTCACTGTCTCCTGGAGTTTGCTCAGATTCATGTCCATTGAGTCGATGACGCCATCCAACCAACTCATGCTCTGCTGCCCTCTTCTTTTGCCTTCAATCTCTCCAAGCATCAGGGTCTTTTCAAATGAGTCAGCTCTTCCCATCAGGTGGCCAGAGTGTTGGAGCTTCAACTCCAGCATCAGTCTTTCCAATGAATATTCAGGATTGATTTCCATTACGATGGACTGGTTGGATTTTAAATAGCTCAACTGGAATTCCATCACCTCCATTAGCTTTGTTCGTAGTGATGCTTCCTTGACTTCACAATCTAGGATCTCTGGCTCTAGGTGAGTGGTCATACCGTCGTGGTTATCTGGGTCGTAATGTAACTTTTTTGTATAGTTCTTCCATGTATTCTTGCCACCTCTTCTTAATATCTTCTGCTTCTGTTAGGTCCATACCATTTCTGTCCTTTATTGTGCCATCTTTGCATGAAATGTTCCCTTGGTATCTCTAATTTTCTTGAAGAAATCTCTAGTCTTTCCCATTCTATTGTTTTCCTCTATTTCATTGCATTGATCACTGAGGAAGGCTTTCTTAATCTTTCCTTGCTATTCTTTGAAACTCTTCATTTAGATGGGTATTTCTTTCCTTTTCTCCTTTGCCTTTAGCTTCTCTTCTTTTCTCAGCTATTTTTAAGGCCTCCTCAGACAACCGTTTTGTCTTTTTGCATTTCTGTTTCTTGGGGATGGTTTTGATCACCTCCTCCTGTACAACGTTATGAACCTCCGTCCATAGTTCTTCAGGCACTCTATCAGATCTAATCCCTTGAATCTATCTGTCACGTCTACTGTATAATCACAAGGGATTTGATATAGGTCATACCTGAATGGTTTTCCCTACTTTCTTCAACTTAGGTCTGAATTTTGCAATGAGTTCATGATCTGAGCCACAGTCAGCTCCTGGTCTTATTTTTGCTGACTGTATAGAGTTTCTCCATCTTCAGCTGCAAAGAATATAATCAATCTAATTTCTAGAAAAGAATACCTGGGGAATTTCCTGGCAGTCCAGTGGTTAAGACTCTACACTTCCACTGCTGGTGTTCAATCCCTGGTCAGGAAACTAAGATCCCAAAAGCCTCATGGTGTGGCCAAAAATAAATTGATGAATAAATAGAATAAAATAAAAGAATGCCAGAAGGGAGAGGAAGAAAACAAGGGACACTGCAGAGAGAGAAGCCAGCAAAACAGATGATGAGAAGCTGGGTCCATGTGGGGTGATTTGGAAGCTGGGGATGAATGGAGATTACACTTCCAGTGGGAAAGGGTGGCCAAAAGGATTGATATGGATTGTATTCGTCAGCTGTAAGTTATGAGCTGCAACCCTTCACTAAAACCCTTCATATCTACACTACTCAACAGCCTCAGATGTTTCTTTGAATGAAGGAATCAAAAAGAAGCTAGCCTGTCTTATTTGTATTTATTTGTTTCTTTTGGCCTTGCTGCATAGCATGTGATCTTAGTTCCCTGACCAGGGACAATCCTATGGCTCCTGCATTGGCATGGTGCAGTGTTAACCACTGGAGCTCCAGGGAAGTCCCTAAGCTCCTTATTTTGGGCCCTGCTGACAGTGAGAGATAAAGGGATAGCTCCAAGATAAGGCAAGAAGAGGCAGAGGAACCAGAGATCAAATTGCCAACATTCGTTGGATCATAGAGAAAGCAAAGGAGTTGCAAAAAAAAAATCTACTTGTGCTTCATTGACTATGCAAAAGTCTCTAACTGTGTGGATCGTGATAAACTGGAAAATTCTTAAAGAGATGGGAGTACCAGACTACCTTACCTGTCTCCTGAGAAACTTGTATGTGGGTCAAGAAGCCACAGTTAGAACCCTATGTGTATCCATTGACTTGTTCAAAATTGGCAAAGGAGTATGACTAGGCTGTATATTGTCATCCTGTTTATTTTACTTCTATGTAGAGTACAACATGCCAAATGCCTGGCTGGATGAATAACAAGCTGAAATCAACAACTTCAAATATGCAGATGATACCACTGTAATGGTAGAAAGTGAAGAGGAACTACAGAGCCTCTTGAGAGTGAAAAAGCTGACTTGAAACTCAAAACACTAAGATCATGGCATCCGGTCCCATCACTTCATGGCAAATAGAAGGAGGAAAAGTGGAAGCAGTGACAGATTTTCTTTTCTTTGGCTCCCAAATCACTGCAGATGGTGACTGCAGCCATGAAATTAAAAGACGCTTGCTACTTGGAAGGAAAGATATCACAAACCTAGACAGCATTTTGAAAAACAGAGACATCACTTTGCCCACAAAACTCTGTATAGTCAAAGCTATGGTTTTTCCAGTAGTCATGTACAGATGTGAGGCTGCTGCTGCTGCTAAGTCGCTTCAGTCATGTCTGACTCTGTGTGACCCCATAGACGGCAGCCCACCAGGCTCCCCCATCCCTGGGGTTCTCCAGGCAAGAATACTGGAGTGGGTTGCCATTTCCTTCTTCAATGCATGAAAGTGAAAAGTGAAAGTGAAGTCGCTCAGTCGTATCCGACTCTTATCGACCCCATGGACTGCAGCCTACCAGGCTCCTCCACCCATAAGATTTTCCAGGCAAGAGTACTGGAGTGGGGTGCCATTGCCTTCTTCGACAGATGTGAGGGCTGGACCATAAAGAAGGCTGAGTGCTGAAGAATTGATGCTTTCAAACTATGGTGCTGGATGAAACTGTTGAGAGTTCTTGGACAGCAAGGAGATCAAACCAGTCAATCCTAAAGGAAATCAACCCTGAATATTCTTTGGAAGGACTGATGTTGAAGCTGAAGCTCCAATACTCTAGCCATCTGATGGGAAGAGCCGACTCACTGGAAAAGACTCTGATGCTGGTAGAGATTACAGGCAAAAGGAGAAGGGAGAAGATGAGGTGGTTAGATAACATCAGTGACTCAATGGATATGAATTTGAGCAAACTGCTAGAGATAGTGGAGGACAAAAGAGCCCGGCATGCTGCAGTCCTTGGGGCTGCAAAGAGTCAGACATGACTTAGCAACTGAACAGCAACGACCAAGATAAGGCTCAAAGGAAATAAATCAATCAGAAGTACCACCATAGTGACATAAATTCCTGGGAATTTGGAGAAACTTTGAGAAGTACTTTGGACTTCTATTCTCTACAGATTGAAGATCAGTTTCCTCTAGATTTTAAGGAGCTGGAGGATCTCAGCTATCACTAGATTGCATTCAATTTTGTTAAAAAATTTAGTTGTGTTATATTTCATTGCTTGACAAGTGGACATTAATACATTTTGATTTTTTTCTATAGTTCAAAGGGTTAGACTTTGATTTGGAGTCCTGGGATTAGGAATATTTTCAGTAAATCCATAAAACGTAAGGTCATTATAGTGTTAAATAACCCTGCTCTTTACACAAAATGGATTTTGATACCCATCAAGATCCAAGCTATCCAAAGAGTAAAGTAGGAACAGGGAATGTTAGTAACTTACCAGGAAATGACTGGCAGCACTAAATCAACCCAGTGATGAGAGTTAGTATTGCCAATGATGTCATGTGCCTGGTTGATCAGTCGAGTCAGACTCTTTGTGACTATGGACTGTAGCCCACCAGACTCCTTTGTCCATGGGATTTTCCAGGCAAGAATACTGGAGTGGGTTGCCATTTCCTCCTCAAGAGGATCTTTTCAACCCAGGGATCAAACCCAAGTCTCCTGCATCTTCTGCATTGCAGGCAGATTCTTTACCACTTGAGCCATCAGGGAAGCTCTCAGTGACGTCCTGTGTGGCATCATATCCCAGGTGTGATGTATGATGAGAAGGGCACTTCAACTCGGCAGTATTTTTCAAAAAACCCACAATCCCAGTCTAAGCATGAGAAAAACATCAGACGAAACAAGATTGGGAGACATTCTACAAGGTATCTGGCCAGTCTTCCTCAAGACTGTCAAGGCTGTGAAAATCAAGAAAAGACCAAGAAACTGTCACAGGTTAGAAAGAACCAGGGAAGGGCTTCCCTGGTGGCTCTGTGGTAAAGAATCCTCCTGCCAATGCAGGGGACACAGATTTGAATCCTAATCCGGGAAGATGTCATGTGCTGCAGAGCAACTAAGCCCTTGTGCTGCAGCGACTGAGCCTGTGCTATGACCCAGGAGCCCATGTGCTGTGCCTGCCGAAGCCAGTGTGGCCAACAGCCTGCACTCTGCAACAAGAGAAGCCACTGCAACGAGAAGCCTGCAAGCTGTAACTAGAGAGTAGCTCCCACTCTCCAAAACCAGAGAAGGGCTACCCAGCAATGAAGACCCAGCACAGCCAAAAATAAATAAATTTAAAAAAAGAAAGAACCAGGAGACATGATAACTAACCATAACGTGGTACTCTTGAGTTAGATCCTAAAACAAAAATTGAGCTTTAATGGAAAAACTGGTGAAATCCAAATAATGCCTTGAGTTTAGATAATTATATAACAATGTCTGTTTCCTAGCTTTCACAAATGTATCATGATAATATAAGATATTAACAATGGTGGATTTTGAGTAAGGAGTGTATAGAGGAACCTAGTGGGCTGCCGTCTATGGGTTGCACAGAGTCGGACACGAATGAAGCGATTTAGCAGCAGCAGCATATAAAGCTACTCCTTATAAAACCTTTGCAACTTCTCTGTAAATCTTAAAGTATTTCCAAATAAAAATTATTTTTAAAAATTTATTGAAGTATTGTTGATTTACAATGTGTTAATTTCTGCTGGACAGTGAAGTGATGCATATATATATATATATATATATACATTCATTTTTTATATTCTTTTCCATTATGGTTTATAATGGGATACTGAATATAGTTCCCAGTGCTATACAGTAGGCTCTTGTTGTTGAAAGTTTATTTTTAAAAAATCCGAGACCTCTCTGGCAGTCCAATGGTTAAGACTCTGTACTTCCAATGAAGGGAGTAAGAATGGCAAAGAATCATCCCCTGGTCAGGGAACTAAGATCCCATAAGTCGTGTGGCAAGGCCAAAAATAAATACATAAAAATAGTACTTCCCTGGTGGTTCAGGGGCCAAGATTGTGCTCGCAATAAAAGAGGTTGGTGTTTGGTCCCTGGTAAGGGAACTAGATCCCACATGCCACAACTAAGACCTGGCTCAGCCTACTAAATAAATAAATAAATATTTAAAAAATAAAATAAGGAAGGGATTTAAGTGACCAGTTCCCCATTTTAAAGAGCATAAAAAATCTGAATTACATAGCCTTGATCTGACCCAGGGAATCTTATATCCTTAAGTTCAGAGTTTTTCTATTTAAGGAAATAAAATTATATGGTTTATTTGTGCTACCTACCAGAGTATGTTTCAAGGAATCTTTATTTATCCCCATTGACAAAAAATGGGATTCTCCTAGGCCACAGAAAAGAGATGCATTTGGGAACCCGAACTCAGAAAAGACATTCTCACTTAAGCTGTTTCAGTTGGATCAAACCTGGCTTCCTTTCCATGCCTGCACTTGGGATGAATTACCCACGGATGGGTGTTTCATTTGCTCAACTGTAATATATTGAGATGGAGTGCAACTCTGTGCAGAACTCTGTCCTGAGTAGTTGCATAAGAAAGGAAAACAGGGACTTCCCTGGTGGTCTTAAAAAAGATTCTCAAAACAGTAACAATTTTTTTTAAGTAAAATTAAAATATTGGAGGAAAAAAAAAAAAAAAACGGAGGAGCTTTCCTGGTGGCTCGGTGGTAAATAATCCATCTGCCAATGGAGGAGACGTGGGTTCCTGCTCTGATCCAGGAAGATCCCACGTGGGTGGAGCAACTAAGCCCATGTGCCACAACAACTGGGCCCATGCTCTAGGGCCCAGGAGCAAAGACGAGAGAAGTCACTGCAATGAGAAGCCCACGCGCCACAACTAGAGAGCTGTCCCCACTCGCCGCAACTAGAGAAAAGCATGCACAGCAACGAAGACCCAGCACAGCCAAAAGTAAATACATAAATAACTAAAATTATTTTTTTTTCAAAAGGAAAACAGATACAAGGGAAAGAAGCAAGCACATGCCATTTGGAAGGCATTTATAGTTAGTGGAAAGTATCATAACTTCATAGAAATCCATCATCATAGTACAAGCGGGTGACATTCCCATAAGTGCAACAAGTCCCCGTATTTCAGGCTGAATCCAAAGGGCTGGTGAGAAGCAGAGCACAGAGATTGAGAAGTGTTAGGTGGGAATAATTTCCTGAAATAAATAATTTATAGGCCAAATCTGATGGACTGGCAAAGCGGGATTGGGATTTCTCAGCAGAAGGAATAGCGTGGGCAAAGTTATGAAGATGGTGAGAAAGGAAGAATTGTGCGTGACTGGAGTGGATAAGCCAGATTAGAGAGAAGAAACAAGAATGTTAAGGAGGACAGCCACCCAAACCAAGGGCAGCAACTCCAGTACCATCTACAAGTAGAGAAGTGAGCAAGTTGTAGAAGAGAGATGGGGGACTTCTCTGGTGGTCCAGCAGTGAAGACTCTGTGCTTCCCAAGAAGGAGGCACAGGTTCGATCCCTGCTCTAGGAACTAAGATCCTATATGTTGTGTGGCACAGCTGAAAAACTGAAATAAAAAAAAAAGAAGAAGAAGAGAGATGAGATAGGGAAGGGGAGTGGGAAGAGAAAGGGAAAGGAGAGGAAACACTCATAAAGGCCTTGGCAGAGGTATCTGAGTGCATAATTTCTCTACCTGTTGGATAAAAGGGTGAAAGAAAACAAGACGCTGTTTATAGGATTAGCGCATGTACCTTGAATGAAGTAGGGAGTTAATTTATCAGATACATATTGAGTACTTACACTGTGCCAGCCACTATGCTAGACTCTGGGAATGCAGAAGTGAATTAAACAGACCCAGTCTCCACCCCTGGGGAGCTTTACTGCCTAAGGGGAGAGAAAGACGTCAGTTAAGTACTCCCAGAAAGGTGTAGTTGTAGTGATGAGACGAAGAACAAGGGGACCTGCTGATGAAAAAAAACTTCAGATTATTAATTTGGTTTCCCAGGTTCCTTGATGCTGGAAGGGGAAATTTTTTTTTTGGCCACACCACATGGCTTGTGGGATCTTAGTTCCCCAACCAGCAGACTGAACCTGGGCCCTTGGCAGTGAAAACACCAAGTCTTAACCACTGGACCGCCAGGGAAGTCCCTCAGGAAATTTTTTTTAATTAATTAATTATTTGGCTGTGCCGGGTCTTAGTTGCAGCATGTGGGATCTTTGATCTTTGTTGTGGTGTGCAAGATGTTTTAGTTAACGGCACGCAAACTCTTAGTTGGGGATATGGGAACTAGTTCCCTGACCACAGATTAAACCCTGGGCCCCCTGCTTCGGAAGGGTAGAGTCTTAGCCACTGGACCACCAGGGAAGTCCCTCTTCCCGGGAAATTCTTAATAGAGACTAATATTATCATATATCCTGGAAGAAATGTATCCTATATAAAGGCACTAACCATTTAGGTATATATATATTCTTCATGGGATTTTTTTTTTTTCAGTTTAAAATTCAACTTTATTGAAGTAAATTTTATATAAATTATAATTACATAACTGCAATTTATATAATGTGAACTCATTTCAAGTGTAGAGTTCAGTGAGTATCAACAAACACACACTTATAACCTATAGAGCTACAACCCAGGTTTAGAACTTTCCCATCACACCAAAATTGCCTTTCGTCTTTCCCAGCCAACCTTCACTCCCCCTCCTCCTTCAGCCCTCACCCCCAGCCCCAGACAACTATTGGTCTGCTTTCCATCATCATCAGTTTTCTTTACTGCAGTTTCACATGAATAAATCATACAGGATGTACTTTCCATGCCTGGCTTCTTTTGCTCAGCAGAACATTTTTGAGATTCTTCCATATTATCACATGGATCAAGAGTCCATTCCTTTTTATTGCTGAGTTGTATCCTATTGTATGACTATATCAGTTTAGGGAGAGTTTTATTTGTTTTCCATATGGCTATTCAGTTGTCCCAGTAATATTTGTTGAAGAGATTCTTGCATTATCTACTGCTGGAAAACACATTGTCTTAAATTTTAATAGCTTAAAACAATCCTTATTATCTCACGCAATTTCTGTGGGGGGAGAATCTAGAGGGTTAGCTTGGTGAGTCTGGCTTAATGTTTCTAATGAAGTTGCAGTCAAGATATCAGCCAGGGCTGTGTCGTCTGAAGACTTGACTGGGGCTGGAGGATTCACTTCCAAGGTGATTCACTTGTATGCTTGGCAACTTAGTCTGGTTGCTAGCAGGAGGCTTCAGTCTCTCACTATCTGGACCTCTGCATAAGGCTTTTTGGGTCTCCTCAAGATGACAGTCATGTCAGACCACTGGACTACAGAACTGTATAGGAATAAGTTTTGTGTTGTTTTAAGCCACCAACTTTGTGTTTTATTACCTCCCTGGTGGCTGAGTCAATAAACAACCCTCCTGCTAATGCAGGAGACATAAGAGATGCAGGTTTGAGCCCTGGGTTGGGAAGATCCCATGGAAGAAGAAATGGCAACCCACTCCAATATTCTTGTATGGAGAATCCCATGGACAGAGGAGCCTGGCAGACTATAGTTCATGGGATAGCAGAGTCGGACACGACTGAGCGACTAAACCAACACAGATCATATTACTGAAAATAGGAAAGGAATATACTAGGTCATAAAAATCATGTGCCTTCTTTTTGCTGCCATTTTTTTTCTCTCTGATCACTTGCTTTGGGGGAAGCTAGCTGCCATGTTGAATTTTTCCTTTCACATATTATATTTTTCACCTTTAGTAGTTTTATTTGATCCTTATATCTTCCATTTCTTTTCTCATTATGTCTGTTTTCCTTTAAATATCCCAATATAATTATCATAGTTTCTGTTGACTGAGTTTTCTCCTGGTTCGGCTATTATTTTTACTGCTTCTTGGTACATACGGTCATTTTTATCAGATGCTAGGATGTTACATTCTTGAGTGCCTGAATTTTGTAGTCTTCCCTTGAAGACCACAGGCATCTGTTTTACCAGATGGGTTAGGGTTACTTTCAAATTAGTTTGATGTTTTTGAAAGCTTGTTTTAAAGTTTTGTTAAAGCAAGTCTAGAGTATAGCTTAACCCAGGTCTCCCGCATTGCAGGCAGATGCTTTAACCTCTGAGCCACCAGGGAAGCCTCCCACTATAGAGTTAATACAGATCAATTGGTAATGTTTGACATTTCTGAGGTCTCTCCTGACTGTCTTGAGTAGTCAATGAGGTCTTTCTTTTCTCACTGGTCAGAACACTTCCTAGCTGGGTATGAGCCCTGGGAATTGTTCAGTTATATCTCTTTGATTATTCCATGCTCATTCTCCTGGAATTTAACTCTATCATTCTGGACCACATTCGTATCCAGCAAAGAATCAAAGCCCTGTGCAGACTTTTGGAGTTCTTTTAATACAGTCCTTCTTTCATTTTGCTATTCTGTCTAGCAACATTTAGCTACCACAGGGACCATGAACGCCAATCTCTGTCTCCTCAACTCAGTGAGATTGCTGTGTTCTGCCACGTTCAGAATTTATGATCCAGAATGTGCCCTTAGGCATAAAGCCAGGGCAACTGTAGAACTCACTGCATTTGTTCATCTTCTCTCAATGATGTCAGTTCTGGACCGTCTATTGTCCAATGCCTAAAAATAATTGTTTTCTATATTTTGTTTAGTTTCCTAATTGTTTACGGCAGAAGGGTAAATCCAGTCCCTTTTATGCCATCATGGTCAGAAACAAAGGTCTTCTGTTTCATGGTCATTTTATTAACATAAGCCAGTCTGTGAGAGACTGATCAACATGATAAAATGGAGTCTGTAAACTTAAAAGTTCCTCAACTGAGGTGACTGCACTAAAACTAGTGTCAACCTGGGAAGCCTTTCATGGGCAGACAACGACTCTGAGGTGGTGTCATCGCACACCCTGATTTCTTATACAAAATGGTTATTTGACAAATGTTTGTTAAATAAATGAATTACTAAATGAAGATAATTACACTTAACCGTAGTCTTTCTAGAACCCAAAAGAATGGCCAGACTTACTTGCTCTATCCTATGAATTGACTAAGTCCTTGGTCTATGAGTCTAACAGTAAGATGTTATCTAAGCATACTCACCATGAGAAATAAGGCTAATTTATCAAAGAACAAATTGTTCAGCATATGTGCGGGCAAAGCTCACCAATGTTATCACAAAAAATAACTCACAAAGTAGCAACATGCTTAACTTCATACTTTATCTTATTTTATAATCCATAGTGTAACTGTAGATTATGGGCAAGATTTCAGATGTAGGTTTTTGTTTGTTGTTGTTCAGTCACTAAGTCGTGTCCAACTTTGCAACCCCATGGACTGCGGCACTCTGGGATCCCCTGTTCTTCACTATTTCCCAGATTTTGTTTAAATTCATGTCTGTTGAATCAGTGATGCTATCTAACTATCTCATCCTCTGTCATCCCCTTCTCTTTTTGCCTTAAATCTCTCCCAGCATCAGGGTCTCTTCCAGTGAGTCAGCTCTTCCCATCAGGTGGCCGAAGTATTGGAGCTTCAGCATCAGTCCTTCCAATGAATATTCAGGGATGTTTTCCTTTAGGATTGACTGGTTTGATCTCCTTGCAGTCCGAGGGATTCTCAAGAGTCTTCTCTAGCACCACAATTCAAAAGCATCAATTCTTTAGTGCTCAGCCTATTTTATGGCCCATCTCTCCATATGGCCCATTCATATATGACTACTGGAAAAAACCATAGCTTTGACTATACAAACTTTTTGTCAAAGATATGGTTGTGGCTCAGATGGTAAAGAATCTGCCTGCAATGCAGGAGATCTGTGTTCGATCCCTGGGTGGGGAAGATCCCCTGGAGAAGGGAATGGCAACCCACTTCAGTATTCTCGATGGAGAATTCCATGAACAGAGGAGCCTGGTGGGCTATGGTTCAGGGGGTCACAAAAAGTCAGACACAACTGAGCAACTAGTTGTTTGGGCAAGTTATTTAAATTTGATTAACTTTTTTTTCTTCTGTAAAATGGAGATAATGATAACATATGCCTCATAGAGCTAGTGTGAAGATTAAATGATTTAACAATGTATGTAAGTGTTAATCCAGTATCTGACACATATTAGAGCTCAATACATGTTAGCAATTAATTTGTTTAAGAGGATGTTCCTTGATTACATATCTTATAAATGAACTCTCTATGTCTTTGCTATGATGATAAAACATCAGATGTTGGTCCAAGGATTTCAGAATAATCAGTTCTTTTTTTTTTTTGGATGTGCCACATGGGTTTCATGATCTTAGTTCCCTGACCAGGGATTGAACCTCATGCAGTGGAAGCATGAAATCCTAACCACTGGACTTCCTGAGAATTCCCAGCTTTATTATTATTTTTTTTAGTTTTTAAATAATTTTTTTCTTTTCTTTTTTCTTTGGCCATGCCACAGAGGTTGCAGGATCTTAGTCCCCCAATTGAACTGGTACTCTCTGCACTTGAAGCATAGACTCTTAACCACTGGACAGCCAGAGAGGTCCCAGCTTTGAATGGTAAAATTGTATACATGATGGCCATGAATAAATTTATTAAATGGCCTGCATGTGCTTCTTGGAGGTACTAACAGTTCCTAAACTGGGACTTTTACAAGTGATTACTCTTTGCTTGTTTGGGGATTGTGACACTGGTGAAAAGCACCCAAGTTCTATTTAAGTGTCCTTTTCAAACTGGAAACATGAGAAAGCTATTTCTTGCCAGCCACTATTTTTAGAGCTTGTGCTCTGGGTGCACAATGATGGTTCTTCAAGAGAATTAATCCCTGTATCTTTCTGTTACAAGGAGGCTGAGGTGCACCCTTCAATAATTTCTCTGAGCCACAACTTACGGGTGCCTGTAGTATGTAGGTAATGCAAAGACCATGGAAAAGGTGAGTTTCAACAAGGCCAAATCTCCCCTCAGATAGGGATCTTTCCAAAAATAAGTCTTTAAGGAAATGAGATTTGAGGAATGTAGGTAAAAATGTAGTAAGTGATATCTTCTTAGATATCTGGGCAAAGGGAGAATTAAAGGATCTTTTCTTAATGCCCAAAAATTAATAGGTCAAGTCAGAACTTGCCCCTGGAATGAAATATATCAATATATTAATGCTCAAAACCTATTCTATGTGCATGATATTTTAAAAAACTTTTTATTTGGAATTAATTTCGAGCTTATAGAGAAGTTACAAAAATAAGAATAGCACAAAGGATACTTGTATGATTCATCTATTGTAGACATTTTACTCAGCTCGCCTTATCATTTGCATTCCTCTTTCTCCCCTTCTCTTTACATATATAAATACTTATATACATATATATATATACACATGATACATATATATGCATACACTACATTTATATGTGTGTGTATGTGTGTGTGTATATATATATATATATTCCACCTTCAGATGTAACACAGTGCCATTTCTGCTGCATTCCATTCATTGAAGCAATCACAAATTTATGTTCAGGCTCAAGGAGTGGGGAAACTGTTTCTGAAACGTTGTATGTATAAAAATAGTTTTTTCCTGAACTTTTTTTTTTAATTGCATGGAGTCTTCTTCGCTGCTCATGGGCTTTCTCAAGTCAGAGAGAGTGGGGCTACTCGTCACTGTGGCGCGCTGGCTTCTCACTGCGGTGGCTTCTCTTGTTGAAGAGCATGGGCTCTAGAGCTTGGGCTTCAGTAGCTGTGGTGCACGGGCTTAATCGCCCCACAGTAGGTAGAATCTCCCTGGACCAGGGTTCGAAACTGTGTCCCCGGAATTGGCAGGCAGACTTCTGTCCACTGCACCACCAGGGAAGTCCTTCTTGAACCATTTAAAAGTAAGTTTCATGCATCATGGTCCCTTTTCCCTAAATAACTTCAGTGTATATTTACAAAGAACAGGTGATCAAGTCAGAAGATACTGCATTAGGGAAAACACATTAAGGAGCCTCATTCACACCTGGATCTGACCTATAGGATGGGATTCCAGACTCCAAGCCTGACCCTGATGTCATAATGGCTCTTTTGGAGAAAGGGCTGAAGATATACTGCAATATAGGAGGGAGGTAAATTGTTTGGCCAGAAGTCACACTGTGGCACAGCAATATTTCCAGAGACTATTTCCCTCCCTTTAAACCTGGCCAAAACTTTGTGACTGCTTCAGTGATGAGAATGCCTTAGAAGTGACACTGTGGGACTTCCTGGACGGTCTAGTGGTTAAGAATCAGCCTGCCAATGCAGGGGACACTGGTTCAATTCCTGGTCTGGGGAGATACCACATGCTCTGCAGCAGCTAAGTCTGTGCACCCCAACTACTGAGCATGCACTCTAGAGCCCTTGAGCTGCAACTACTGAAGCGCTCATACCCTAGAAACTGAATTTTCGCAACAAGAGAAGCCACCGCAATGAGAAGACTGCACACGGCAGCGAAGAGTAACTCTCGCTCACTATAACTACAGAAAACCCATACGAAGAAATGAAGACCTAGCATAGCCAAAAAAAAAAAAAAAATTAACACTGAGTTATGTTTTAGGCTACATCATGAAAGGCGATATAGCTTAGGGTGATTCCCTTTTTGTCTCTCTCTCTCTGTCTCTGCTCACCTTTGGAACCTAGCCACAGCATTGTGAGAAAAGAGGAAACACATTACACGTGTAATCGTTCCAACTGACAGTTCCAGCTATGGTCTCAGCCAACAACCAGCATCAACTGCCAGCATGTGAGTGATCAAACCCTCAGAGGATTCCTACTTCCTAGCTTTCAAGCCACTGCAGCTGACACTAAATGGAACAGAGGTTAGTTATCCCCACTGAACCTTGCCCAAATTGCAGATTCATGAACAAAATAAATGTTGTCATTGTTTCATGCCAGTAAGTTTTGGGGGATAATTTCTTGTGTAATAACCAAAATCATATATAGTAGCACAGGGATACTCACTTGTGTAAACAGACATATGTACCAGAATGTAATTCCAATCAGCACTCTAGTGTTTCAGAAGAATGAAAATTTAAGTTTAAGATCAATGAGGGATGGAGTATTGAGGATAGAAAAATTCCTTATATTAGTGTTTGTACAATGCTAAGTTGACCAGAGTTAATAAATGCACACAGAAGCCTACTAACTAGAATTTAACTCTACCTACCTCTGTTTTCATTACATATCCACAGAAACTAGAAGATTTGGATTAATTTAGCACCCTTTCTCCCCACTCCAGTACTCTTGCCTGGAAAATCCCATGGATGGAGGAGCCTGGTAAGCTGCAGTCCATGGGGTCGCTAGGAGTCGGACACGACTGAGCGACTTCCCTTTCACTTTTCACTTTCATGCGTTGGAGAAGGAAGTGGCAACCCACTCCAGTGTTCTTGCCTGGAGAATCCCAGGGACGGGGGAGCCTGGTGGGCTGCCATCTATGGGGTCGCACAGAATCGGACACGACTGAAGTGACTTAGCAGCAGCAGCACCCTTTCTTGGAAGGTTGCCCTAGAGTGCAGAGCATGATCTGAGTACTAATTAAGAGAGTATGTCTGAGTATATTGCAATATGGGAGGGAAATTTGAACCATTTCCCTATGGATTTTCAGGGAACAATTTTTGTATTTATTAGCTACTCTTTTAGATTTTTGCATGAATTAATTGGCATATCAGTATTATTTACTAATGTATACAAAAGTATGTATCTTAGCAATATCTTCTAAGTTATATGCAGGCTAATGTTCATACATTGGTAGAGATCTACTTTCAACCACTAATTATTATACTTTAGCCCAATTCATTCTTTTAGATCAAATTTTAAGGGTGCCTGTTGTCCCCAGAACCTCCTGTCCATTGCCCATTGACAGCTCAAAGAGATCACAGAAAAATAGATATGTAACAAAACCCAACTAAGCTCCTAAACATTTATAACATAAAATTTACTATTTAAACTATTTTTAAGTGTATATTTCAGTGGCAATAATTTAATTGACTATGTTGTTTGCAGTCATTACTACTATTTCTAAAGTATTTTTCATCACTCCCAAACTCTACTCATTAAGAAATAATTTCTGGAACTTTCCTGGTGGTCCAGTGGTTAGGACTCTGTGTTTCCACTGCAGGGGGCAGGGGTTTGATCCCTGGTCAGGGAACTAAGATCCCACATTCCACAAGCTGAGTGGCATGGCCAAAAAAAAAAAAAAAAAAAAAATCTACCTGAAAGCAGTCCTCAAACACTTATAGTTCTTACCAAATGTTAGAAGTGAGAATGTTATCTTGCTGGTTAATAATGGATTTTGATTTTTCAGTCGTTTTAGTAGCTAGAGTTGATTTTGTTGGTACAAAAGGCATTTCTGATGAAGCAAAGCTTCTTTGGAGTTTCACTTTGGAGTTCTTGGCATGCCTCTCCCTTTATTTATTTTAAAATTTTATTTATTTGGCTGTGTCGGGTCTTAGTTGTGGCACTCGGAATCTTCGATCTTCTTTTCAGCATGTGCTATCTTTCAGTTGTGGCATGTGAGATCTAGTTCCCTGATCAGGGATTGAACCCCAGCCCCCTGCATTGGGAAGGCAGAGTCCTAGCCATTGGACCACCAGGGAAGTCCCCTCTCCCTTTATTTGCTTCCCTACCTCCATGGCTTCACTTTCTCAGTCTTCTTGCTTGTTCTCCATCTCTGAACTTTTAATGCTGGAAGCCCTCTGGGAGGAGAACATGTTCTTGGAGATCTCATCCAGTCTTGAGTCTTTATATGCTATCACTCTCTAATGACTCCTCAGTTTATATCTCCAGCCTGGACTCTTTCTAATGTCAGACAGATATTTAACTCTCTCTTCACTTGGGGTTCCAAGAGGCAACTCAAACATAACAGGTCGAAAGCTGAGCTCCTGATCTGGACCCACAGACTTGTTCTCCTACTCTCTTTCTCATCTCAGTTCAGTTCAGTTCAGTTGCTCAGTTGTGTCCGACTCTTTGCAACCCCATGAATCACAGCATGCCAGGCCTCCCTGTCCATCACCAACTCCCGGAGTTCACTCAGATTCACGTCCATCGAGTCAGTGATGCCATCCAGCCATCTCATCCTCTGTCATCCCCTTTTCCTCCTGCCCCCAATCCCTCCCAGCATCAGAGTCTTTTCCAATGAGTCAACTCTTCGCGTGAGGTGGCCAAAGTACTGGAGTTTCAGCTTTAGCATCATTCCTTCCAAAGAAATCCCAGGGCTGATGTCCTTCAGAATGGACTGGTTGGATCTCCTTGCAGTCCAAGGGACTCTCAAGAGTCTTCTCCAACACCACAGTGTCTTCTCCAACACCACAGTTCAAAAGCATCAATTTTTCAGCGCTCAGCTTTCTTCACAGTCCAACTCTCACATCCATACATGACAGTGAATGGCAATTCTATCCTTCCAGTTACTAAGGCCAACTTGGGAGTCACCCTTGAATATTCTCTCAGACATCCCAATCCCATCTATCAATAAATCCTGTTGGCTCTTCCTTCAAATTACTATCTTGGGCCCAACATCTCCCAAATTGCCTCTTAACTGGTCTCCTTGTGTTTACCCTTTTGTCTCTTCTCTCACCCAAGCCCATTTTCAACACAGCAGTCAAAGAGATCCTCTAAAAATGCATGCTTGGAATGTCCCTGGTGGTCCAGTGGGTGAGAATCTGCCTGCCAGTGTAGGAGACACAGGTTCAGTCCCTAGTCCAGGAGGATTCCACGTGCTGTAGAGCAACTGAGCCTGTGTGCCTCAATTACTGAGCCCAAGTGCTGCAACTACTGAAGCCTGTGCACGTAGAGCCTGTACTCTGCAACAGAAGCTACTGCATGAGAAGCCGGTGAATCACATGGAAGCCCCCATTTACTGCAAATAGAGAAAGCCCGTGAGCAGCAGTGAAGACCCAGAGCAATTAAAAAAAAAAGCATGTCTAGGACTTCCCTGGTGGTCCAGTAGTTATGACTGGGCACTTTTACTGCTGGGCCCAGGTTCAATCCCTAGTCAGGGAACTAAGATCCCACAAGATGTGCAACATGGACAAAAAAGGAAAAAGAAGAAGAAAATATGCCAAACCTCTTCTTCCTTGAAAAAGCAGCAATAGCATCTTTTTTTTTTTTTTGGCCTCACCACACTGCATGTGGGATCTCAGTTCTCTGACCAGGCATTGAACCTGTGTGCCCTGTAGTAGAAGTGCAGAGTCTTCACCACTGCACCACCAGGGAAGTCCCAGCATTCCATTTTGCAAAGAGTAAGAGCTAAAATCTTTAAGCAGGCCCCGCCTCTATCCATTTCCCTCACTGTCACAGTCACACTTGCTCCTTGCTGGTCCTCACATCTGCCAGGGTACTCTTGCCTTAGTGTCTAGAACAATTTTCCCTTGGATATCCATGAGATTTACTCTGTCATCTCCTTCAGATTTTGCCTCAAATACCATCTTTTTGCTTCTCTATGACCATTCTATTTTTCTTTTTATTTGATGTAGACCATTTTTAAAGTCTTGTTGCATTTGTTACAATATTGCTTATGTTTTATGTTTTGTTTATTTGGCTACAAGGTAGGATCTTAGCTACTGACCAGGGATGCACCCTCTGCATTCGAATGTCCACCCACTGGACTGCCAGGGAAGTCCCTGGCCATTCTATTTTATTTACTTATGGTTGTGCTGGGTCTTACTTGCTACTTGAGGGCTTTGTCTGGTTGTGGTTTGAGGGCTTTTCATTACAGTGTCTTCTCTTATTGGGGAGCACTGGCTCTAGAGTGTGCGGCTTCAGGAGTTGCAGCACATGGGTGCAGTAGTTGAGGTTCACATGCTCTGGAGCGCCAGTTCAGTAGCTGGGCAAGGGCTTAGCTGCTCTGTGACATGTGGCATCTACCTGGACCAGGGATCCAACTGTGTCCCCTGCAATAGCAGGTGGATTCTTAACCCCGGGACCACATGGAAGTCCCTCATTCTATTTTAAATTGCAACCTTCATCTCAAGACTTTCTGTCTCCCCTTTTGGCCATAGAGCTTGTTACCAACTGGTTGTTATTTTGCTTATTTTGTTTATTGTCTTTTCCCACTAAAATGTAAATTTCGTAAGAGCTAGAACTTTAATTAAATGTCTTCAATGTGCAATTAAGTGTCTTCAATGCCTAGGACAGTGCCACAGAGCAGGCACTTTAAATTTGTTGAATGAGTGAATGAATGGCTGATTTCTTACTTATCCTTCAAGATTCCCACACCCCAAGACTTCCCTCCCTCTCCACTCTTTCAGTTTGGACTAACGCCGCTCCCTACTTTCAGTTCCCGTAACATACTATATTTATCCTGATCAAATGACTTTAAAATATTCAACTTTGGTTCCCTAAGATTTAGCACAGTCCCTTGCACAAGAAAAATGCTTAATGTGGAAATGAATTATTAGCAGCATTCATATCAAATGATGGGGCAGTGGGAAAATGTTAGCTAGGCAACAGTGAGGGACTTGTCAACTTCCTGTTTTTCTATATGAATTTCCTTCCTCTTTCAAAGAAATCCAGATTTGATTCTGCCTCCTGCCATGGGGTGAGGGTGGGGGGGCAGTAATTAAACACAATTACCAAAAAAACTTTTGACCAAATACTATCGTATAGCTTTCCAACCCTTTTGGAAGAAAATATTGGGACTTGTTTTTAATGATATTAATTGTTGGATCAGTAACACCAAGCAAAGATTTTACCTAAACCTACAATCACAACTCATGTACTGGTTAGCTAGCTTCACCTCCTAGTTCCTTTTAAGACTCCAGTGATTTACTCCATCCTCACTTCCACTGTGAATTCCTATGGAGTTTTCAAATTAAACCACAATTGTGTATGTGTGTGCTCAGTTGCTAAGTCGTGTCCAACTCTTTACAACCCCATAGATTGTCGCCCACCAGGCCCCTCTGTCCATGGAAATTCCCAGGCAAGAATACTGGCGTGGACTGCCATCTTCTCCAGGGGAATCTTCCTGACCTAGGGATCAAACCTGCATCTCCTGCTTGGCAGGTGGATTCTTTACCACTGAGCCACCAGGGAAGCCCTATATCACAATTATTAGCCATTAAATATCTAAATGTAGGCAGGCAGATCCCTGTATCAGAATTTTTAAAGATATATATTTATTTATATATTTGGCTGCACCAGGTCTTAGTTGCGGCACTTGGAATCTTTCCTCTTCATCACGGCATATGTAATCTTTAGTTGCAGCATGCAGGATCTTTAGTCTGGGTACGCAAACTCTTAGTTGCGGCATGTGGTATCAAGTGCCCTGACCAGGGATTGAACCTGGGCCCCCTGCACTGGGAGTGTGGTGTCTTAGCCCCTGGACCACCAGGGAAGTCCCTCTATACCAGAATTTTTGATAACTAGATTTTATTTTTTTAAGCAGTTTTAGGTTCACAGCAAAATTGAGCAGAAGGTACAGAGACTTCCCACTTGCCCCTGTCCCCAAAATGCATAGCCTCCCCATCGAAATGATAGTTACCAATGGAAAGGAAGCCCCAAGAGATGTCAGACAATTAGACAAACAGCAGACTGGGAGTTCACTAAAAGGTGGGAAATAGAATAGAAGCATTGTGTTAATTAGCCAGGTGAGAAAAAAAAACACAAAACTCAGCCTGAACTAAAAATAAAAACAGATTTGAGCTGGCAAGAGATTGTATATTTCAAGAGATAATAAGATAATAGAATTTAAGATCTGAAAAAAAGCCTGACTGAGTTTAAATCACTCATCTACTAGATGAAGAAATCAAAGGTCAGAGGTACCTTTGATATTTCTCAGATATCTAAGAAAGCATATTAGACTGATAAGCTGGACTTTGGATGACTTGACAAACCTATTTAGAACCTAGAAATTGAAATAAGATATATCCCATCTGTTCAGAGCTGGATTCTGTATTATTCTATGTTTTCATTGCTGAGTGGAATTCAATTAATGGCTTAATCTCAAACTTGTAGTTTCTATTATGCTGGAAAAGGCTGGCCTAAGAGTACAATGGAGTTGCCATAATATAAAGAATAAGAAGATCAGAAAGACTACAAAGAAGCTGTTTGATTTTTCAGTAGCTAATAAGAAAAAGCAGCCTTTTGGGTGACTGGTGGTCCTTGCATGAGACCTATTTCCTAACCGATATAAATTATTAATGAAAAAAAACACACAAGTACAACTTCATTGCAGTTGGACTGGAGGAAAACAATAGAGGAGCACTATCAAGTGTAAACACTTACAGAGGCTCAGTGAGTAACATGAAATGTTTGCCCAGCGTGGATTGTGGTAAGACTGAAAAGAGAACTTCTAAAGTAGGTCTAAGTTAAAGGTCCTCACTAAACATTTTCTTTCCCATTCTTAGTTTCAGCTTAGGTATCTGAAGAGTTGGAAGCCCTTAGGGGAAGGCCCTGTAGAAATCTTGACAATTTTAGGCATCTTTTTAAGAATGTTAAGTAGGAAAGAGAAACATCTCTAACTGCTGAGCAGAGAATGATATCTCTTTAGTCATTCTTCAAATATTTTGTCCAGGTTTAAAATGAGAGTGAATTTCATGTCTACAAAAGCAGCAATTCAATTCTTTGTTCCTTGGCTTTGTAATAGGTAAATGATAATAACAAAAATCAGCTTAAACTGATATTAATGTTAAAAGGATGAGGGGAAATTGACTTTCTCAGATAATCTTGATTAGAATATAATTTTTTTTTAGTTTTTGTTTTTTAAATTAGAATGTAAATTGATCCAACTTTTTTTCATTTTAAGAATTTAAGTGAAATAATATATACACCACCTACCCTTCGGGGACTTCTCTTGTGGCTCAATTGGTAAAGAATCCACCTGCAATGTGGAAGACCTGGCTTTGATCCCTGGGTTGGAAAGATCCCCTGGAAAAGGGAAAAGCTACTGACTCTAGGATTCTGGCCTGGAGAATTCCATGGACTGTATAGTCCATGGGGTTGCAAAGAGTTGGACATGACTGAGTGACTTTCACCTTCACTTACCCTTTACCATCATCACCAATTTAAGTGCATGTTTCTGAAGAATCAGATATATTCTCCTTCTCACAGAGCACCACCATCCCAAGTTTGTGTCTTGTAAGACCAAAATTCCACAACCATGAAAGTCTCACTCCCCATTCCCTCCCACAGCCCCTGACACTGATGTCCACTTTGGTCCATGAGTTGTCAACCCCAGGATCCCCACTGGAGTGGAATCCTACAGTGCTTGCTGATGGGTTGTTTTGGAGGAGTTGAGTTTCAGTTTGAATCTCTTCCTATTTCCATCTGAAGAATCTGAATTTAGGCAGAGAATGTATGAAGAAGTGGGTGTACAAGGGACTGGGTGTCTGGGGCACAGATGAGCTAGGACCTGACCAGCTGCCTCATGGGCCCTCCTGTCCCATTTCTTGGCTTGCCTCATCTGCTTGCTCTAACTTTTTAGGCAGGCAACCTGGCAACATCTATTAAAACTTAAAGAAGGCCTTCTTCAATGAACAATGCATAAAAAATAGAGGAAAACAACAGAAGGGGAAAGACTAGAGCTCTCTTCAGGAAAATTGGAAATATCAAGGGAACATTTCGCCCAAAGCTGGGCACAATAAAGGACATAAATGGTAGAGACCTAGTAGATGAAGAAAAAATCAAGAACAGATGGAAAGAATACATGGAGGAACTGTACCAAAAAAATCTTAATGAACTGGATAACTATGATGGTGTGGTCAGTCACCCAGAGCCAGACATTCTGGAGGCGGAAGTCAAGTGGGCAGGCCCACTGCTGTGAACAAAGTTTTTGGATGTAATGGAATTCCAGTAGAGCTATTCAAAACCCTAAAAGATAATGCTATCAAAGTGTTGCACTCATTATGTCAGCAAATCTGGAAGACCCAGCAGTGACCAAGGACTGGACAACGTCAATCCTCATCCCAATTCCCAAGAAGGGTATTACTAAAGAATGTTCAAACCATTGGACAATTGCACTCATCTCCCATGATACTAAGGTCATGCTTAAAATCTTGCATGCTAGGTTTCAGCATTACGTGAACCAAGAACTTCCAGATGTCCAAGCTGGGTTTAGAAAAGGCAGAGGAACCAGAGATCTAGTCACTGGATCATAGAGAAAGCTAGGGAATTCCAGAAAACATCTACCTCTGTTTCATCAACTATGCTAAAGCCTTTGACTGCGTGGATCATAACAAACCGTGGAAACTCTTATAGCAAACTCTTAAAGAGTGGGAATACCAGACCATCTTACCTGTCTCCTGAGAAACCTTATGCAGGTCAAGAAGCAACATTTAGAACCCTGTACGGAATAATTAATTGGTTCAGGATTGGGAAAGGAGTATGACAGGGCTGTCTGTTGTCACCCTGTTTATTTAACCTATACACTGAGCACATCATGAGAAATTCCTGGGTGGATGAGTTACAAGCTAGAATCAAGATAGGCAGGAGAAACATCAACAACCTCAGACATGTGGATGATATCACTCTAATGGCAGAAAGGGAAGAGCAACTAAAGAATCTCTTGATAAGGGTGAAAGAGGAGAGTGAGAAAGCTGGATTAAAACTATATATTAAAAAACTAAGATCATGGCATCTGGCCCCATTACTTCATGGCAAATAGAAGGGGAAAAGCTAGAAGAAGTGACAGATTTCCTCTTCTTGGATTCTAAAATCACTGCAGCTGGTGACTGTAGCCATGAAATCAGAAGATGATTCCTTCTTGGCAGGAAAACTATGACAAATCTAGACAGCGTGTTGAAAAGCAGAGACGTTACTCTGCTGACAAAGGTCCATATAGTCAAGGCTATGGTCTTCCCAGTGGTCACGTATGGTTGTGAGAGCTGGACCATAAAGAAAGCAGAGCACCAAATAATTGATGCCTTTGAACTGTGGTGCTGGAGAAGACACCTGAGAGTCCCTTGGACAGCAAGGAGATCAAACCAGTCAATCTTAAAGGAAATCAACCCTGAACATTCATTGGAAGGACTGATGCTGAAGCTCCAGTATTTTGGTCACCTGATGCAAACAGCCAACTCATTGGAAAGTCCCTGATGCTGGGAAAGATTAAGGGCGGAAAAGAGGAGAGGGCATCAGAGGACGAGATGGCTGGATGGGATCACTGATGCAGTGGACATGAACTTGGGAAAACTTCGGAATATGGTGAGGGACAGGGCAGCCTGGCATGCTGCAGTCCATGGGATCACAAAGAGTCTGCCATGACTGGGTAACTAACAAAACAACAATTAAAACTTAAAAGGTTCATATTCATTCTCTGCCATTGCATTTCTGGGAATTCCATCTACACATACACTGACACATGTAAAAAGGTATATATTTACTAGGGTGTTTATTGTAACAGTACTTGTAATATTGAAACACTCGAAACAATCTAATGTTCATCAATAGGTAATTGGTTAATTATACATTAAATACACAAAATTGGCATCTTTAAAAAGATTAAGATAGAGCTGCATTCTGAGATAAAAAGTCTGGAATATTCAGTTGAGTGAAAAAAGAAACTTCAGATCAATATGTAGACTATGAATAATATGTGTAAAAATAAAGGGAGTGTAGATGCAAATGTTATATGCATGAAAAATATGGTGGGTGTAGTCCCAGAAAACTGGAAAGATTACACACTTCTCCTGTGAAACAGTGAGTGTGACCTTTTGCTTTAGATATACTTTTGTACTGATAGAAATTTTTTTTTTACAATGACTGATAGTACTTTCATTGAAAATAGCTTAGGGACTTCTCTGGCAGTCCAGTAGTTAAGACTCGGTGCTCCTAATGCAGGGGTCGCAGGTTTGATCCCTGGTTGGTGGGGAAACGAAGATGCTCCAGGCCCGGAAGCATGTGGCCAGGAAAAAAATTTTTTTAAAGGTTAACTGCTTTAAATAGAAGTATAATACAAGTAGGGAATTCCCTGGCTGTCCAGTGGTTAGGATTTGGTGCTTTCACTGCTGTAACCCCAAAGAACTAAGATCTTGCAAGCTGTGAGGAGGAGCC
Source organism: Bos grunniens (assembly GCF_055505025.1). Lineage (NCBI taxonomy): Eukaryota > Metazoa > Chordata > Mammalia > Artiodactyla > Bovidae > Bos > Bos grunniens. The sequence continues at coordinate 50,911,092 of NC_141183.1, read as the reverse complement.
CCCCCAAAATACACACACATACACACACACACACACACACAATCACAATCTCCTACTGTGTCACCACGGGTAACAAGTCCCTAATTCTTTTAACTTTAAAATTTTTATTTAATTTGTCTGCACCAGGTTTTAGTTGCAGCATGTGGGATCAGGTTCCCTGACCAGGGATTCAACCCAGGGCCCTTGCATTGGACCACCAGGGAAGTCTAAGTCCCTAATTCTGGAAAATCAATTCTCTTATTGTGCAGTCATATTTCATACAGTGTGGGCCTCACTTTGTGGTAATCCAGTTAAACATAAGTCAGGTGCTGCTCCACCCTTTATTATATTGACCTCCTTGTCTGTGACTTATACTTCTTTGCAAATTACTAGAATGACTCTGCCCTATTTCTGTGCCAATTTTCTGGGAGTATAATCTGAGGAACACTGTCATTTAGATTCCCCAACTGGAAGAATAAATTACATACCAATCTCCCATGCATCTTCCTTTGGTTAACTCTTTCACAGACATATAATCATAGGTAAAGCAATGGTTCCTCAAGCGCCATCTAATGCTTAAAGTCAGGGGGCTGGCCAACTCTTCAGTGGATTAAGTGAAAGATAATGAAACAGAAGAAACTAAATGATTAATACAATTCTTTTCACCATGACAGGTAGACTTTAGATTTTCTACACCATCAAACTTAAGTGCTATATCAATTTTAAGATATAATAGAGGTTATGTTTAACATCTGACTGCCTGAGACGGTGTAATACAAACCAAAGAAAGAAAATAAAGTGAAGTCGCTCAGTCGTGTCCGACTCTTTGTGACCCCATGGACTGTAGCCTACCAGGCTCTTCCATCCATGGGATTTTCCAGGAGTGGGTTGCCATTTCCTTCTCCAGGAGATCTTCCCAACCCAGGGATTAAACCCAGGTCTCCCTCATTGTAGGCAGACGCTTTACCGTCTGAGCCACTAGGGAAGCCTAATACAAACCAAAAGGCAGGTTTTAATCCCAGTTTAACAGTCTATGGGGTTGCACAGAGTTGGACACAACTGAAGCAACTTAGCAGTAACATTTAAAATTCCCATCAGAAATAACTATCTGCTTCACTGCCTTCAATAATACGTTTAAATGACCTTAAACAACGGAGAAATAGTATTTCCTAGTTTTCTCTCTCAACCCATAATTTTGAGTACTACCTAATCCATGGTAAACCCCGTGATGAAGTGAAAATTTTTATGATCCTAGGGGAAGCTGGGCCTAAACCCAAGGAAGAAATCTTAAAAGTTCCTGTGTATTAGTACCGCTCTAAATCTTTCTTTATGTAGTTTATAGTCTATTCTTATTTTATAATAATTTACTATTTCATGAGATAGATTAATTCCAACCCAATCCCACCTTTCAAGTGAGGCAAGTACTAGAAAGAGATAAAACAATTTGCTTCCAGTTCTACTGTAAATCAAGTGGGTAGATAATCACCCAGGGCTGTCCTTTCTACAGCAAGGTCGCCTTTAGGTACTGATTATTTAGGACAGTAATAAAGCCAAGGTATGTTGTAATTAAACTCTTGAGGGTCTTTTCTCCCACAGCTGAGCCCTTTCTTAAGAGTCACTTCCCATTAATAATGATAATCTACTGCAGGCTGAAGATGACTGAGTTGTTTTGTCTGAAAACCTGCGTTTGAGCCGAACTAATCACCTGGAAATTAAAGGCTTTGAAGTACATTCCCAACCCCCTTATTCATGGCCTTTTAGTAGTGAAGCTAATCTGAGGCCTTAAAATTAACTACCTTACAGTGAACTGGAAAGGGCAGCACTGTGACTAATGCCAGGCTGCTGATCTGGTCTGCCAGGAAAGATGAGTAGAGTTATTACCTTCTCTCTCTAGCAGGGCATATTATAATCTGTTGACTTTAGGAACTACAATCCTTTTGCTGTCCCTGAATTACGTATCACCTTAAATCTAATCTAATTCAAATGATTATTTTTCAAACAAATGTGTTTTCGTATACAAACTGAATTAAAAAAAAAGCAAGGAACTGAATTTATTCCATTGTAGGCATATACTATATTTACTTATTCATCTGTCCAGTTGATGAGACACTTGCATTGCTTCTACCTTTTGCTTATTTTGAACAATGTTCTATAAACACGGAGATATAAGTATCTGTTCCTGTCCGGGTTTTCAATTCTTTTGGGTATATAATCACAACTGGAAGTGCTGGATCACATGGTAAACCTGGGAAATTCTGCTACTGTGCTGCAAAGTGGACAGATCCTGAGGACACCATGCTAAATGAAATAAACCAATCACAAAAAGGGAAATACTGTGTGATTCTGCTCTTGAGTTATTTAAAAATGATTAGCATGGCAAATTTATATTTTAACATAATTTAAAAATAATAAAGAAAAGCGCAAGGAACTCTCTTATTAGTCTTGTAACGCTCACATTTCTGGTGGGGAGCAACTCTAGCAGATAAGCTAAGCTTTTGCACTACAGCTTCCACTGGCTGTAATAGAGGGAGGCGCAAGGCAGGATGCGCCCAGGGGCAAATTGCCTCGGCGTAAGTGAAAGAAAATCCGGCGTCAAAGGGTCGGGGGATGGGATACAGCTAAAAGGAAGATGTTCTAAATTTTGTCACAAGATTCACTTTCCTTAAGAATCACTCCACTAGGATGGAGAATTCTCTAGTGAAACCCTTAAGTCTCCTTTCCTTTCACAACTTACTTCCTAATCAAAAATGTCCTTAACGTCTGGAATGCCTCTTCTGCCCGTTCCTCTCACGAACCGCACCCGTTTCTGTCTCTCACAAACCGCACCCCTCGGACCCCGGCTCCCTAAGATTCCATTTCTCTTTCAAGACGGCTCTGGGCCACAGTCAGACCAACCTTCAAGGGTTACGACCCCGCCCAGCGAGTACCACAACTTGTGGGCGGGAGGACGGCCTCAAGCGCCCCGGAAGTCACCACTCCTCAGGCGGGCGGAGGCCCCTGGGCCTTGCGGCTTCGGATTGGCCGGAAGGTGGCGATGATGCATTACGCGCAGGGTCTGATCCCGCCCCTACGCCCTGCGCGCGGCAAGCGTGAGGCGGGGCGGAGTGGGTGGCCCCTGGCGGCCATTACCCGGAACAATCCCCGGCCTCGGGTCAGGTGACCCTCGGCTGGGCAGGCGGGAGGGAGGGGGCGGGAAGAGGGCGTGAGGAGGGAAGGGAGGGGAGGGGAGGAGAGAGAAGGGCGGAGTAAGAGGGAGGGGAAGGGGGCGGGGTGGGAGCGGGTCACGTGATTCGGCATGGAGGTGGTGGCGGCGGCCGGGAGGAGCCGCCGGGGCAGGAGCCGCACTTGATAGTGTTGGGGGAGGTGGGGACCGGGGGACGCAGACACCGTCAGCCAGGGACGCCGAGGAGAAGGCGGGAGGGGGGTGGGGGCGAGAGCGGGCTCCGACCCCCGGCCGAGGGGATGAAGGGAGCATGGGCGCCAAGGAGTCACGGATCGGATTCCTCAGCTACGAGGAGGCGCTGAGGAGAGGTGAGGGGGGGAGGGGTCTGGGCGAGCTGCCGGGGAGGCCGGCGACGGGCCGCCCGGAGGGTGGGTGACCGGGAAGAGGAGGGGAGCTTGAGGGCGTGGGGCGCCTGAGGCGGAAGGGAAAGGAGGCCACGATGGGGATTTTTGCGGGGGAGCAGGGTCGGGTGGGAGCAGTGTTTGGGGATTGAGATCGTGTGGACGGGGGCGAAGCTTTCCCAGAGAAAGGGGTGTCAGGCGCTGGCAGGGCGCTGACCGTGCTCTCTGGTGGCGTTGTTCTGGATGTGTCCAGGGAAGTCCTCCTCCCCTTTTTCCTTGGGTGGCACCAGCCCTTTCCAGCCCCCCTTATCCTTTACTGCCATTTTCTCCTATCACTCGTTCATAAACCCTCCAGCGACATCCTAACCTCGTACCTGACAACCCTGGCTGGAAGGCAGGGGGAAGGCGGCTGCAGTGCTCTCTGTTCGCTAGCAGAAGCCCCTTCCAGTTGTGTGCCGTCTCTGCCGTTTCCAAGGGCTTTTTGCCAGTCTCTTGGGGGGCTGTCACCATCCACTGCCTGCCACCCCCTCACCCTTTGAGCGGCTGACTTTGATGAGAACGACCTGAAATTGAGTTGTGTTTGAGGTGAGATGAGACTGGACAGCTGGTGTTGCCACAAGACCTTGTCTTCGGTTTCATCGCCTCAGACATTGGTCAGAACCTTTCATTACACTTGATCCCTCCTGTTCGCTTCCCCTCCCTCCCCATAAAATGGCATTCGGAAATCCAGCATTCTGATATTGTGTTATAGCTCCCTTTAGAGACCGGCCTTCTTGCTGCCAGTTCTAGCCTGCTGCTTATTGGCTCTGATGCACAGTATGTTGTTAACAGCCCCAACCCCCTACCACTTAATCTGATACCACTGTCCATGATCACTAAAGCACACGCTAACTGGAAGTGTCTATTGCTCAGTTTATGGCCGGAATGTGACTTAATTTTTCATGACTGGGATTTGAGAGAGAGAAAGAGTGTGTGTGTGTGTGTGTGCGCGCGCGCGCGCACGTTTGCGCTTGTATTTCTTGTTAAAAAGTAAAAAAAAAAAACATTAAGCAGCTTAGGTGTTAGGCATTATTGTTAACAGGTTTCTAAGTCAAGAAAAGTCAAGAAACCAACCATGCTCCAGGTGATGGTATTAGTAGCTGCAGAAAAAAACTAGATTACAAGACAGGCATTCAATATGAGAATTTAGTAGCAAACTCTTGTTCCTATGTTGGAAGGAAAGGGTAAGTTCATTGGGCCATCACCTGAAATTACATACAGAATTTTGATATATTCTTGCGAAATGACCAGAATAACAAAAATAACACCTTTTAGGTCTTTTTTCACCCTGTGAAACAGTATACTGATTGTTCTTATGGGCAATCTTGCTTGAACTTTTTTCCTTGCTTCAATATGAGAAAAATTCCAAATTCTTGATGTGTTTCCAGCTCTAGTAGGCTAGTCATTTCCGGGATGCTGTTGAGCCTGACAGGTCTGGCCTCAATTAGGCAATGGCTTACATGGCATGAAAGAGGACTTCAGTCAAACTGATTTCCAGCTTCAAGGTTTAGAGGTGTTTCAGTTTGAGGGTGATTTAGCTGACATTAAGGAATTCTGAAATTGAACTTTTATCTAACTCTAGCCGCATATAAAGTAAGATTCTACCATTGTAAATATAAAGGAAATTAACAGTTGGTGTATTTTAAACTGATTTGACTGAAGGTCTTTGTTCAATTTGTTAGACAGTGTCTGCTTGTTGAATTTTAAAACGTATCTTTGAAGAGGTAGCAAAATATTTGTTAAAATCTTATTAAATTTGTTTGAATTTATGTTTTATCATTTTTGCTTGCAGTGGAAAATTAAGGCAAGAAAGAGAAGCAAGCTGTTGATTAAACAGCATTTCTAAATGTAAACCAGGAGCTTTTTTTTTTAAAACAACTTTTTATTTTGTATTATGGTATAGCCGATTAACAGTGTTAATTGTGAAAGTGATAGCTTCAGGCGAACAGGGAAAAGACTCAGCCATACATACGCCTATATCCATTCTCCCCCAAACTCCCCTCCCATCTAGGCTGCCACATAACATTGAGAAGAGATGAGCTTTTTAAATAAATAAAAATAAAGTGGGTAATTCTTTTGATTATGATACTGTTTGTTAAATGTCAGACTTTGATACAGAATTTTTTTAGTAAGCTTGTAGAAGGAATTTATAAAGTTTTTGATAAAGCTGGAAAATAGTTTGAGAACTTTTTTGAGGCATGTGAATAATCTAAATAGGTACTAAACTTATATTTGTTAGTCTTAGCTGCTTGCTTATATTGTATAAGGTGAATGGGGAGGGTGAAGGACAAACAAGTAAAAAGCTAACTTGACAAACTACTGAAATACCTACTTGCTTGGCTTTACTTAAAAGTAGTGAGCCCTAAATAATGCCTAACCATAATTAGGTGGTATTAAAAAAAAAAGTCAAGTACGTATTGCCACCTTCAAATATGGAGTTACGGGCTGTTTATCTTGCAGAATGGGGCCTTGGAAATGTGGTGTTATGTTAACGACAGATAACACCTACTGGACCTGAGTGAAAGGGCAGTCTAGTGACTTCTTGTTTACGTTTCAGAAGCTCTCGAAATTAGAAGATTGCTTTTGGATACTATTTTAGTTACACTGTATATCAGCCTAATAAAAATTAATAATTTCCTTAAAGTATACTTTAATCTTTCTTTTTTAAAGGAGATGTATTAGTGGTAGCTTTTATTTTTGGCTTGTATCTCTATTTTTCTTAAATAGAACACAAGCTTTCCCTTGAAGGCTTGACTCTAGTTAAATTGCATATATTATCTAAAGTATAATATACTTACTATATTTTATGGATAGTGAAAATTTTAGCAGATAAGTTCTGCATCTCTTTACCTCAGTTCTTTATTGCATTAAGTTTGAGGCCGTGTATTCCTAAAAATGTATTCTAAATGCTTGGAGCATAGCATTAAAAAAAAAAAAAAAAGGGAAGGAGTTGCAGTTTAGAGCATTTAAGAACTCAGAATATCTTCTCCAGTTTTTTAATTCTTTTTTCATGCTCCTCCTTTCCTTGCATCATTCTGGAAACAGAATTATAAGGCTTTTTTTTTTTTAAGTAAGAATTGGCTAAATTAAAATTGTCCTTAAGTGAAGTTGCTCAGTCGTGCCCGACTCTTTGCAACCCCATGGACTGTAGCCTACCAGGCTCCTCTGTCCATGGGATTTTCCAGGCAATAGTACTGGAGTGGATTGCCATTTCCTTCTCCAGGGCATCTTCGAAGCCGGGTCTCCCGCATTGTAGACAGACCCTTTACCATCTGAGCCACCTTAGCTTTTAAATTGTGGTAATACAATACAGTGGGTAAATTTCTTCCAATCCTTTTCTTTGAGTAGAATTTGGCAGTTATATTAGACTAAGCAGCTAGGTGATGTCAGAAAATTTTGTTGTGGATTCATGTTTTGAAGTGTCTCTTTGCTCATACATTCAGCAACCTTTTACTGAGCATTGTCTACTTAGACACTGAAGGAACAGAGATGACTGAGACCCCCTCTCTCATAACCTGTGTCAGTGCTCTCCACTGAAATATACAGTATATACTTCAAAGTGTATGTAGGACTAGCCATGGGAGGTGGGAATAAAATATTAGGATTTCTATTTTAAGATTCTTTTTTTGTGTTTATTTGATAATGGGCATAATAACTTCTAAATGTTTTATGTATTAAATTTATAAATAATTAACACACAATATATTAAGTGCTACAGTACTATAGAAGGGAGTGCTGTGGGAGTGCAAAGTGTGTGGGAGTATTTGGTGACCTGGAGGTGCCCTGCCACCATACTCATTTCATAGTATGTGCTCAGTAATTGTTTGTTAAAGAATTTAGCACTTAAAGGTCATTGTGTTTGCTAGTGAAATAATTAAGCATGTAATAGTTGAAGATTGCAAAGCTTCCCATTTTTCTTACCCATCAACCCTAATGTGCTCTAAGACATTGACTCTTCAACCAAAATTTTATCCTCCATGTTTTATAGTATTAATATTAAATTTTCATTAGTATTATACTAACCCTGATGTGATGTTAGCTGGTTTAGTGTAACATACCATTGTGCAAATGGAAATTGAATTTCACAGTTGGTACTTTCTGGGATGCACTGTTCTCTTTTATTAAGACACCAATTTGCCTTCATCGGTATTTGCTAAGTTTACCAGTGAACTCTCTAGCATTAGTGTGGAATGGTAGGTCTAGCCTTTTGCAAGTATGCCTCATCAACTGTTATTATATGTAAAGGAGAAAAACAGAGCAGTTAAAAAAAAAAAAAATTATTTGGCTGTACCAGGTCTTAGTTGCAGTGTGTGCACTCTAGATCAGTATGTGGGCTCTAGATCCCTGACCAGGGACTGAACCTACCCGCCTGCATTGGGGGCTTCCCTGGTGGCTCAGATGCTAAAGAATCCGCCTGCAAGGTTGGAGACCTGGGTTCAATCACTGGGTTGGGAAGATCCCCTGGAGGAGGGCGTGGCAACCTACTCCCATATTCTTGCCTGGAGAATCCCCATGGACAGAGGAGCCTGGTGGGCTACAGTCCATGGGGTCGCACCCCTGCATTGGGAGCATGGAGTCTTAGTCACTGGATTAGTTTGCTTATGTGTAGTCACCTAAGTAGTTACAAAGATACTGTTCTTCATAATCTCCAGTTTGACACTCCATATGGAGTGTCAGTGACAAAGAGGAGATAAATACACCAGTGAACCCTGGATTTGGGGGGGATGAGCAGAATGAGGTGACATCACTTGACTGTTAACGGCCTCCCCATTTACCAAACTGGACAGCTGTTGTTTGTTTTTTCTTGTTCATTGTTTGCCTTTGTGCTCGGTTAGTGAGACTTCACAGTGACAGCGTTCAGGGTTGCCTTCCAGAAAGATGTGTAAGTTCCTTAGAGTTGGGAATATTGTGACCAGCCTATAGCCAGGTGTTCTCTCAGGAGACAGGGAAGGTTTTTGGCCCTTGATTTTATGATAGGTCACTGGAAGAGTTAGGAACGTGAATATTTTTGTTGCTGTGGCTGTAGAAAATCTGTTTTTGGAACACTGGAGTTTAATGATGAGAGTTTAAACTCCATTGTTAGCCAGCTGCAGAGGTGGAGAGATTTTTATTTGTGAATTTAAAGTTGGTGGTTTGATAGTGGTACTGAGAAGGCTAAGATGTTCTTTTTTTTAAATTATATCTTAACATTAAAAAAAAATTACATTGGAGTATAGTTGATTTATAATGTTGTGTTAGTTTCCAGTGAACAGCAAAGTGATTCAGTATTCATGTATACATATATCTATCTATTCTTTTTCAAATTCCTATCCCATTTAGATTATTACAGGAAATTGAGTAGAGTTCTCTGTGCTATACAGTAGATCTTTGTTGATGACAGTCTTTCCAAACCGTTTCCAGAAAGCGTGGCTTCTCTTTTCAGTGCTTGTTTATGCTTCCATTTTTACCTTTTGGGCTTCATGATATTTGTGTTTAAATTGGGCCACCCACTCAGCCTCTTTCCTTTCTTTTACTAAGAAAGAGCTCTTGGAGGTCGGAGGTAGATAGTTGATTACTGACCCCCAAACCTGACAAAACTAGCTTTATGATATTTACTGTTACAGTCAGAGGCCTTCTGTTAGAAGATCCATCTATTGAAAGATGAAGGCCTTCCCTTGTCACCCATTTTTATTAGGAATTTAATATTAATATAAGGCTCTCTTGAGAAATCCCATGTTTATCACTATCCTATGAACAAGGTTCAGGAAAATTGATGGTGGTTGGAGTATTAGGAGCAAAACTGTGAGGTGTTACAGAGGAAGTTCTCCTTCTGTTTCATTTCTATAAAGTTAGATGGTGTTAACATCTTACCCCTTGCAGAAAAAAGCTTTTAAGGTCTGCTGTGGTGTCTTACCTTTTCGTCATAACTTGTAAAAGAGTCTAGAGAGATTGCATTGTGAGAAGGACTCTTGTATCAAGCTAGGGCTCTCCTAGTCTTCCATGTGACAGTAAGTGGCACCACTATTCCAACACAGTTCCTAAAGCCAAAAATCGATAGACACCCTCCCTTCTTCTCTTTCACCATCTGACCTATCCTCTTATCCCCAGTTTGTTGTCTAGTCCCGTCTGTTAGCGTCTGCTCATCTTCGCCGCCACTTCTCAGTTGCCGTCATCTCTTGCTAGTTCACGAGGTTTCCTAGTTTTACATAGCAGCCAGTGTAATCATAAAATTCAGATGGGATCCTGTCATCCCTTTCCTGTCAACCTGTTTTCCTCTCCGCCTGGAAAAACTGTTTACAAATTTTCCCATGTCTGACTCATTTTTCACACCTGAAGTCCCAGCTCTGATTGCCTCAGATCGGCCTTCTCGTATCCTCTTTCATGATACTTACACTTACTTACATGATACTTACACTTCTGTCATTGTTGCACTGTTCTGCATAGTTCACAACTTGTGATTGTTACATTTATTGTCAGTCATGATGCTGCATTCCCAGTACCAAGATAAGTTCAGTACCTGGTGTATTTTGTGCTTAGCAAATATTGCATGATTGGGTGAATATATAAATGATGTAGAGATTTGGAGAACCACATAATGTTTGTGGAGGGTAAAGTGTTAAGTGCTGACAGGGATAAGTATGCTGAGCAATATATCCATCCCAGAATTTCTTTTCCTTTCATCAACTTTGAAAAAAATTGCTAAAGGTTTTGAATCGTAGTTAAAAACATGGGATCCTTAAAAGTAATACATAATTTTGTGTGTTTAGTTCAGGTATTTAATCTAATAATGTACATTCCTGAGTAGTCATTGAGAGACTAGAATGGCAGTCAGTACTGTGTTTATGAACGCTTAAGAATGTCTTTTAGTAATACGTAGTATTTGGTAATTTTGTTCATGAAGTGATTTTTTGGGAAGAGATTTATTTATTTTCAATTTGTTTTTATACATTGATATTCATATATTTTTCATCCATAATGACAAGTATCATTCTATTGCTGGATATGAGATTAGAGTTGGAAACTTAAATGCTTCAAGTGTTGTATAGAGTTACTTCGGAAGCCAAGAATAAAATTCACATCAACATATAGAGCATTCTCACTGGTTGTAAATAATCCAAATGATTTAAAACTAAATTTTACGAATAGCTTTAAAAAAAAAATTAAGCTTATTTTTCGTACACTCCACAGCTAATGCCTTTCTTTCTCTTAGTCTTTTAGTTTTAATCTTTATCACAATGATACACACACATAATTTAAAATCAAATTATTTTACAGGGCTTGTTATGGAAACAATAGTAGTTATTCTCTCTCCCAGTTTTCATCCAGCCATCAGCCAATACTTTGAACACTTTAAATTTATTAATTTGGTCCTTATGTCTTGAAATAAAATGTTGAGGACTTGGCTTTTTTTTTTTTTTAACACTGCTACCAGTCCCCAACACACACATATGTGCTCCTGTCCTCCCATTTTCTCTTCTTAGTGTGTGTATATTTTAATTTTGTTTAGAGATAGTTGTTAACTGTTTATATATTAGGCCTTTGTAAGTGCTCTTCTCAGCTAAGCTATTTAATGTACTATTAATAGGATTACTTTGCCTTTCCTGTACACTTTATTTCCTCTTAAATATTTCCTTATTAATTGCTTTTATTTGTGTAGGTTTCTATTTACTGTAATTCAACCCCCAGAGTTGCCACCAAATGTTAAATCTATTCCATATGTTAATAGACCTCAGATGTTCACTCAGTTCACCATATTAGAAAAAAACATTTCCTGGAGCCTTCTGGCCTGCTGCAGTCTGTACGTTTTGCCCTTGCACTTCCAGCCTAGCTGCTGTCCCGAGATCTCCTCTGCTGTCCTGTGTTGGATCCTGTAGTCTGTATACCTCCTTTCCTCTTTCTTGATTTACTCTTCCATTTTGGTGAGGCCATACCACACAGAGTGTGGCTTCTTGGTCTCTCAACCAGGGATTGAACCCGTGCCCCTCTGCAGTCAAAGCTTGGAGTCTTAACCACTGGACTGCCAGGGAAGGCCCTAAGCTGGTGCTTCCCTGAAAATTATTATTGTTTCTCTAGTCTTTAGTATCCGAGAGGCCTTCTATGTTTTAATCAACCAATTATCTTGAAGTTCTTATTGAATAATCCTAACACTTAATCTCCAGTCACATGGGTCTTAATTTAAGGCTCAGGGAAGATTCATTGCAGTAATCAGAGAGATACTGGGGTGGAAGGAAGACATTGCCCTAGAATGCAGTTTTCATGATCATATATGGTTTAGTGGTAAAGAACCCACCTGCCAATACAGGAGACATAAGAGATGTGAGTTCAATCCCTGGGTCAGGAAGATTCCCCTCAAGAAGAAAATGGCAACTCACTCTAGTATTCTTGCCTGGAAGATCCCATGGACAGGGGAGCCTGACATATCACAGTCCAAGCAATTGCAGAATCAGACACGACTTAGCAAATAAATGACAACATCCAGTCGCTCAGTTGTGTCCGACTCTTTGCGACCCCATGAATCGCAGCACGCCAGGCTTCCCTGTCCATCACCAACTCCCGGAGTTCACTCAGACTCACATCCATCGAGTCAGTGATGCCATCCAGCCATCTCATCCTCATCCCCTTCTCCTCCTGCCCCCAATCCCTCCCAGCATCAGGGTCTTTTCCAATGAGTCAACTCTTCACATAAGGTGGCCAAAGTCCTGGAGTTTCATCTTTAGCATCATTCCTTCCAAAGAACACCCAGGACTGATCTCCTTTAGAATGGACTGGTTGGATCTCCTTGCAGTCCAAGGGACTCTCAAGAGTCTTCTCCAACATCACAGTTCAAAAGCATCAATTCTTCAGCGCTCAGCCTTCTTCACAGTCCAACTCTCACATCCATACATGACCACAGGAAAAACCATAGCCTTGACTAGACAGATCTTTGTTGGCAAAGTAATGTCTCTGCTTTTTAATATGCTATCTAGGTTGGTCATAACTTTCCTTCCAAGGAGTAAGTGTCTTTTAATTTAATGGCTGCAGTCACCATCAGCAGTGATTTTGGAGCCCAAAAAAATAAAGTCTGACACTGTTTCCACTGTTTCCCCATCTATTTCCCATGAAGTGATGGGACTGGATGCCATGATCTTCGTTTTCTGAATGTTGAGCTTTAAGCCAACTTTTTCACTCTCCACTTTCACTTTCATCAAGAGGCTTTTGAGTTCCTCTTCACTTTCTGCCATAAGGGTGGTGTCATCTGCATATCTGAGGTTATTGATATTTCTCCTGGCAAACTTAATTCCAGCTTGTGCTTCTTCCAGCCCAGCGTTTCTCATGATGTACTCTGCATATAAGTTAAACAAGCAGGGTGACAATATACAGCCTTGACGTACTCCTTTTCCTATTTGGAACCAGTCTGTTGTTCCGTGTTCAGTTCTAATTGTTGCTTCCTGACCTGCATATAGGTTTCTCAAGAGGCAGGTCAGGGGGTCTGGTATTCCCATCTCTTTCAGAATTTTCCACAGTTTATTGTGATCCACACAGTCAAAGACTTGGCACAGTCAATAAAGCAGAAATAGATGTTTTTCTGGAACTCTTGCTTTTTCCACGATCCATCGGATGTTGGCAATTTGATCTCTGGTTCCTCTGCCTTTTCTAAAACCAGCTTGAACATCAGGAAGTTCACTGTTCATGTATTGCTGAAGCCTGGCTTGGAGAATTTTGAGCATTACTTTACTAGCGTGTGAGATGAGTGCAATTGTGCGGTAGTTTGAGCATTCTTTGACATTGCCTTTCTTTGGGATTGGAATGAAAACTGACCACTAGTACTAAGGTATAAAACTCCACGAGGGTGGGACATGTATGTTTTACTCACTGCTGTATCCCTAGCACTTACACAGGGCCTATCATATATTAGCTACTCAATATAGATTTGTTGTTTTTTTGTTTTTAAGAATTACTTACATATTTTTCATTGCACTGGGTCTTCAGTGCTGTGCTGGGCTTTCTCTAGTTGTGACGAGCAGGAGCTACTCTTCATTGTGGTGCACGAGCTTCTCCTTGCTGTGGCTTCTCTTGGGGAGCACAGGCTCTAGGCGCACAGGCTTCAGTAGTTGTAGCACTTGGGCTCAGTAGTTGTGGCACATGGGCTTAGTTGCTCTGTGGCATGTGGAATCTTCCCAGAGGGAAATTGAACCCCTGTGCCCTGCATTGGTAGGTGGATTCTTAGCCACTGTACTACCAGGGAAGTCCTCAATACATATTTGTTGAATGAGTGAATTGCATATCAAAGCATTCTTTTCTAAAAACTAGATTGAATTTTTAGAGGAAGATTGGTTTGAATATATGTGTGTGTGTGCCCAGAGGCCTAAAACTCATGTTTTCATATCTATAGTATATATGTATTTAAATGCATCTTTTACTTTTAAAAAATGGTTAGTTGTATTAGGCATGTTATTATGTCATTTTTGGCTCTGCTTTAAAGTTGGTTTTGGAATCTGTTGGTGAGCAGCTGTGGTGGGAAACTGTGATGGGTTTAGAACAGTTGTTGGATTAATAAATCTGGTTTAGAAATTCTTTAGTTTATGTAAGCATCTATAAATGAAGTCTTTCACTGTGTGGAATTTTATAGATCAGAAGTTATTCATTTTGTCAGATGTTGACTCGACCTCTTTAAAGCTGATTATGGAAGGACAAATTGCCTATTCTTTATAAGTTTGGAGGTGTAGTAAGGAGGAATTACCTAATGGTGGATCCATTTTATATTGTCATATCACTGGTACCATCTTAGAGATTCAAACAGAAGTTGATGTGTGATTACCAAGCAAATATATTTAAATTACAAAGAAATAAGACATCATCTGAATGAACACTTGGCAGTGAGTAACATCTCGTAGAAAAATGTTCCATTTTGATTGGAGCATATTTCTTATTTCAGTAGAGTGTAAAATTAAATGCAACTTCTTTTTCTATAGATCTGCTTTTATAATGCATATGTCTGCGATTTACCCATGGCCCCAGGCCAGAAACCTAGTCATCAGTTGAGACTTTTCCTTTCCTCTGTTCACATTTAATCAGTCACAATGTCCCTTTGGTGCTGCCTTCTTATTATTTTCTGTTCCTTTTCCACCTTTAAAGTTGTTGCCTTAGAAAAGACCTTCATCTGTCTCCTGGACTATTAATCTCATACCCTTCCAATCCATTATTTATTTTTCCACCAGTATAGTCTTTTTGAAATTCTCAAGTGCCTTTCAATGGAAGGTACCTGTATCCTATGGTTTAAAGTCAGTCTAGCATGGCAAGCACTCGTAGTTTCTGTGATTTGGTCCTTGCCTGAATACTCTTTACCTTTGAAAATGCTGCTTCCTAGATGTTGGAATGCTTTCTTATCACTTACATATAGTTAAGTGCACAAGTCTCACTGTACAGCTTGATGAAATTTTAGATGTGTACCCAAGTAACCACCATGTAAAATCTAGAAAAAGAACATTTCCCACACCCCCCTAGGCTCCTTCCTGCCCTCTCCCAGTTAACAGTACCCCTCAGAGGTAACCAGTGTTTTGACATCTGTCACTGTAGATTAGGTTTGCCTATTTTTGAGTCTCGTGTAAATAGGATCATGTAATATTTGCCTTTTTGTGCACAGTGAACTGATTTGTTAAAAAGTTGAGTGTAAACTCATTTTTAAGGCCAAATTTCAAGGCTTTTCTCTATGAAGTAAATTCTTGAGAAGATTACTAGTGTCTTGAAATTAGGGTCAGTGTGTATTATTTTTATTTCTAGAAGCTGACATAGAGGCTGACATGAATTGATGTGCATCTTTCTTCCTGTACTAGCTCCCTCATCAGATCCTCATCCCTCAAAACTGAGTCCAGGCATTAGGTCCTCTCAGAAGCCTTTGCTGATGCTGCTCCTGCTTTCCCTCCTGCTGTAATGCCCTTTTACTGTAGTAGTTACTCCACTGCATCACAGCTGCTGGTTTAATTGTCACCTCTACTTTATGTTGAGTTCTGAAATGCTTGATAATGAGAACTCTGGGATCTAGAAGGTACCTGGCAGGGCTTATATTAAAATGTTTACAGAATGAATGGGCCAGCTTAGTGCCTTTTGAATTATGAAGAAAGCTGACAGAATAAAGCTAATAGTAATAATCTGGTAAACTGTGTTTTTACAGGATAAATTATGGTTGTTTCATGACATTTATGCAAATATTTGAATGCTCCAGGAATATAAATATTTAAAATTGAGTTACAAACTGGCTCTGAACTAAAATTATCGGAATCCATGAAGCACTTCATAGAAAATATGGAGGAAAACAGAAACACAACCTTATGTGCAAGGACTAGTAGATTTCTAATTTGTGTTATAATTCGAACCTTTGATTAAGTTTGAGTGCCCACTTTTTGCAGATGAGCAAAAAGTTTTAATGGTTCTGAGACACTCATATTTCTCATAAGCTGTAAATACTAGTATGAATAGATACAAGGGAAAAGTCATGTCAGAAGTCCATGTAATTTTTAGGAATGTTTTCCATATGATTTACACAATTTGATATTACGCCTACTTTAAAATTTTAAACTTCTCCATAATAAGCATTATGTGGGCTAATTGGTTGGTTCTCCTCATTTCAAATTTCTGTCATTTGCCTGGGTGACATTTTCTCTACTTTCATCTATTTTAATAATTTTATATTTTATGAAGTGTTGGACAGACGTGATGAGGCTGGAGTATGAATGGTTCTCATTCTACTCATCTTTTTGGACTTCTAGACTTTGCCTCGCAGAAGGCAATGGCACCCCACTCCAGTACTGTTGCCTGGAAAATCCCATGGATGGAAGAGCCTGGTAGGCTGCAGTCCATGGGGTCTTAAAGAGTCAGTCAGACACGACTGAGCGACTTCACTTTCACTTTTCACTTTCATGCATTGGAGAAGGAAATGGCAACCCACTCCAGTATTCTTGCCTGGAGAATCCCAGGGACGGGGGAGCCTGGTGGGCTGCCATCTGTGGGGTCGCACAGAGTTGGACACGACTGAAGTGACTTAGCAGCAGCAGACTTTGCCTAAATCTTCCTGTCTTCTCTAGAACATTACTGAACTACCCAGAGCTTACTACCCTTGAATTCCTGTGACTCTTAATTTGTATACTTATTATTTCAGTATTTTTACGTATGTATGGTGGTGTTTTATGTGTATTAATTCAATCTTCCTGCTAGAGTGCAAGTTTCTTGAGGAATATTTTTTCAAAAAAAGTCACTTTGCACAGGTAGATGTTCAGCATTTCTTGGGTTATCTAGTGGCTAAGACAGTAAAGAATCTGCCTGCAGTGTGGGAGACCTGGGTTCGATCCCTGGGTTGGGAAGATTCCCTGGAAGAGGGCATAGCAGCCCATTCCAGTATTCTTGCCTGGATAATCCCCACGGACAGAAGAGCCTGGTGGGGTCGCGGAGTCAGACACGACTCAGTGACTGAGCACAGAGCACAAGAGAACGAGATGGTTACAGTCATTGGTGTCTTTACATGATTATGATGTGTTGTACTTTATATAAAATCAATAGTTATTTCTTAGTTTTCTTTTAAGATACACACTTGGCCCTCTGTGTTCTGTGGGTTTTGTGTCTACTGATAAGGAGGACTGACTGTATTCATTGTACTGCTCCATTTAATGTAAAGGACTTGAGCATCTGTGGATTTTGGTATTCTGGAACCAGTCCCCCACAGATACCAAGGGACCACTGTACCTTTTAAATTTCATTTCCGTGTCTTCATCTGAATCTTTAAATAACATGTGGCTCATACCTCAAACTTTGTAGGAATGTAAGTGAAGGTTACAATTATAGGTCCAAGAGAACTATACTGCATAGAGGTTCAGTATGTATTAGAAGAATTTATTAGAAGATAGGCATTTGAACACCCCACTCCAGTACTCTTGCCTGGAAAATCCCATAGACGGAGGAGCCTGGTAGGCTGCAGACCATGGGGTCACGAAGAGTCGGATACGACTGAGCGACTTCACTTTCACTTTTCACTTTCATGCATTGGAGAAGGAAATGGAAACCCACTCCAGTGTTCTTGCCTGAAGAATCCCAGGGATGAGGGGCCTTGTGGGCTGCCGTCTCTGGGGTCGCACAGAGTCGGACACGATTGAAGCAACTTAACAGCAGCAGCAGCAGCAGGCACTTGAGGAGGTGGCAAGAATACTGTACAAAAAAGATCTTCATGACCAAGAAGAACTGTACAAAAAAGATCTTCATGACCAAGATAATCACAATGGTGTGATCACTCACCTAGAGCCAGACATCCTGGAATGTGAAGTCAAGTGGGCCTTAGGAAGCATCACTATGAACAAAGCCAGTGGAGGCGGTGGAATTCCAGTTGAGCTATTTCAAATCCTGGAAGATGATGCTGTGAAAGTGCTGCACTTAATATGCCAGCAAATGTGGAAAACTCAGCAGCGGCCACAGGACTGGAAAAGGTCAGTTTTAATTCCAATCCCAAAGAAAGGCAATGTCAAAGAATGCTCAAACTACTGCACAATCGCACTCATCTCACACACTAGTAAAGTAACTCTCAAAATTCTCCAAGCCAGGCTTTAGCAGTTACATGAACCATGAACTTGCAGTTGTTCAAGCTGGTTTTAGAAAAGGTAGAGGAACCAGAGATCAAATTGCCAACATCCACTGGGTCATCGAAAAGGCAAGAAAATTCCAGAAAAATATCTATTTCTGCTTTATTGACTATGCCAAAGCCTTTGAGTGTGTGGATCACAAGAAACTGGAAAATTCTGAAAGAGATGGGCATACCAGACCACCTGACCTGCCTCTTGAGAAGCCTATATGCAGGTCAGGAAGCAACGGTTAGAACTGGACATGGAACAACAGACTGGTTCCAAATAGGAAAAGGAGTACATCAAGACTGTATATTGTCACCCTGCTTATTTAACTGATATGCAGAGTACATCATGAGAAATGCTGGGCTGGAGGAAGCACAAGCTGGAATCAGGATTGCCAGGAGAAATATCAATAACCTCAGATATACAGATGACACCACCCTTATGGCAGAAAGTGAAGAGGAACTAAAAAGCTTCTTGATGAAAGTGAAAGAGGAGAGTGAAAAAGTTGGCTTAAAGCTCAACATTCAGAAAACGAAGATCATGGCATCCAGTCCCATCACTTCATGGGAAGTAGATGGAGAAACAGTGCAAACAGCGTCAGACTTTATTTTTTTGGGCTCCAAAATCACTGCAGATGGTGACTGCAGCCATGAAATTAAAAGACACTTACTCCTTGGAAGAAAAGTTATGACCAACCTAGATACATATTCAAAAGCAGAGACATTACTTTGCCAGCAAAGGTCAGTCTAGTCAAGGCTAGTTTTTCCTGTGGTCATGTATGCATGTGAGAGTTGGACTGTGAAGAAAGCTGAGCGCCAAAGAATTGATGCTTTTGAACTGTGGTGTTGGAGAAGACTCTTGAGAGTCCCTTGGACTGCAAGGAGATCCAACCAGTCCATTCTAAAGATCAGTCCTGGGTGTTCTTTGGAAGGACTGATGCTAAAGCTGAAACTCCAATACTTTGGCCACCTGACGCAAAGAGTTGACTCACTGGAAAAGACTCTGATGCTGGGAGGGATTGGGGGCAGGAGAAGGTGATGACAGAGGATGAGATGGCTGGATGGCATCACCGACTCGATGGACATGAGTTTGAGTGAAGTCCCGGAGTTGGTGATGGACAGGGAGGCCTGGCGTGCTGCGATTCATGGGGTTGGACACGACTGAGCGACTGAACTGACTGACTGATGCAAGTGAAAACACTGCAAGTGGATTTTTCAGCCTTTCAAAATTTTCACATTTATTAAGCTCTTTACAATTATTTCCTGATTTAAAAAAGAAAACTGATTTGATGTTTGCACTTCTGTAAAACCCTTTCTAAACACTGTGTTTGTGTATTCCTAATATTAACAAATAAAATATACTTTTCTCATACATATGAGAGAAAGCGAAATTGTACTCAATTATGATTGCTGATTGTAATAGGAATATAGCTTTATGTCTAGTACTTTCAACTATGTCTTGACCTTATTGTAAGGAACTTCTGAAATGTTTTATGTGAATTTTTGTCTCATCTTCACAGACTCGGGTGTATATGTCATTTTTTTTTCTGACTTCAGTAATGTATTATTACTATAGTAAACTACTATAGTACACTGTATATAGTATGAACTTTACTCTTTGAACCATTTAAAAGTGCATACTTCACTGCCATTAAGTACATTTCATGATATTGTGCAACCATCACCAGTATCTATTTCAAGAACTTGTTCATTAACAGAAACTCTATAATTGTTAAATAATAACTCCTCACTTCTGCCACCCCGCCCCAAGCCCCTGATAACCTTTATTCTACTTCTATCTCTGAATTTGTCTGTTCTAGGTACCTGAAGCAAAATCATGCAATATTTATCCTTTCATGTCTAATTTCACTTAGCATAATGTTTTCAAGGTTCATCCATGTTGTAACATGTAGCAGATTTCATTCCTTTTTATGGCTGGATAATATGTATATACTACATTTTGTTTATCTATTCATCTGGACATTTGAATTGTTTTTACCTTTTGGTTATTGTAAATGATCCTTCTAGGAACAGTGGTATACACATATCTCTCCAAGACCCTGCTTTCAGTTCTTTTGATATATACCTTGGAGTGTTGTCCAGTTGCTAAGTCATGTCCAACCCTTTGTGACCCCATGGAGTGCAGCACGCTAGTCTCCCCTGTCTTTGCTGTCTTTTGGAGTTTGCTTAGATTCATATGCATTGAGTCAGTGATGCTATCTAGTCATTTCATCTTCTGCCACCGTCTTCTCCTGTCCTCAGTCTTTCCCTGCATCAGGGTCTTTTCCAATGAGTCAGCTCTTTGCATCAGGTGGCCAGAGTATTGGAGCTTCAGCTTAACATTAGTCCTTCCAGTGAATAGTCAGGGCTGATTTCCTTTAGGGTTGACGAGTTTGATCTTCTTGCTGTCCAGTGGGTTCTCAGGAATCTTCTCCAGCACCTCAATTTGAAAGCATCAATTTTTTGGTGCTCCTCCTTCGTTATGGTCCAACTCTAACATCTGTACATGACTACTGAAAAAAACCATAGTTTTAACTATACGGACTTTGTGGGCAAAGTGATATCTCTGCTTTTTATTTCAATACGCTGTCTAGGTTTGTCATAGCTTTCCTTCCACGGAGCAAGCCTCTTTTAATTTCATGGCTGGAGTCACTGTCCACTCAATGTTTAACAGTTTGATGAACTGCCAGATTGTTTTCCTAAGTGTCTGCACTGTTCTACACTCCCACCACCAGTGTATGAGATTGCAGTTTTTCCATCACCTTGTCTACACTTATTTGTCTTTCTTTTTTCTTCTTCTTTGTTTTTGCTGTTTATTTTTTATTTGGCTGTGTGGGGTCTTAGTTGCAGCACGTGGGATCTTTGTTGTGGCCCGCGGGCTTTGTTTGTTTGGAACGTGGAACTTAGTTCCCCAACCAGAGATCCGACCCGCATCCGCTGCATTGCAGGGCGGATTCTCCAGGGAAGTCCCTATTTGCCTTTCTTCTTTTAGCCGCCCTAGTGGATAGCAGTTTTGATTTGTATTTCCGTAATGGCTAGTGATGGTTGATCATCTTCTTCTGTGCTCCGTCATTTGTGTATTTTCTTGTTTTTGAAATGAGTTGTTTGCTTTTTTGTTGTTGTACAAGTTCTTTATGCTTCCCTGGTGGCTCAGAGGTTAAAGCGTCTGCCCGCAATGCGGGAGACCTGGGTTCGATCCCTGGGTCAGGAAAATCCCCTGGAGAAGGAAATGGCAACCCACTGCAGTATTCTTGCCTGGAGAATCCCATGGACAGAGGAGCCTGTGGACTGAAGGCCACGGGGTCACAAAGAGTTGGACATGACTGAGCGACAAGAAGTTCTTTATATATTCTAGATATTAATCCCATGTTGGATATATGATTTTCAAATATTTTCTCCCTTCGTGAGGGATGTTTTTCATGCTCTTGATATTGTCTTTGGTGGTCAAAATTTTGATGTCAGGTATTTAGTTTTGTTTTTAAATGTTATAGAGTGTGTAGAGGATAAAGCCATAAAACCCCAAAAGATTGAGCCCGCAGCTGTAGAAATCCAGAGCAGAAAGAACCCTACTTCCTATATCCAAAACACTTCCCCAAATAAGAGAATCCTTTGGACATAAATAATATGCACAGGCTGTGGGTAAATTGAAAGTAAACAATATTCATAAAGGCAGTGCTGTCTGAAATGAAAGTACTGGAGAGCCAATTTCATGATCAAATTTAGCCAGGTTGGAAAATTGGGATATTCACTGAAGAACAGTGTAAAGATCAACCTCTGTCATTGCAAGTCAGTTCAGTCGCTCAGTCGTGTCTGTCTGTGACCCCATGGACTGCAGCATCCTGGGCTTCCCTGTCCATCACCAACTACTGGAGCTTCCTCAAACTCATGTGCTTTGAGTCGGTAATGCCATCCAACCATCTCATCCTCTGTTGTCCCCTTCTTCTCCTGCCTTCTATCTTTCCCAGCATCAGGGTCTTCTTCAATGAGTCAGTTCTTCTCATCAAGTGGCCAAAGTGTTGGAGCTTCAGCATCAGTCCTTCCAATGAATATTCAGGACTGATTTCCTTTAGGAAATTAGGATTGACTGGTTGGATCTCCTTGCAGTCCAACACCACAGTTCAAAAGCATCAATTCTTTGGTGCTCAGCCTTCTTTATAGTCCAGCTCTCACATCCATATATGACTACTAGAAAAACCATAGCTTTGACTAGATGGACCTTTGTTGGCAAACGTGCACAAATGATAATTGATAGCCCTCACAAGGAATGAGATGTGCCTTGTGTCTTTATCAAGTCTAAGGAGGCCTAAAGCCTATGTGTTATATATGCTGTCAGAGTAGAGACCATTTTATTGTTAAGATGGTACTTAATGATGCAAATAATGTTTATATGTCTTAAAATCTTATGTTTTTGTAGGCATTCTTTTAAAGAAAGTTTTGCTTTTTTTTTTTTTAACTTTCTACCTGGAAATAGATTGTCAAAAGTTATATCTTAATGGGCATATAGAGATTAATAGATGAGTAATACTGGGTGATAAATACTTGCTATAAGAGGTTTCTTTTTAGCTTTGTAACCTCACAAATGTAGTTCTTGCCATATCAAAATTTTACTATACCAGTGTTCTTTGTGTGATTTTATTAGAGGTTGTCAGCCACTCATCTAATGATTCTTACTTCACAAGATTTTATCTCTTGGCAGTGGCTTTTTAAAACTTAATATATTGGAGAAAACTTCTTTTCTAGACTTAAGGCTGATATTCTATGTTAGCCTGAATATTTTTCCCCCAGCTTTTGAATGTTGTTTAACTGAGTAACCAGCTTGAATCAATGATTAATACTTTAATGTTATAATTTGGTACAATTACAGTAGAATACTCCAAGGAAGAAGTTAAATTTTCTTCATTTTAAAAAAGTTGAAAAAATCAGAATATAATTGGCAAAAAAATTGATAGGAAAAATTCAGTGCATATTCTGACCTACTGTTTTTTGATTACGTATGTTGGAAGATATGGGTTATCCTTTATTTCCAAATTAATGTAGAAATTAGAAATTTGTTAGAAAAATTAAAAAAGATGAGTCAAAATTAGTATTTACTTTTTTCACCTTCCTCCTGCTGACATTTTGTGCTTAGAATTCACATCTCAATTCTGATTGGCATGTTAGACTTATTTCTGCAGCTTTCTGTCAGATTGCTTCTACCAGTGTTGATGGAATAAGGGTAATCATAACTCTGGCCTTATCCATGGAGTATACTTAGCTCTACTACATTTAAAATAGGAAAAGGAAAAACAGTATTAACCAGAGATAATTTAGTATATGTTATTTATACACTTCATGGGTGTGTGTATATATGTTTGATCCTAGAATGCAGATTCCGGCATTATGCTATATAATTTATGGTGCATTATAGATATTTCTTTAAATGATCAATAATACTGTTCATGTAGTACACTATAACTTAAATTATCAGAATTAGTGTTTTATTGTTTGTAATAAAAAAACTTACCATGAATGGTTTCAAGTTTCCTTCTTGTATAACTTAAAATATGGAATGGGCCTCTTTTCTTTCATGAATTGTAATATTCCTTTCTAAATATGGATTAACTTCCAGTACTTTCTCTTTTGTGCTTCCAGTGTTGTGAAAGTACCTCTGAGGTTTCCTTAACGTTGGTTTTTTTTTGCACCTGTGCTGCTTCCTCTGGGACATCTTCATCATTTTCAACACAACCACTGTCCTTATTTGCCTTTCACTGAAAGTGAAAGTGAAGTCGCTCAGTTGTGTCAGACTCTTTGCGACCCCATAGACTGTAGTCTACCAGGCTCCTCCATCCATGGGGTTTTCCAGGCAAGAATACTGGAGTGGGTTGCCATTTCCTTCTCCAGAGGATCTTCCCGACCCAGGGATCAAACCTGGGTCTCCTGCATTGTAGGCAGACGCTTTACCGTCTGAGCCACCAGGGAAGCCTTTCACTAAGTTCCTCTAAATGCATATCTACAATGGCAGCCCACTCCAGTACTCTTGCCTGGAAAATCCCATGGACAGAGGAGCCTGGTGGGCTGCAGTCCATGGGGTTGCTAAGAGTCGGACACGACTGAACGACTTCACTTTCACTTTTCACTTTCATGCATTGGAGAAGGAAATGGCAACGCACTCCAGTGTTCTTGCCTTGAGAATCCCAGGGATGGGGGAGCCTGGTGGGCTGCCGTCTATGGGGTCGCACAGGGTCGGACACGACTGAAGCGACTTAGCACCAGCAGCAGTCTCTTAAAAGTTAGTAATATCAATATTTCCGTGGTCAACTGTTTCTTCTAAATCTCCATTTATGTTCTGTTTGAATTTAGCATTATTTCTTCATTTGTTTGCTACATTTTTTATCTTTGTTGATGAGTTCCCTCTTTTGGTTATTCATTTTCATAAAATGTCATGGATTTATTATGCAAGTACCTTTGCTTTCCATGTGAGAACTACGTAACAGATGCTAAGTGACCAATTGTAGACATACTTTTAGAGAAGTGACATGAATTATCACTGATGATGATGTGCCTGTTTGCATAGAGATTTTTGCACTGAAGAGATAGCAGTGAAGTTTGGACTTTATGCGTTATTTACAGTTAATATGAATATGATAACTGAAATTTAAGCTATGTTTTGGGGGGACTTGGGTTATTCAGCTAAACTGCAGTAACTGAAATTCTGCATTGTGTGGTAACCATACAAAGCAAGGACTGCCTTTGTATTAAGAAGAATAACTTTAGTTTCTCTACAGTTCATAAATGCTTTGGTGAGGATTTGATTTCTCAAGAAGGGAATAAATGTGTCTATGGTTTGTAGAATAAAAGGGACATGTGTGCTCAGGCACTCAGTTGTGTCCGACTCTTTGCGACCCAATGGACGTAGCCTGCCAGGCTCCTCTGTCATTGGGATTCTCCCTGCAAAAATAATGGAGTGGGTTGTCACTTCCTTCTGCAGCTGATTTTCCTGACCCAGGGATCGAACCTGGGTGTCCTGCATTGCAGGTGGATTGTTTACCTACTGAGCCACTAGGGAAGCCAAAGGATATGAGGCTTACCTATATAACCTCAGTTTTTCTTACACTTAAAAATTCTACGAGCTTATTGCTTTTAACATGGACAATGTATGATGTGCTTACATTCTGTGGGTAGATTTTTAGATGCTTTTTGTTTCTTACCTACCTTGTGAAATTGATTAACAAAGATAGTGTTATTTCACCCCCAAAATTTATTAATGATTATTTGTTTTAAATTGTTAATAATTAAAATAATTAGGAACAGTTTGTGCCCACCAGTAGATTAGTAAAGTGAATTATATTCACACAATGAATGTCATAGGCTCATTAAAACTGATACTGTAGAAGAATATTTAATAACATGGAATGCTGTTCAAAATATGATTCAGTGAGGAAAGCAGTATAATGTGTGATCTCAATTTTGTAAAAATGGTATACATGTAAAGGAAAACAAATTTGAAGAATATATTGTAAAATATTAACAGATTATCCCAGTGTTGTGAAGTTGACGGTGTTTTTCTTGTCTCCTTGTATGTGTGTTTTTCAAAATAGCTTAAGTTGTATTTTCTTATTACCAAAAAAAGAGGCAGTATCACGTTTTATGCCACTTCATGAATGACGTGTGTTTCTTTCATATTTAGCTGTAATAAGGAGTTCCATGTCTTTTGATATTCCGGTGGAATTAAAGTCACATTGAAATTTTAAATATTTATTTGTTTTTGACTGCGTTAGGTCTTAGTTGAGGCACGTGGGATCTTCGTGGTCATGTGCAGGCTTCTGTCCAGTTGTGGCGTGTGGGCACCAGAGCACAAGTGCTGTGTAGTTGCAGCACGTTGGCTCCCTTGTTGTGGCTCCTGGGCTTGGCTGCCCCAGTGCATGTGGGATCTTAGTTGCCCAACCAGAGATCATACTTGCATCCCCTGAATTGGAAGGTGGATTCTCAGCCACTGGACCACCAGGGAAGTCCCCCATTGTAAATTTTCTGTGACTTTTTTTAAGATTAAATTTTCAGGTTAAGTATAAATACGTTTGTGTGCTTTCTGGCCATTATGAACATGGAGTTGTGTTTTATGAAGCTTTCAACAGCTTTTATTAATTTATTCCCTTTACCATTTAATAACTTTTCAAAGTTTTTTGCGCTGCAGAAAAATAGAGGCCTTTTGCTGGTATCACAATTAAAAGTGTTTGTGTTGACAGAATATCAGGTAAAGAGCTCTAGGACTTACTGAAAAATATTCAGTTTTTTTCAATATAATTGAAGAAATTTTTCTAAAAATTGTAGTACATTTTCTTCAAAATCAAAGTTTGGAGAATGATTTGATAGCTGCCTCTTTCATTAGCTTATAAAGAATTGAAGATGTTTTGAGTTTATTATTAAAGTAATCTAGATAAGTTCCTATTAAACATTTGAATACTACTTTGTTAATCTGAGTTATATACAGAAGTTAAAGGTAAATTATTTTTTAAGTGTTCAAATAGAAAAAATAAAGTTGAATAGTAAGAAATTACATTTCTTTCACAAATCTCTTTTGTGTGTAACTTGTAAGTTCCTTTTGCCTTTCCCCCCTTTTAAAACCTTCATAGTTTGTTAGATTTGACAAAAGCACTTAGATTTCTTATTGAAATAAACAATTGGATGATTAATTCTTTTACTAAATGCATATGTACTGTTCTAGGCTCTGTTGTGAGTACTAGTTGTACCAAGATAAGACATGATATGACCTTCAGGGCCTTATGATTCATGTAAGATAAAACAGGGTCATGAAGGAGAGTTTGGCGATGAAAGAGGACTGAAAGATGATGAGGTGATCAGGTAGCATTGTAAAAAGTAGGATGGTATCTATTGAGAAGGAGGGAGCATTGTAAAGATAGGCAAACAGGGATGTCATCTAACAACCAATAGCACTTTATCAAATGTGTTTAAAAATTAAAAAGCAATACAATAGAATTACTGAAACCTGGAAAAGAGAGAGAATTTCACTGATGATCCTGTTGCCTGACACAGCCAGTCATTTGCTTTTACTTTTTTTTTTTCCCAATAAATGTTTTATGTTATTTTAACCATAGCTTAAAGCTCAACATTCAGAAAACTAAGATCATGGCATCTCGTCCCATCACTTCATGGGAAGTAGATGGGGAAACAGTGTCAGACTTTATGTTTTTGGGGCTCCAAAATCACTGCAGATGGTGATTGCAGCCATGAAATTAAAAGACGCTTACTCCTTGGAAGGAAAGTTATGACCAACCTAGACAGCATATTCAAAAGCAGAGACATTACTTTGCCAACAAAGGTCCGTCTAGTCAAGGCTATGGTTTTTCCAGTAGTCATGTATGGATGTGAGAGTTGGACTGTGAAGAAAGCTGAGCGCCAACAAGTTGATGCTTTTGAACTGTGATGTTGGAGAAGACTCTTGAGAGTTTCTTGGACTGCAAGGAGATCCAACCAGTCCATTCTAAAGGAGATCAGTCCTGGGTGTTCATTGGAAGGACTGATGCTAAAGCTGAAACTCCAGGACTTTGGCCACCTCATGGGAAGAGTTGACTCACTGGAAAAGACACTGATGCTGGGAGGGATTGGGGGCAAGAGGAGAAGGGGACGACAGAGGATGAGATGGCTGGATGGCATCACCGACTTGATGGACGTGAGTATGAGTGAACTCCGGGAGATGGTGATGGACAGGGAGGCCTGGCGTGCTGTGATTCATGGGGTTGCAAAGAGTCGGACACGACTGAGCAACTGAACTGAACCATAACACGTGCAGTTTTATATTGTCTAGTGTTTTCTGAGATGTCTATTTTTATTAGTGCCATACATGCATATAGCTCAAAGGGGTAAATAGTTTAAGATTTGTTGAATGATAAGCAGTTGCCTTATCTTCATATTTCCTCCTTCTCACAAGAGACTATATTCTAGGCATTATCTGTTGACTTCCCGACTTCTTAGCATGTGAATTTAGCTTTCTTCTCCTCCCTCCCCCTTAACCACTTCCCCATTCACCTCTCCCTATTACTTCATCCTTCCACTACAGTAATATAGTAATTTTGATTAGATAGATATTCAGTGTGTACCTTAGGACCATGTACATAATTCACAGCCACCGTTATGTAGTGAGCTATGATTTTTCTATCGCAATTTTTTTTTTCCCTTAGTGCTAATAAGGGTGGTTTTATTTGTGTTTGTTTAGTGTTCCTAAGTAAGAATCACTAATTCAACCCTATACTCACCTCTCAAGATTATCAGATGTTATCAGTTTCTTCTAATGTTTTCCTGTAGCCTTCGAACTCACCTCAAACTAGAATGGTTACTCTTTGAACCTAGTCCATAGTTAGGATCCTGGGAATTCCTTCTACCCTTATCCTGGGGCTTCTCCTGTTCTAGATCTTTGTTACTTCTATTCCATATCTTCTGCTTTTTAGATTTTTCCTTGATTTGATTTCCTTGAACTTTTTAAGCATGAGTTTATCTAAAATAAATTATTAAAATTTGTAAGTCTGAAAATATATATATTTTAACAGTGTAAGACTTTTTATTTTCATAGCTGGCATTACAAATAGCATATTGATAAAAAAGACGCTGTCCTCCACAAATTCCTCACTGTTACTGTGACCACATCATTTAAGCTGTGTGGACTCTGCTTCCTACTTTTTATTTCATTCAGCAGCTGTGGATATATGTAAGTCTGAAAACATCTTAATTCTGTCCTCATACTTAACTGAAAGTTTGTCTGAGTTAGAATTCTAAGTTAGAAATCAGTTTTCTTCAGAATTTTGAAAAAGTGTTGCTTCATTTTTACCCTGGCTTCCCATTTGCTGTTGAGATATCCAGTGCCATTCTAATTCTCGAACCTTTGTATTTGTTTCTGTTTCTGGACGGTTACAGGATTTTTATCTAAAATGTTCTGAAATTTCACAATGATGTCCTTTAGTATGGCTCTGTTTTCACCTATTTACCACTAAAAACGGAATCCTTTAATCTGAACAGGAAATGAAAAAAAATTATAGATGATTTCCTCTCTTAGATTTTCTTTCTTCTTGCAGCTCTTATTTGGATATTGAATTTCCTGGACTAATCCTCTAATTTTCTTAGCTTTTTCCATCTTGTCTTTTTACCCTTTGGGGGAGATATCTTTAAATTTACCTTACAGGTTTTCAATTGATCTTTGTTTTTCTTCTCTCATTTTTTTTTAATTTTTAAGAGTGCAATTTTTTCTTATTGAAAATTTTCATGTGGTAAATTTACATGTGGTGAAATGCACAGATCTTAAGTGTACACGTCAATGAGTTTAAAAACATGCATTCATGTTACCTACACTACTTTCAAAATAGATCTTAAATATTTAGTTCAGTGAATTCTGACAAATGCTTTACAATTATGTTATTACCCAATTCAAGATATAGAATATTTCCATCACCCCAGAAAGACCCTTCATGCTTCTTTCCAATCAATTATTCCCAGCCACCAGCTGCTGCTGCTGCTAATAAGTCGCTTCAATCTTGTCTGACTCTGTGCGACCCCATGAACAGCTGCCCACCAGGCTCCTCTGTCCACGGGTTTCTCCAGGCAAGAATACTGGAGTGGGTTGCCATTTCCTTCTCCTCCACCCACCAGAGGCATCCACTTTTCTGATTTCTGTCGCCATGTATTAGTTTTGTTCATTTTTACACTTAATATAAGTGGAATCATATTGTGTGTATCCTTTTGTGTCTGGCTTTTTTTGCTCAAAAAATGTCTGAGAGATGTGATATTCATCCATGTTGTTGCTGAGTAGTATTCTCCTATGTGAATTTAGTATTCTTCAGTAGGACATTTGGGTTTCCTCGTTTTGGCTATTATGAATAAAACTGCTATAAACATTTTTGTACAAGTCTTTCTGAACGTATGCTTTCATATATACCTAGGAGTGGAGTGGAATGGTTGGGACATAGAATCGGTGTTTGTTTACCTTTATTAAAAACCATCAAATAGCTTTTCAAAGTGGTTGTATAATTTTTTCACTTTCACCAGTTTCAGTTGCTGTGCTTCCTTACCAATGCTTGGTATTGTGAGACTTTTTAATTTCAAACATTCAGATTAGTGGGAAGTGGGATGGGGGAGCCTGGTGGGCTGCCGTCTGTGGGGTCGCACAGAGTCGGACACGACTGAAGAGACTTAGCAGCAGCAGTATCTCAGTGTTGTTTGAATTTGCATTTCTTTAAAGACTGCTGCTGCTGCTGCTAATATAGTCCTTAAAGACTAATAATGTTAAATACTTTTACTTGTGTGTGTTGGCTATTTGTATGTCCTTAAGAGCCCTTTTTTGTTCTGTGAATTGTGTTTAATAGTGTTGTTTTTTTTCTTCATCTTTTTCATATTTTATCTTTGAGGATATTAATGATTTTTTTTATTAACAGGTTTTTTCCCCTCACTCTATAGACTGTTTCCTTAATTTTTTTCCTGTTTTTTTTTTTTTTTTTTGCTTCTTTCATATTAGAGGCATTTTGCAGATGCCTAATCATCTTGTTTCTCTGCTTATAATGCTGATTAGAAGTTCTGTATTAGGCTTGTTGCTGAGCATTTTTAATGTGCCCACCCCCAACTCAGTATATTTAGGTCTTTTCTCAGAGAAAAGTCCCCTCTAGTCTTTTGTTTGGAGGATAAATTTGTGACTGTTAGATTCTGGAAGCTCAGAGGAGGAAGAGGAGAGATGTCTCTACGTTCCCATTCATATATTTATTTAGTACCCTTATTTTTAGAATGGCTTACCTAATCTCATTTATCTGATGTCCAGAGAAATGTTTCCTATCTTCTAGACAATCAGGTTTTAGTCTTTTGCCATGGCTGGGGAGGCTTAGTGGCCAGGCTGTATGAAATGGAGTTGGAGATCTCTGGAGTATCACAGTTTCTTAAATAGCTTTGAGCCAATAGCACAACTGCCTTCTTTATTCTTATCCTTCTACACAGTCTAGAGGTACCCTGGTCCGACTCATTCTGAGCCTTAATAGGGTTCTGTCATATAAAAAGCTCACCTCCTATTGTCAGCTTAGGATTCAGCTTTATTACATCTACTAAGTCCTAATATTTTATATATGTCCATCCTTTATAACTTCCAAAATTTTCTTAGCTTTATCTCCTATGCTGATTTCTTTTTTGGGGGGGGTTTATGCATTTAAAGAAAACAGTCCCTTTACTGAGTTTCAGTGGACTCTTATGCAGGGAGTGAAATTAAATATTTCAATCTAGTGTTCTTTTAATCAAACTCTGTTTTTTGTCATATAGTGTATTGTATGTTAGTTTTTCAAATTGTTATATTTTCATATTTGTAATTATTCTTGGTTGCTTTATATTTGCATTGCCTAAATTGCCTATAATTTACTGTTGCCTTAGTATTAGATATTTAAATTTATTCCAGTTTTTCATTGATTACATTATGGTGAAATGAACGTCTTCATTCATTGAAGCTTCTCCCAAATTTAGGATTATTTCTTTAGGATAGAATTCAAGAAATAACATCTTTTGTCTGAATCATTTTCTTTTTTAAAAAATTAATTTTATTGGAGTATAGTTGATTTACAAAGTTGTGTTAATTTCTGCTGTATAGAAAAGTGATTCAATTATATCAATACATGTATATATTCTTTTTCATGTTCTTTTTCATTATGTTTGTCATAGTATATTGGATATTGTTTCCTGTGGTATATATATAATAGGACCTTATTGTTTTGATATCATTTTCTGAAAGTGATATGAGTGTTGATTTTACTAAAGATTTTGTCAGAATTTGGTATTATCATTTGCGAAAAAATTATTTGCTAATTGAATAGTCCAAAATGGCAACTTATTTTATATTTTTTGATTTAGTTGTCAAACTGGAAGCTTTCCTGTAATTTTTGGTAGCTGTATTTACTCATTGTCTTTTTGTCATTTTTCTTACCAACATTTTAAGTTTAAAGAAAATCACTTTGTAGAACCTCTTTATAATAAAGACTTTAAATGTAAATTGTCTGACAGATTTGCTGTATTTTCTCCAGTTGGTTTACCATTTTATTGATTGCTTTTTGCTATTTTTTTAATATGCATAAGTTTAAAATTTGTATATGGTTAAACCTGTGAACTCTATTTTGTACACTTTGGAAGTTTCACATTTTTACTCTTTAATAGATGTAAAAAAATAATTTGAATTTATGACTTTATATTTTTAGTATTGAGCCTTAAAAAAATTTACCTGAAATTTATTTTAGAGTGAAAGTTAGTATCTGAATTTTTGTGTTTTTTTTTTTTAACTGCTAAGCAATTAATCCAGTATGAGCCAGGGAAACATTTCCGTTTTCTAAAAAGTCTTTAAAAAGAATTTGAATATGTGTGCTGCGTCACTTCAGTCGTGTCGGACTCTGTGTGACCCCAGAGACGGCAGCCCACCAGGCTCCCCCATCCCTGGGATTCTCCAGGCAAGAACACTGGAGTGGGTTGCCATTTCCTTCTCCTTGAATATGTGTAGTAACTCCTATTTTGCCTCATAAATTTCGTGCTGATTATTCCTCCATGTAGTCTTGCCACAGAAACTTGTGTATTTTCTCAGAGAAACTTGAATTGCATCATATGTAATCTAGACTTCCCTATTTTAAATTATTTTGTTCTGCTTTGGTTGTTTGGGAAGTGTTTGTACACTTTTGGTTTTGTGTAATAACTTCAGAATGTTGCCATCTTGAAGTTGTTTATAAAGCCATGTATGGTTATCAGGAAATAGCTGACAATTATGAAGTGCTTATTGTGTGCAATAGAGAAAAGAAACTCCTAGGCTTGTTTTATGTTTATTTTTTGATGGCCAGATTCAATTCTTGGTTTTAATAGTTCGTTTTGTTTTATTTTTGTTTCTTTAGCTAGGACCTTAGTTTAAAATATATTTTCCTGATAGCCTTTATCCCCTCTACTTATAATGGCCATATAACTGGTAGCCTGTTTCTTTTGAACCAGGGCCTTTTGGTGAAAAGATTTTCTTCTAATAGTAAAGCTACTTTAGATCTTTATGTCAGGATTTCTTATTAACAATAGAACCTCTCTTTTCCTTGATTGCTAGAAAGAAAAACATAAAAACCCCACTTCATATTGAAATGAAATTTAGTGTTTATATAATTCTGTCAACTTTAAAAAATTTTTACATTAAAATAAACAACAAGCAGAACTCTATCCAGTAGTGTTGTGCAGCGTGAATTGCTTCATTATCTCTAGATACTGTGTTTTTCTAGCAGCAGAAAGGATGAAATTGTGTTTATGAAACAAGGTGAATTTGGTTATATGAAATTTTTACTTACTGTCAACCCTTGCATTTTCTTTTTATTTGTTTATTGCCTATTAGCTTAATGGTTCTCTGAGATATATAGATTTCTTTTATTTTTATTTAAAATTAAAAAAAATTTTTTTTGGCTGTGTGGGGTCTTGGTTGCTGTGCAGGCTTTTCTCTAGTTTGGGCAAGGTGAGGGGCAGGGCACCTCTCTAGTTGCAATGCACATGGTTCTCATTGCGCTGGCTTCTCTTTTGGAGCAGCGGTTCTAGCGTGCAAAGGCTTCCATAGTTGCTACTCCGGACTCTAGAGCACAGACTCAATAATTGTGACGCGTGGGCTTAGTTGCTCTGTATGTGGGATCTTCCCAGATTGGGGATTGAACCCATGTATCCTGCATGGCAGACAGATTCTTTAGCACTGAGCCACCAGGGGAGTCTATGGATTTCTTTTAAAACGTGGGTTTAAGATGCTTATCCACTTTAATAATAGCAGCATGTTTCTGTTTCTGGGAGAAAAACAGCAGCACCACAATTTTCAAAAATAGAGTCAAATTAGAATATTTTTAGAATTATAAAAATCATGAATCAATAGCAGGCTCTTAACAAATCTCAGTTATATTTATTTTTCCTAAAAATGCAGTGAAATATTCATTTCAGTTTTAGATAAAACTATTACTATTAAAAATATGATCAAATTTCTTCAAAAGGCAGAACTCTTTTTGGTACCCCTGTTCTAGTTTTTCCTCTTATATATTTATTCCATGGCATTATTTTGGGTATTTTAATAAATATATATATAAAGTTTTATTTGTAAAAAATGCCTCTCTGAATGAATCCTTCTAGTAATTACTTTGTTTCCTGACGACTTAATAACCACTGCCATGAGGTCACAGTGTAGAGTTATGATAAAAGGAATAAAATTTTTGTACATAACTAGGACAGAAGTTCCTTGGGGAAATATTGAGTGAATGATTACAGGAAAGATAATTCTTTAGTTACAGATTAATTGTCTTGAAAGTTAAATCCAACTTTAAAAGTCATTTTTAAAGAAAAAAATCATTTATGAAACTAAATTAACTAATTAGAGCTTGGTTGACAAGGAAAGCTGGAAAGTAATACATATTTTCTTCATTTAAACAAAATTAACTTTCACTTGTTGAATTAACTTCCTTTTCATTTTCGTTCAGACCATAAGTTGGTAATGCTGCTGTCGGTAACTCTACCTGACTATTTAGTAGAATAGTAGTGGCTTTTCCCTCCAGGGCTTATTGATAACCATTGCTATTAGAAAATCTGAGATAAAAAAACTGGTAAGGGACAATATCTAAAATACTCAAGAAAATTAACTATGGTATATGAATCCTTCCTATAAAAATTTGAAGCTGTTAGATTTATTATAATTTTAATTAAAAATTTTCCAGATAAAAGCATTTGTTATTACCAGGTTGGTGTGCACCTTCTTATCATAAAGTATGAGTAAAGACTATTGAGAAAATATAAAGCATAAACTCAGTTTGACAATGTAAATATGTGAATTTCTTTAAAGAATTCAAAATTGTCCCATTTAAATAATTCTTTTCAAAATTTCTTTTGGCATCTGAAGGAATAACATATAAAAGTTTGTCAGTTGTTATATGTTATTATCATTAGTAGTACTGAATATGACATTTTTTCCTGTCTTTTATTAGGCGTAGTATTTGCCAAGGCATTGATTTATTTTCAATACTCTTTCTTCTTAAATGACAGCAGTGTTGAGAATATAGGCACTGTGTGTGCTCTTTTTCACTAGTTTTCCAGGATAGTTAAAAAATTAGTTATTTCCACTCTGTATGGAAATTAAAAGAACAATAGCAAATTTCATTAATTTGTTTTCTTCTAATACATTTTTTAATTTCCAAAGTTCATTAACTTGTTCTCTTCTAAATTGGTTTTCTTTGTCATGCCTGTCATCAAGGATCTTAGTGAAACATAAAGATAGGTGAATGCTCATAGAATTGTGGGGAATTTTTCATGGTTTCTTAATTGAAAAGTATAAAAAATAACTTTAAACTTGAATATTATGGATTTAATTAGTACTGGTAGTAGAATATAGAATGTCAGGCTTTTAATTCTGTAATTAATTGCTAAAGATGTGCCTGTGTTGTTATTTGTGACTTTCTTTATCAATGGGAGTCTAAAATATAAAATTTGACTTACTTGGAAGATGATGTCATTGGAGAACTGAGCTTTCATTTCTTTGCAGACATCTCAGTGAATAGTAAAATTTCTAAAAAGGAGAGATTTAGGATATGCAGTAAGTCCCCTACTTATGACTCTCCGAGTTGTGAACTTTCAGAGATGCGAAGGTGCATTTGCATATCCAGTCACATTAGTTAATTCACGTGCCTGGGATACATCGTCATGCCTGGGATACATCATCATGTGTGTGCGTCCTCTAGAAGTACTTGTGCTTTTATGTAGTTTACAGTACTGCATAGCCAACAGTAGTACAGTATCTTTTTTTCAAACCCAGATGTCTAGAAGCAAGCATAAAAGCAGCAGTGAGGTAGCTGGTACCGCTAAGAAACACCAGGTGATGTAATGATGAAAGCAAAAATGAAAATGATGGAGAGAGTGGAGTGAGGCGAAAAGATGGAATTGGAGGCCTAGAGAAAGGGCAAAGAGAGACAAGAAGAAGAAATAACTGAAGAACCAAAGGGATTCACAGTGCAGGAGACGCCAAGGGGATTTTCTTTGTTTGAGGAGGCACTGTTAGTTTTGGAGGCACAGGACCTGAACATATGACAGTATACAAAGATTGCAGCAGCCATTCTGAATGCAATCCCTTGCTACCGTGTCATCTAGATGAGCAAAGAGCTACTACCCAGGTATCACTGGATCATCTTTTCAAGATTGTTTTCAAGGGTCAGTAGAATTGAAATCAGCAAGGATCCAGAACCTGTGCCATTAACTTCAGGTGTGAGTGAAATCGCAGCTTGCCATCTGTCTCCTATTAATGATGATCCTTCAGCTGTGCCATCTCTGATCTCCCCTCCCTCCTCCAGTTCACTGGATGCCAGCCCCTGTATGCCAGCTATTGTACTTCCCACTGTACTTTTCAAGGTACTGTACTGTGATATTAAAAATATTTTCTTTAATTTTTGTGTTTGTTTTGTTAATGTACTATTTGTGTGAAATGGGGCTACTATTGGGGCTTCCCAGGTCGGGCAGTGGTAAAGAATCTGCCTGCCAGCGCAGGAGATCTAAGAGACAGTTTCGATCCCTGGGTGGGGAAGATCCCCTGGAGGAGGAAATGACAACCCACTCCAGTATTCTTGCCTGGAAAATTCCATGGACAAAGGATCCTGGCGGGCTATGGTCCAGGGTCTTGGCAAAGGGTCGGGCATGACTGAGTGCATGCACACACACACACATAGGTACAGTACTGTACTATAATACATAGCCTATTGTGTTAGTTGAGTTACTAACTTTGTCAGATTTATGACCGAATTGGACTTGCAGCTACTGCTGCTAAGTCACTTCAGTCATATCCGACTCTGTGTGACCCCATAGACAGCAGCCCACCAGGCTCCCCTGTCCCTGTGATTCTCCAGGCAAGAACACTGGAGTGGGTTGCCATTTCCTTCTCCAATGCATGAAAGTGAAAAGTGAAAGTGAAGTCGCTCAGTCGTGTCCAACCCTCAGCGACCCCATGGACTGCAGCCTTCCAGGCTCCTCTGTCCATGGGATTTTCCAGGCAAGAGTACTGGAGTGGGATGCCATTGCCTTCTCCTGGACTTGGAGATGTGTAGTCAAAACAAAACTTGTTTGTATGTAGGGAACTTACTGTATTATGTTATAAAAAAACTTCTTAAAAGGAAAGAGAATGAAAGTAGTAATTTTTTAAAATTTTAAATTCATGGATATTAAATGTGACTGGCTTAGCAGGTTTTAGGGGATGGTGATGAAAGAAACATCATTGGTTCCCTTCAGTTCAGTTGCTCAATCATGTCCAACTCTTTGTGACCCCATGAATTGCAGCACACCAGGCCTCCCTGTCCATCACCAACTCCTGGAGTTCACCCAAGCTCATGTCCATCTAGTCGGTGATGCCATCCAGCCATCTCATCCTCTGTCATCCCCTTCTCCTCCTGCCCCCTAACCCTCCGAGCATCAGAGTCTTTTCCAGTGAGTCAGCTCTTTGCATGAGGTGGCCAAAGTATTGGAGTTTCAGCTTTAGCATCAGCCCTTCCAATGAACACCCAGGACTGATCTCCTTTAGAATGGACTGATTGGATCTCCTTGAAGTCCAAGGGACTCTCAAGAGTCTTCTTCAACACCACAGTTCAAAAGCATCAATTCTTCGGCACTCAGCTTTCTTCACAGTCCAACTCTCACATCTATACATGACCACTGGAAAAACCATAGCCTTGACTAGACGGACCTTTGTTGGCAAAAGTAATGCTTTGCCATAGCTTTCCTTCCAAGGAGTAAGCATCTTTTAATTTCATGGCTGCAGTCGCCATCTGCAGTGATTTGGTGGACCCCCAAAATAAAGTCTGACACTGTTTCTACTGTTTCCCCATCTGTTTGCCATGAAGTGATGGGACCAAATTCCATGATCTTCGTTTTCTGAATGTTGAGCTTTAAGCCAACTTTTTCACTCTCCTCTTTCACTTTCATCAAGAGGCTTTTGAGTTCCTCTTCACTTTCTGCCATAAGGGTGGTGTCATCTGCATATCTGAGGTTACTGGTATTTCTCCCAGCAATCTTGATTCCAGCTTGTGCTTCTTCCAGCCCAGCGTTTCTCATGTTTCTCTTAGGAAACCTGAAACCAGTGTGTGGGCTGGCCTTCTCTTCCTCCATCCCTCCCTCCTTCCCATTTATCTTTCCTCCTCCCCCTTCTTTCCTTCCTTCCCTTTTTCTTGCCTTTCTGCTTCCTCCTTCCCCTCCCTCCTCGCTTTCAGTCTTTTTCTCTCTCCTCAAGAGAATCAGTACAGAGATATACGTTAGCCTTATCTGACTCAGTTCAGTTCAGTCGCTCAGTCAGGTCTGACTCTTTGCGACCCTATGAACCGCATCACGCCAGGCCTCCCTGTTTACCCAACTCATGTCCATTGAGTCGGTGTC
The DNA here is from genome assembly GCF_055505025.1 of Bos grunniens. Taxonomy (NCBI): domain Eukaryota; kingdom Metazoa; phylum Chordata; class Mammalia; order Artiodactyla; family Bovidae; genus Bos; species Bos grunniens. Next base: position 50,872,550 of record NC_141183.1, on the reverse strand, counting down.
CTTCATTCTTTCTGGAGTTATTTCTCCACTGATCTCTAGTAGCATATTGGGCATCTACTGACCTGGGAGTTCATCTTTCAGTGTCCTATTTTTTTGCCTTTTCATACTGTTCATGGAGTTCTCAAGGCAAGAATACTGAAGTGGTTTGCCATTCCCTTCTCCAGTGGACCACGTTCTGTCAGACCTCTCCACCATGACCCATCCGTCTTGGGTGGCCCCACATGGCATGGCTTAGTTTCATTGAGTTAGACAAGCTATGGTCCGTGCTTATCTGACTAAACTATTGCAAAAATCCTTTTTTTTTTTTTGCCATCCCCAGCAGTTTGTGGAGTCTTAGTTCCTGGACTAGTGATTGAACCCTTGGACCTTGGCAGTGAAAGCTCAGAGTCCTAACCACTGGACTGCTAGGGAATTCCACCCGCCCGCCCACCACTTATTTGGGAAGAATCTTATGAGATAGTGTCTGTAAAAATGCCTTTAAAGCATAAAATGCTAGGTTAGATACAAGGTATATTCTTTTTTTTTTTTTTTAAGAGATTAAAGGCACTGATGACAACTTGTCATTACATTTGGTAGATTTGCAGAGAAATTTGGGCTACTGATTGTCTTTTGACTAAGTTTTTTCATCTCTGGGGGAAAGGAGAGTACTTGGAAACATATATTTTAGAGTAGTTGAACTGATCAGTGCAGTGTTGCTGATAGCTCAAAAGTTTATGAACTAGGAGAATGATAAATTGTGTGTTTGATTTGAAAAACTGCTGGAAGCAAGTGAATGAACTAGAAAACTTGTCATCAACATATGTTAAATAGTCATTTTATATTATGGAGAATAAAAAAAGCCAAGTGAATACTTAAAGGCATTCTTTCCATGACATTTTTAAGACTCTCCTGCAGCATTTTAAGTATACAACAGATTTCCTGTGATCAAAAACTAAGTGGTGTCTTTTCTGATTTATGTTCTTACAGGCAGTTTTCAAAGGCACATTCATCCTTAGAAATTATTTGAGATTGCTAAGTGACATATTTGGCATGTTTCAGAATGTGAGCTGCCATTCTTAGTAGAAGAAAACCTGAACAACTTCCTGTTTCTCCATTTGTGCTCTAAGCTGATGAGTTGTTATTGGTGCATTCATTGATAAAGTAGCTCAGCTGTCCAGCACACATATTCCATTCTGTATTTTTTTTTCACATTTTTATGCTTGTTAATAGAAACTAACAGGAAGACACAGAATTTTCTCTTCGACTACTGCAATTTTTTATGCAATGCAGCAAAGCTCAGGGATGCTGGGCAAGCAGAAGTAGTGGCAGATGGTTCAACCTGATGGTCTGCAAAGACAGAGTGGTTCCTTTTGATTACAGACACTGGCAGTCTGTGAAATGAAGATACCGAGCCACAGTCTACCACCATGCACTAACCGTGTGCGTGGTGGTAAAGCCAAGAACAACTTTGTATGGGCATCGTAGAAGTGCTGCATTCACTTTTCCACACACCCACACGTAGCAACACTGCCCGCATTGTATCTGTGAGTGCTAAGGCTAAACGGCATTGACGTTGCCATGCTGTTTTCTACTTTGAATTACAGATGATTTAAAACTAGTACATAAAAGCAGGGAACTAGATTTATACCTTCTCAATAACAAGAGAAATGGAGATTTATTTTCTCCATTATTTGAATAACTAACTGTACAGGGCCATACAGGATAGATTCTTTTAGAAATTTTTGTTTGAATTATAGAGACTATATAAACAACAATGAATAAAAGGCTCGGAAAAGTACAATTGTAGGCATGTAATTTGGTAGAGCCATTTGGAAGGAAGTTTGATATTTATTAAATGAAAGAAATGTGAATGACCTAGTTAGCACTTTCTAAAGAAGCATAATATATGTGTATGTGTATATATTTTATTAGGAGGCATGATTTTTCATGGCAAATGTTGTATGAAGGAAAAAATGAGAAACAAGATAAATGTCCAACAATAAGTGAATATCTAGACTATCTGTAGTATTGTTGCATAACGGAATACTGTGCAGCACATAAAGGAATGAGCTACATTTCTATGAGTAGTACTTATAAAGGCATGAAAAAAGATCTGAAAGGAGGTAGACCAAACACTGAAGAAGGGTGTGGGATTGAAACTAGTGGGAGGAAGTGACAAGGATTTGGTAGTGGTGAGGCCTTTAGCCTTATGTGCGTGCAGTTTGAATTTAAAAGAAGACTGCTTTTACTTATTATTTGTGTAAAAAAAAGTTAATCAGAAAGCTATCCCAAAGTACTGTCCAATACAACAACCACTTTGTTTTTGTATAATATCATTCATTTTGTATATATTTTGTACGCTTTTAATAATCTTTGGTCAGTTTATCTTATAAATATGTTTTCAAGGTTCTATGAAGTCTTTTTTTTTTTTTGCCATCTTTAATGATACTCTTACATTATTTCTTTAAATGAAACTCCCAGGAATGAACCATATGATCAAAGGATATGAACATTTCCTGCTCTTAAATATTTCCATATTAATTTACAAAAGGATTTTTACCAGTGTATGATGCTACCAGCAAAAGTGAAGTGCACTAACTTCATAACCTCAGCATTCAAATTTCTTCTTAAAAGCATAACATAGAGATTAACATTATGGACCCTGGAAACTGAGTCCTTGGGTGCAAATCACGTTTCTGCCACTCAGCTGCCTGACTTTGGGCAAGTGACTTACCTTTTGTTCTCCAACTTCCTCATCTGTAAAATGGAAATAGTAAGTGTGTACTCTGTAGGGAAATTACAAGAATTATATGAAATAATATTTGTAAAACACCTGGAATAGTGCCTCCCATAGAGCACATGTTAGATAAAATTAAAAAATAATAATAATAATTTGGAGGCCCCTTGGAGCAAGACTGTGTCATACATATCCAGTTTGTATCTTATCTGACTTGTTTGATATTGTGTGATTCTTTTTCTTCTAAAACTTGTCACTTTTTATCTTGAAGCAAAAAACATACCATGAAAATATATAAATACATAATTTTTGAGTACATGGTATCTGTTTTAATGATAAGGAAAAAGGTACATTTATCAGAGTTAAGAGATTGTGAGTCATCATTTGATTTTCTGCCTTTGCACAAGTAAATGTCTAAATTATACCTATTCTACAGAATTCAGTTCAGTTCAGTTGCTCAGTCGTGTCTGGCTCTTTGCGACCCCATGAATCGCAGCACGCCAGGCCTCCCTGTCCATCACCAACTCCCGGAGTTCAGTCAAACTCAAGTCCATTGAGTCCGTGATGCCATCCAGCCATCTCACACTCTGTCGTCCCCTTCTCCTCCTGTCCTCAATCCCTCCTAGCATCAGAGTCTTTTCCAGTGAGTCAACTCTTCGCATGAGGTGGCCAAAGTACTGGAGTTTTCAGCTTTAGCAACGGTCTTTCCAGTGAACACCCAGGACTGATCTCCTTTAGAATGGACTGGTTGGATCTCCTTGAAGTCCAAGGGACTCTCAAGAGTCTTCTCCAACACCACAGTTCAAAAGCATCAATTCTTCGGCGCTTAGCTTTCTTCACAGTCCAACTCTCACATCCATACATGACCGCTGGAAAAACCATAGCCTTGACTAGACAGACCTTTGTTGGCAAAGTAATGTCTCTGCTTTTTAATATGGTATCTGCTGCTGGTGCTGCTAAGTTGCTTCAGTTGTGTCTGACTCTGTGTGACCCCACAGATGGCAGCCCACCAGGCTCTCCTGTCCCTGGGATTCTCTAGGCAAGAACACTGGAGTGGGTTGCCATTTCCTTCTGCAGTGCATGAAAGTGAAAAGTGAAAGTGAAGTCACTCAGTCGTGTCCAACTCAGCGACCCCACGGACTGCAGCCTAGCAGGCCCCTCCATCCATGGGATTTTCCAGGCAAGAGTACTGGAGTGGGTTACCATTGCCTTCTCCGAATATGCTATCTAGGTTGGTCATAACTTTCCTTCCAGGGAGTAAGTGTCTTTTAATTTTATGGCTGCAATCACCATCTGCAGTGATTTTGGAGCCTCCAAAAATAAAGTCTGATACTGTTTCCACTGTTTGCCCATATATTTCCCATGAAGTGATGGGACCAGATGCCATGATCTTGGTTTTCTGAATGTTGAGCTTTAAGCCAACTTTTTCACTCTCCTCTTTCACCTTCATCAAGAGGCTTTTTGGTTCCTCTTCACTTTCTGCCATAAGGGTGGTGTCATCTGCATATCTGAGGTTATTGATATTTCTCCCAGCAGTCTTGACTCCAGCTTGTGCTTCTTCCAGCCCAGCATTTCTCATGATGTATTCTGCATATAAATTAAATAAACAGGGTGACAGTATACAGCCTTGATGTGCTCCTTTTCCTATTTGGAACCAGTCTGTTGTTGCATGTCCAGTTCTAATGCTTCCTGACCTGCATATAGGTTTCTCAAGAGGCAGGTCAGGTGGTCTGGTATTCCCATCTCTTTCAGAATTTTCCACAGTTTATTGTGATCCACACAGTCAAAGGCTTTGGCATAGTCAATAAAGCAGAAATAGATGTTTTTCTGGAACTCTCTTGCTTTTTCCATGATCCAGCGGATGTTGGCAATTTGATCTCTGGTTCCTCTGCCTTTTCTAACATACTGTATGTCCCACCTGGGTTTCATTTAGTAGGATACTAAATGAAAGAGGAGGAGATACTTCTAGTGATGACAAACATTAGGTATAAGATAATGAGAAAACGGTTTTATTGAGCCCCATTCTGAGTCAGTATTGTTTTAGATGCTGTGATTCAGTAATAAGTGTAAGGCTATCAATAGAAGAATAGATAGGACATTCATTTGATCATTAAAAGAAATCTGAATCTCTATCCAAAAATTTATTGAACATCGTAGTATTTAAGATTCTTTGGTGTTGGGGTACAGATTAATAAGGTCGTTTCTTTGTTCTCACGAGCAGAGGGGCGATACACAATTAAATCAATGAGTACAGTGTAAGTTGTGTTATTTAAAGGGTGAAGCATTGAAAAATTGATGCTAAGTAAATGGCGATGAAGATCATTCTATGGGAGGAACACATAACTTTTTAGGTAGTGGGGCATGGAAGCCTTTAGAATATGCTTCTAGGAAAAGCACAAGAGAGACATTCGGCACTGTCTTTAATAGGCAGTGCAAGAGTGACAGTGAGTATAATATTGTTAGGGAATGGTAAATACAGTTAACTCTTAATCAACTCAGGTTTGAACTGCACAAGTCCATCTGTACTCAGATTTTTTCTCAGTAGTAAATACATATGTATGATCATGATTGGATGAATCTGAGAATGTGGGACTGAAGATACAGAGGAACCATGTATTCAGAAAAACTGCACATACAGAGAACCGACTATAAGTTTTATACATGAATTTTTCAATTGCATGGAGGGTTGGTACCCTAGCCTCCCCCCAACTCCCACCCCTTTCATTTATTTTTCGAGTCAACTGTAATGGAATAGTTGGAGCCTTTGTGTAGCTACTTCTCATTCTAAGTTCTACAGTTAAATTTTTCCAAAAAAAAAAAAGGACTTCCCTGACAGTCCAGTGGTTAGGACTCCATGCTTCCTCTGCAAGGGGCCCAGGTTTGATCCCTGGTTGGGGAACTAGGATCTCATATGCCAAGCGGCCAAAAAAAAGAAAAAAAAAAATCTTCTATTTATTGCATGCTAAAACATCTTAGATCCTTTTGGTCTAAGACAAGGATTCTCATCATCAGTATTATAGTCTTGGCTAGTTTATCCAAATTCAATATAGAATAAACTCTGTAAAAATTAGTTTCATTTAAAATCTAATTTTTAGATGTAAAAACTCTTGCTTGGGGTTTGTATTCTTTTTTTTTTTTTTTTCTTACCTGGACTGGCATCTCGTTTCATACATGACATTTCACATGTATTTGTATTCTTGATGTACAGAGTAACGTTACTTTTATTAACCCTTTACTGGTTTTCTGATTCTTTGAATTCTGCATTATCTGCATTTTTCTAGTACTGTTTCTCAGTTTTGAGGTTCTGACCTATAACTGATGTTTTTCTGATTGCTCCCTATATATTTTATATATTCAAGTAACCATTAAATTACAAGCTACCCTGGTGGCTCAGACACTAAAAAATCTGCCTGCAATGCAGGAGACCTGGGTTCGATCCCTGGGTCGGGAAGATCCCTTGGAGAATGACATGGCAACCCACTCCAGTATTCTTGCCTAGAGAGTATCCATGGATAGAGGAGCCTGGTGGGCTCCATGCAGTTCTTGGGGTCACAAAGAGTTGGGCATGACTGAACGACTAAGTGCAGCATAGCACAACCATTAAATTATCTTTTATATGCTCTCCTGATTATATTAGATATCCAGATTTAGTTCAGAAGTTTTACTTTTATGCTAGGTTAATGTATCTTGTACTTACCTTTGCAATGTGTTCATGCCAGACATAATTTATTCACCACTCATTTGCTTTTTACCATTTTCCTGTGTCATGTTTGTAGAAATTTCTTTGTTTCTTTTGCGGGATTTCTGCTTTATTACTTGTGCTTTTATGTTCAGTTAACTGTTTATATTTTACCATTCTTTTCCTCTCTATTAGATACTTTGAGAACTTTGAAAGAATGGTTATTTTGACTTTTCCTTAAAAATGCGGTATTTCTGTGTTTTAGAGTCAAACAAAATACTGTGCATGCTTAGAGGGATTTGTGAAAATTTATCTTGGTAGACGTGTTCACTATAAGAAATTAGATTTGTACTATTGAGTGATTTAAATGAGGTTAAGAGAAACATACTAGATTAACTGAGCAATTGAAATGTGTTTTTTAAAAAATTATTTTTTTAGTTAAACTTTTTTTTGTCTGTGCTGCATATTCATTGCTGCTCCTGGGTTTTCTCTAGTTGCAGTGCGCAGGCTTCTCATTGCCGTGACTTCTGTTACAGAGCAGGGCTTCGGTCTCAGTAGTTGCGGCACATGGGCTTAGTTGCCCTGTGGCATGAGGACTCTTTCCTTGCCAGGGATTGAACCTGTGTCCCCTGCATCGGCAGGCAGATTCTTAACCACTGGACCACCAGGAAAGCCCAAAATGTATTTTGTATATGTGTATATGTACATATATATATATACACACACACAAAAGAGAGGGTGAGCTAGTTTTAAAGTACTCTACACTTTGAGTTCTGTAAGTTTATTTGGAATTTAAAATTTATTTCTCCATAGAAACAGTGTTAGAAATGATGATTAGATTCATAGGGTGGTGATTTACAGAAATTTAAGTCACTGTGTATCTGAAATATTGTATATTTGCAATAAAAAAGTAATACAAACAATTCTGTGGGGATACTAGATGAACTACAGTAATAATAAAGTTGAAAAAGTTATTTTAAAATATATCTAAATGCTAATATTTGAATATGTGGAATACTGTTCCCTGCTAAGTCAGTGAGTGCTTTTCAGATGCAGCCTCAGAGTGTTTATCAGCTGCATTAGTCACAAAGAAGGTTAAGAGTATTCTTAGGGAATTTTTGTCTTATTTGTAAATAGCTGGGGAGTTGTCAGTAAGTCAGGTGTTTGTATTTGTAGGAATGTTCCTATGCATTTGGGTTAGATTTTTCACATGGGTAAAATCTATTCTTTTTTTAAGTCAGCCTTCTTTTGCTCAATATAACAACTTCATCCATGTTGTTAACTTGGTTCAGTAGCTTTTGCCTCTTCTGTGCTGAATAGTATTCTGTAATCTTAATGTATAATGATTTTTTGTTAACCTGTTCAGTGAACATTTGGGTCATTTCCAGTTTTTTGCTGTTATCAGTGAAGTTACTATGAACATTTTGTACAAGTCCTTTGGGATCGTATAGTTTTATTTCTCTTAGGTAAATACTTAGGAGTGAAATTGCTGGGCCATAGGATAGGTATGTGTTAGTAAGAAACAGCTAAACTTTTTCCTAAGCAGGGTATGCTGTTTTAGTATATTCCACTGCTGCTGCTGCAGCTAAGTCACTTCAGTTGTGTCCAACTCTGTGTGACCCCATAGATGGCAGCCCACCAGGCTCCCCCGTCCCTGGTATTTTCCAGGCAAGAACACTGGAGTGGGTTGCCATTTCCTTCTCCAAACTAGCAGTGAGTAAAAGTTTCACTTCCTCTGTATCCTTGTCAACATTTGGTGTTCTTAGCCTTTAAAGTTTTAGCCATTTTAATAGTTGTGTAATAGTGTCTCATCAATGGTTTTTTTCTTGAGAAAGGTTTTTTTTTTTTAACATGGACCATTTCAACAGTCTTTATGGAGTTCGTTACAATATTGTTTCTGATTTATGTTTTGTTTTTTTGGCCCCGAAGCATGTGGGATCTTAGCACCCTGGCTAGGGATGGAACCCGCACCTCCTGACTCCTGGAAAGGGAGTCTTAACTTCTGAGCTGCCAGGGAAGCCCCTCGTCAATGGTTCTAATTTACATTTCCTATCTTCTTTTATGAAATGCTCATATAAGTGTTTTTTCTGATCTTTCACTTGGGCTCTCTGTCTTTCTAATGTTTGCGTTAAAGGAAGGTAATAGAAGGAGCCTGATACTTAGAGATGAAGTTGTAGATGTTCAGAAGCAATGTAGTTAATAACTCTTAAACCAGGCAGTGGTGTTTTCTGTATTGATGAGAGGGCTAGGGATTGGACCTTCAATGATCTCATTTGCTTTTTGTGTTTTGATGGGTAGAATTCAGAATAAGTAGAAAGCTTATTAATTTAGATTGTAATAATAGAATTTAAATTTTGGGTTCCCAGGTAGAGCCATAGCCATATCTGCCATAGCAACAGTTTGTATGAGCATTGTTACGACTCCTACGAGCCATTAGTTTTTTTGAGGGTAATATTTCTTAGAGATCAAAATCAGTACTTAACAATACTAACATTGTCCTTGATTAGCCAAATCAGTCTTTTTTTGGCCTCATGTCTTTTTAGAATAAATACATAAGCATTAAAATTAGTTTTTTTACTTTATCTTATTTAGAGTTAATTTCCTGTGTCAAAGTGAATGTCTGCTTAAAAGGAATTGATCCTTTATATTAGAAACTCTAGTTTATGGAACAAATGTTAGGCAAGATTCAGAATTTCTAACTTTGTGCCGCTTGATTAAAGATTATGAATATGTATGTGATTTTAATCCTTCAACTTTACTTTTCCCCTTCTTATCAGAGGAGAAACTCTTATGTACCATTTGACCCTAGATATATTCTGAAACTTTTTAATTAAAAAAATTTTTTTTTAATTTTAATTTACTATTTTCATCTCTGCCGGGTCTTCATTGCCGCGTGGGGTTTTCTCTAGCTGTGGTGAGTTGGGGTACTCTCCAGTTGCAGTGCGAGGGCTTCTTGTTGCAGTGGCTTCTCTTGGTTCGGAGCATGGGCTCTAAGGTACCTGGACTTCGTAGTTGTGGTGCACAGGCTTAGTTGCTGCGTGGCAGGTGGAATCTTCCTGGATCAGGGTTCAAACCCATGTCTCCTGCATTGGCAGGCAGAATCTTAACCACTGGACCACAAGGGAAGTCCATATTCTGAAACTCTTGTTTTCTGAAGTCACTAGTGGCAAAAAAAATGCTGTTCGTAGGCTGTCTCTTAGATCTGAGACATTCAGGTTGGCCTTTATTATCTACTTGAAGTGACTTTGCAGTAGTTTTTGTTTTAAGTAGTCTGCCAGAGGCTTTTGGTAGGTAAATTCACTTTTAGATCAACCACACTAAGCATATTAAAAAAAAAAATGTATTGGGATATAGCCGATTAACAATGTTGTGATAGTTTAGGTGAACCACGCAAAGGGGACTCAGCCATACATACATACATGTATCAAGGACATTTAAAAATTAATAGCGGTTGTGATTTTCTTTCTACTTTGGGCATTTTCCTTCTGTATTTGGATATTCTTATTCTAGTTTGGCAGAGAAAAGCATATTTCCTAGTGTGTGTTTACTTCTGTGGTTATCTTCTGCTTCATATGTTGTTAAATTTTCATCCATGCCTTTGGAACCAAATTGTTAAATAGCAACTCCTGTCTTTTAGCAAAAATCTGAATGCATGATAGGCTTTGGCTGTATAAGAAGGATGAAGAAATAGATTGCTTAGTCCCTGCTTTCAAGAGACTTAAAATCTACTTGGAGAAATAAGACTTAACCATAACCTTTGAAAAAAAATTGTGATTTAAGGCAGTGTATAATAGGAATATAGAGTACCAATATTGTGAAATATTTTATAAGCATGTAATGAGTAGTAGTGAAGTAGTGAACTTTTAAAAAAAGCTTACCTTTACAAAAGTGGATTAAATTTCATATACTTTACATATATGTATATGATTTAAATGGAAGTTAAAAAGAGTATAGTTTCACTAGAGTTCAGAGAATGCACATGGAAATGAAAATATCCATCTTAGGTCATTGCAGAAAAAGGTTGATGACTACTGGTATAGACAAAAGAATTATAAAAGTTTAGAGATAAGCAATGTTCTGTTTTTTTTATACTGATTTTTAAGGGGGGACAATCACAATATAGACATTTATTTTCCTTTCAAAGACTGCATTCTCATCCCTTCATCTGATCCTGTAGAAGCATTTAAGTAGTTTTTCTATCTGAACTAGAAAGGAGGATTTGGCCTGTTTATTATTGGTAATATGACTATTGTATTGGTCTGCTTGGGGTGTCATTTCCTCCTCCAGGGGATCTTCTTGATCCAGGGATTGGCAGGTGGATTCTTTACCACTGAGCTACCTGGGAAGCCTATCTCCTGCTATATTCCCATCTTTATTCCTGGCTTCTGCTGAAGTAGTTGCTTAAGTTTGGGTCTCGTGGACATAACTAAATTCCTTATCAAATAGATATTAGTGTTCTCTTCAGATCAAGCCTTTATCATTTTTTTGCAGTATGGATAGGCTGAGAATTTTCCAAACCTTAAAGTTCTGGGTCCTTTTTGTTCAACAATTCCTTCCATTTATCTCTTTCTTTACATTTGACTAAAAACAAGAGGAAAACAAGTCTTCAACGTTTTGCTTAGAAATCTCCTCACCCAAATAACCAGTTTCATCACTTCAAAGTTCTGTATTCTGTAGAACACTAGAACATGACCACAGTTCAGGCAAGTTTTTTGTCACATTTTAATAAGAATCAGAGGCTTCCCTGGTGGCTCAGTGGTAAAGAATCCGCCTGCTAATGCAGAAGTGGGTTTGATCCCTTAGGTTGGATCAGGAAGATCCCCTGGAGAGGGAAATGGCAACCCACTCCAGTATTCTTGCCTAGAAAATCCGGTGGTCAGAGGAGCCTGGTGGGCTATAGTCCATGGGGTCGCAAAGGAGTTGGACATGACTTAGCGACTAAAAAACAACAATAAGGGTTATCTCTCCTCTGGTTTCTTCTTCCTCATTTCTATCTGATATCTTTTTACCCAACTGAACTTGGGTTCATTGGCCCACCACTCAGCAAAGCAGTCTCCTGACGCCAGGTAATGGTGAAAAAATGCATGGCCTTTCTTTGCAGAGCACCACGCAAGGAGAGTGCACAGCTAATGATCAAAAGACCTGAACTTCCCCTGTGGCTTTCAGGCAAGGGTTTTAAAAGGCAGCAATTAGGGATTGGGGTCATGGAGTGCATGAATCAGCTAGTGGACATCCTTCTGATTGGTTGGTGGTGATATTCAGGAATCTTAATCATCAATTTTCTGGTTTCAGTCAGTTTGGGGGTCTTTGTGCTTGTGGTCATGCTTGTGGTCAGCTTGTAGTTACCACCCTCCACTGTGTAGGCATCTTAGTTTCTGTAGAACAGCTCAATGATACATGTCAGACTGTTCTCTGTATCCCTCCAGTGACTTAGTTTTGTGACTCCGTTCAAGCTATTACTTTTCTTGCTTGACTGCTTTTCCTTTGTTTCAGCATTTTCCACTTCTTTAATTGTTAACTACTTGAGTCTCCTCTTTGGCCAAAACAGAGAGGGACACAGAGGGGCTAGTACCCAGGAAGAGTCTGTGAGGTCCCACTTGGTGTCAGTCTCCTCCTTTTCTTTGATGCTCCTTGGTCACGAGGGGCAGGGGTGGTACAAGAAAGGAAATAAAGGTTTTTTTTAATTAATTTATTTTAATTGGAGGCTAATTAATTTATAATATTGTAGTGGTTTTTGCCATACATTGACATGAATCAGCCACGGGTGTACATGCGTTCCCCATCCTGAACCCCCCTCCTACCTCACTCCCACCCATCCCATTCTTCAGGGTCATTCCACTGTACCAACCCTGAGCGCCCTGTCTCATGCACTGAACCTGGACTGGCAGTCTATTCCACATATGATAATATACAATGCTATTCTTTCAAATCATCCCACCCTCGCCTTCTCCCACAGAGTCCAAAAGTCTGTTCTTTACATCTGTGTCTCTTTTGCTGTCTCGCATATAGGGCCATCTTTACCATCTTTCTAAATTCCATAGATATGTGTTAATATACTGTATTGGTGTTTTTCTTTCTGACTTACTTCACTCTGTATAATAGGCTCCATCCAGTTTCATCCACTTCATCAGAACTGATTCAAATGCATTCTTTTTAATAGCTGAATATTCCATTGTGTATATGTACCATAGCTTTCTTATCCATTCTTCTGCTGATGGACATCTAGGTTGCTTCCATGTCCTAGCTATAGTAAACAGTGCTGTGATGAACATTGGGGTACACGTATCTCTTTCATTTCTGGTTTCCTCGGTGTATATCCCCAGCAGTGGGATTGCTGGGTTGTATGGCAGTTCTGTTTCCAGTTTTTTAAGGAATCTCCACACTGTTCTCCATAGTGGCTGTACTAGTTTGCATTCCCACCAACAGTATAAGATGGTCTCCTTTTCTCCACACCCTCTCCTGCATTTATTGTTTGTAGACTTTTTTGATAGCAGCCGGGAATGAAGTTTTGGGTAGAGAGGTTAATCATAAACTCTGCAGGGGGAACTTGGTTTCAGTGGGACTTGGTTTCAGTCTCACCAGAATGGCATTAAGCATTCATATTCCTAACCAACATTCTGTTAATGATGTATTCTTTAAGATGTTGGAGACTTTCTCTGTAGCCCTCTTCTTTCTGAGCTTGCCCTAGAATTGCCTTTGATGTCCATACTTTTGCCAACAGTTCCTTAACAGCAGTCTAAGCCTTTTCTATCAAGTATCTCAAAACTCCTCCAGCCTCTACCCATTGTTGTTGTTCAGTCGCTAAGTCGTGCCCAACTCTTTGAGACTCCATGGACTGCAGCACACCAGACTCCTCTGTCCTTCACTGTCTCCTGGAGTTTGCTCAAATTCATATCTATTGAATGGGTGATGCTGTCTAACCATCTCATCCTCTGCTGCCCCCTTCTCCTTTTGCCTTCAGTCTTTCCCAGCATCAGGGTCCTTACCAATGAGTCAGCTCTTTGCGTCAGGTGGCAAAGTACTGGAGCTTCAGTTTCAGCATCAGTCCTTCCAGTGAATATTCAGGGTTGATTTCTTTTAGGATCTGCTTCTGCATTTTTATACATTTGTTACAGTAGCAGCTCACTTCTCAGTACCAAATTCTGTACCTATTAAACAGCTTGGGCTGCCATAACACAGGGCTTTCCTGGTGCCACAGCAGTAGTGAATCTGCCTCCCAGTATAGGAGATGTAGGCTCAATCCCTGGGTCAGAAAAATCCCCTGGCACAGGAAATGGCAACCCACTCTGGTATTCTTGGCTGGGAAACTCCAAGGACAGAGGAGACTGGCGTCTCAAAAGACTCAGACTCGACTGAGTGACTAAACAATACCACCACCATAACAAATACCATAGACTGGTTGGCTTAAAAAACAAATTTATTTTGTCTCAGTTCTGGAGATTGAAAGTCTACAAAAGTTTAGATTCTAGGAGAGTTTGGTTTCTGGTAAGGACTATTCTTGGCTTGCAGATGGCTGCCTTCTTTCTGAGCTCCTCACATGGCCTTCTATGTATGTGGGAAGGTCCTAGAGATACTGTGAGTCATGTTTCTTCTTATGTGGACATTAATCTGATTGGCCCCACCCTTATAATCTCATTTAACAGGAATTATTTCTTAACTTAAATAGCAGAGACATTACCAACAAAGGTCCGTCTAGTCAAAGCTATAATTTTTCCAGTGGTCATGTATGGATGTGAGGGTTGGACTATAAAGAAAGCTGAGTGAATTGATGCTTTTGAACTGTGGTGTTGGAGAAGACTCTTGAGAGTCTCTTGGACTGCAAGGAGATCAACCAGTCCATCTTAAAGGAGATCAGTCCAGAATATTCATTGGAAGGACTGATGCTGAAGCTGAAACTCCAATCGTTTGGCCACCTCATGCGAAGAACTGACTCATTTGAAAAGACCCTAATGCTGGGGAAGATTGAAGGCAGGAGGAGAAGGGGACGACAGAGGATGAGATGGCTGGATGGCATCACCGACTCAATGGACATGAGTTTGAGTGAACTCCGGGAGTTGGTGATGGACAGGGAGGCTTGGAATGCTGCAGTCTGTGGGATCTTGGAGTCAGACACAACTGAACAGCTGAACTGAACTGACTTCTTAACTCCAAATGCAGTCACTCTGGGGGTTAGAGCTTCAGCATATGAATGTGTAGTGACACATACATTTGATCCATAACAGAAATGTAATTGTGGTTGACCTTTGATTAACTTTAGGGGTTCAGGGTGCTGACCCACCACCCTAGTTAAATTTGGGTATAGTTAAATATGGGTTACCAATGAAATGTATGTTGATTTTCGATGCCTCTTTGTCTAATATTTTCTCTTTAACCTTTCTATTTTCACTTAATTAACTTTCTTATTTCATTTGCCTTCATTTCTTCAATCTTGTTCTACTTCTACTTCCTGCATCATTTCTTTCTTAGGCCAGCAAACTGATGGTGGGAATTTTGGTAAATATTTTTCCATAACCCTGATCTCAAATCAGGGCCCAGTGGCCTTCTCTGTTATCAGAAGATGACATAAAATGAGGAGGAATGGATTTGTATGAGGGCTAATGTATATCTCTTTGGCTTTCTTTTTCAGATTTTTCAGATGTTTAGAGCATGGGTCCCCAAACCTCCAGCATTTAAGGCCTCGTGATCTGATTTGGGGTCCATACGTGGAATGTGTTGCGTTCATATGAACAGTGAACACTTAGTATAGAAGTCTTAAATCAGATTTAATTTTTCATTAGCCTCCAGGTGTGCATTCCAAATTTTAAAAGTTTACATTTTATTATACTTCTTTCACACTCTTACCAGAATAACTCCTGAAAACATAAAACTCATTAGCATATTTATCACTGTAGATATTCCTTCCACTTCTTTTCCCATACTTTTCTTTCACAATTCCCACAATTTGCATTCCAGCCTCTCAAACTGTTCTGCAAACCAGTCATCTTCAACCTTTCTGAAACCAGGGACCCGTTTCGTGGAAGACCGGGGGTGGGGGTGGGGATGATTCAGGTGACTTACTCTGCACTTTATTTCTATTGTTATTACATCCGCTCCACCTCAGATCACCAGGCCTTAGATCCTGGAGACTGGGGACCCCCAGCTCTAAACATTCCTAACATCCTCTGACCTCTGTGCTCACTCCCTTCCTGATACCTGACTGTTCTTCCTGTTTCTCTGTCTTGGGCTCATTCTTAATTTTCTAGCGTGAGAATGGCCCCCTTTTATGAAACTTCCTAGATTCCTCTGTAACCTTCTGTACTCCCATATCACTTGCTTATACCATTAGGCTATTTATTATATTCTACTTTGTGTTATTAGAATGTTACTTATGTATTCATTTATTTAGCAAACATTTGAATCCCTGGGTTCTACTTACAGACTTCAGTTTATTGTTTTGGGTTGGAGCCTGGGCATCAGAATTCTTTCAGTGCACCTCAGGTGATTCCAGGAATAAGAATTTATGGAATAAAGGTAAAACACAGTGCCCACAGACAGAGTTCAGAGCTGTGGTGGCTTGATGCTGAGATGCTTGGTGGAGTGCCTCGGGAAGGTGCGTGGCAGTGCTTGCAGTGCATGATGCCTCTCTAATAGTCCTTTGCAAAACAAATGCTGAAAGCTGTTTTCTCTTGTCACCTTTTTTTCATAAAAACAAACATCCTCAGATTTCTTTTGGTTAACGAAAAGAGGTGCTAATGCAGGTTTCTCATTAAAAGTGAAGTGGTATAAAGTGAACTTTTGGAAACTGGGGGATACCTCTGTATGTGTGTATGCGTGCATGCAAAGTTGCTTCAGTTGTGTCTGACTGTTTGCGACCCTGTGGACTGTAGCCTGCTTGGACCCAATGGCTTCTCTGTCCATGGGATTCTCCAGGCAAGAGTACTGGAGTCAGTTGTTACCATGCCTTCCTCCAGGGGATCTTCCCGACCCAGCGATCAAACCCACATCTCTTATATCTCCTGCATTGGCAGGCGAGTTCTTTACCACTAGCTCTTCCTGGGAAGCCCCGCCTGTATATAATTAGTTGAAATACATAGTTTTGTTTAGCTTTCCTGATATTTTATGTAGCTGTATGGGCCATTCAGAATATGCTTGGATTACTATGTAACTGGAAACAGCTAGACAAACAGCAGTGAAATCTTTTTTCTGCTTTTGTTTATATTCTTGTTGTTGTTATTCAGTCGTTCAGTCATGTCCGACTCTTTGTGACCCCATGGACTGCAGCACGCCAGCCTTCCCTGTCCTTCACCATCTCCTGCAGTTTGCCCAAATTCATGACAATTGAGTCTGTGATGCCATCCAACCATCTCATCATCTGTTGTCCTCTTCTCCTCCTGACTTCAGTCTTTCCCAGGATCATGGTCTTTTCCAGTAGGTCAGCTCTTAGCAAGTGGCCAAGGTATTGGAGCTTCAGCTTCAACATTAGTCTTTCCAATGAATTTTCAGGATTTATTTCCTTTAGGATTGACTGGTTTGATCTCCAAGGGACTCACTCTCAAGAGTCTTCTCCAACACCACAATTCAAAAACGTCAATTCTTTGGCACTCAGCTTTCTTTATGATCCAACTCTGACATCCATACATGACCACTGGAAAAACCATAGCTTTGACTAGACGGACCTTTGTTGGCAAAGTAATGTCTCTGCTTTTTGATACGCTGTGTAGGTTTGTCATAGCTTTTCTTCCAAGGAGCAAGTATCTTTTAATTTCATGGCTGCAGTCATCATCTGCAGTGATTTTGGAGCCCCCAAAAATAAAGTCTATTGTTGTTTCCATTGTTTCCCCATCTGTTTGCCATGAAGTGATGGGACCGGATGCATGTTCTTAGCTTTTTGAATGTTGAGTTTTAGCCAGCTTTTTCACTTGCCTCTTTCACCTTCATCAAGAGGCTCTTTAGTTCCTCTTCGCTCTCTACCGTAAGGATGGTGTCATCTGCATATCTGAAGTTACTGGTATTTCTCCCGGCAATCTCGATTCCAGCTTGTGCTTTATCCAACCCGGCAGTTCTCGTGATGTACTCTGCATATAAATAAATAAGGTGACAGTATATAGCCTTGACGCACACCTTTCCCAATTTTGAACCTGTCTGCTGTTCCATGTCTGGTTCTAACTGTTGCTTCTTGACCTGCCTACAGGTTTGTCAGGCAGCAGGTAAGGTGGTCTGGTATTCCCATCTCTTTGAGAATTTTACACAATATGTTGTGATCTACACAGTCAAAGGCCTTATATTTTAAAAATCCATTTAAAAACACCCTCTGCTACTGCTGCTAAGTCACTTCAGTCGTGTCCGACTCTGTGTGACCCCATAGACGGCAGCCCATCAGGCTCCTCCGTCTCTGGGATTCTCCAGGCAAGAACATTGGAGTGGGTTGCCATTTCCTTCTCCAATGCATGAAAGTGAAAAGTGAAAGTGAAGAAGGGTATTTGGGAGGGGGAAATTCCAGAAAGTTCCAAAAACCCACAAAACTTCAATTTGCCAGTCCTGTTACATGCAGACAACTATATATTGATAGCATCTAACCCTAACCCTGGTTGGATCCAGGGATTCCCTCAGGAGGACGGCGTTGGCGATTAAAAGGGTAGATAAAAGGAGAAAGACACAGAGGCTTGACCTGACTGGTTTACGTGGGAAACTAATAAAGTTCGTGACACCGAACTTGCTCTGACTACGGAGGCCACAGGCGCTCTCTCGAATCGCGGAAGGTGCCCCACCTTAGGCACCTTCTCGAGTGGGTCTTAGAAGCCCAGGCAAATAAGTAGTCTCAGAGAGCCCCCACGCTCCCATCATTCATCCTGAAGGAAGAACAGAGAAGAAAAGGAGAGAAAAGGAAACAAGAAAGAATGACACGGGGAGACCAAGCCTGATGAGCGAGGCCCACAACTTTATTTTCCAAAGTAGCTTTTATACCTTAAATTGTGCATTAGAGAATAATAGGGGGTGTAGAGTCATGCAAGGTCAGCAGTCTTTGACTCCTATCGAAGCCAGGCTTTCTTTCTGCAAACTTATCATATGCAAAGGCTTTAGGTGATTTACATCATCTTCTGGCCAGGAGGCCTGTTAACATTTTATGACCCTTTCTTCAGAAAACTTATTTTTCTTTAAAGGTGATTAGTCTAAAGTCAGGCGCCACCCTCCGAAAGCATTAGATAAAGTTGCATTCCTATAGGGCAAAAGTGTGGTGGGCTGTAACAAGGAAAGAATTAACTCAAGGGTCCAAGGTTACAAACATTAAAGTTACTACTTACATTTCTATATAGCAACTATATTAATCAATACACTCCCAGGGACACAGTAGGTAAGGGATATGGAAACTTGGCAGCAAGCATTAGCTCAAGAAAGAAATCCTCTACTAGTTCTATTCTTAAAATTTTAACTCTCTGAGAAGCTCTGCATTGTTAGAATATCTTAAGCTTCCCGTGCCTCTCGTGGTTGGGAGGCTGTGAACAATCACATGGGTAGCTGCAGGAGTCCAAACAAACCTGTCAGGCAAGCTAGAAAGTCATCGGAGGGGTTTGAATTGAAACACTCCTATTATGCCCAGGAGATTTATTAACTAGAGCTCTAAGTTGATTTTTTTCAGAGAAAGGTGGTTGGGGATAGCCCCCGTTAATGTCAGAAGAGTTGGTGAAAGTCGTGAAATAGTAAAACAGACAGATTCTGGTTTGGGGTAGACGCTCAGGCAGATCCAGGGGGGCCCTTGAGCCCTGACTCGCCTTGCCCATCAGGGCTCTCCTGCATGACCTTGTCATGGGTGGGAACTCCCGTGCTGGCTCCTGGCAGCAGTTTACCTCACATTTATATTGTATTAGGTATTATGAGGAATTGTTTAGTTGCTAAGTTGCGTCCAACTCTTTGCAACCCCATGGACTGTAACCAGCCAGGCTCTTCTGTCTATGGGATTTCCCAGGCAAGAATACTGGAGTGATTTGCCATTTCCTTCTCTAGGGGATATTTCAGTTTCCTGTGTTGATAGGCAGATTCTTTACCACTGAGCCACCAGGGAAGCCCATTAGAAAGGATATGGAGATGACTTAAAATACAGAGTATAAAAAAAAATCTAGAGGAGGACTTCTTTAGATCATATGCAAATACTACATCGTTTTATATAAGAGATTTTGTTCCTCCCTGGATTTTGGTGAGTGGAGTGGCAGTGCTTGTCTTGGAACTGATTCCCTGAGGATACTAAGAGGTGACTTGGGTGCCTTCTTTACAATTAATGAATGACAGTACTTTCTCTATGCTTGTCTGTCATACCTGCAGAAATGGCCTCCTTTTTCTTGATGTTTCTCCTCCTTGCTTTTTCTTTTCCTTCCGTCCCTTTGTTCCAGGGTTAGGTGGGTCTGCTGGGGTAGTAATATTAGTCTGCAGGTAAGGAGGAAAAAGGAGAGGGGCAGAAAAAGATTGTTCTTTTTTGAACTTTTACCTCCTCCCTCTGGACCTCATTTGTCACAACTTTCTTCCAGAGTTAGGAGTGGAAAGGGAACAGGGCTGCTCTCATTGCTGCTGGAAATCTCCTCTCCTCCTAGACTGGCATTATTGGACATCCATTCTTTTCCTGCATTTAAACCTTTATTATACACAGACACACACACACACACACACACACACACACACACACACACACACACACATAAGTGACAGTGTTAGATTCAAATATATGTATGTTTTGTTTGTGCTCATAACCAGTTGACCACAGGTTTCCAAACTTGGCAGCTGGTGGGCCATATTAAGACTGCATATTGGTTAATTTTTTTTTTAATTAACTGCTAATACTTTTAAAGTAGAGAGATTTCACAAAAATTTTACATTCTTGGGTTCCTTATTGCTACATTGCAGCCTATGCCTGGAACTTAGTAGCAGCTTCATGCTGGGGAAGGAATATGTGTTTTCTAGGGTTCCACAGGCCCTACCTGCCCCACTTCATTTATATTACCAGTATTTCTGGTTTTGAACTTTGCATCATTAGTCTTTACTACCACCAGTAATTCCTTTTATTCTTGAACTTGTGTTCCAGAGCAGAGGAGCTACAGAATATTTTATTCATACAACTTTTTTTCCCAGTGTCGAATCTGAGAATAGTCAGGTACAAAGGAGATGCCTCATGTTTCTGGCCTTTTGCGTTGGAATTACACATGTATGTTCATTTATTTGGACAGTATTTATTGATAGTGATGGGAGAGAATCAAATGAAATTCGGTTCAGAAATAGTGGAGAATGTTAAGTACAAGTTTCTTGTTAGTGCCCACCACCCTGACTATGTAGTCCGTCACTGGGATATAGACTGCCTGGATGACTTCAGCGTCCTCCCCTTAGCTCACACAGTATACTGTTGCTTTCATCCTGCGCTGAAAACCAAGTAATGAGAGAGAGTGGGAAAGTCTTAGATGAGAAGGTGTTCAGGAAACACAGATTTGTGGTTATGTTTAAACCAAATCCAGCCACATCAGTCACTGTTACACCAGTTGATACAAGCTGTAAATCTTACTTCTCTATTCCCAACTGGCACAGTGGTAAAGAATCCACCTGCCAATGCAGGAGGTGCAAGAGACGCAGGTTTGATCCCTAGGTTGAAAAGATTTTCTGGAGTAGGAAATGGCAACCCACTCCAATATTGTTGCCTGGAAAATTCCATGAGCAAAGGAACCTGGTGGGTTACAGTCCATGGTGTCACAAAGAGTCAGACACAACTGAGTGACTGAGCACGCATGCATATAAATCCTACTTAGCTCAGAAGACAAGTATTTTCTCTTGTAACTGGTGATTCAGTTCAGTTCAGTCACTCAGTCGTGTCCGACTCTTTGCGACCCCATGAATCGCAGCACGCAAGGCCTCCCTGTCCATCACCAACTCCTGGAGTTCACCCAAACTCGTGTCCATCGAGTCGGTGATGCCATCCAGCCATCTCATCCTCTGTCATCCCCTTCTCCTCCTGCCCCCAATCCCTCCCAGTATCAGGGTCTTTTCCAATGAGTCAACTCTTCACATGAGGTGGCCAAAGTATTGGAGTTTCAGCTTAGGTTGTTTATATTGATAAGTTGCTATATTAGGTTTATTATAGGTCAGCTAGGTCTTGAGAATGTCATGCTTTGGATGCCCAAATGTGAGAAGAAATCACAACAAGGAGATCTTGATATGAAATATATATATATATATGTGCAAATAGTCACTAGAATCACAACTAGCTATCTGCTTTGTTCTTAGTTGTACTTAGTGATGTAGTTTGGGAGCACTCTTTCCCGTTTTTAGGTGTTCTTCCCTGTGCACAACTATGTCTTTTATGTTTACTGTATTGTCATTGCTTATTCATGAGTCTGTCTCTTGGCTGAGTTCCTCGAAGGCAAACTTGGCTTATTAGTTTTGTGTTCCTCATGGCCTAGCACAGTTTTTGGGCATGTGATCAGTAAGGGCCCAGTAACCTTTAATTAATGATTGGTTGACTGATTGCATTTCAGAGGGTCTTACTGGAGGGATTCTGTTTCTGTGGTAAACACCATAATCTTTATTTTATTTCTGTTTCAGTATTTGCCTTTTCTGTGTAATTGCTTTTATCAATACTTTCGTGCTCTAATCATTAAGTGACTATCAAGTACTTTATTTTTCTTACCATATCTTGTATTTGAGTGTGAGTTGCTAATTCTCACTAATTGAATATTTTGAAAACTGAGATGTCTTGAAATCAAGGCTTTCTGTTGAATGAGGTTTGTGTTCAGTTCTCTTAAAAATTTGTGTTGATATGAGAAGAGCAAACTTTCTCCCTTATTCTCTTGTCTTTTATTCATACTTCCTGTTTGAGCGACTTTCACTTTCACTTTTCCTGTTTGAGAAAGGATTTTAGTTCTGTTCCTATAGTTTTCAATAAGATTCTAGTTGGTTTCTTAACTCTCATGAGTGTTATAGGTTAGTTGAAATGTTTCTACAGTTCCTTAGATTAAGCAAAACCTAAAGTAAAACCAGTCCTTGAGATTTATTTATTTGACTGAGCTGGTTCTTCAGTAGCAGCATGTGGAATCCAGTTCCCTGATCAGGGATTGAACCCCGAGCCCCCTGCATTGGGAGCAAAGAGTCCTAGCCACTGGACCACCATGGAAGTCCCAAGATTTATTTTTTTGAAGGTGAAATACCTCTTTAAGATATTATCATTGTGGTCAGATGTATTAGTTTACTGTCAGACTTTCCACTTTTATTCTGGAGTCCTTTCTTCATTTCTAATCTGGTCTTGTTCTCTGTGCTTACTGCGTAGCTGTCCTCCTCAGATACCTTAATCATCCTGGAAATTTCCTTTACCTCTCTCCTGTTGCAGTCCGTCCAACTCTCACATCCATACGTGACTACTGGAAAAACCATAGCTTTGACTAGATGGACCTTTGTTGGCAAAGTAATGTCTCTGCTTTTTAATATGCTGTCTAGGTTAGTCATAGCTTTTCTTCCAAGAAGCAAGCATCTTTTAATTTCGTGGCTTCAGTCACCATCTGCCTTGATTTTGGAGCCCCCAAAAATAAAGTCTGTCACTCTTTCCATTGTTTCCCCATCTATTTGCCATGAAGTGATGGGACCAGATGCCATGACCTTAGTTTTCTGAATGTTGAGTTTTAAGCCAACTTTTTCACTCTCTTCTCTTACTTTCATCTAGAGGCTCTTTAGTTCTTTGCTTTCTGCCATAAGGGTGGTGTCATCTGCATATCTGAGGTTATTGATATTTCTCCTGGCAATCTTGATTCCAGCTTGTGCTTCATCCAACTTGGTATTTCATATAATGTATTCTGCATATAAATTAAATAAGCAGAGTGACAATATACAGCTTTGATGTACTCCTATAAAGAAAGCTGAGTGCCAAAGAATTGATGCTTTTGAACTGTGGTGTTGGAGAAGACTCTTAAGAGTCCCTTGGGCAGCATGGAGATCCAACCAGTCCATTCTAAAGGAAATCAATCCTGAATATTCATTGGAAGGACTGATGCCGGAGCTGAAACTGCAATACTTTGGCCATCTGATGTGAAGAACTAACTCACTGGAAAAGACCCTGATGCTGGGAACAATTGAAGGTCGGGGGAGAAGGGGCTGACAGAGGATGAGATGGTTGGATGGCATCACCGACTCGATAGACATGAGTTTGAGTAAGCTCTGGGAGTTGGTGGTGGACAGGGAAGCCTGGTGTGCTGCAGTCCATGGGTCACAAAGAGTCAGACACGACTAGTGACTGAACTGAAGTGCTATAGTCAGTGTTTCCTGGATCTGTCTTCTTTCCTTTGTTTACCCCCTCATTTTGTTGTAGGGCAGTCTCCTGTAACTTTCTGGAAAAGGTACAAGAGAGTATCGTACTTTTTTCCTTGTTATATTTTTACAGTACCCTATTCTTATTTGGATGTAATTTTCTTATTCTCCTTTTCTGAAAATATTTGAAGGTTTTCACTTTTTTTCATCCTTCATTATTATTTCTACTTACCCCTCCTTTCCCCTATTTGTCTTGGTAATTTTCTTATTGAAATCTTCCTCAATATTTGGTGTTCTTTGACTGTTCATTCTTTTTTTTTTTCAGTCTATGCTATTGATACATAATTTATATACAATAAAATGCATAGATTTTAAGAATTCAGTAAGTGAACAGTTGTTCACTTTTGTAGCCACCACCCCAATCAAATATATAAAACATTTCCACACCTCAGAATAGTTCCCTCCTATCTCTCTGCAGGTGTCTGTTTCCTACAACTCCAGTCACATACTCCCTACTTCACTACCTGTCAACCACTGTCTTGGACACCATAACTGGTTTTGCTCCTTTGCGACTTTTATATATAATGTAGTCATATGGTATATGCTCTTCTGTGTCTGGCTTATTTTGCTCAGTGTAGTTTTTGAGATTCATTTATGTTGATGCATGGATCAGTAGTTTCTTCATGTTTACTGCAGAATACTATTCCATTGTATGCTATACTGCATTTACTTCATCACCTGTTCCTTTATCAAGGGGTTATTGTTTCTAGTTTTTTTTTTCCTATTGTTAATAAAGCTCCTATGTATATTTCTGTGCAGTATTTTCTTGTGTAATTAACAAGGAGTGGAATTAATTGGGTTATAAGGTTAAGTATATGTTTAACTGTATCGTGTCGTGAAGTTGCTCAGTCGTGTCCTACTCTTTGTGACCCCATGGACTGTAGCCTACCAGGCTCCTCCCTCCATGGGATTCTCCAGGCAAGAGTACTAGAGTGGGTTGCCATTTCCTTCTCTAGGGAATCTTCCCAACCCAGGGATGGAACCTGGGTCTCCTGCATTCCACGCAGATGCTTTAACCTCTGAGCCACCAGGGAAGCAACTGTATAATGACTATCAAGCTGACTTTTTATTTTAAATAGTTTATGCATTAAAAGATTGATTGGAAGACTTATATGTTTGAGTATATCCCTTGTTGTGGATGCTAGATGGCATCCAGTGTTGCTGGATGGCATCACCGATTCAATGGACGTGAGTCTGAGTGAACTCCGGGAGTTGGTGATGGACAGGGAGGCCTGGCGTGCTGCGATTCATGGGGTCGCAAAGAGTCGGACACGACTGAGTGACTGAACTGAACTTAACTGATATCCCTTGTTGACTTGTGGATTTTCCTTTTGGGAACCCAGCCATTTTTAAAAGGGGAATGGCGGCATCCCCCTCACCCCATGTCAGTAACAGTAGGTCTTTGTTCTAGGATCATTTACTTTCTTCAGAGAAGAATGCTATTGATTCTGCCCAGGGGGAGAACAGGGGGAGGGAGGGCAGCACGATGCAGATGCTCACTTAATCTTCACCTTTTTTCATACCTCATTGTCCTTCCTGTAGCTAAACCCGGTGTGGTCGAGTATGGAGCCTTTCTGTCTCTGTGTCTTTGGTTTCTTGATATATATCTACATCTAAAAGTGGTGTGCGGTGGCTAGATGGTAGATTGGTGCCTGACTCTTGTGCTTTAAGGGACCTGAGATTAGTCTAAGCACTTCTCTTGTAACTTTCAACCAATTTCTCTTCCATCCCGCTTTCTACCGCTACCCTCCCTTTTTTGTGTGTGGTAACTGGTACAGTGAATTCCGGAGCCTTTTTTGGGTGCTCTAGACAGGTTAAGTTAGTTTACTTTCTTGTCCACATTTCTCAGTTGGTTTCGATTGCTTAGGTTTCAGTTTTCATGGGTCTGCTTAAGTGAGTCACCACTCTTCCAGACACTAATGTTCCCCAGAAAAAGATTGACTCTCATAGTTCCTCAGTTCTTCTTTCTCCTATTTTCTTTGTCCTTGTGAGTTTGTGTCCTTTTTTAATTCTTACTGCAATTTTAGTGAAGTCTGTAGAGAGAAAGGAGGTAAAGAAAAATCCCACGTGTTGAACTTTCTAATTTTTCCAGAGATTGCCTTTTCTTTCTAAATTAATATTATGTTTTCCTACCTTGAATTTTCTAGGCTTGATTCTCTTTTGTTTTCCATCCTGCCTAAATTTTTATTTTGAAAATTTTGAAGGTTTCACTTGTATAGTGAACACTTTTAGGTATTCCTTATCTGCAGGTTGGAGACAAGGAATTGTCAGATTTTATTTTTTAATAAAAATACTGTTTATTTTCAGTAAGTATGGATCTCTGGCAGTATTTTAGTGTCTGATAGTCTATTTTGTGCCTATACAGTAGCTTATTCAGTCTGTCTGTTTGCTTTTGTTGTTGTTTAGTTACTCTGTCGTGTCTGACTCTTTTGGCTATCATAGACTGTAGCCCGCCAAGTTTCCCTGTCCATGAGATTTCCCAGGTAAGAATACTGGAATGGGTTGCCATTTCCTTATCCAGGGGATCTTCCTAACCCAGGGATTGAACCTGCGTCTCTTGCTTTGGCAGGCGGATTCTTTACCACTGAGCCACCAGGGAAGCCCTGTTTGCTTTTACAAATGCTTTAAAAAGTTTATGTGTATGTCTTCTCATGTTATAAGTGAATAGATTCATTAGTCATCAGTCATCATTGCTTTTTTTAAACATATTACCAAGCATTCCTTCAAATATCTGTAACCAACAGTGTATAGATTCTCACAGTGATTGATTTTTCTTGTCTTCTCTGGACTACGAACATCTAATTTGTTAGTAAAGCCATTAATGAAAAGTAGGCATACTGAAGAAATAGGTATTCCAGTAGCTGAAGGAATTTCTCCTCCATAACTATAATTTATAAAATTATCTTTCTTTTGTTTTTTCACTTTTGCATTCTAAAAAGGGGGGGAAAATCAGTAAATTGGGATGTTAATATTATGAATTTATTTTTTTTAATGAATTAAGCATTTAGTAGTTATACTTTTCTGTAGCTGCTTATTTGTGTATTAGTTCTTATTGTTTTATCATTGACCTACAGGTTGTAGAATTTGTGAACTTTCCCTCCCTACCACAGACTTCTTGACTGATAATCTGTGTGCCAGGCACTCTTCAGTCTTTATCTTGCTGGCCCTTTCTGCCTTCCTTGAAAGGTGTAGGTAGGTGTAGACTGGTGTAGACCAGCCCCTTCTTCTTGTCCTTTGGAAACTGCTTTTGTTTTTCCCAAGTATTCCTTGTCAGTCTTGTTTGAATATTTTTTTCTTTCTCAGCAGGTACTGGAAGCATTGCTTTCTTCCAGTTTTGTCTCTATGTCATTTGTGCTCTTTATTCATGACTTTAATTGCCAGCTACATGCTCATGACTTTCATCAAACCTTGCCTAAACTTTACACTCATAATTGTAAAAACTCAGTGGGTTTCCTGAAGGTTGCTCATTTTCAGTATGTCCTTATCATTTCAGTTCAGTTCAGTTCGGTCGCTTAGTCGTGTCTGACTCTTTGCGACCCCATGAATCACAGCATGCCAGGTCTCCCTGTCCATCACCAACTCCCAGAGTCCACCCAAACTCATGTCCATTGAGTCGGTGATGCCATCCAACCACCTCATCCTCTGTCATCCCCTTCTCCTCCTGCCCTCAATCTTTCCCAGCATCAGGGTCTTTTCCAGTGAGTCAGTTCTTCACATCAGGTGGCCAGAGTATTGGAGTTTCAGCTTCAACTTCAGTCCTTCCAATGGATACCCAGGACTGATCTCCTTTAGGATGGACTGGTTGGATCTCCTTGCAGTCCAGGGGACTCTCAAGAGTCTTCTCCAACACCACAGTTCAAAAGCACAAATTCTTCAGCACTCAGCTTTCTTTACAGTTCAACTCTCACATCCATACATGACTAATCATTTAATTTATTATTTATCATTTTTCCTTCCTCACTTTTTTTTCTTACATTCCCTTTCTATATGCTAAGACCATCCTTCAGAGTTTCTCAGGGTAGAATCCTGAATGTTATTCTACATTACTTCTACTCTTCAGTTAAGTTTCAAATTCTGTTGACTTTTCTTCTAAATAGTTCCCCAACAGCTTCTCCTTTTTCTTCTCATAGTAGCAGTCCACCTTTTGCTTCCACATTTTGCTTACCACAGAACTGGTAAACTACCTGAATTTTATCTGACTGTGTTCTGTTTCCTATCTGCCTGGAGTTCATACCTGAATTGTGTCTGACTGAATCCCTTCCTTACTGTGTCACAACAGAATTGCTATGACTTGGTCAATGACTGCCTTAGGTTTATCTTACTACTCCCAGCCTTGTTCATTTTTTTCTGGTAACTTTATACATCCTGCTCTGTATACTTTCAAACAAACTATTATCTCTGCCTGGCATGCCCTTGTCCATTTCGCTTGGGTTAACCTTTAAATTTCCATCCAGCCTTCCATCCATAAGTCTTTTTTTTTTTTAATTTTATTTTATTTTTAAACTTTACATAATTGTATTAGTTTTGCCAAATATCAAAATGAATCCATCACAGGTATACATGTATCTTTCTTCTCCAGCGTGGGCTAAAGGCACCATTTGTGGTACCTTCACTTACCGCATAGTACTAAAGAATAGTTTTCTCTCCTTGTAGACAGAGATTGTTCTATTCAGTGAAAGGCTTCAATGCCTAAAATAAAGTAATGGCTCAGTAATTTTTTTGTTAGTGGATGTCTAAAAATTATAGTTTATTAGCATCATCTATTTATAGGTTACTTTCTTTGTTGAGGATGATACAGTTTAAGCTAAATTTGGGAGCATGGATAAATAGGTGCTCAAAGAGTACAAATAATATAATTTTTATTCCAGAGGAGTACATTGCTGCTGAAAAGGTATTAATGTCAGAGCCTAATGCCATTCAGCTTACCTGCTAATTGTTACCTCTTCTTTACCCCTGCCTAGAATTTGTATGCATAATTTAATGTTCTGCCAATTGAAGACTGTGGGTCAAGAATTTTCCTATTTATTTTTAAGATTAAATTTGAAAATATTAGAATTATAAAAAATATCTTTGGATTTATTTTACTTATTTGGGAAGAGAAGTAGTATTTGCTAGTTTTTGTTAGGAACTGGGTTGAAAAAAAAGTAAAGATTTTGAGAGACATCTTTTCTCCTCAGGTTTCTTACCCATCTTCTGTTTCTGAATTGCAGTTACAGATGTCGAGCTGAAACGACTGAAAGATGCCTTCAAGAGGACTTGTGGACTCTCGTATTACATGGGCCAGCACTGCTTCATCAGGGAAGTGCTTGGAGATGGAGTGCCTCCAAAAGTTGCCGAGGTAATCTTCATGCTCTAAGTTTTCCTTTGAGATAGTTATCCACCAGTCTGAATTCTTGAGGGTTCTCCTGGTCTTGACCGATTTAATCTTCCCTACAGTTATTTTTCTTGCTGAGTAGGTAAATAGGTCTTGTTTTAGATGTCAATATGGCTGTGTTGTTAGAGGCCAAATGGGAGAACTGCAGGCGTGCAGCTGAGCTTCTGTGTACTTCTGATCTTTAAGAGCCGCAGATCATAATCATGGGACCATTTCTATGATTGGCTTCTTATTCTTACGAACTTTGTCACTCTGACATGTCCTTTTTATGTTGGGAGTGTTTTTATAAACTTTGAGTTTTAAATCTTTCCATATAGTAAGACCTAATTAAATTAATTCTGTAAAATTATTTTGTATATGAAACTTGTAAAGTCTTATTTAGATTCCGTAAAAAATTTTTAGGTAGAGATGCAGTGAGCTAAGTTGGTATAAATATTCCCTTTCTAACATTAAATTCACTGCCTTATACAGTGAATAAAGTATATATACAGTTATGTAATATGTCATTTGAAAGGTGAAATGAGAATACAATTAATAAAACTGAAAATTATAGTAAGAATTTTAAGCTTAGTGTATTTCATAAACCTTAATTCACTGTCCTAATAGTGACGGTTGTAATTTCTAACCTGTGCTATGTGCTTTTGAGTTTATGGTTTATAATATAGAAAGTACACTTACTGCTTTTTTTATGTGTGTTTTACTTTTTTTCTTGGTGGGGATATATGGTGTATTAATTTTATCATGTATTCTTGTGTAGAATTATTATGTACTTTCTTGCTGTCTTTATTTTGGATTTATGACAATTTTTTCCTAATACTATTTATTGGGACCTTTTTTCAGTATGAATTCATCCTCCTGTTTTGTCTTAAATGCTAATATAATATAAAAATTTGGAATTTAGAATTTTTCATTTTAGGATATAATTAGCAATTTAACGCAGAGAGGGCAATGGCACCCCACTCCAGTACTCTTGCCTGGAAAATCCCATGGATGGAGGAACCTGGTAGGCTGCAGTCCATTGGGTCCCTAAGAGTGGGACACGACTGAGCTACTTCACTTTCACTTTTCATTTTCCTGCATTGGAGAAGGAAATGGCAACCTACTCCAGTGTTCTTGCCTGGAGAATCCCAGGGACGGCGGAGCCTGGTGGGCTGCCGTCTATAGGGTCGCACAGAGTCGGACACGATTGAAGCGACTTAGCAGCAGCAGCAATTTAACGAATTAATATAAGTTGCCAATTAGAGGAAGGGATTTAAACTGGATCCATAGTAATTAAAACAACATTCTTCCAAATTCAAATATATACTAACTTGAGCCTTTCTTTTTCTTCAGCTTCTTCCTTAGGTCGAAATTGTCAGACTGTAAATTCGTGGTGCCGAGAAAACTTAAGTTAGAATATCTGATTTATTTCTTTGGATCATGTATAAAGATTTACATGTGTCCATCTACATATCTATAAATAGATGTCCGTTCAGGTCCTTGTTCAGTTTTTAATTGGGTTATTTGTCTTTTTAATACTTGAGTTGTAAGAGTTCTTTATGTATTCTAGATCCCGGTCCCTTATAAGATACCTGGTTTGCAAAAATATTCACTTGTCACGTAATTCACTCTCTTGATGGGCTTACCCATTCTTCCTTTCATTCCTTGTTTCGTCTGGGAAACTAAGGTCACAAAGATTTACTCTTCTTTTTCCCTGTAAGAATTTTAGCTTTTACTTTTAGGTCTCATCTGTTTTGTGCTAATTTTTGTGTATGGTGCGACGAGTCCAACTTCGTTCTTTTGCAAATAGCTTTTTAGTTGTCCTGTTACCAAGTCCAAGCTCCTATTGCTCATTGCATTACAGGTCAGTAAATCAAGAGATGTGTTGTTGGTGCCAGAAATAGCGACTTTTTCGAAAAGCCAGCAGATCAGGAAGATAGATGGTCAACTAGTGTCCCAGAGAACCGTCTTATACCTGAATTAGAAGTTAGGCTTTACACTGAAAGGGGAGAGAGGGTGTGGCAGGTTTTTGCAAACTTTTCGGTACCTTTGTTCTTACAGCTGTCCAGGCAGGTCTCATCACAATGTTCCTAGACCTCCTATGAGATAACAATTATTCTCCATTCTACTTTTTATTTCTATATGAGTGAGCCTTGAGAATGGGCTCTCCTGTATGTTTCAGGCTATAGCATTCTTTTACAAAAGGTGCAGAGCCTGCATGACTAAGCAGAGGCAGCAGAGCACAAGGGTTAGAGTTAAAGGAATGGATTCAGTATGGAGTCAAGTTTCTTCCCTTCAGTTACAGTCGTAGCACTGTTTGTTGAAAAGATTATTCTTTCCCATTGAATTTTCTTATCACTGTTGTTGAAAATCAGTTGACCATAAGCATACGGTTTTATTTCTGAATTGTCAATTCTATTCCATTGATTTCTGTCTGGCCTTGCATCAGTACTGCATTATCTCGATTACGCTAGCTTTGTAGCAAGTTTTTAAATCAGAAAGTGTCATCTCCTTAGCTTTATTCTTTTTCAAGTTGTATCTGTTCTGGGTCCCTTGCATTTACATATGAATTTTAGTATCAGCTTTTCAATTTCTGCAAAAGAGGCTGCTGAGATTTTAATAAGGGTTGCATTGACTCAGAGTACAGCCATTTTAACAATATGTTAAATCTTCTGATTCATGAAATTAGAATGCCTTTCTATTGATTTAGATTTTTAATTTCTTTCAGTGATGTTTTATAGTTTTCAATGTACAAGTCAAATGTCCATCAGTAGAACAAAATGTGGTATATCTGTAGAAAGGAATATTGTTAATAAAAAAGGAGTGAAGTTTTCTGTTACATTCATGGATAAACCTTTAAAACATTCAAAGTCAAAGATGCCAAACACAAAGACCACATAATTTTTTGTTCCATTTGCATGAAATGGCCAGGATAGCCAACTCTATAGAAACAGGAAATTAATGGCACTTTCGTTAAAATTTTAGCTGATTTTTTTTCTTACTTTCTTGCATAGTAGTTGCCTCTTACCCCTGTTGTTGTGGAGGAATCTGTCCTTCTTGAAATGTCAAATACAGGTTTCCCTGTTAGCTCAGCTCTCTGATATGCTCAAGAAATGTAAGATGATAGTTAAACGGTTTTTTCTTGTTTTTTTGGTTAGGAGTGACACTCTTTCAGGCTTTCTACAGCTAAGGTGAAAATGGAACTCCCTGGAGCGTCATTTATATGTGAATATTTTGTAAATTTCATTTTACCCAAAATTATTTCAGGAGTCTCTGTCCTTTGGACTATGTGTTAAAAATTATCACTGGCTAGAATAACTAAAGTAATTGTTTTACAAGAATGATCTTAATTTTAAGTTGTAAAATCTACAGTGATAGTTTCAAATTTCAGTTTCTTTGCAGCTTACACATTCTTGTGTGTAAATTCTACCACAGTATTAAACACAAAAAGAATTTTATAAAGGCTTTTAGTGATGATGGTGGTGAGCTTCATTTATTCTATTATTTACTGACCTAGGCTTATTTTAAGTGAGAAGTACTTTAGCACGTGAGTATTGATTAGTGCATATAACATAGTGTAAGTTTTAAAGTACTATAAGGAATTAAGTACTTCTGTCTTTGATCTCTGGTGTTTTTTCGTGGAACGGGTGTCTGTATAGTGTCTCATACAGTAATCTCAAAGAATGAGTGACCCCCATTAAGCTTAGTTCTGCAACAGTTTCAGCATTTGTGTAAAAGGAGCCTTTTGCTTATTTCAGGCATCTCTCCAAGGCAGGCAGGTTAATAGACAGATTTCATCAACTTTTGTGTGTATTTGGGAAAAGGATTGAATTTATGAGTATGTTTCATCCTTGCAGAGTACATAGTTATTTGCTAAAGAGGAAATAGTACATTTGAAGTAGAATGGAAGTATAAATCTGGGCAGATAGTTTTGAAATTTGAATTTAGATAATAGTGGGTAGGCAGACTCATAGAATGGAAGATCTGTATTCTCTAGTTGCAGGGAAATGAGGGGATTTCTAAACAAAGTGATTAGTTGCAAAGCTAAGGAAATAATCATTCCACTGTATATAGTCATTGTGAGATCTTTCTTAAAATCCTTTGGAGAGTTTGGGCCTTAAATCTAGGTGAAGAGGGTCACCCACTCCTGGTGAGATTGTGAAAATAATGATTTGAGGCAATAGTCGTGTTTTAACACCAGTATCAGATCCCAGCGATTGAACCTGGGTCTCCCACATTGCAAGCAGATGCTTTACTGTCTGAGCCACCAGGGAAGCCCCCCTTTATAAGAAAAGCCACAGAACCCCTTTAAGCTGCCAATTGTGGATGGAGAAAGAACTTTATTCCCTAGTTTATCAGAGCTTTTCTTTACAGTAGTAGTAATAACATAATATCAAGAGCAAGGAAAGATAGTTTTGGAATCTTCATGCAGAAGGATGCTGAAACCATCCTCTTGTTTGAACATTAAATCTTTTCCAAATTAGAGGAAAATGCACATTTTAAGCAAAAACAATCACAGACCCTGGAGTGTTTTTAGCATAGTGATCAACATGTGCAGACAAGTAACTGATTAGTAGTATATTTTTCCATTAGTATTGATAAATTTATGCTGAAGTATTCGTATTGCATTTAGGTGGCCCTTGGGATTCGAGACATGCATTTACTAGACAGTCTAGGTTTAGGGGGACTACCCATAGAATACAGGTTTGTGATTTTTTTTTGTTTGTTTTGATGTTTGTTGATCAGTATTATTGATTGCATTCCTTTATGTTGGATTTACTAGCATCATGGATAACAACTTTCTTGACAACTCCAGTCATTGACTGTTATCTCTTGATGCTATTGATCATTGACTATTATAAAAGACTAATATATCAACCAGAGAAAAGCAACTAATGTTTTCATTTGTTACATTAAATCTTAATCTTGACCTTATGGCTAACAGGAGAAAACTAAGCAGGCTACTGATTTAAAATCTTTCCTTGGAACTAGAATCTATAAAATATCCACTGGTCTTTATCTTAACTGCATCACTTAAAAAAATTTATTAATTTGGTTGTGTTGGTTGTGGCATGTGGAATCTTCGATCTTTGTTGTGGCACACAGACTCTTAGTTGTGACATGTGGGATCTAGTTCCTCTCCCAGGGATTGAACTTGGTCGCTCGCACTGGGAGGTGGAGTCTTAGCCACTGGACCACCAAGGAAGTCCAACCGAATCACTTTTGTTCATAGTGTAATATTCATGCTAGTTCTTAAATTTTATTTTATTTTTAAAAAATATTTCTCTTTGTATGACTGGTCAAAAAAGATTCCAAAGGGTCTGTTAGATGAAGATAGTGAGAGAATATATCACTCCCTTCTTGTAAAATTATATATAGACTTTTTTAAAAAGTACATTATTGTCTTGATGGTTCTTAACTGCCAAGTTTTATCCTAGAACAATTTTTTCCTTTGTCTGTAGATACCGCTTACTGAACAATGGGGTACACATTTAGTTGGCAGTTCTATAGTTCGGATGGATTTCTGGTTTCACATCAGACGGTGCTTAAAAGCTCATTGATTACACTTTCCATGGACTTGATGTAGCTTGCATTCAGTTCTTTTATCTTCTTCAGTGTTTCCACTTCTTTTTCTCCTGAGATGTTACTTCTGACAGCCCATTATTTTAGCATGTTTCTGTCGAAACTGCTGATTTTGCATTCTCTACTGATCAGTAGCTGCCATCTCTTCTTACTTGGCTTGGTGCAGTCATTTTGGTTTTTCTCTTCTTGGCTTTCCTGAGTTTGTCCTTGTCCCTTTTCTCTGCCTGGAGGAGCTGGTGGATTCCCTGTGACTGGCTGGTCCTGGTGGCAGCTTCCAGTCCGGCAGCTTCTGTGACTCTAGGAAGTGATGGATCTATTCATCCTTTGAGGAATCACTGCACAGCTCACACTATTGTGTCAACAGTGAGTTCTAAGCACAGCTGCCTGTTACAAACGGCCTGACGGAGTGAGCTATCCTAGAGCAGTTTTTCAACAGTTTCATAAACTGTTGGAAAACAAAGTTTATAGTAGAAGAGCTGACATGTTATTAAGCATAATGGGACTAGGGAACTCCTTGTATAAAACATTGTGTCAAATACGTTACATAAATTATGAATGTCTAAGTGGTATGCCAGATGTCAAAGAAGTTGCTCACTTACATTGGTACTAAAAATTACTCTTATAGAAAATAACTTATGCATAATCACTTATTTTGAATCCTGGGTATATTAAGTGAGCTATTGACATGACTAGTGAAGAAGATTATGAAAATAATTGGTATCTTTTTCAAGTCAGTCTTGATAAGACACATCTATCCAATAAACATATTCCTTAATTGGTATTATAAGATAAAATAAGGTTGATTTAATGGATAGTAGAGAGTGTTCAAAACCTTTGCCTAAATTTAGCTGATAAAATTCAGCCAAGTTTGACTATAGAAGCTGGAAATTTTATATAAAATGAATTCTAAATGATGGGAAAAATAACAACCCAAGTTTTCTAAACTTGGGTGAATGTAGAAGGAAAGCATATTCATTGTTATCCTTTTCCCCCTTTCTGCTTGCCTATGGAATAAATACAGCTGTGTTTTATTGAGTGCCTACCTAATAAATTTCTGTTTGTAACAGAAATGGAATGGTTTTATGTTTGCCTTGTATATGGTAGTTATTATCTTTTAGACTATCATCTTTGAGTAGTATGAGTTATTATATTCTGTATTTATATTAAAATGTAAGAAGGGTTATAAAATACAGTTGCACTTTCTATATTTCCATATTTTTGTCATTAAGTGGTAAATATGAGTATCCTTTCTTAATGTACTTCTAAATGTAATTTCTTGATGCTTTATATTTTATGAGTAGCTGCCTGAAAATATGAAGAGAAAAGAATTTGTGTTCAGAGTCATTTATGCTTACAGCTTTAAGGTATACTTTTTTGTCCCTGGGTCTCTCTCAAGTCATAGGAACATCCTGAAGCACCTTTCTGAGAATCTGAGGTGTGGTCCCAAATACTCTATTATAAAAAATGATGGACATAATTGTTAACTGTGTAATGGTTAACTTTTTCATACTATATATATGTTGTGATTTTGAATACAAATATATACAATTCATATGTTGTGGTTTCAAAATATATATAACATTTTATAGTTATCTAAAATTGTGATTTTTAGGGTTAACTTTGCAATTAAGGAACATTTCACTCTATTTTGAGACTTTCACAGGTATATTCTCAGGAAATAAGTGCCTGAAGAAACAACAGTATATCCTCCTATATTCACACAAACTAATACAGGATAGCATTTTATTTATTGGAAAATGTTTATGTATGATGGCTTAAAAGAAAGTCCTTATATAGTCTATCCTTTTTTTTTACAGTGTTGTTTTTAGTAAGAGTCTCATTTATTCCCATTATTTAAAATAGTTATTTGTTGTAAAATGATTTTTTGTGAATATATAAAAGGTTTTTGAAATGAATTCAAAATCATAGTGTGTAATAAATGGGTTATAATGTGCACACTAGAATGTTACCACTGTATTTTCTCCCATGTTAATTACCTTTTCTCAGCAATGTACATTTAATAACTAATTCATGGGAATATATTTTAAATAAGTCTTGTCCTATATTTTTAGCTGTTAGAGCTAAATTATTGAAGTCTTTAATTTATTCTTACTTTTCCTGAGAGTTTGATACTAGTAAAATATATTTCTTCATTAGGCAGTCGTTGACATTCTTCCTTTTAAAACAGAAGATATTGAAAATGCTCATTCTGCTCATTATAAATGTAGTATGATGTTTTTTCTGAGAGTATTCTTTTTTTTTAGACTGTTGATTCCTTTTTTTTGTAATTATTTATTTATTTTTGATTGCTCCAAGTCTTTTTTGCTGGGTGTGGACTTTGCCTCGTTGTGGCAGACTGGCGCTGCTCTCGGTTGTGATGCACGGGCTTCTTGCTGTGGTGGCTTTTCTGGTTACAGAGCGCGGGCTGCAGGTGCATGGGCTTCGGCAGTGGTGCAGGCAGGCTCAGCGGTTGTGGCTTGCGGGCTCTGGGGCATGTGGGCTTCAGTGGTTGTGGCACAGGGGCTTAGTTACTCAGCGGCATGTGGAATCTTCCTGGACCAGGGATCAAATCTGTGTCCCCTTGCATTGGCAGGCAGATTATTATCCACTGCACCTCCAGGGAAGTCCACAAGGAATTTTTTTTTAACTACTTTGTAAAATTATATTAAATGACTTAATAGTAAAAAGGAAAATTATTGTACACTCAACAGTATGAGTGAATCTCACAATAATTTTGCTAAATAAAAACATAATTGGTAAAAATAGAGCACATGCTATGATTCCATTCATATAAAATTCTTTAAAATACAGAGTCTGTCATGAAATGAAGCTTACCTAGAGACTGGGTACTGATGCTGGTGCAGAAAGAGAGGGAAGGATAATTCCTCAGGGATAAGAAACTTCTGAGGTGATAGGAATGTTTGAAACTTTTCTTGATTATGGTGATGATTTCATTGATATGGCATGACATATGACAAAACGGATAAATTGTAAACATAAAATATGTGAGGGTAATTGTACCTCAGTTATTCCTCAAAAACTTTGTAAAACATTTGATTGGATGTACTTTTTGAGCTTTTCAGGAAGAATATTTAATCTACTTGGAAAAGTGAGCCAGAAATATAAAAATTGATTATTGGCAGATGTATGGTTTCCTTTTCAGTCTTTGTTAGGATATTTGGGTTTTAGTTCTAATTTTATTATGTACTTCATGATCTTTTACTAGTCACTTAAGTTCTGAGGCAAAAGAACCTCTAAACCTTTCATCAAAATCATTGTAGGAATTTATAGGTTAATGACCAGCTTGACTATAATTAGAAGAGTTTGAAGTGCAGTTAAATTGTGATGTTCTTCTATTGACTTTGAGATCTGCCTGAATTGGAGGAGAGAAGGTTGTGGGCTAGGTTAGTCTGGGAAAGTTGGAGCAGTGAAAGGAAGGAATTCTCATTGATAAATCTGGAGTTCTACCTTTTTCTCCTGATTTAAAGTCACGGGTTAAATTAAACTTTTAGAAAACAAAAGTTACAGCAAGGCAATTCTAGAATGAGATCATTGATCATAAAAGGTCTAGGATAATTAGCTTCTAAGAAAAGTATGGATAATAAAGTAGATAAGGACAGACATGGGGAGCCAGTTTGAAGATAGGGATCCAATCTTACCATCATGGATCAAGATGTGGAACAGCAAAGAAGAAAGCTGGGCAAGAAGTCTCCCTAGACAGAATTCAGGAATATTAACTCCAGGGAGAAAAATTTTCACTTGAAACTTAGTAGTTGAATTTGTAGCATATTAACAGGTTTCTTTCTTCAACCATCAATGGGTTTATGGAAAATTCCATTTCTTCCTTCAGATGGGAATAGATGAGTTATAAAGGACAAATATTTGCTTTAAAGGAAGCTAGTGAGTAGAAGGGGAGTTACAACCCAGAACTTCAAAGACAATATTTAATTATATTAAGTCAGGGCCAAGCTAATTGAGAGGGTATACCAATAATTTACCTCACTGATGTCTAGTGACACTGTAGTTTATACTGAGTCTCTTTTCTAGTTGTGTATTTGAATAGACTTCAGTAGGCAAGATATCTTCAGAGATGAGAAAGGAGGGTATAAACTGAATCTTAGGACTTGCCATCCAGTGTGGTGGCAGCAGGAATTTACTTAAGACAGAGGTAATAATCTGGTTTGTTTAGTCATTCCTGGGAGTAGTTTATTGGTCTGACAGTCTATGAGATATAAAATAAGTAATGTACAGAGGTATTCTGAATGTTTTGTTTAGGCAAGGCTCCTTTGCTTTTGGACTTAAGGAAAAGAGAGAAGATAATGAATGTTCTATTGTCTATATTTGAAAAGAATATTTATTAGTAACTTACTTCCTGACTCTTCCATAAACATTTTTTTTTTTTTGGTTTTGTTTTGTTTTTTACGTTTGTTTTTTTTTTCCTAATTTTATTTTATTTTTAAACTTTACATAATTGTATTAGTTTTGCCAAATATCAAAATGAATCCGCCACAGGTATACATGTGTTCCCCATCCCGAACCCTCCTCCCTCCTCCCTCCCCATACCATCCCTCTGGGCCATCCCAGTGCACCAGCCCCAAGCATCCAGCATCGTGCATCGAACCTGGACTGGCAACTCGTTTCCTACATGATATTTTACATGTTTCATTGCCATTCTCCCAAATCTTCCCACCCTCTCCCTCTCCCACAGAGTCCATAAGACTGTTCTATACATCAGTGTCTCTTTTGCTGTCTCGTACACCGGGTTATTGTTACCATCTTTCTAAATTCCATATATATGCGTTAGTATACTGTATTTATGTTTTTCCTTCTGGCTTACTTCACTCTGTATAATAGGCTCCAGTTTCATCCACCTCATTAGAACTGATTCAAATGTATTCTTTTTAATGGCTGAGTAATACTCCATTGTGTATATGTACCACAGCTTTCTAATCCATTCATCTGCTGATGGACATCTAGGTTGCTTCCATGTCTTGGCTATTATAAACAGTGCCATAAACATTTAATGGCATGGATTCATGACTAGCATATAACAGTCAACAGTTTCCTGGGATATATATTTGACACAGGTCTGGGATAATTCTTAATGTGAAAAATAGTGGATTGTAGGACAAATATTAATGAAATAAATATACCAAGAATATGGAGCAACTAACGTGTTTTAATTTTTTCTGAAAATAATATTTAATGTTTCCCTTTAATAATAAATTTCAAAATGTATTCTTTAACAATAAAGTAAGTTGACAGGATAGTAATCTATATAAATAAAATTAATATCTGTATCTTAGGATATCCTGTGAAAATAACCAGACTTGTGTCACAAAACTTGGCTACATATGTTTGGGGAGATAGGACTTACAAACTATTCTATATTCTGTACATGAACTTTTCATCTTTAGGATAATTTCAAGGAGAGAGGCATCTTACAGAATATCTCATACCGAGATCCAAGAATACCATGTGACTTACCACAAGTATTAAGTCTCAGCAGAATGAGAAAATAAACCATGATTTCAAATATGGATCTTAAATCAAGTTATAAGGGTAGATGGGCCGACATACAGGCTTTATTATTGATAAATAATAAACCGCCTTCTCCCACCTAAAATCCACAGTGACTAAATATATTGATTTTTTTCTTTTATGTAGAAGAATTTCAAAGGTAGGTATTCTAGGGCTTGAGTGGCAGCTGCCCTTTATCGTTAGGGTTGTTGTTTAGTTGCTAAGTTAATTTGGAAATCAACCCTGAGTATTCACTGGAAGGACTGATGCTGAAGCTGAAGCTCCAATACTTTGGCTACCCAATGCAAAGAGCCAACTCATTGGAAAAGACCCTGATGCTGGGAAAGATTGAAGGCAGAAGGAGAAGACTCTTTGCCACCACATGGACTTTAGCCTGTCAGGCTCCACTGTCCTTGGGATTTTCCAGGCAAGAATACTGGAGTGGATTGGTATTTCCTTCTCTAGGGGATCTTCCTGACCCACTGCCATCTCCTGCTTGGCAGGCGGGTTTTTTACTGCTGAGCCACCAGGGAAAACTGTATTATTAGGGACCCAGTCATATTTGATCAGTCTTTTTGGAAGTCCATCTGTTGACTTTCAGTTTTATCTCATTGGTTCTCCCAAGTTGCAAGAGATGCTAGGAAATGTAAAAATTGTAAGTTTGAACAAGTGTGATAGTATCTTAGAAAAAATTAGGGTTCTATTACAAGAAAGAAAAGAAAATAGAATTATGTAGATAACTAATGGTTTCTGCGATGTGCTGTATCGTACAGGGTGTATTATGATCCCGGATAAATAGCAACAGGAATATACTTAAATACATTGGACAGTTGAATATTTTATTTAATAAAACTGCCTTTAAAAAATGTATGCAAAAAATGTTTTAGTTATAGTGTTTATATTGAATTATAGTGCTCTTCTGTTAATTGCTCTATACTTCATGTTTTATAATCCTATGAACTCTTATTTATGATCTGAATTATTATTTTTATCATAGTGATATATACATATAGTTAAAGTGGAATCAGAGATTTAAAAACAGGAATCCTTGTCCCCACCTATTTAAATCTCATCATGGTTCCAGAAGCAACCACTTTCCAGTAATAGTTTCTTATATACATACCTCCATTTTCTAAATACTGTTCTTTACTCCT
The DNA here is from genome assembly GCF_055505025.1 of Bos grunniens. Lineage (NCBI taxonomy): Eukaryota > Metazoa > Chordata > Mammalia > Artiodactyla > Bovidae > Bos > Bos grunniens. Next base: position 50,831,238 of record NC_141183.1, on the reverse strand, counting down.
CACTCTTAATTTTAGATTTTATCCTTTGCTTTCCAATTATGGTGGTGGTTGTTCAGTTGCTCAGTCGTGTCTGACTCTTTGTGACCCCATGGACTGCAGCATGTCAGGCTTCCCTGTCCTTCACCATCTCCTGGAGTCTGCTCCAACTCATGTCCATTGAGTTGGTGATGCCATACAACTATCTCATCCTCTGTCTTCCCCTTCTCCTTCTGCCTTCAATCTTTCCCAGCATCAGGGTCTTTTCCAGTGAGTTGGCTCTTCGCATCAGGTAGCCAAAGTATTGGAGCTTCAGCTACAGCATCAGTCCTTCCAGTGAATATTCAGAGTTGATTTCCTTTAGGATTGGCTGGTTTGATCTCCTTGCAGTCCAGGGAACTCTCAAGAGTCTTCTTCAACACCATAGTTCAAAGGCATCAATTCTTTGACACTCAGCCTTTTTTATTGCCCTGCTCTCACATCTGTACATGAGTACTGGAAAAACCATAGCTTTGACTAGATGGACCTTTGTCAGCAAAGTAATGTCTCTGATTTTTAATACGCTGTCTAGGTTTGTCATAGCTTTTCTTCCAAGGAGCAAATGTCTTTTAATTTCATGGCTGCAGACACCATCTGCAGTGATTTTGGAACCCAAGAAAATAAAGTCTGTCACTGTTTCGGTTGTTTCCCCATCTATTTGCCACAAAGTGATGGGACCAAGTGCCATGATCTTTGTTTTTTGGATGTTGAGTTTTAAGCCAGCTTTTTCTACTCTCTTCTTTCATCTTCATCAAGAGGCTCTTTAATTCCTCTTCGCTTTCTACCGTAGGGGTGGTGTCATCTGCATATGTGGGGTTATTGATATTTCTCCCCACTCTGCTGGGTCTTAGTTGCAGCACGTGGGATCTAACTCCCTGATCCTCCCTGGCCCCCTGCATTGGGAGTGCACAGTCTTAGCTATTGGACCACCAGGAAAGTTGCTTTCCAATGGTAGAAGATATTTAACATCCTTGCACACTCCATACCATGTCATCCCAATGCAATTGTATCATAACCTTTGATTAAATTGCTATTTGTTACTAATAGCATTATGACTGTGTAAATATTCTCTGCAACATGTAGTATTATTTAATTTTTTATTAATTTTTTTGTTTTTTTCCTGGAATTGTAACAGTTTCCTTCTTTTTTAAAAAATTGAGGTATAGTTTATTTACCATGTTTTATAATGTTCAACAGAGCAATTCACAATTTTTAAAGATTATGCTCCATTTATAGCTGCTATAAAATATTGCCTATATTTTTATTTGCTTAGTTTTCATACCTGTGGCTAAATCGTTCTACACCTTCCAACAGCTTTTTAGTTTAATTTTCTGTGAGATGGTAGTTAACTTTTTACACTGATCTTCTAAATGTATTTTTAGCTTAAGTATTTTAGTTTGGTAGATTCATATATACATGTCATATCCATCTATTTATACCGGGCTGTCTGTTTCCTCTAATATTCCATGGATTTTTGTGCTTTTTGGAATTCCTTGTCCTAACCATGAATGAAAAAAAAAATTTGATGCAAGATTTAATTAGTGACGTTACCTTACTGGCTATTGGAGTAATGTGGGACATTGAGATAAAATATAGGAGGTGAATTGAGGGTGAATTTTAATCACATCATTTGCATGTTGTTAAATTACCATTAATGACAACAGTGGGAATATACTAGATATAAAATTCCATCTGTACAAAGCAGCTGACCTCAGAGGAAGGAGAAATCAGGCTTAAGAATTGTTTAATTTTATTTTTTTCCCCTCATGAAAGAAGCTGAAATATCCTTTAAAATCAGGTTAGCAGCATCTCTGAAAATGTTTTTGTTTTTTTCTAGATTCTGGCTAGAGTTTAGCTCTTCAAATAGTTTATAAATCTAAAAATCAGTTTATAATTTGTGCTGTTCATAGAAATTAGTAGTAGGCAAAATAGTTTTATGTATCGGTGGCAAATTTAATAGTATTCTATCTTTGAAGAATAATTTTTTCATAAGTTTCTGAATGACAGAAGCAGTAAAGGCATTTTGACAGTTGTACAGAAAACTATACTGGCATATCATACCTCATGTTAGGACTCATCCTGAACTATTTTTCCCATCTTTGCTTTTTCTTGTAGTTACATTTTATTTTCAGAAACTTCAGATTAGCAATCAAAAGACTTACAGGAGCAGTTTTCAGAAAAGTGTATTAAACCAACTTTGCTATGTATGCCCCTTCTTTGCTTTAAATGAAATAGTAGTCTTTCTTTTTCTGGCAGCTTTTTCCTTAACAGTTTCCTAATTATTGAGATACAATATGTGCTCTTTAATTCACCCATTTGAAGAATATAGTCAGTAGTTTTTAGTTGGTTCTCAGAATTGTGCAACCATCACCACAGTCAGTTTTATCACCCTAAAAGAAACCTTTTTTCCTCCATCCCCTCCTGTGCCAGCCCTAAGCTAACGAATATGCTAGCTACCTTCCATCTCTATAGACTTAGCTATTTTGGACATTTCATATAAGTAGAATCACATCATATATGGTCTTTAGTGACTGGCTTCTTTGACTTAGCATCTATCTTGCAGCATGTATCACTTCTTCATTCCCTTTTATAGAATAATATTCTATTATGTGGATATATCACATTTTGTTTATTGTTTATCTATGGATAGATATTCGAGTTTTTTTCACTTTGGGGCTATTATAAATAACAATGCTATGAACATTCATGTGCATTTGTGTGGACGTATGTTTTCATTACTCTTGAGTATATACGTTGGATGAAATATCTGTATCTTATGATAACTCTGTGTTTAACCTTTTGAAGAACTGCCAGATTGTTCTGCAAAGTTGCTTCACCATTTTACATTACCATCGACAGTGTGTGAGGGTCCAGTATTTCTCTACATCCTTGCCAACCATGTTATTTATTGTTTTAGTTGGTAAGTTGTGTCCAGATCTTTTTGCAACCCATTGGACTGTAGCCCGCCAGGCTTCTCTGTCCATGGGATTTCCCAGGCAAGAATATTGGAGTGGGTTGCCATTCCCTTCTCCAGGGAATCTTTCCAACCAAAGATGGAACTTGTGTCTCTTGTGTCTCCTGCATTAGCGGGTAGATTCTTTACCATTGAGCCACCTGGGAAGCCCAACCTTGTTATTAACTGTATTTGATTATAGTCATCCCAGTGTGTGTGAAGTAGTATGTCATTGTGGTTTTGATTTGCATTTTGTTAAATAGTGGTATCCTGAAATAAAGTTTTTCTTTTCTTAAAGAAGAGTGTTTGAAAAGAGTAACTGTTCAGGTATCCTGACTAAATATATTAGTAGATCTAAAATGTATAGTAAAGGTTTTTACATTCTGTGGTATACATGTATGTGACAGTTTGTATTTGGCTTAATTGGCTCAAGCCATTTCAGGGCACTGAAGAATTTGAGGTTTTCTGTATTTCAGCAATAGATACTTTTGAAAATTTAAGTCATTCATCAAATTAAAATTTGAAAATTTTAATAGTCATTCATCAAATTTAATGTTGATATAAAGGACTTAATCTATATTTTATATGGTAGCTTTATAAATTCTAGGTCTAGAAATCAGGGATTGTCTCTTCTTTTTTGAACCCCAAGTCAGTTCATTTTGATGTTGTCCAGTTTTGATCCCTTTTCTGAATTTCTGCTTTTTAAAATCCATTTTTTATAATATTTATCTGTTAATTTTGTATAAATTTTCTGAAAATTTATAGAGAACCAAGATAAAGTGCTTTTAAATCACTTATATATTTTCTTGGTTTGTAGTATAATACTTACTAAATTCATTTCTCCAAGAACAATTTTTTAGATACACAAACAAATGTTATTTAGTTCTACAGAGCTACTGGAGAATTCCATGGACTGTATAGTTCGTGGGGTCGAAAAGAGTCAGACACAACTGAGTGACTTTCACTTTCACAGAGCTGCCTACTCATCTCACTTTAAAGAAACAGCATGTTGAATCTCAAGATGTTAATATATTAAACACATCTTGTACAACAGTGGACTTTTTTTGTACCTAGTAGTCACATTTTACTTTTTTTTTTCTCATAAGGACTTATATTTTGATATTATTTATTTTTGTTCATTAACTAATGGTGCCAGCTGTAGGCCCTTTATCAAAAAGGGGTGGAGAAGACTCCTGAGAGTCCCTTGGACTGCAAGGAGGTCCAACCAGTCCATTCTAAAGGAGATCAGTCCTGGGTGTTCATTGGAAGGACTGATGCTAAAGCTGAAACTCCAATCCTTTAGCCACCTCATGTGAAGAGTTGACTCATTGGAAAAGACCCTGATGCTGGGAGGGATTGGGGGCAGGAGGAAAAGGGGACAACAGAGGATGAGATGGAGGGATAGCATCACCGACTTGATGGACATAAGTTTGAGTGAACTCTGGGAGTTGGTGATGGACAGGGAGGCCTGGCATACTGCGATTCATGGGTTGCAGAGAGTCGGACATGACTGAGCGACTGAACTGAGCTGAACTGAAAGTTGTGACAAAGTTGAATACAGTGTCTCAGAGTTGTGAAGAAAGTCATCTCATTAAAATAACACTGAGGTGTTAATGAATAATATAGTTGGTCTTCAAGGAGTTGTTACTGTTAAAAGATGAACTTGTTTTCCCAGATTTCTAATCAGTAGATCTAGGTAAATGAATTCTTTTTTGTTTTTTTTGGTTGTTGTATTCTTCAATTCTAAAATTTCCATTTGGTTTCTATGTTGAGACTTTTCATCTTTCCGTTCAAAAGTGTTCTCATTTCTTTGGGCTCCTCCAGAATCTTTGGTAAGTCTGATATCTGTCTCATGTAATTGTTGATGCCTACTGATTGTAGTTTCCTAATTGAATTGAAACTTTACTGGTTCTTAATATAATGAGTAATTTTGGGTTATATTCTAGATATTTTAAATATATATATTTTTTAATTTTTGGCTGTGCCATGAAGCTTTGTGGAATCTCAGTTCCCCTTCCAGAGATCAAATCTGGGCTACAGTAATGATCATGCCAACTCATAACCACCAGAACCACCAGGGAACTCCCTCTAGACATTTTTAGTATTATGAAATGCTGAATCTCTTCAAATACTATGGAGATGTTGCTACAGTTGGCCCTCCAGATCTCCTAGGTCTCCCAAGTGAGGATTCAACCAACTATGGGTAAAAAAAAAACTTGGAAAAAAATTCTAGAAGGTTCCGAGAAAGCAAAACTTGAATTTGCCACAGGCTAGCAACTATTTTATATAGCACTTACATTGTATTTGCAACTATTTTTACACAGAATTTACATTGTACTAGGTATTATAAGTGGAGGAGCCTGGTAGGCTGCAGTCCATGGGGTCGAGAAGAGTCTGACACGACTGAGTGACTTCACTTTTACTTTTCTCTTTCATGCATTGGAGAAGGAAATGGCAACCCACTCCAGTGTTCTTGCCTGGAGAATCCCAGGGACAGTGGAGCCTGGTGGGCTGCCGTCTCTGGGGTCGCACAGAGTCGGACATGACTGAAGCGACTTAGCAGCAGCAGCAGCAGGTATTATAAGTAATCTAGAGATGATTTAAAAGTATAGAGAGAATTTCATAGGTTATAGGCAAATACTACTCCTTACTTATTTATTTATTTGGCTATGTTGGGTCTTAGTTGTGGTGCACAGACTCTTTAGTTATGGTGCATGAGCTCAGTAGTTGTGGCAGTTAGGCTTAGTTGCTCCATGGCACGTGGAATCTTAGTTCCCTGACCAGAGATTGAACCCACAGACTCTTAACCACTGGACCACCAGGGAAGTCCCACTGCTCCGTTATAAATAAGGGACTTGAGCATCCATGGATTTTGGCATCTGCCAGGAGCTTGAAACCAGTCCTCCGTGGACACCAAGGGACAACTGTATGTTTGTTTTTATCATGCTGTGGGTATTGATGGGTTCAGGCTGTAAGTTCCAACCAGTCTTCTTTTGGTTGTGTCAGTGAAGGTTCCACAGCCTTTGCAGTGCTGTTTGGATCTGCACTGCATGTGCAGCCCACCCAGTGGACAGTCTGGAACCTGGGTGTTGATCTATCTTCAATTTGTAATACTGTTTAGGGTCAGATCCATGCTGGTTAAGGCCACATCCATGCATGTGCAGTTTGGAGACCCAGGAGTTGAAAAACATCTTTCCTGAGCTGCTTCCTCCTCTCAATATCCATAATACTTTTCCTTTCCCTGAGCTCCCATTTCTAGTCCTCCTATCAGAGCCAAGCCAGAGGACAACAGAGAGAGGAAAAAACCAATAATGAGAGTTTGTCTCACCTGCTTGGGACTGGAGCTCCTCTAATTGGAGAGTACGATAGGCTGAATCATGGACCCCCAAATCTCCAGGTGCTAGTTCCTGGAGTCCACATGTGGCGTGTCTGTGGAATTGTGGTAATAAATGGGCATGTTCTAAAATGCCAAGTTTATTACCTTACCTGAAACTATTTTTATTTATTTAATTGAAAAAATCTTCCTTGACTACTGGAAATAGGTTTACATAATTATGTATTCTTGGTTGTTTCTCAGTTAGAGATTTTCAACAGTGATTATTCTCTGAAAATTTATTGTGTGGGTGGCACTGTGCTAATGATGATATTGAAGGTATTTATAACCTGTCCTCTTTGGTTTTGTAATAAGTATTCTAGTTGCCCTTGTGATTTAATTAAATAAAATTGGCTGTTTACACAGTGTTTATCACATCCTCATATAAATTGTTGAGTTGAGTCATGATTTTCCCATTTCTCATAGAGTTATGTAGTATTTACCTATACCTAATAGTTAGGTGGCGTGGTGTTTAGGTCAGTATAAGCTACCAAAGGCATAAGTTTCGGAAGATCATGAGCATTCCTGGCTCTTAGGTGGAGGGACAGGTCAAGTTAATAACAGTATAATACTGTAGTTTGCTCATTTTTTGTCTCAGTGAGAGATACTGACTATGAAGGTAGTTCTCAGAAGAGCTGTCCTTACTGCAAATTTTACATTTAAGAAGTAAGATTGATAGGAATTGCCTGCTGATCCAGTGGCTAAGACTCCATGCTCTCCATGCAGGGGACCTGGGTGTGATCTCTGGTCTGGGAACTAGATCCCACATGCCGCAACCAAGAGTTCTAATGCCACAACCAGAGCCTGCATGGCACAATGGAAGACCTGGCACAGCACCTCCCCAAAAAAATTATCAAAAAAAAATAAATAGAAAAAAAAAAGCAAAAAATAAAAATAAATAAATGGGGATGATACAGATCAGATCAGATCAGTCGCTCAGTCGTGTCCAACTCTTTGTGACCCCATGAATCGCAGCACGCCAGGCTTCCCTGTCCATCACCAACTCCCGGAGTTCACTCAGACTCACGTCCATCGAGTCAGTGATGCCATCAGCCATCTCATCCTCTGTCGTCCCCTTCTCCTCTTGCCCCAATCCCTCCCAGCATCAGAGTCTTTTCCAATGAGTCAGTTCTTCGCATGAGGTGGCCAAAGTACTGGAGTTTCAGCTTTAGCATCATTCCTTCTAAAGAACACCCAGGGCTGATCTCCTTTAGAATGGACTGGTTGGATCTCCTTGCAGTCCAAAGGACTCTCAAGAGTCTTCTCCAACACCACAGTTCAAAAGCATCAATTCTTCAGCCCTCAGCCTTCTTCACAGTCCAACTCTCACATCCATACATGACCACAGGAAAAACCATAGCCTTGACTAGACGAACCTTTGTTGGCAAAGTAATGTCTCTGCTTTTGAATATGCTGTCTAGGTTGGTCATAACTTTCCTTCCAAGGAGTAAGTGTCTTTTAATTTCATGGCTCAAGTCACCATCTGCAGTGATTTTGGAGCCCAGAAAAATAAAGTCTGACACTATTTCCACTGTTTCCCCATCTATTTCCCATGAAGTGGTGGGACCGGACGCCATGATCTTCATTTTCTGAATGTTGAGCTTTAAGCCAACTTTTTCACTCTCAACTTTCACCTTCATCAAGAGGCTTTTTAGTTCCTCTTCACTTTCTGCCATAAGGGTGGTGTCATCTGCATATCTGAGGTTATTGATATTTCTCCCGGCAATCTTGATTCCAGCTTGTGTTTCTTCCAGCCCAGCGTTTCTCATGATGTACTCTGCATATAAGTTAAATAAACAGGGTGACAATATACAGCCTTGACGTACTCCTTTTCCTATTTGGAACCAGTCTGTTGTTCCATGTCCAGTTCTAACTGTTGCTTCCTGACCTGCATACAAATTTCTCAAGAGGCAGATCAGGTGGTCTGGTATTCCCATCTCTTGAAGAATTTTCCACAGTTTATTGTGATCCACACAGTCAAAGGCTTTCGCATAGTCAGTAAAGCAGAAATAGATGTTTTTCTGGAACTCTCTTGCTTTTTCCATGATCCAGCGGATGTTGGCAATTTGGTCTCTGGTTCCTCTGCCTTTTCTAAAACCAGCTTGAACATCAGGAAGTTCATGGTTCACATATTGCTGAAGCCTGGCTTGGAGAATTTTGAGCATTACTTTACTAGCGTGTGAGATGAGTGCAATTGTGAGGTAGTTTGAGCATTCTTTGGCATTGCCTTTCTTTGGGATTGGAATGAAAACTGACCTTTTCCAGTCTTGTGGCCACTGCTGAGTTTTCCAAATTTGCTGGCATATTGAGTGCAGCACTTTCACAGCATCATCTTTCAGGATTTGGTATAGCTCAACTGGATTCCATCACCTCCACTAGCTTTGTTCGTAGTGATGCTTTCTAAGGCCCACTTGACTTCACATTCCAAGATGTCTGGCTCTAGGTCAGTGATCACACCATCGTGATCATCTGGGTCGTGAAGATCTTTTTTGTACAGTTCTTCTGTGTATTCTTGCCATCTCTTCTTAATATCTTCTGCTTTTGTTAGGTCCATACCATTTCTGTCCTTTATCGAGCTCATCTTTGCATGAAATGTTCCTTTGGTATCTCTAATTTTCTTGAAGAGATCTCTAGTCTTTCCCATTCTGTTGTTTTCCTCTATTTCTTTGCATTAATCATTGAAGAAGGCTTTCTTATCTCTTGTTGCTATTCTTTAGAACTCTGCATTCAGATGTTTATATCTTTCCTTTTCTCCTTTGCTTTTCGCTTCTCTTCTTTTCACAGCTATTTGTAAGGCCTCCACAGACAGCCATTTTGCTTTTTTGTATTTCTTTTCCATGGGAATGGTCTTGATCCCTGTCTCCTGTACGTTGTCACGAACCTCATTCCATAGCTCATCAGGCACTCTATCTATCAGATCTAGGCCCTTAAATCTATTTCTCACTTCCATTGTATAATCATAAGGGATTTGATTTAGGTCATACCTGAATGGTCTAGTGGTTTTCCCTACTTTCTTCAATTTAAGTCTGAATTTGGCAATAAGGAGTTCATGGTCTGAGCCACAGTCAGCTCCTGGTCTTGTTTTTGCTGACTGTATAGAGCTTCTCCATCTTTGGCTGCAAAGAATATAATCAATCTGATTTCGGTGTTGACCATCTGGTGATGTCCATGTATACAGCTCTGAATCAAATAATTTTGCCATTTCAAAGGACTTTTAAAAAATCTACAAGAGTAAGTTCCAAGACAAAATGAAGAGGTATATGTCAGTTTCTGATTAAAGTTCAACAAAATGTTGGTGCCAAGAAAGATCAGTTAAGTTGTTCTTTACTGTCTCTCCATTTGATGCCTGGCACATAGATAATATTTGTTATGTGGGGTATAATTTTATTAGTTTTTTGGCTTTATAAATAATTTCTTTCTTTCTTTTTCGCTGTGCTGTGCAGCGTGTGGGATCTTAGTTCCTAACCAGGGGTTGAACCCATGCCCCTTGTGTAGGGGGCACAGAATTTGAACCACTGGACAGTGAGGGAAGTCTCAGTTTGCTTCTTCTTTTTAATTGGGAAAGTGTTATATTATTTTTTGTTTTCAAATACATTCATGTTGTAAATGTGTCGATCTATGCGGAATTTTTTTCTGTGGTCACTTGCCCTTTAGGAGAAAAACTAGCTATTATAGCTAATAGTAGAGAGAAAATATTATGTAGAATACATTTAACAGAAAATTTTTCCTAAAAATTCTTTCTGTGATACATTTACTCAAATATTAAGATCTGTTCGTCCTAAACTTTTTAACTGAAATTTTTAATAAGATAAATACAGATTCACATGCACTTAATAACAAAGAAAAGAGCACTTAATAACAACAATAAAAATATATTTTGCCAGTTTTTCGTGAAGATAACATTTTCCAGATGCAAAAAAACCACAGCCAGGTATTGTCACTGGTATTATCCACTGATCTCATTTCGCTTTCCGTGTGTGTGTGTTTAATTCTGTATAGTTTTATAACTGTGTGGGTGCATGTATCTACCATCACAATCAAGATACTAGATAGTTGGTAAAGTCATCAAAGCTTGATAGCTTGATAACCTGTGGGTTTTCTGTTGGTAGAAGTTGCAGCATGGAACCACATGCAGTATGATTTACCACAGTCCATTTATCAATCTTCCAGCAAAGTTCCTTTGGTTTCTGGTTCTGATTGGTCAGGGGCACTTCTCATGATACCTTTAGTTCCTAAGAGTTGAAGTCCCTCATTCAAGTATGTTTGGGGATCCTTTCGTTTATCCAAGAGAGCCCTGAAAAAGGGTCAGCAGCTTAATTGTACTGGTATTTTGAAAGCACTGTATTGAATGTTTTTGGACTGAAAAATAGTCCCCGTTACTGATTTTCATTGTCTCTTTTTTCCCCTTACTAGGATCAGGAATACTTTTTTCAGTCACCCATAAGAACCACATTAAGCCCTCACCAGCCTGTTTATTTGGAGGATAATAGGGCATTTATTTCATGTCCTTGAATCCCAAAGAGATATGACCTGGGCTTACGATGAGCCTTTTCTCTACTAGGTCACTTAGAGCATCATGCTGTAATGACCAAGGTGGTTCATTTTATCCTTCTATGGATAATTTCAGCTGAATCCCAAACTGGCAATAACAGAGTTATATATGATAACGTGGTTTGCAAACATTACAGGAGGTACAAATAAAAGTAATTTGTTAATTTGAAACCAGACCTTTCCCTCAGAGATACTATATGACTGTGAGAGACTTTGGTGGTTGTTTATTAATATTATATGCTGCTTTTAGTATTATACTTTGAACAACCACATAATTCTGTTAATGGGGATATTAACTTTGAATACTTGGTAAAAATTGTGTTTGCCTAGTAAATTCACAGTTTTTTATCTTTTCATTTAACTTACACATTTGTATATATTATGTTTTTCATGATGCAAGTACTGATGTTACTACCATTTTATGAATGAGAAAAAGATACCGAGTCTTAAGGATGTTAGGTTACTTGCCCCAGTATTAAACCTAATGAGATCCAGGATTCAGGTCCAGGTATCCAAATCCTTATTAGCTACTGTTCTGTGTTGCCTCCCATGGATGATGATAATAACTAAAATTCATGGAGTTATTTACTATGTACCTGGCTTAGAATAATTATGTAAATTATCTCATTTAATTTTCACCATACCATGTGGCTGGTGTTATTATTAATAGCACCATGGAGGTAGGTAGTCCCATTATCTAGACTAGCAAATTGAAGTTACATAATTTATTTGACCATACAACTCCTAATTAGAAGAGCTAGGATTTGACCCCAGATCTTTTTAGTTCCAGAGTTGGTAACAATTATGTTTCACTGAAAACTTACCTGCAGTTGCAAGAACCTACGTTTGTCATGTTAATTCTTTTACCCTCATAAGATGCACGACACTGCCTTCTATTGAAAAACCGTCTTCTCTGGTGACCTTGGCTTCATTTCTTACATGATTTATATCCCTGTCAGTGTGATATGGCCAGTGAGGACAATTAGAAAATATATCTTTTTTTTCTTGTTCTCTTTCTGTACTTTTAAACAAATGATACATTCTCATGGTTCAAAATTTATAAAAGAACAGACAGTGAAAAAAATCTCCTTTCCACCTAGTCCCCTAAGGCCACCTCATTTCCCTTCCCAGAAGGAAGAATATTTCTTACCAGGATTTTTTTTCCTTGGCCTTAGTGTGCAGCTTGTGGAATCTTAGCTACCTGACCCAGCCCCTGGCAGTGAACCGAGTCCCCTGACAGTGGAAGCGTGGAGTCCTAACCACTGGACCAACCGCCAGGGAATTCCCTCTTACTAATTTTTGATGTATCCTTTTAAGAGTTAAGATATATCTTAGAAGTGTGAATTGGGATATTTACTCTATTTTTTAAAAATTGCCATCACAGCAGTTTCTTTAAATTTCTAAAACAATTTGTTATCCTGGAATTTACAGAATCTAACTCTTGGGATTTTTTGTTTGTTTTGGTAAGAACACTTAAGTTCTCTTAATGAATTTGAATTAGTGGTATATAATGTATTAATAGTATTATCAACTATGTTCATGTTGTACATTAGGTTCTCAGACATCCTCCTTCATCTTACAGCTGAGAAGTTTGTGCCTTTCTCCCTTCCTGTCCTTGTTTCCCCCTAGCCTTGGTAACTGCTTTTCCACTCAGTTTCTAAGAGCTTGACCTTTTTTTTCCCCTTGAAAGATTCCACATGTCAGTGACACCAGAAGTTTTCTTTCCCTTTGTGGTTTATTACTTGTAGTATAGTGCCCTCAAGCTTTATTCATGTTGCTGCAAATGGCAGGATTTTCTTCTTTCTTGTGGCTGAATAACGCTGCTGCTGCTGCTGCTGCTAAGTCGCTTCAGTCGTGTCCGACTCTGTGTGACCCCACTGTAAATGTATGTGTGCTTAATCGCATCTGACTCTGCGACCCCATAGACTGTAGTCTGCCAGGCTCTTCTGTCCATGGGATTTTTCCGATAATCATACTGGAGTGGGTTGCCATTTTCTCCTCAAGGGGATACCACATCTTTATTCATTTATCCATTGATGGATACTTAAGTTGTTTCCATATCTTGGCTATTGTGAATAATATTTGCTGCATTGAAAGTGGGAGTACATATATGACTTTGACATCCTGTTTTTGTTTCCTTGGATATATTCCCAGAAATGGGATTGCTGGATTATATGGTAATCCTATTTTTAATTTTTTAAGGAACCACCATATTGTTTTCCATAATGACTGCACCAATTTACATTCCTGCCAATAGTACCCTGGGGCTCCATTTTCTCCACAGCCTCACCACTTTATTTTTTTTCCCAGTTTTATCAAGATACAAATTGACATCCAGCATTGAAGTTTAAGGTGTACAGCATAATGATTTGACTTACATATTTCTTGAAATGTTGCCACAGTAAATTTAAACATCTGTCATTCTATATAGATATAAAAAAGAAAAGAATTTTTACTCATGAGAAGACCTCTTTTAATTTGCTCTCTTGATAACTGTCATGTACACCGTGCAACAGTGTCTCATCTTTTTAATGATAGCTATTCCAACAGGTGTGAGGTGATATTTTCTTGTGATTTGATTTGTATTTTCCTAATGACTAGTGATGTACCTAATGTACCTGTTGGTCATTTGTATGTCTTTGGAAAAATGTCTATATTCAGTTCCTCTGTCCTTATCCAAACCCAGTTTCTTTTTTGTTTTGTTTCTTTTGGCTATTGAGTTCTTTATATATTTTGGATATTAACCCCTTATCGTACACATGACTTGCAAATATTTTTCCCATTGCTTCATTGCCTTTTCATTTTGTTGTTGATCTCGTTTGCTGTGCATAAACTTTGTAGTTTGATGTAGTTATTTATTTTTGTCTTTGTTGCCTGGAATGAATGTGTGTTTGGGTTTGTATGGTGGTTCTCAAATTTGCCTGATGATAAGATATCCCAGAATGTTATTTATTTGTTGAATGCATATTTTTGGCTACTGAGGGAATTAGGAATATAAGAATATCTTGGCACAAAGACATCTCAGTTCTTAAAACTGGCATTTTAGAGCCCACATATTCTTAAATGTAGCTACAAGGGAGCAGTTGCATATGACAGTGCCTCGCGGTTCTCTTAGTTTGGCTATTGACTTCCCTCCAGGTTTATTTTTACCAGTAACCGGTGTACGTTTGTGCAGAAAGAGTGCTGTATGCTCAATTACTTCTCTTTTTAAAAATTTATTTGATTAACACATAGTTGCTTTACATCACTGTTATTAGTTTCTAGTATACAGTAAAGTGATTCAGTTCAGTTCAGTTCAGTCGCTCAGTTGTGTCCTACTCTTTGCGACCCCATGAATCGCAGCACGCCAGGCCTCCCTGTCCATCACCAACTCCCAGAGTTCACTCAAACTCACGTCCATCAAGTCAGTGATGCCATCCAGCCAATCTCATCCTCTGTCGTTCCCTTCTCCTCCTGCCCCCAGTCCCTCCCAGCATCAGAGTCTTTTCCAATGAGTCAACTCTTCACATGAGGTGGCCAAAGTACTGGAGTTTCAGCTTTAGCATCATTAAGTTACACTTATATTAGGTTGATGCAAAAGTAATTGCGGTTTTGCATTAACTTTGCCATTTGATATTGAAATACATTCTTAAATAGATGTGGTTTCATGATACATTACTTTAATGCACAATTTCTTGCTTTATGTTTTTTGCTAATGAATTATTACTTGCTGTTTATTTTACGTTTATTTGGGACTAGGGATTTGTTGATCTCCTTTGCTGTGCATAAACTTTGTAGTTTGATATAGTTATTTATTTTTGTCTTTGTTGCCTGGAATGAAGTGTGTTTGGGTTTGTGTGGTGTTTCTCAAATTTGCCTGATGATAAGATATCCCAGAATGTTATTTATTTGTTGAATGCATATTTTTGATGTTAGACAACAAGCAAATTCAAGCGATTTTGTTACTCAAGTTCAAAATGGGTCGTAAAGCAGCAGAGACACCTTACATCAACAAAGTGTTTGGCCCAGGAGTTGCTAATGAATGTACAGTGCAGCGATGGTTCAAGAAGTTTTGCAAAGAAGATGAGAGCCTTGAAGATGAGAAGTATAGTGGCCGGCCATCAGAATTGACAACAACCAACTGAGAGCATAACATCAATAAGCTGATGATCTTACAACTTACATGAGAAGTTGCTCAAGAACTCAACATTGATCATTCTAAGATCATTTGGCATTTGAAGCGAATTGGAAAGGTGAAAAAGCTCGATAAGTGGGTGCCTCATAAGCTGACCACAAATCAAAAAAAAATTGTTTTGAAGTGTCATCTTCTTTTATTCTACACAACAAGGAACCATTTCGTGATCAGATTGTGATGTGCGATAAAAAGTGGATTTTATGCAGCTACCAGTGATGACTGACTCAGCACTTGGACTGAGAAGAAGCTCCAGAGCACTTCCCAGAGTCAAACTTGCTCCCAAAAAAAGGCTCATGGTCACTGTTTGGTGGTCTGCTGGCTGTTGGCTGTCCGATCCACTACAGCTTTCTGAATCCCAGCGAAACCATTACATCTGTGAAGTATGCTCAGCACATTGATGAGATGCACCAAAAACTGCAACGTCTGCCGCTGACATTCTTCTCCACGACAATGCCTGACTACATGTTACACATCCAATGCTTCAAAAGCTGAACGAATTGGGCTATGAAGTTTTGCCTTATCCTCCATATTTACCTGACATCTCACCAACTGATTACTACTTCTTCAAGCATCTCAACAACTTTTTGCAGGAAAAATGCTTCCACAACTAACAGTACGCAGAAAATGCTTTCCAATAGTTTGTCAAATTCCAAAACAAGGATTTTTATGCTACAAGAATAAACAAACTTATTTCTCCTTGACAGAAATGTGTTGACTGTAATGGTTCCTATTTAGATTAATGAAGACGTGTTTGAGCCTAGTTATAACGATTTCAGATGCAGGGTCTGAAACTGCTATTACTTGTCACCAATCTTAGTTTCATGCACATTACTTCTTGACTTGAACTGATTCCTGGATGAAATTAAGACATGGAAAAGGATAACCAAACATGTTAGTATCTTGCTTGATTGATCAATCTTCAGAGGAATGGTAGTCTAGGTTCTGGAAATGTGATTTTAGATAGATGTATTATCAAGGACATTTCTGGCATGGAGGGACTTGATTATTTCCTCTGTGGCTACTCCAGCTGCTCATTTTTTCTTTAGCTTTCTTTTGTCTGATTAATAATCTCAGCAGTGGGACTTCCTTGGTGGTCCAGTGGTTAAAAATTCACCTTGCATGAAAAGACAGCCTTCAGAATGGGAGAAAATAATAGCAAATGAAGCAACAGACAAACAACTAATCTCAAAAATATCCAAGCAACTCCTGCAGTTCAATTCCAGAAAAATAAATGACCCAATCAAAAAATGGGCCAAAGAACTAAATAGACATTTCTCCAAAGAAGACATACAGATGGCTAACAAACACATGGAAAGATGCTCAACATCACTCATTATCAGAGAAATGCAAATCAAAACCCAATGAGGTACCATTTCACGCCAGTCAGAATGGCTGCGATCCAAAAGTCTACAAGCAATAAATGCTGGAGAGGGTGTGGAGAAAAGGGAACCCTCTTACACTGTTGGTGGGAATGCAAACTAGTACAGCCACTATGGAGAACAGTGTGGAGATTCCTTAAAAAACTGGAAATAGAACTGCCTTATGATCCAGCAATCCCACTGCTGGGCATACACACTGAGGAAACCAGAATTGAAAGAGACACATGTACCCCAATGTTCATCGCAGCACTGTTTATAATAGCCAGGACATGGAAGCAACCTAGATGTCCATCAGCAGATGAATGGATTAGAAAGCTGTGGTACATATACACAATGGAGTATTACTCAGCCATTAAAAAGAATACATTTGAATCAGTTCTAATGAGATGGATGAAACTGGAGCCTATTATACAGAGTGAAGTAGGCCAGAAAGAAAAACACCAATACAGTATACTAACGCATATATATGGAATTTAGAAAGATGGGAACAATAACCCTGTATACGAGACAGCAAAAGAGACACAGATGTATAGAAAAGTCTTTTGGACTCTGTGGGAGAGGGAGAGGGTGGGATGATTTGGGAGAATGGCATTGAAATATGTATAATATCATATATGAAACGAGTCGCCAGTCCATGTTCGATGCACGATACTGGATGTTTGGGGCTGGTGCACTGGAATGACCCAGAGGGAGGGTAGGGGAGGGAGGAGGGAGGAGGGTTCAGGATGGGAAACACATGTATACCTGTGGCAGATTCATTTTGATATATGGCAAAACCAATACAATATTGTAAAGTTAAATAAAATAAAATTAAAAAAAAATTCACCTTGCAACGCAAAGGACACTGGTTCAATCCCTGGTCCAGGAAGACCCCACAGGCTGTGGGGCAACTAAGCCTGTGCACCACAGCTACTGAGCCCATGGGCTGCAGCTACTGAAGCCTGCACACCCTGGAGCCAGTGCTCTGCAACAAGAGAAGCCACTGCAGTGAGAAGCCCATGTACCTACAGAGTAGCACTCCACTCCCAGCAACTAGAGAAAGCCCACGACAGCAGCAAAGAACCAATGCAGCCAAAAATAAATAAAAACTAAAAGAAAATAAAATCTGAGCAGTGGGGACTGCATAGGGCCAGGATAAAGAGGAGAAATGGACTGAGACATTCATATTGTCTTTTTATTTCCTTTTCACCGCATAGTGTATGATATTTGTAAATAATGACTGCGTTCTTATACTTAGCCCCTAAGCTTATTTAGTTCATAATACAGATGAAATGAATACATTCACAGTTGTATACTTTTAAAGTGTTCTTTAAATTATTGTTACTTACTCAGTATTTTAACCACATTATAATTTATGTAGAATTCATGGGGTTAACCAGGGAAATCTGATCATTGGTTGTAAAGGAAAATGCATTCTGAATTCTAAGCAGTTCTTTCTATAAGGTGTAGTATGTGAGTGGGGAATGATTTCCTTGTTTCTTAATAATTAAATAACTTAATAACTAATTGCTTGAGTTATTTTAAGGGCTGCTTATATGTGAAATGATACACATGGCTTTTTGTGTGTGGCTTATTTCCTTTGTGCAATGTTTTCAGCATTCATCCACGTTGTAGTATGTGTTAGAACGTCATTTCTTTTGATGGCTGAATAATATTCTATTGTAACTGATAACTTATTTATTTTTTAATTAGTTCTTGGCTGTGCTGGGTCTTCATTGCAATGCATTAGCTTTCTCTGGTTGCAGTGAGCAGGAGCTACTCTCTAGACGCAGTGCTCGGGCTTCTCATTTTGGTGACTTCTCTTGTTGCGGAGCCTGGGCTGTAGGCACTCAGGCTCAGTAGTTGTGGTACACAGCCTTAGTTGCCCCGTGGCATGTGCGATCTTCCCGGACCAGGGATTGATCACATATCCCCTGCGTTGGCAGGCAGATGTCAACCACTAGACCACCAGGGAAGTGCGATAACTTTTACTAATAGTCAGTTTTATTTCAAACATCCTTCTCTGTTTAACATTTCTCTTATGTTGTTAAAGTTTTTGTGTCTTGCTAAGTGTTAGATGTTGTAAACTGATGTGACACATCACCTTGAAAATGTAAAATATCATGAATTGAGTGAAATTTTTGATTTTCATTTACCCCCTTTAAATTTGGGGGCATTGAAACAGATATGTATATTCACCTGACCTAGTCCCAGCCTCATTTTCCGGTTCTAGAGATAGGGACGGAGGTAGAAGTCACTGGGGATTTTGGCATGTTATCATGAGTCCGTCGTTTTTGCTGTCACCACTAGAACCCCCGTTGGAAATCTGCTACTACTCAGAGATGGAATTCAGCTATTTGAATTGCAAAGTGGGAACCTGAACAAGTCCTTTTCCCCTCCTGCTCCTTAACCATAGTTGATATGCATAGTGGTTAATCCCATGCTGTTTGTTCTCTAGATGGAATTAGATTAGTAACAGTAGGAGAATATTTAATTCTTTAATCACTACCATGTAGCATCGGAGAAGGCGATGACACCCCACTCCAGTACTCTCGCCTGGAAAATCCCATGGACGGAGGAGCCTGGTAGGCTGCAGTCCATGGGGTCGCTAAGAGTCAGACATGACTGAGCGACCTCACTTTCCCTTTTCACTTTCATGCGTTGGAGAAGGAAATGGCAACCCACTCCAGTGTTCTTTTCCTCGAGAATCCCAGGGACAGGGACGGGGGAGCCTGGTGGGCTGCCGTCTATGGGGTCGCACAGAGTCGGACACGACTGAAGCGACTTAGCAGCAGCAGCAGCATGTAGCATTAAATTGTATTAGCTTAAGCAAAAAGGTCATAGCTTTGTTGGCTAAAATTTCCAAGCTTGATCTTATTCTTCTATCCTCACATATAATTCTGACTTTTTAAAAAATTCTGAGCACATTACATTTAATCTTGCTGCATTTAGCCTTGTGTTCCTGCCTAAGATGAAGTTAATTCTATATTCTATTGCCTGTTTTATTAGTCATTCCTCCCAGCTTTTGTCTTTTATGAAATTAATACACATGCCTTCTATGTCATAATCCAAATCACTGATTTGTTGTTCTTCAGTTGCTAAGTCATGTCCAGCTCTTTGCGATCCCAAGGACTACAGCTCACCAGGCTCCCCTGTTCTTCACCATCTCCCAGAGTTTGCTCAAATTCATGTCCATTGAGTCAGTATTGCTATCTAACCATCTCATCCTCTGCTGCCCACTTTTCATTTTGCCTTCAGGCTTTTCCAGCATCAGGGTCTTTTCCAGTGAATCGGCTCTTCGCATCAGGTGGCCACAATATTGGAGCTTCAGCTTTATCATCAGTCCTTCCAGTGAATATTCAGGCTTGATTTCCTTTAAGATTGACTGGTTTGATCACCTTGCAGTTCAAGGGACTCTCAAGAGTCATCTCCAACAAAAAGTGTTTAATAGTTGGCAGGTTGGCACTTCTTTAGACCTATTTTTTCCAAAAAAGATGTAGAATTTTTAATCAACACTCTTTTATATTTGAGTTTCAATGAGATTTGCATGACCCTAACTCTAATTATTCAGTCCACAATTTATTATCTAAAATATGTTGTTATTGATATGAGACCTTGTCATAAACTTTCCTAAATAAAGTCAGCATGTTCATCTTAATTATTATTAGTTAATTTAATCACTGTACCATTTTAATTTTCGGGAACATGATCTTTGTCATAACGTGGACTGTAATTAACTTTTTATAACTTCTAGGCTAGCTTTATAGCTGGGCATATGAAGAAATTGGTCTACTTCTTATGTGATCTCTTAAAGGGAAAGGTATATTTTTTAAAATTTTACTTTACAGCTTTTTTTCTTCTTTTTGGCTGCACTCAGTCTTCATTGTATGTCCTCTGGAGGGAATGACAGAGGATGATGGTTGGATGGCATCACCAACTTGATGGACATGAATTTGAGCAAGCTTAAAAAGTGAAGCAATTTTTTTTGGTCACACAGTGCTGCTTGCTGGATCTTAGTTCCCCACCACAGATCAAACCCGGGCCCCCTCCAGTGGAATCTTGGAGTCCTAACCACTGGACCTTAAGGGAATTCTCATAAAAATTCACTTTTATAGAGATTTGAATTGAATCCTTTTTCAAAATAGGTGTAGAAAAATATAAGAATTGATATATTCAGTTATTATTAGAAGATTGTTTCATTCACTTGAAAATAGTTGCTTCTTATATTATTGGTAAAACAAAGAATATGTCAAGTTGACCTTTTGCCAGTGCTATAGACTGTTTGTTTATTTTTCCAAATTAAACATTCATCTTATCATTGCAGGAGAATCTGAAGCATAAGATTAATTCAAGTCTAAAATTGATTTTGCTAAGATTTCTGTATAAGATTCAAAATCATTTGAAGTAAAAACAAGTGGTATCTGTATAAATTTGATCTAAAAGGACCTACTTAAGGAGAAAAAAAAGATCTATTATAATTATCTTTGAAAATGTGTTTTTCTAATGTCATTCATATAAAGAGGAATGCTGCTGCTGCTAAGTCACTTCAGTCGTGTCCAACTCTGTGTGACCCTATAGACGGCAGCCCACCAGGCTCCCCTGTCCCTGAGATTCTTCAGGCAAGAACACTGGAGTGGGTTGCCGTTATATAGTGAGTGCTGAATAGCAGTAAATAGTCACATAGAATCCCTGCCTCTTATATAACTTACATTTTTCTCAGGAGAGACAGATAATTAGCAAAACATACAAAGTGAAAAATTGCTAGTCTTTTAAAACTCCCAAGTGACTATACTTTGTGTAATTTCAGCTTTCCTTTAAGACAGTATAAACAGAAGGATATATGTCATTAGTTCTTTTGATCCTAAGCAGCCAGAGAATCACTTAAGTTTCCTGAAATAATGGGTTATAAGTAATACAAGGCTTCCCCGATGGCTTAGGTGGTAAAGAATCCACCTGCAATGTAGGAGATGCAGGAGATGTGGGTTTGAGCCTTGGGTTGGGAAGATCCCCTGAAGGTAATGCAACTGACTCCAGCATTCTTGCCTGGAAAATCCTATGGATAGAAGAGCCTGGTGGGCTACAGTCCATAGGGTTCAAAGGAGTCCGACACAACTGAGCATACAAGAAGATAGAAATCTTAGACTACAGCTATGTCTGGTTTCAACACTGAAATGAGTTCACATTCAGAAGAAGGGAATGGACTTTAGGAACTTCAAAATTGTCTAGGATCTTATGTATTTTAATTGTTAGTATGTCCCATGAATCTACTCCTAATTTCTTATAGCTGTAGCATTTTAATGGAAAGTAGGTTGGCACAATGGGACTGACTCTAGCTGCCAACAGACCTGCATAGTGGGGTGAAATGTCTATTTTCTTAAGTGCACTCAATAATTCAGAAAATATTTGTTGTCTGTAATGTATGAAGCACTAAAAGATTTATTGCAATCTTTAAGATCTAGCAGAAGCATAAAGAAAGAAATAAAGCAGACTGAAGCATTTTGTTTTTTGAATATGCAACTGTGTTTGTTTTTTTTTTTAATAGCTGCTTTGGGTCTTTGTTGCTGTACAGGCTTTTCTCTGGTTGCCTGAGAGCAGATGCTACTCTTTGTTGCGGTGCTTGGTTTTTTCATTGCCATGGCTTCTCTTGTTGCAGAGCATGGGCGTGCAGGCCTCAGTGATTTTGACACACGGGCTCACTGGCAGTGGCTCTTGGACTCCAGAGCGCAATCTCAGTAGTTGTGGCACTGGGTTTAGTTGCCCCGTGGCGTGTGAGATCTTCCTGGCATGCGTTCATGGTTAGTCACTCATTCATGTCCATCCGTGTTGTAGCAGATTGCAAAATTTCATTCTATTTTATGGCTGAGTAGCATTCCATTGTGTATATGTAGGTATATACACACACCCCACATCTTTATCCATTCATCTGTTAATGAATACTTAGGTTGCTTCCATATCTTGGCTGTTGTAAATAATGCTATGAACATTAGGATACGTGTATCTTTTTGAATTAGTGGCTTTGCTTGGCAATGTCAAATCTTTGGCACTTAACACATCAGAAAGAGCTCTGTAAATCAGTACTGGAGTAATGGAGGGCATGCTCGGTTACTCATGCAATTAGGTGCCTGGCCCAAAAGTGGTGTCATTTCTCTATATAACCTTTTAGCCAGAAGTTGATATATAGCCCTGTTCATCTGCAAGAAGCATGGGGGAAATGTCTCCATGCCTTATGTCCCCAAGGAAAGGGAAACTGTATTTGTGAGAGCATCAGAATTCTCTTTTACAAATATCTAGGTCCAGTATTCTCATGCTTTATGTTCTCAGAGCATAAAAAAGAAAGTTTTTATTTATTTGGCTGTGCCAGATTTTAGTTGCGGCACACGGGCTCTTCCATCTTCATTGCAGCATTTGTTTTCTTTTAATTGCAGCATTCGGGATCTTTATTTGTGGCATGCGAACCCTTAGTTGTGGCATATGGGATCTAGTTCCCTAACCAGGGATCGACTCGGGCCGCCTGCATTGGGAGCACCCGAATCTTAGCCACTGGCTGCTGCTGCTGCTAAGTCGCTTCAGCCGTGTCTGACTCTGTGCGACCCCATAGACGGCAGCCCACCAGGCTCCCCCGTCCCTGGGATTCTCGAGGCAAGAACACTGGAGTGGGTTGCCATTTCCTTCTCCAATGCATGAGAGTGAAAAGTGAAAGTGAAGTCGCTCAGTCGTGTCTGACTCTTCGAGACCCCATGGACTGTAGCCCACCAGGCTCCTCTGTCCATGGGATTTTCCAGGCAAGAGTACTGGAGTGGGGTGCCATTGCCTTCTCCGCTTAGCCACTGGACGACCAGGGAAATCCCTAGATTCCCTTTGGAAGTTATCATTTAGAATTATTTTCTTGTTATCCTACTTCTCTGTTACCTTAGTTCAATAATGTCCTCTAGAAAGGAACATTGAAACATTGTTAATATGAAACATTTAATCTGTGTCAAATGCAGTGATTAACTTAGTTGGAGATGAAATGGAAAAAATTGTATATATGTGGGAGTATTAGTATACATTCTTCTGGGTTTTACTTTCCTAGATGTGTCCACTGAAAAGTTTGAGAAACAGTCAATAATACCCAAGCAGCAAGCACCCTTAGTATCGTGATTGTGATCTCTAAATAGAACTTCCCACTTTAAAGAACCAGGCTGCTTGAGAAAATATGATTCTAGGTTTGGGTCAGGAAATTTATAAAGTGAGCTTAGAATATCTTGTTGTACCAGAAAGGAAGCAAAGTGTCAGACAGTACTTAGAGTCATAAAAAATGGATTCAGGAGCCAATTTGAAGAACAG
The DNA here is from genome assembly GCF_055505025.1 of Bos grunniens. NCBI lineage: Eukaryota > Metazoa > Chordata > Mammalia > Artiodactyla > Bovidae > Bos > Bos grunniens. The sequence continues at coordinate 50,807,488 of NC_141183.1, read as the reverse complement.
TCTGCCTCTACAAAGGGATAGGGAAATTGATCATGGCTAAACTATGAATGTAAGGAGATTGAAACATATCAAATATATTTTAAAAACTACCCCTTTTAAGGGGATTGAGGGAGAATGGAGATGTGTATATGTGTGGCTGAGTTCTTCTGCTGTTCATCTGAAATTGTCACAACATTGTTAATCAGCTATACCCCAACAAAATAAAAAGTGCAAAAGAAAAAAAATATACCCCTTTTGGATACAGGTTTCGAAGACCACTCCCAGATTCATGATTCACAGGAAGGGCTCCTAGGACTGAGCATAGTCATACTCAACTATTCTGATTCATTATCACAAAAGGATACAAAGCAAAATTAGTAAAGAGAAAAGGAATATGGGGCAAAATCTGGAGGAGACCAGGTGTAAGCTTCTTCCATTCCTCTTCCGGAGGGGATATACTTAGTTTCTCTAGTGGTAAGTTGTGACAACAGGTGTGAAATGTTACCATCAGGGACGCTCTTTAGAGAGACACGCATTGCTTAGGGCTTTTACTGAAGCTGGTCACCTGGACACCTTCTAACTTATCACAGGCCAAAATTCCAAACTTCCAAAAGAAAGCAGATGTTGAGCATAAACCACATTGTTTTCATAAACAGTTTAAGCAGTTAACCGCATTTAACATTTAGGGAACAGTTAGATTCAGGAAGTCTCCCCAAAATCCACGTTCACAGATACCAGTCAAGGGCCAAACTTGAAAGCGGATTTAAGGATAACCGTCTCAAGTAGTCTATATTTTCTTTTTTCTGCACAGATACCTCTGAAAAATGCTGGGAAACCAACTCATATTTTAAAAACTGGTTAATGAAGGAAAAGAAGTGCATCTCAGGGTAACCAAAAAGAGAGATAAGCAGTCATTATGTGCCTCCTGATGAAAATACAATAGCACCAACTGGGAGATGGTTCTTGCCAAAAAATATAATTTAAACGTGATCAGTTTTCTGGGTCTAACTACCTATTTACAGGAAATACAGAGGACAGACAATATAGGTCTGTCCCAAGACCTGTTCCCAAGGTCTACATTGTCAAAATGTAGACCTTGGAAAACTCCCCAGGACAAATGTCTTTGTTTCTTCAGCAAATAAATTGTGTTGAAAAAGAGAGGGAGAAAGAAAACCTACAGATCCAGAGAGTTAAGAGACTAGCAATCAATTATATATTTTAGATCTTAAGTTGAAAAAAAAAATGAGATAGTTGGAGAAATTTGAATACTAACTAGATATTTGATGCTACTAAGGAATTTTTGTAGTATTTGTCTCAGTCCATTTTTAGGCTGCTGTAATGATACCATGTTCTGGGTAGCTTATAAACAGAATTTTATTTCCCATAGTTGTGGAGGCTGAGAATTTCAGGATTATGGTGCCTGCAGATTCGGTCTCTGGTGAGGGCCCACTTCCTGGTCATAGATGGCCGTCTTTTTGCTGTGTCCTCCTGTGGCTAAAGAGGTAAAGGAGCTTTCCTAGGTCTCCCATTTATGAGAGTACTGAGCCCCCTGAGTACCGCAGCTACTGCGCCCACATGCTGCAGCTACCAAAGCTCATGCAGACCAGAGCCCATGCTCTGCAACAGGAGAGGCCACCACCACGAGAAGCCGTGCACTGCAACTGGAGAGTAGCCTCTGTTCGCTGGAACAAGAGAAAACCTGCTCATCAATGAAGACCCAGGGCAACCAAAAATAAATTTTCAAAAAAAGACCACCTGTCCCATTTATAAGTGCTTCACCCTCATTACCTCATCACCTCCTGAAAGGCCCATTACTGGGTTTCAACATAGGAATTTGGGAAGAGAGGGATTTTTTTAGTTTTGATAATGATATTATGCGTTATATTTTAAAAATATCTTGTGAAGAGAGACAATATTTTCATATCAAATTAAGAATAAACTATAATAAGTTTTTAAATTTTATTTAGCTACTTATTTTAAAAATATTTTTGTAATGGAAATATGGTTGATTTACAATGTTGTGTTAGTTTTTGGTGTATAGCGCAGTGATTCTATACACACACACTATTTTATATTCTTTTACAGGACATTGAATATAGTTCCCTGTGCTGTACAGTAAGACTTTGTTGTTTATCCATTCTATGTATATAATAGCTTGCATCTGCTAGTTCAGAACTGCCAATCCATCCCTTCTCCCTTCCCACCGTTGACAACCACGAGTCTGTTTCCTGTTTCTGTGAATCTGTTTGTTTCATAAATAAGTCCATTTGTGCCGTGTTTTTTATTTTTTAAAATCTGTTCTTTGGCCACACTGTGCAGCTTGTGGGATCTTAGTTCCTCAACCAAGGACTGAACCTGGGTCCTCAGCATTGAAAGCACAGAGTCCTAATCTCTGGGCTGTCAGGGAATTTCTTGTGTCATATTTTAAATTCCACTTACAAGTGATACCATAGTATGAAACCCATCATAAATCTATCTGCATGTCATCCTTGCTAAGGGGCCATTCTAATCTCCTCTATATCATTCCAGTTTTAGTATATGTGCTGCTGAAGTGAGCACTGCAGGTTGTTTTTGTTTTTATTCAAGCACACAGTTAAGAGTTTGTTGTTGTTTAGACATTTCTAGAAAAATCAATTTTTCATTAACAAATTTAGATCAGCTAAATTTGATGTAAGAAGACTAGATTTGACAGTTCAGAAACTTTTGATATGAACAAAAACCAGCTGACAATCAAATATCTATTAAAAATTTTAGTGGAAAAGTGATTCTCTTGAAAATTATATAAAATGAATGAAAATTTGAAGATATTAATTTGGTTCTTTTGACTGTGAATCAAAATCGTTTAAAAAATGTAATAGTGTTTACTCAGGAAAAGTTGTATTCAAGGGCAAAGCCATGAGCTCATCAATGCTGAGTTAATTCTTACTGATAAACAGAATGGAGTCAGGCTGCAGTCTGCCTTCTGCCCTAAGAGCAGCCTTTCTCACACAGGGGCTGCTCTTCCACCTGGGTTCTAGAATGAGAAGACATGTGACACCAAGCCTCAGAGGACTGGAACTAAGGCTCAGGTAGTTAAGTGATTTGCCCAAGATTACGTAGCTGGTAAATTAGTAAAGCCTGGCTTCAACTCAGGAATTGCATCCCTTACTGCTGTCCCCTAGGAACAGTGGCATATCCTTGTACTTTATGTCCAAAAGATGCTAAAAGGAGAAGGACGAGGATCGTAGAACGTCAGTTGAAATGTGACACGGTCTTTCCTTTACACTGTACACCTACGTACATCTGCCTTTTTAACCTTCTAACTATATGGAGAGGGTTAGGTTCTTTGTATATTATAGTATAAGTCTTTCTCTTTTAAAATGCAGACTAATTCCCCAGTCTTCTCAACTAATCATATTATTTACTGGATGATATCACTGTCTGAAAAGAGGCTAGTGAGATCATTACCATAAGCATCAATTTTACACATTAGTGTAACAGTATGCCAAAGTCTCAATCCAGATGTTAATGGCTACCAAATGTTTAAGGAAATATGTTTTTTATTCTTCTTCATTTCTAATAGCTACAGAAAATTATTAGAGGGATTTTAAAATAAAGTTTTTATAACAGACTATAGTAATAAGTTAACACGTGCCTTTTAAAAAGTGGCAACAAAATATCCTTGCTTATCCTGTATAGCCTCTTTCAGTGGATCCTAAGAACAGTGTAATGAGCATGGCACTTAATATTTCATTAATGTTAAAGTATTGTCAGTTATTTGGTGAGTGTTGATATAAAAATAACTTCTGCAGAGTGAAAGAAAGATATTACACATTTAATGTTAGATGCATAATGATTTCTGGAACATTAATAAAAGGTGGAAAATACATTCATCTTAGATCAGGGGATGTGGTAATTTTCTTGGGCCTGCTTTCATCATCTGTTAGATGAACTTTTGAACTTTGTGGTTTTAGAAAGTTATTGCTGTTCTTATGTTTTGGGCATGAGGGACCACTATATTCATTCCAACCAGATGTATTCAAAACAAAATCTACAATTTACAGATACTTGCAAAACTGAAAAATCATATCTTACTCAGACTTTGTTGGTTAAGTTTACTTTTATGACTTTGCTCTCTTTGTATGAAAACCAATGAAGTGACCACATTATCAAGTTAAAGTGGAAAGAAAGGGATGCCAAAAAGTGGAAAGAAAGGGATGCCAAAAACATAGTGTCTGTAGATTGGGTTTGTGAATACTTTGAAATTTCTTTTGTTTAATCTTCAGTATATTTGACCAAAATGGTATACATCTTGCTGGTGATGTTTTTCATTTTACATGCTAAAGAATATGTGTAACTGTGCTGTGGAACAGTGAAAGAGTTAAGAGTTCAGTGTTAGGAACCTCAGTTTCAATCTTGATCCTGCTGCTTCATTGATGTATGACTTGGGAAAGGTTATTTCAGTCTCCTTGGGCTCTAGTTTTTCTCAGCCATAAAATAGGGACAGCAGTAATATCTTCCCCATGGAATTATCTTGAGGTTTAATACTGGTGAAGCAAAGCACTTGGATTAATACTAGACTTCACTGGTGGCTCAAGTGGTAAGGAATCTGCCTACAGTGGGGGAGACCGGGTTTGATCCCTGGGTCAGGAAGATCCCTTGGAGAAAGGAATGGCAACCCACTCCAGTATTATTGCCTGGAGAATCCCATGGACAGGAGAGCCTTGGGGGCTATAGTCCATGGGGTCACAGAGAGTCAGACATGACTGAGCAACTAACACAATAATATATAATTTAAAAGTATTAGCTATTGTTTTTATAAATTTATTAATGGAGTTGATGTTGGGTTAAACACTATGTGCTGTGATTAATTTCTCACTGGCATTGTGAAGACTGAGCTACAACATGGAATAACATTTTAGAATACAGTAGTAAACTTCCAATTCATCTGTCCCATGTTCTATTGTCATGTGTTTTACATATGCTATAAACACATTAGAATTTTACTGTATATTCCTTCCCTAGTAGCTCAGCTGATAAGGAATCACCTGCGATGCAGGAGACTCAGATTCGATTCCTGGGTCAGGAAGATCCGCTGGAGAAAGGATAGGCTACCCACCTGAGTATTCTTGGGCTTCCCTGGTGGCCCAGATGGTAAAGAATCTATCTGCAATGAAGGAGACCTGGGTTCGATCCCTGGGTTGGGAAGATGCCCTGGAGAAGGGAACAGCTACCCACTCCAGTATTCTGGCCTGGAGAATTCCATAGACTTTATAGTCCGAGGGGTGGCAAAGAGTCGGACACGACTGAGCAACTTTCACTTTCTTTATTCCATTAGCCAGCCAATTATCTTTTAGACCAGTGAAAAATAAGGAAATTTCATATTTGATTTATTCGATTTCCTACTCTTTTTTTCTTTGTGTTGATACAGTTATTTTGTTTGATATCTTATTTCCTTCAGCCTGAAGTGCTTTCTTTTACCCTTTTATGTAGTATACATTTGGTTCTCTGTTTTTATTTTCCTGAAAAAGTCTACTTTTTCTTTTTAAAAGGTATTTTCATTGGGAATAGGATTCTCAGGGTTTTTTTTCTTTTCTTTTCTTTAATTGCTTTAAAATTGTCATTCCACTGTTGTCTGGTTTATGTAGTTTTTGATGAGAAATGTTTTTCTCAATGTAATGCATTTTTTTTCCTCTGGCTACCTTAAAGGTTTTCTTTTTACCTTTTGCTTTGAATAGTTTGGATACGATTAGCTGGTTTTGGGGAGTTAAAAGTGATTGTCCTACCTGTTCTCTGAACAACTTATATCTGAGGTTTTGTGTCTATTAGTTTTGGAAAATTCTCAACCTTTATCTTTTCAGCTATTCTGTTCCCTTCTCTTTTACTTCTCAGATTTCAGTTGCATGTGTGTTAAATCATTTTGTATTTTCTCACAGCCTTTGGATTTCCTGTTTTGTCCCCTCCCATCCCCACATATTTTCCCCTCTGTGTTTCGTTTGGATAATCTCAAACTTGAGCCTGTTGAGTTTGCTGTTGAGCCATTCCAGAGCTTTATAAAACTCTATTTCTATGTTTTTCCTTTGTCAGTCTGTGAGGTTTTGGGTTTTTCTCTGCTTCCTTGTGTGACTTATAATTTGTGGTGGGAAGATAGACGCTTTATATAGGACAGTAGAGACTGAGCTAAACAGTGTTTGTGCCTGGCTGAGTCTTAGCACAAGTAGTTGAGTCAGTCTAGACTTGAGTTGAGCTGGTTTTTTAGTGTGTTGTTATGACTACCCACAGTGCACACTACAGGCTTCAAATTCCACACTAAGGTTACCTCTTTTAGATTAGAGGCCCGTTTGCCAGGGGAGATTTGTAATGTCTGCTCTACCTTTAACTTTTGATCTTATTTTCTCTTTGGTACTGTACCTCGGAGAAGATCTCTCTACAGTCTTCCCTCTCCTGCAGTGGTAGACTGCTGTTATTGATTGTTCAGTGTTTGCTAACACAGTGGTGGAGGTGGGTGAGGGGTGCCAGGGTGGGGGATTTTCTGTTGTCCTATTGCTGTCTCAGTTTTAGGCGGTCCTTACGTCTCTGCAACTTGGAGGGTGAGACTTTCTCACTGATTCTGCCTCTTGCCAAATGGTAGGGGACCTTTAAAGGTCTGTGGCTGTGATGTTTTCCTGACCCTCCCTTAGAGATAGAGGGTACCTTCCTCTTGGGCTTCCCTGGTGACTCAGACAGTAAAGAATTTGCCTGCAATGCTGGAGATCCAGGTTCGATCCCTGGGGTGTGAAGCTCCCCTGGAGAAGGAAATGGAAACCCACTCCGGTATTCTTGCCTGGGAAATCTCATGGACAGAGGAGCCTGGTGGGCTGCAGTTCATGGGGTCACAAAAGAGTTGGACACGAATTATGCAGGGGCCAACTCGAAATAGTTACTACTCTACAAAGTATATGTGTTATATTCTTTTTATGTTTTGTGTATTCTGATTTGGAAACATCTCCCTGTGCTAGTTTCTGCTGAACATGCTATCAGTGGCACTGTAGACACACGGTTTCTAGCATCAGCTGTCATAGTGTTATTAAATATATTTATAAATATCATTTAATGAATATGTATTTTCATATGTTGACTCTTTAAGTTTTATTCCTTGAATTATCTTTAATCATGTATTTTAATGACAAATTCTTCTTGGCAGATACTAGGTCATGTTTTTTTTTCTTTTTTAAACCACACAGCACTTCTAACACCAAATGTGTGGAGTTTTTTCCCACATCAATCAGTTCTGTAACTCTCTGGACACCAGCTGCGTGTCCTATAAATCAATTCATTTCTGATACTAACTACCCAGAGTTAGTGCAGACATCCAGGTCTGCCCCCCACTTCAGAAGATGCCAGTTTCAGGTCCCCAACTTCTTCTACTTCTCACCAATCAGCTGTAAGTCAGGGGTTCCCATGTATCCCTCCTGGGATTCAGTAATTTTCTAGAAAGGGCTCGCAGAACTCAGGAAGGCATTTTATTTACTGTTACCAGTTTACTATAAAGGATACAACTCACAAACAGCCAGATGGAAAGAGATGCATGGGATGGCGGATAGCGTGGGGGCGGGGGGACAGTTCAGAGGGAGATGGTGCACAGTACTTCCATGTCTTGGTGTTACACCCTTCTTGCACCATGATATGTTCACCAACATACCCATAGTTTAGGGCTTCTTCTGGAAGTTCCATTACATAGGCGTGTTGGTGGTTAGCTCCATTTTCAGCCCTTTGCTCCTTCCCTGACTCTGGAAAGTGGGGCTGAAAGTTCTAACCCTCTAATCACGTCATTAGTTCCTCTGACTACCAGCTCCCATTCTAAAGCTTTGTAAGCTAACCCTAACCTGCCAAGGGTTACCCTATTAGCATAAATTCAGGTGTGGTTTAAAGAGGCTTAATATCAATAACAAAAGATGCTCCTTTCATCTGTGGTGGTGGGGGTAGTGGTTTAGTTGCTAAGTCGAGTCCAGCTCTTGTGACCCCATGCCAGGCTCCTCTGTCCATGGGATTCTCCAGGCAAGAATACTGGAGTGGGTTGCCATTTCCTTCTCCACCTTTCATCTGTATCACTCTGGGAATTCCAAAGATTTTAGAAGCTCTTGCGTTGTTTTTTTTTGGAACCTGGCAGAAGACCAAAATACATTTGTTATATGACAGTGTCACACTAGGCTCTCAACACAGAACTGTTGAGTGAATGAATTTATGTGACTGCTGTTACTGTCACTTTCTTATGAATAGCTTTTCTTCTTTATTTCTGATTATTATAATATTCAATTTTAAGAGTATAAAAATGTCTTTATTTTCTTTTTCTTTTACTTAAAAGTTGAATATATTTAATGTACAGCATTGTATAAATTTAAGGTGTACAGCATGTTAATTAGGTGCATTTATATATTGTAGTATAATCACCATTGTATTTCTGAACATCCACTTACAGAATGTTGATTTTTCAAATCAAAATGATATGTAGACATTTAACAGAAGTTGAAGGAGGTTCTCTGGTCAAAATTCTTATCACATTATGGGACTATTGAAGGGGAAGAACTTATCTCTTTGGACTTTGATGAGGACTCCCAAGAGAAAGAAAATTCAGTGAGTCAGCCAGTGATACATATACTTTAGGATGGATACAGTATATTCTTGATTGAGTGTGATAACAAGGTATAAAGGAGGAAGAAGAGGGAGAAATTTAACATCTTTGCGTTGAAGTTTACCAGGACCTTGTTTGGAGATGGAGATAAGATTTATTAAAGGTGATGTTACCAGCCTCAAATTCCTCAATAACTGAAATGTCTAAGGTTGGCTTTACCATTTATTTTCTCCTAGGTGATTTACTGTTCTTTTGGTGGAACATCCAAAGGACTACACTTCAATAACTTAATAGTTGGACTTGTCCTTCTTACAAGAGGCAGAGATGAAGAGAAAGCAAAATGTAAGTACTTTTATTATCTCAAAAAGTTAAAATACCACATTTATGTACAGAATAATCTACCTCAAAATTTTGATGACTGTCAAAGGATTTGAATTGATGTTTCTTCAAAGAAGATATACAAATAGCCAATAAGCACTTGAAAAAATGTTAAACATAAGTAGTTATTTGGGAAATGTAAATTAAAATTACAATGAGATACCACTTAAGTGTAAGATAGATAATGCAGCCACTTTGGAAAACTAACTGGCAGTTTCTCAAACTGTTAAACATTGAGTTTTCAATTTCATTCCTAGATATATATCCAAGGAAACTGAAACCATATATTCATTAAAAAAAAAAGTTCATAACAGCACATTCATAATGGTTACAAAATGGAAACAATCCTAATGCCCATCAACTGATGCATTTATCATAAACAAAGTGTAATATAACCAGCAATAGAATATCGCTTGACAGTAAGAAGGAATAAAGTACTCTGAAAGAGCAGAAAAAACTTCCTTTCTAGGTTGTTTGGCTGATTTAATAATTAAGTTGATGTAAGACAGGTTAAGAGGAGAAAACCAAACACTTTTCACACGTACGTATTTGTTGTAGTCATTCGTCGTGGCTTTTCTCCCAAAGTGCATGTGTCTTTTCCTTTTTTGTGACTGCAGTCACTGTCCACAGTGATTTTGGAGCCCAAGAAAATAAAGTCTGTCCCTGTTTCCACTGTTTCCACATCTATTTACCATGAAGCTATGCAACCAGATGCTATGATCTTAGTTTTTTGAATGTTGAGTTTTAAAAATCAGCTTTTTCACTCTCCTTTGTCACTCTCATCAAGAGGCTCTTTAGTTCCTCTTCACTTTCTGCCGTTAGAGTGATATCATCTACATATCTGATGTGGTTGATGTTTTTCCTGGCAATCCTTAGTTCCAGCTTGTGATTCATCCAGCCTGGCATTTCGCATGATATACTCTGCATATAATTTAAATAAACAGGGTGACAACATACAGCCTTGACATACTCCTTTCCCAGTTTTGAACCAATCCATTGTTCCATGTCTGGTTCTAACTGTTGCTTCTTGACCTGCATACAGATTTCTCAGGAGACAGGTAAGGTGGTCTGGTATTCCCATCTCTTTTAAGAATTTTCCACAGTTTGTTGTGATGCACACAGTCAAGGGCTTTGGCATAGTCAGTGAAGCAGAAGTAGATGTTTTTCTGGAATTCTCTTGCTTTTTCTATGATCCAGTGGATGTTGGCAATTTGATCTCTGGTTCCTCTGTCTTTTCTAAATCCATCTTGTACATCTGGAAGTTCTCAGTTCATGTATTGTTGAAGCCTAGCTTGAAGGATTTTGAGCATTACCTTGCTATCAAGTGAAATGAGTGCAATTGTCCACGACAAACCTAGACAGTGTATTAAAAAGCAGAGACATCACTTTGCCAACAACAATCCTTATAGTCAAAGCTCTGGTGTTTCCAGTAGTCATGTACATATGTGATAGTTGGACCGTAAAGAAGGCTGAGCGCCAATTGATGCTTTCGAACTGTGGTGCTGGAGAAGACTCTTGAGAGTCCCTTAGACTGCAAGAGACCAAACCAGTCAATCCTAAAGGAAATCAGCCCTGATTGTTCATCGTAAGGACTGATGCTGAAGTTGCAGCTCCAATACTTTGTCTACCTTATGTGAAGAACGAACTCATTGGAAGAGACCCTGAAGCTGGGGAAGATTGAGGGCAAGAGGAGAAGGGGGCGGCAGATGAGATGGTTAGATAACATCACTGACCCAATGAACCTAAGTTTGAGTAAACTCCAGGAGATAGTAAAGGACAGGGAAGCCTGGCTTGCTACAGTCCACAGTGTCACAAAGAGTTGGATTCAACAATGAACAACAAATTTGTGTTGTTTTTTAGTTGCTGAGTTGTGATCCACATAGTCAAAGGCTTTAGTGTAGTCATTGAAGCAGAAGTACATATTTTTCTGGAATTCCCTTGCTTTCTCCATGATCCAGCAAATGTTGGCAATTTGATCTCTGATTGCTCTGCCTTTTCTAAACCTAGCGTGTACATCTGGAAATTCTTGGTTCACGTACTGCTGAAGCCCAACTTGAAGGATTTGAGCATTACCTTGCTAGAGTGTGATATGAGCACAATTGTACAGGAGAAGTCCAAAATTAAGATATTAGGAGAGTTTTGTTCTCTCTGAAATCTACAGGGAAGAATCCTTCCTTTTTCCTGACTTCTGGTGGTAGCCCTCAATGCTTGGTATTCCTTGACTTGCCAGTTGCTTCCCTCCAATCTCTCACTATCTCATCTCATGGTTTCTTTCCAGTGTTTCTGTCTTCTGTTCTTATAATCAGTCATATTGAATTAGGACCCAACCTAATAACCTCATCTTAATTTGATTTTATCTGCAGAGACCCTTTTTCAAATAAAGTCACATTCATGAGTACTGGGGTTAAGACTTCCAACATTTTTTTTGAGGGGGGAGATATAATTTAATCCATAACAGATGGTCAGAGCCTTCCAGCAAATATTCCCCCCTAACAGAATCAGCCACGGCATGTGGGTGGGCAGGCAAGGAACCCAGTGGGCCTTCAGAGGAATAGAATGTCTCTTCTTTCTATCACCTATGTTTCCAAATAAATTCAAATTCTCAGGTACTTGGAGATTAGGATTTCAGCATATCTTTTGGGCGGACGCAGTTCAACCCTTAACAGCAGTATTTCAAACATAATATGTACTTCTACCCAACTTTATTATTTCTTACCATTGTGTCATATTTGTCCCAGATCTTGGTTTTTTTTTTTTTTTTTTTTTACAAAATTAAAGATCATGGCCAAGCCAAATAAATGGTATACTATACAGATTTTTCAGTTTGCTTTTTGTACTGAAGATTATTGATATTTACCATGTTGGAACCCTAGTTCCTTTATTTTAATTGCTTTATAGTATTTCATTGTGTGTGTGTCTCAGGTTACCTATTTTTTTTGTTGGTAGACATTTATCTTTTTCCCCCCACCTAAATTTCGCTATTATAAAGATTGCTTCGGTGTATGTTGTACCTCATGCTGATATGTATGAGAGTTTTTCACAAGTGGAGGTGGAGTTGCCTAGGAACTGAACTTCTAGCATAAATCTTCATCTTTACATTTTGGCAAGGTACTCTCCAAGGTGTTACAGTAATAGATATTCATTAACAGTATATAAGAGTTCCAGTTTATCCTAGTTTATTGCTAACACTTTGTATTGTCACACTTAAACAGTTTTTGCAAGTTTGGTATGTGAAAAGATACCACATTGCTGTTGTAATTAGCGTTGGTTTTTTTTTAAGGGATAAACTGTATATTTATAAAATGCTCGGTCACTCAATAATTGTTACCTTTCTCTTTCCTCCCTACATCCACCAGGGTACTTTTAATCTATGTTAAAATTAATTCATTATTTCTTTTTCCTAGACATTTTTAGTCTTTTTGCAAGTGAATCCGGGAGCTATGTTATACGGGAAGAAATGGAAAGAATGCTTCATGTGGTGGATGGCAAAGTCCCAGATACACTCAGGAAGTGTTTCTCAGAGGTACATTTAAAGATTTACATTGCATCCCTGTGGACAGAGTATTAAATCTTAGTTGTATGAGTTTAGCTGTGATGAATAGATGTTTATGTGCAGCATATTCTTGACATTTTTGTATTTAATGGTTGAAGTTTTTTAACAATTTGTGTGCTAGACTCAAAGGTCCATGACACTGCTGCTGTGTTTGTGAATCTGAAAATTCCCAGTTCTACTGTAAAGGCAACTATCTCTACTTATGGTAGATGAAACATACTCCCCCACTCTCACACCAGCACGCACACACACACTCACAGGCGATCCTGCAGACACCTGAGCATTGCTTAAGTTGTGGTGCTCTTCATTGCTTTTCGTCATGAGCACGTAGAAATAGGTCATTGGCCTTGAGCTGTAGGTGACCTCTGTGATCCATCAATGCCTATTTTATCATAAATGCATTTTATAATTTATTTTTTAATTGGTTTGCATAGTGAAATATTTGGGTTTTAAAAATTGGTCATTTTCCTGTTTTCATAAATAATATATTTTCATTGTAAAAAACCTTTAACAACAGAAAATGTATATCTTTTAACAGAGAAAATTTTTCTTTAATTTCTTTTCAGAGGTGTGCTTACATGGGAAGTCCCAAGAGGTGGCAAAATAAAGCTCTTCTACAAGTTTTTGATCCTTTCCTGCAGCACTCAGTGCTGTGTAATTTCTTGTGGCCATTTGATCCACTTCCATTTCACAGATATGAGAGTCTTTCACTGCTGTTGGTTTTATTCAGAGTTTTTATTCAGTTAGTTTAGTCACCTTCCTACCTATATAAGCACTGATTATTAATACTCCAGGCATCTGCATATATCTGGTTCTAATATCTATTTGGACTCTGGCTTTAGCTTTTCATCACTCTGGCTTTAAGTTTCCCCTGTGTTAATAGCACCTGGAGATTTCCCTTTCTTGCTTTTCAGCTTGGCTAAGTAGTTTTTGGTAGTAGTTATGGTGTTACATTTTATTCAGCAGTTCTACATGTTTGGTGCTAAAAGGATTGTCTTCCTGCATTTTTGGTTGTCTTATTGACTGGAAGTTGCTGTGATAGTATTTCAGTACCTTAAGACAAACTAGATCATGTTTTTTGTTTTTCCTCTCTAAAATTTGCTGGCCAAATTTTATTAGGAAAAAAAAAGAGTTATCTAATCTTTGCAAGCCTGATAAATTGGATTTTTCACAGAAATATCAAGTGGTTTGCTTATCTTAGGGGAGAATGTATATTTTTTTCATTTTAATAAGGTTTATACAGACATTCCTGTTTTATAGACAGGGATTTAATTTGGTTAGCCACCCAGTTCTCTTAAAATTTAGGCACAATAGCAGGTACATATACTAAGATAATAATTAGTGCTGTACAGAAAAATTAAGTAGACCACAGGAGATAGGTGGTGATAGGGAGGTGATATCTAGGTGTAGGTATTTTGTTATGGGATGGTTAGGAACAGCTTATAAGAGAAAGGGACATTAGAACAAAGAATTTTAAGGAAATGAGTATGGTAGTAAATGGCTAGGGAAGTCTTATATGAAGAACAAGGTCTTTGGAAGAGAGGAGATCAAAGAAATGAGAGGCCAAGGTTTGGGGATACTCATGTATATAGCTATTTACATCATTAGGTACTTATGGTTGTTTAAAGAAAAAAAAGACTGTGAATGGGCTAATTTTACCTAATTCAACTATTTGATGTATTTACCTACATAATTTTTGAGTAAGGTATGTGATGTGATACACACTCTTGCTTCTTGAGTTACTATGTTTCCAGTAACTTGAGATGAAGGAAATCCACATAGGAGTTACATTGATTTTTTTCTTATTGAATTTTTTTGGTTGTTGATTCTCATGGTGGGAATTCGTACTTTATATTGCTCTTCAAAGATGTATCAATTTCAGAAGTTTGTTTTTCATTGCCATTTATAGTACTGGAAGGTTTTTTCTAGACTGCTGTTGTGATAGTTTATAAAAGATTTCCATTTTGCTTCCTTATTTAGAGCCATGACTCAAGAACATAGAAAGTCATGTTTGACAGATGGGATTTTAGTACTGCCAGTTATATGGAGTGATCCTAATGGGCAAGCAGATTAGAGAGGTCGCTTTGTATTTCACTGAGTTGCCAGGCAGTATATATAGTGTGTGATTCAGGCACAGAGGCTTTGGAGCCTGGACTGCTTGGGTTCAGTTCTCTCTCTGCCACTGTATAACCTTGAACATACAGCTTTCAGAGCTTCAGTTTTCTCGTGTGTAAAATGGGGATAATAGTATCTCCTATTATTGCTTGAGGATTAAATGAGTATAAAAATACTTAGAATTGTGCTTAGGGCATTGTAAATACACATTAAATATTAACTGTATGTGAAGTTGTTAGAAGCACCTATTATCATAGGCAGTTTTTTCTTAGTGGTACATGAAGGTGCGTCTTATAATAACATCTTAGCTTCATAAAACCGTTAAAACCACCATGTTCACTGGATATAAGATGCTTTTGATTAATAAGATGTGCTTTTATGTATTACTATAAAGAACAAAAAAACTACCAGTTACAATTAAAGGGTATTATTGATTTTAAGACTTATCCCAATGTCAAAGATGTTAACGTGTAAAAATGTGCCTCAGCTTGTGGAATTTATACTGCAAACCCTCTTTGTAGACCAAATGTGGGTAGAGAAAGAAAATGGATCTGATCCTCTAAACATGCAGCGATGTCCTCATGTCCCTGCAGCAAGTCTGAGTGCCATAGTCCTCCATTTAGAAAGCTAAGACTTCCAGTGTTGTCTTATTTATTTGTTTATTGGCTGCGCTGGGTATTCATTGCTGTGTGTGGACTGAATTGCCTCCAGTGAGGGCTCTCCTTTGTTGTGCTTCATCAGTTTCTCGCTGTGGTGGAACACAGATTCTCGGCCCACGGGCTTCAGTAGTTGCGGCACGCAGGCTCAGTAGTTGTGGCCCATGGGCTTAGTTGCTCCTCGGCAGGTGGGATCTTAGTTCGCTAACCAGGGATCCAACCTGTGTCCCCTGCATTGGCAGGTGTATTCTTAACTGCTGGACCACCAGGGAAGTCCCTCCAATGTTGTCTTGATTGCTTGAATTGTACTGTTAAATATTCTGAAACCATGAAGCTAAGCATATTACTGTACTTAATAGGATGCTACTAACAATATAGAAATTATTTCTACCGTAACTCTTTTAGGTTATAAGTTACTTGTATCACTTAATAGCTCCATCAGGATTATAGCTACTAGGCTCCTGAGTGTCGTTCTTCATTGTATTTCTATGTGGGTTGCTTCTGCCTTTTTCTCATAGAAATATCTGGCCCATACTCTTGTCTTCCAGTCAAAGAGATTGACTTGCACGGCCATATGATGTTTTTTCTCAGCCCGGAAACTTTTTTTCTCTGCAGATTTAGCAAGACAAGTACTTGGAAAGAAAGCAAAGAAATAGAAACCGCCTTGCTTCTTTTTTGTATTTTAGTTGACTTGTGAATGTACGTTTTCAGTGATGACTTTTGGAAGGGGACTCCTGGATAGTTTTTAATTTGCCAATGAAATTTAAAAGATTATTCATATTCCATACACATTGATTAAAATGTGCTAATTCTAACCAATGGAAGTGTTGAAGCAGGATAAAGCAAATGAAAAATGGCTTTTATTAAGTATTGAAAGAAATGCAGTTTACACTGATTGCAAGATGTACCTTAGCAAATAAAATGTGACTTAGTGGAAGTTCACTGCTTTAATGAATTGATAAAATAATTTGCAATTAGCATATAGGTTTTATGCAAATAAAAGTTCTGAAATAGTTACATTTGAAAAGTTTTTTTTCCAAATACATATATAGCCTATAATGATATTTAGATTATTCTTCCTTTATAGATAGTAGAAGGGAGTAAACGTCAATTAAATGCAAATTTTAAATTGTGTAAGTTCCAAGTAAGGTACCTTAAAGTTTAACTAAACCTGTGTTTTCTTGTTTTAATTTTAGGGTGAAAAGGTAAACTATGAAAAGTTTAGAAATTGGCTTCTTCTAAACAAAGATGCTTTTACCTTCTCTCGTTGGCTACTGTCTGGAGGTGTATATGTGACCCTCACTGATGATAGTGATACTCCCACTTTCTACCAAACTCTGGCTGGAGTCACACATTGTAAGTAATGGCATTTTATTGTGCTCTGTTCACTTTTTAACACAATTGCCTGGTAATAAGAGAATATGCCTATTATCAGTGTGGCTTTTTTTTTCTTCCAAAGTGTAATAACGTGGAATGCTGGAGGCTTGAGTACATAACTGAAAAAGATAAACTTTTTTTGTCTACTCACTGAATACTTTCGTACTCCAAATGCGTAAATTTTTTCCCCTCACACCAAGCAATTCTCCAGTGCTCTATGGACACCAACCGCGTGTCCTACACTTCAGTTCAGTTCTGACACTGTCTGCTGGGATTAGCGCAGACCCACCCCACAGGTTTAGGTCTCGGTCCCAAAAGACTGCCCCTCTGCCCTCCCTGCTTCAGATGCCAAGTCCAGATGGTGACCTGTGCTTCTGACTGACCACCTATAAATGAGACTTCGCATGACCCTCTCCTTGGGTTTGGTAATTTACTAGAACTTCAGGAAACATTTACCTTTACTGATTTATTATATAATAAAAGCTGTATTAAAGGAGACAGATGAACAGCTGGGTGAACAGATACGTAGGACAGAATCTGGAAGGGTCCCAAACCCAGGAGCTTCTGTCCACATGGAGCTGTGTTGCCCCCTTCTTGGCATGTAGATGTGTCTAAGTGCTCTCCAGACCCTGTGCTTTGGGATTTTTGTGCAGGCTTTGTTACATAAGCATTATCAGTTATTAACTGTATTTCTAAATCTTTTCTTCTTTCCAGAGAATGGGGGGTTGGGGGATGGGGTTGAAAGTTCCAAGTTTCTTGTATGGCTTGGTCTTTCTAGTGACCAGCCCCTTTCCAGGAACCTACCGAGAGTTACTTCAGGCATCAGAACAAAAGATTCCTGTCACCCAGAAAATTCTGAGGATTTAGGAGCTCTTCATCAGACATTCCTGTCACTCAGGAAATTAAAGAAATGTCCTCAAAGAGAAAATGTTAGCAAGAACTGGGATCAATATCACTTATTTCACAGCAGCCCTCTACTAATTGTTCTTAACCAAACTATATTAGTTCCTAGGGCTGCTGTAACAAATTAACACAATCCATAAACTGAAAATACAGAAATCTACTCTCTTACAGTTCTGGAAGCTGAAACCAAAGTGTTAATAGAGCCATATTCCCTCTGAAGATCCCAGGGAAGCATCTTTCCTTGCCTCTCCCAGCTTCTTGTGAACCCAGGCTTTGCTTGACTTGTGGCAGCATAATTCTAGTTTCTGCCTCTGTTTTCATATAGCCTTCTGTGTGTGTGTGTGTGTCCTCTCCCCTTCTTTTAAAGACACCACTCATTGGATTTAGGGCCCCGTCTAAGTTTAGGATGATTTTAACTCTAGAACCCTAATTCGTTACACCTGCAAAGACCCTATTTCCAAGTGAGATCACATTCTGTGATTCCAGGTGATAATGAACTTTTGAGGGACGCTGTTTAGTCCACCACAGCACAGGCCTAAATGTTAACTTCTACTGTTCTTTTCTGTGGTTACAGAATGGACGTACTCTGGGCTTTTGCTTATGCTGCTTAACACCAGAAGGAATGCCTTTCCCTTTTATTCTCCCTGCAAACGCTAGTCATCCTTGAAGATTTAAGTCACATGCTGCTTGCTTTCCATGAAATGTTTTCTTGCCTTCCTGTGAGAAATCATCTGTCCTTCCTCTGAACTCTCATAACACTTTCTTTTGTATTCTTCTTGGATGAACTTACCACTTTCATCTTTGTATTATAATTATTTATAATATTTTATTTATTTGTACATGTCATTTCTCTTAAATCATAGAGAGTCTGTATTATTCTTTTATTCACTCTCAGTGTCAAGCCTTAAATAAGTATTTGTTGACCGAGTAGAGGACCTTGGGTATCAAGCACTGTTTGTATTTATTTTTTCTTGTAATTTATGAGTTGGCTACTAATTATTCACCAGCTGCTTTCCCTCTCATTTTTATTCCATTGTTACCAAAAATTCTGACACATAAATCCTGGCATGAATAGGCAGTTAATTTGATGCTCCTACTTTTTCAGCACTACCATCTTTATTTTGAGAGGAAAGCCTTTTTTAAAAAATAGTTTTGTATAAAAAATTAGGAAATCTTTTTATACTTTAAGCTCTATCATTGTCAGTCATATGGATGTTCTGCCGAACTCTTGCTTTCATTTGTAATTGTATGGTAAATTATTTTTCTATTATTGGCTAAGGGTGTGATTACTTTCCTTGAGTGACTCACGTTATAGAAAAAATTGTTCTGGCACTTAATAAAATGGTAAACAAGACTTTTTAAAAATCATTTATTTTTGGTTGCTCTGCATCTTTGTTGCTGTGCTCAGGCTTTCTCTGGTTGCAGCGTGTGGGCTCTAGGGCTCTCGGGCTCCAGCAGTTGTAGAGCACGGTCTTAGTTGCTCAGCATGTGGAATCTTCCCGAACCAGGGATGGAACCCGGGTCCCCTGGATTGGCAGGCGAATTCTTATCCACTGTACCACCAGGGAAGTCCCATAAACAAAACTTTACTTCACGACTTTTACTTTTGCAATAGTGGAGAGAGATTGGTCTTACCTCCAAATATTATAAGGAAAGCAACTTACAGCCAAGGAGCAAGGTGAGGTGATCAGTGGAAGGAAAATTACTAAGAGAAATCATCAAGGGTAGGGGAATTCTTACTAAAAGCCGGCCAAAGACTTATTCATTAAATATGGGGTATGAGGAACTTGATCAGGTATCAAAGATAGGGGATGATACAGCAGGATTCTTTGCTAAGATTCAGCTGGGCAAGCCAAAGACAGAATAAGGGGCCAACTTCTGAGCCTAGTAGAAAAGAGGGCTCAAAGGAGTGGGACTAAATTTTAGTCAAGGTGAGAGTCTCTGTCAGCTGCTTCAAGTTGAATTAGTTCTGACATACTTTGCAAACGCAAATGCTGCTTCATTTCAGTTCAGTTCAGTTCAGTCGCTCAGTCATGTCCGACTCTTTGCAACTCCATGAATCGCAGCACACCAAGCCTCCCTGTCCATCACCAACTCCTGGAGTTTACCCAGACTCATGTCCATCGAGTCGGTGATGCCATCCAGCCATCTCATCCTTTGTGTCCCCTTCTCCTCCTGCCCCCAATCCCTCCAAAAAACAGGGTCTTTTCCAATGAGTCAACTCTTTGCATGAGGTGGCCAAAGTATTAGAGTTTCAGCTTCAGCATCAGTCCTTCCAATGAACACCCAGGACTGATCTCCTTTAGAATGGACTGGTTGGATTTCCTTGCAGTCCAAGGGACTCTCAAGAGTCTTCTCCAACACCACAGTTCAAAAGCATCAGTTCTTCGGCACTCAGCTTTCTTCACAGTCCAACTCTCACATCCATACATGACCACTGGAAAAACCATAGCCTTTGTTGGCAAAGTAATGTCTCTACTTTTTAATATGCTATCTAGGTTGGTCATAATTTTCCTTCCAAGGAGTAAGCGTCTTTTAATTTCATGGTTGCAGTCACCATCTGCAGTGATTTTGGAGCCCCCCAAAATAAAGTCTGACACTGTTTGCACTGTTTCCCCATCTATTTCCCATGAAATGATGGGACCAGATGCCATGATCTTCGTTTTCTGAATGTTGAGCTTTAAACCGAGTTTTTCTCTCTCCTCTTTCACTTCCATCAAGAGGCTTTTTAATTCCTCTTCACTTTCTGCCATAAGGGGGGTGTCATCTGCATATCTGAGGTTACTGATATTTCTCCTGGCAATCTTGATTCCAGCTTGTGCTTCTTCCAGTCCAGTGTTTCTCATGATGTACTCTGCATATAAGTTAAATAAGCTGCTTATTGTTTATTTTTCAAAGCACTGTATCAAAGATTACAGGCTTGTGTAAATTTAATCAGTCAAAATAATTATCAAAATATTAAAAATGTTATCCCATTATATGGCTCCATTTTAATTTGAAAATGATCTTTTCAGTTTAATTTTTTATCAGTTGGGAAGATTTTGAGATTGTTAATGGTATCTAAAAGTACCTGCAAGGAGATCCAACCAGTCCATCCTAAAGGAGATCAGTCCTGGGTGTTCACTGGAAGGACTGATGCTGAAGCTGAAACTCCAATACTTAGGCCACCTCATGCAAAGAGTTGACTCATTGGAAAAGACCCTGACACTGGGAGGGATTGCAGACAGAAGGAGAAGGGGACAACAGAGGGTGAGATGGCTGGATGGCATCACTGACTCGATGGACATGAGTTTGAGTGAACTCCGAGAATTGGTGATGGACAGGGAGGCCTGGCATGCTGTGATTCATGGGGTCGCAAAGAGTCGGACACGACTGAGCAACTGAACTGAACTGACTGAAAAGTACATGACCTTTGTCTTGTTAAAAAATATTTTATCTTAATTTTATGCATTGTTTCATCTGAAATAATGACCTAATTTCTAAACTGAGTGGCTTTCTCCTAGGCTCATTGCACCTACTAATATCTCTGCAGCATTTTAGCACTATTGACAGTGTTCTTGAAATTCTCTTCTCCCTTGATTTTGAAACATTGTAGTTTTAAGTTATTTCTCATTGATCAGCCTTTAGTTCTGTTCTATTCTTAACTGGCGTGCATGCTTTTGCTTCACTACAGCCATTTCTTTTGCTTCATTTATCCTTCATGTCTTTGCAGATGATACCTAGATGAAGTTTACTGATCTTGAGGTATCAAACAATATATTCATTTTATTAAATGCCTCCTGGATATATATTGTAACATCTTAATTTCATATATAACACCTTTCCTTACTTTAGTCCATTTGTAGATCAAAAAAAGCAAACATCCTATTCTTCCTCCTATGATTTTTTTTACTCTCTTTTTTTAAATTGAAGTATAGTTTTTGCTTTTGTTGTTTAGTTGCCAAATTGTGTCCAACTCTTTCTGTGACCCCATGGACTGTAGCCTGCCAGACTCCTCTGTCCATGGAATTCTTCAGGCAAGAATACTGGAGTGGGGAGCCATTCCCTTCTCCAGGGGATCTTCCCGACCCAGGGACTGAGCTGGGTTTCCTGCATTAAAGACAGATTCTTTACTGTCTGAGCCACCAGGGAAGCCCTTAAATCTTTATAGCTAGGCTCAAACACATTTTTATTAATCAAAATAGGAAACATTACAGTCAACTTATTTTTACCAACGAGAAATAAGTTTGTTTATACCTCTAGTATAAAATCCTTGCTTCAGGATTCGATGAACTCTTGGAAAGCATTTTCTGGATCCTGCTGGTTGTGAAAGCATTTTCACTGCAAAACAAGTTGTTGAGATACTTGAAGAAGTGGTAGTCAGTTGGCTAAACATCAGGTGCATGTGGCAGAAGAGGCAAAACTTAGTAGTCCAGTTCGTTCACCTTCTGAATTACTGGTTGTATGATAGGCGGTCAAGTGTTGTTGTGGAGAACAGTCGGGCTCTTTCTGTTGACCAAAGCTGGCTGCAGGCACTGCAGTTTTAGGTGCATCTCATCCATCTGCTGAGTATGCTGCTGCTAAGTCTCTTCAGTCGTGTCCGACTCTGTGCATCCCCATAGACGGCAGCCCACCAGGCTCTCCCGTCCCTGGGATTCTCCAGGCAAGAACACTGGAGTGGCTTGCCATTTCCTTCTCCAGTGCATGGAAGTGAAAAGTCAAAGTGAAGTCGCTCAGTCGTGTCTGACTCTCTGCGACCCCATGGACTGCAGCCCACCAGGCAAGATTCAGAATGCTGTGGTGGAGCAGACTGATTTCAGACATGCATAGCAGTAAATGGCAGCTTAACAGTAAGCAGCAGCAAGCAATAGCTGGAAGCAAGGTCTTAATTTCCCAGACTGGAGTCCTAACCACTGGACCATAGGGGTCAGCAGTGAAGGCTAGAGTCCCTTCCTAGTCCTTGCCTGACTAGTTAAAAACGAATTCAGGCAAGGAGGCAGAAAATAAAGAGTAAAGTAAGAAGTTTTTGTCTTCCTTCAGGCCAGTTATCTTGCTTTGTTCCCCTCCCCCCGCTAATTTGTATCAGGACTCTCCTCTGGGGTGCACATGCACCCCTTTAGCCAAGATGAATCTTGAAGCAAAGACTTCAGGGAGGAGCAAGACTCACTGTGGCCTGGAATTATCCTCTGACTTTTGACCCCAAGGAGCCTTTGTGGAAATATATAGTGTCTCCCTTATCCTAAAAAGGGAGAAGCGGAGATCCTTCAATCGTTTACTCAGAAAGTGTTTTGCCTCTGTCCTTGCCATAATTATTTCCTCTCCATAATTATATTTCTTCAAGATGTTTACAAGAGAAAAAGACTGGCTGTTTACCTTGTTTCTGTTGTTACTTCCATTTCAGAGGGCAATTGTAAATTCCTCAGCTGGAGCCCACATAGCTCTTGTCTCAGGAAATGCTGACAGGGGGCCAGCTGTTGTAAATGTCCAGCTTGGAACCCATCTGTCTCCTATCTCAAGATGGGCAGCAGACCACCAAACAGTGACCATGACCTTTTTTTAATGCAAGTTTGGCTTTGAAAAGTGCTTTGGAGCTTCTTCTCCGTCCAGCCACTGAGCTGGTCATCACCAGTTTTTGTAGAAAATCCACTTTTCGTCACCGGTCACAATCCAATTGAGAAATGGTTCATTTTTGTTGAGTGGCATAAGAGAAGACAATATTTCAGAATGACAGTTTTTTTGATTTGCTGTCAGTTAATGAGGCACTCACTCAGCAAGCTTTTTCACCTTTCCAATTTGTTTCAAATGCCAAACGAGTGTAGAGTGGTCGACAGTGAGTTCTTCAGCAACTTCTTGGGTAGTTGTAAGAGGATCAGGTTTGATGTTTGCTCTCAATTGGTCATTGTCAACTTCCGATGGCCGGCCACTATGCTCCTCATCTTCAAGGCTCTCGTCTCATTTGCAAAACTTATTAAACCACCACTGCACTGTATGGAAGTATTTCTTTGGAGGGAATGATGCTAAAGCTGAAACTCCAGTACTTTGACCACCTCATGCGAAGAGTTGACTCGTTGGAAAAGACTCTCATGCTGGGATGGATTGGGGGCAGGAGGAGAAGTGGACGACAGAGGATGAGATGGCTGGATGGCATCACTGACTCGATGGACGTGAGTTTGAGTGAACTCTGGGAGTTGGTGATGGACAGGGAGGCCTGGCGTGCTGCGATTCATGGGGTCGCAAAGAGTCGGACATGACTGAGTGACTGAACTGAACTGCACTGTATGGTCGTTAGCAGTTCCTGGGCCAAATGGATTGTTGACATTGCGAGTTGTTTCCACTGCTTTAGGACCCATTTTGAACTGGAATAACAAAATTGCTTGAATTTGCTTTTTGTCTAACATATCCCTAGTCTAAAATAAATATAAAATACACATCAAGTAGTAAGTCATTAGCAAAAAAAAAAAATAAAGTGAGAAATGTGTATTAAAATGCTGTGTAACATAACCACATTTATTTAAGGATGTATTCCAGCATCAAATGGCAAATTTCACCAATGCAAAAACTGGAATTACATTTGCACCAACCTAATAATTCTAGTAATCCAATTTGAAGTTACCTTTGACTTTTCTTTATCAAGCTTCATATTAAATCCTATCAGTCTTAACTCAACCATATTTCTTGCATCTTTCTTTGCCACTGTCATCATTACGATAGTTTTTCTTACTTATCTGACCTGACTGTGGTTTGATAATAGGGGTAATCAAAGACACATTTCTGTTTTTGTTTACTTAGTTTGCATAAAAGCAAAAACAAACCATTCTTACTTCCCTGCTTTGAAACCTTTGAGAAATCTTCACATTCTTAGTTTATCATTCTTATTCTCATTTCTCCTCACTTATGTTCTCAGCTTCAACTGAAGAGCACTGGTCAGTATTCCATGAC
Source organism: Bos grunniens (assembly GCF_055505025.1). Lineage (NCBI taxonomy): Eukaryota > Metazoa > Chordata > Mammalia > Artiodactyla > Bovidae > Bos > Bos grunniens. The sequence goes on along the minus strand of NC_141183.1, from coordinate 50,783,019 downwards.
CGTACCATGAACTTTCATGGCTACCCTCTCTACCGTCACTCCTAATATTCCTTCATGTAAGAATACATTCCATCTTTCAGTTCCTGACAGGTAAAATGCTTTGTCATCAATCCTAACTCAAATGTCATAACCCTTTTGTCATGCCTTCTCCATTTTTCTGCAGTTGGAATTAATCACTTTTTCTCTTTGCATTCCTGCACACTTTACTTTTGAATTAAAGTATTTAAGATGCTTTTTGCCTTACTGTAAAGTCAGTTGAAAATGGCTTTGTTTTTCAACAGAAGTTACAAGTCTCTTGAGGACAAGGCTTGTATTCTATTCATCTTTGGGTTTTTCTTAGTTCAGTAATCTATAATGCATGTTGTTGGACTGAACTGTGTTGGAAAATTTTCAACAACCAAAAGTCTGCATTCTGAGTATTGATTTAAACATTTGAATTCCCCAGGGGAGAGCAGGAGGACTATGTTGTTTTAGGATTGTAGGACTAAACCTACAGGAGGGAGAAGGACCAAGATAAATCATCATGTTTGAATAGAGTTTAACAACTTCATAGTATGTAAGTGTTCATATAAAGACCTACCATATTTTTAGAGTGAAAATGAATTGTATGTGTCAATTTAAAGAACTGCTTAAGATTGCAAAATAGTTGTTCTTAGATCTTCCCTTTAAAACTTTTGGTTAGAAAAATTATGTGAGCTACGGAAAATTGGTTAGCAGTAACTTGAGGCGCACAGAGATCAGTCTACTTTAAATATTATAGGGAAAAAGAAGATATGTGTGTACATATAACTGATTCACTTGGCTGTACAGTAGAAACTAACTGAACATTGTAAAGCAACCATACTCCAATAAATATTAATTTAAAAAATAAATGTCAAAAAAAAAAACCCCAAACACTACATGGAATAAGCTGTCTGAACTAATTATTTTATCTCCTTCTATAATGTACCTGTTGGTTTCCTTGGTGGCTATAGAAGTAAATTGGCAGTGTGTGGTAAAAACCTGAAGAAATAACTTATGCTTTTAATTTTCTCGCTTATTTATAATATTTTTAATTGCTGACCTCTTAGCTGAATTTTGTTGTGTCCTTATTTCTTGTAAGAAGGATATACCAAAATAATCAACTGTTCAACCACTATTTTGTAGTTAATGGCCTTTATCTTGAGCATTAGAATTATTTGAAGAGGGTGTTAAAAATGCAGGTTACTGGTTCTGTCTTCAAAGATTTTTTATCTGTGGGCCGTAGGGCTCTGTACTTTTAACTCTGGGTAATTCTGATATGGATGGATCATGAACTGCATTTTGGGAAATAATTTGTTATCGTTGTTCAGTCACTCAGTTGTGTCCAACTATTTGCAACCCCATGGACTACAGCCTCCTAGAGCTTGCTCAAACTCATGTCTATTGAATCAGTGATCTCATCCAATCATCTTGTCCTCTTTCGTCCCCTTCTCCTGCCTTCAATCTCTCCCAGCATCAGGGTCTTTTCCAGTGAGTCGGTTCTTTGCCTCAGGTCGCCAAAGTATTGGAGCTTCAGCTTCAGTCTCAGTTCTTCTAATGAATATTCAGGGTTGATTTCCTTTAGGATGGACTGGTTTGACCTCCTTGCTGTCCAAGGGACTCTCAAGAGTCTTCTACAGCACCACAGTTCAAAAGCATCAGTTCTTTGGCATGCTCAGCCTTCTTTATGGTCCAACTCTCACATTCATTCATACATGACTACTGGAAAAACTGTAGCTTTGACTATATGGACCTTTGTTGGCAAAGTAACGTCTCTGCTTTTTAACATGCCGTCTAGGTTTGTCATTGCTTTTCGTCCAAGGCGCAGTGAAAGTGAAAGTCGCTCAGTTGTGTCTGACTCTTTGTGACCCATGCACAGTCCATGGAATTCTCTAGGCCAGAATACTGGAGTGGGTAGCCTTTCACCTCTCCAGAGGATCTTCCCAACCCAGGGATTGAACCCAGGTCTTCCACATTGCAGGTGGATTCTTTCCCAGCTGAGCCACAAGGGAAACCCAAGAATCCTGGAGAGGGTAGCCTATCCCTTCCTCCAGTGGATCTTCCCAACACAGGAATTGAACTGGGGTCTCCTGCACTGCAGGTGGATTGTTTACCAACTAAGCTATCAGGGAAGCCATAATACTGGAGTGAGTAGCCATTCCCTTCTCCAGGGGATCTTCCCAGCCCAGGAATCAAACCCAGGTCTCCTGCATTGCAGGCAGATTCTTTACCAGCTGAGCCACAGGGAAGCCCTTCAAAGAGCAAGTGTCTTTTAATTTCAGAGCTGCAGTCACCATCTGCAATGATTTTGGAGTCCAGAAGAAGTCATCACTGTTGCCTTTGTTTTCCCATCTATTTGCTGTGGAGTGCTGGGACCAGATGCCATGATCTTAACTTCTTACTTTGTCTATGGAAAACAGGGGTAATGATACAACTTACATCATAGATTTGTGGTAAGGAGGGCAGGGAAGGAAAAGTATTATCCTGTACTCATCTTGGGTTCATTGGGTGGGGCCCTTTCAATTAGACTAACAAAAGACAGAAAACAAGAGAAAAACATAAGCTTACTTATTACTTACTAAGTTACTTACGCACTGGAACATTTAGTGATGAATAACTCACAGGGGTGGTTAGAGCTTGAGCTTACATAGCATCTTAGCAAAGAACGGTAATTTGTGAAGTGACAAAGGAAAAGAACTTTGAGCTGCTAGGAGTGGCACATTGTGGGAAAACAAATACATAGAGAAACTATTGCCTGATGTATGTGTGTTAGTCACTCAGACGTGTTCAACTCTTTGCGACCCCATGGTCTGTCCATGGAATTCTCTAGGCAAGAATACTGGAATGGGTTGCCATTTCCTTTTCCAGAAGATCTTCCTGACTCAGGGATCAAACCTGGGTTTCCTGCATTCCTGGGAATCCTGCTAATTCTTTACTGTCTGAGCTACTGGAGAAGACTTTGGTTGATTTGGCTGGTTAATAAGATTTGTTATGTAGATTCTTTCTTCTGGTGCCATCTCCAGGTTGATAAGGATCTAGAGTTTTCTCTGGTGATTAACATCTATCCTTCCTGGTAGAAAAGTTATTATTGTTCAGTTGCTCAGTTATATCTGACTCCTTGCAACCCCATGGACTGCACACTCCAGGCTTACCTGTCTGTCCTTGACCATCTCCTGGAGCTTGCTCAAACTCATGTCCATTGAGTTGGTGATGCCATCCAGACATCTTGTCCTCTGTCGTCCCCTTCTCCTCCTGCCTTTGATCTTTCCCAGCATCAGGGTCTTTTATAATGAGTCAGTTCTTCGTATCAGGTGGCCAAAGTATTGGTGCTGAAGCTCCAATATTCAGGGTTAATTTCCTTTAGGATGGACTGGTTTGATCTCCTTGCAGTCCAGGAACTCTCAAGAGTCTTCTTCAGCACCACAGTTCAAAAAGATTGATTATTCAGTGCTCAACCTTCTTTATCTTATAACTGTCACATCCATACATGACTACTGGAAAAACCATAGCTTTCACTATACGGATCTTTGTTGGCAAAGTAATATCTCTGCTTTTAATACACTTTCTAGGTTTGTCATAGCTTTTCTTCCAAGGGGCAAGCGTCTTTTAATTTCATGGCTGCACTCACCATCTGCAGTGATTTTGGAGGCCAAGAAAGTAAAGTCTGTCACTGTTTTCATTGTTTCCCCATCTGTTTGCCATGAAGTAATGGCACTGGATGTCATGGTCTTAGTTTTTTCAATGTTAAGTTTTAAGCCAGCTTTTTTACTCTCCTCTTTCACTTTTTTTTTTTTTTTTTTTTAGTTTCTTTTTTTTATTTTATAAATTTATTTATTTTAATTGGAGGTTAATTACTTTACAATATTGTATTGGTTTTGCCATACATAAATCCGCCACGGGTGTACACGTGTTCCCCATCCTGAACCCCCTTCCCACCTCCTTCCCCATACCATCCCTCCGGGTCGTCCCAGTGCACCAGCCTCAAGCATCCAGTATCATGCATCGAATGTGGACTGCGATTCGTTTCATATATGGTATTATACATGTTTCAATGCCATTCTCCCAAATCATCCCACCCTCTCCCTCTCCCACGGAGTCCAAAAGACTGTTCTATACATCTGTGTCTCTTTTGCTGTCTCGCATACAAGGTTATTGTTACCATCTTTCTAAATTCCATATATATGCGTTAGTATACTGTATTGGTGTTTTTCTTTCTGGCTTACTTCACTCTGTATAATAGGCTCCAGTTTCATCCACCTCATTAGAACTGATTCAAATGTATTCTTTTTAATGGCTGAGTAATAACTCCATTGTATATATGTACCACAGCTTTCTTATCCATTCATCTGCTAATGGACATCTAGGTTCCTTCCATGTCCTGGCTATTATAAACAGTGCTTCGATGAACACTGGGGTACACGTGTCTCTTTCGATTCTGGTTTCCTTGGTGTGTATGCCCAGCAGTGGGATTGCTGGGTCAAAATCCCATGGACAGAGGAGCCTGGTAGGCTGCAGTCCATGGGGTCGCTAAGAGTAGGGCACGACTGAGCGACTTCACTTTCACTTTTCACTTTCATGCATTGGAGAAGGAAATGGCAACCCACTCCAGTGTTCTTGCCTGGAGAATCCCAGGGACAGAGGAGCCTAGTGGGCTACTGTCTGTGGGGTCGTCCAGAGTCGGACACGACTGAAGCGACTTAGCAGCAGCAAGGCAGTTCTATTTCCAGTTTTTTAAGGAATCTCCACACTGTTCTCCATAGTGGCTGTATTAGTTTGCATTCCCACCAATAGTGTAAGAGGGTTCCCTTTTCTCCACACCCTCTCCAGCATTTATTGCTTGTAGACTTTTGGATCGCAGTCATTCTGACTGGCGTGAAATGGTACCTCATTGGGTTTTGATTTGCATTTCTCTGATAATGAGTGATGCTGAGCATCTTTTCATGTGTTTGTTAGCCATCTGTATGTCTTCTTTGAGAAATCTCTGTTTAGTTCTTTGGCCCATTTTTTGATTGGGCCGTTTGTTTTTCTGTAATTGAGCTGCAGGAGTTGCTTGTATATTTTTGAGGTTTGCTGTTTGTCAGTTGCTTCATTTGCTATTATTTTCTCCCATTCTGAAGGCTGTCTTTTCATCTTGCTTATAGTTTCCTTTGTTGTGCAGAAGTTTTTCATTTTAATTAGGTCCCATTTGTTTATTTTTGCTTTTATTTCCAATATTCTGGGAGGTGGGTCATAGAGGATCCTGCTGTGATGTATGTTGGAGAGTGTTTTGCCTATGTTCTTCTCTAGGAGTTTTATAGTTTCTGGTCTAACATTTAGATCTTTAATCCATTTTTAAGAGGATCTTTAGTTCCTCTTCGGTTTCTGCCATAACGGTGATGTCATCTGCATATCTGAGGTTATTGATACTTTCCCGGCAATCTAGATTTCAACTTCTGCTTCATCCAGCCCACGATTTCGCATGATGTATGTACTCTGCATATAAGTTAAATAAGCAGGGTGACAGTATACAGTACTCCTTTCCCAGTTTGGAACCAGTCCATTGTTGCATATCTGGTTCTAACAGTTGCTTCTTGACCTGCATACATGCTTCTCAGGAGACAAGTGAGATGGTCTGGTACTCCGATCTCTTTAAGAATTTGCCACAGTTTGTTGTGATGCACACAGTCAAAAGACTTTTGCATAAGTCAGTGAAGCAGAAGTAGTTGTTTTTCTGGAATTCTCTTGCTTTTTTTTATGATCCATCGGATTTTGGCAATTTGATCTCTGATTCCTCTGCTTATTCTAAATCCTGCTTGAACATCTGGAAATTCTTGGTTCACGTACTGTTGAAGCCTAGCATGGAGAATTTTGAGCATTACTTTGCTAGCGTGTGAAATGAGTACAATTATGCGGTAGCTTGAACATTCTTTGACACTGTCTTTCTTTGGGATTGGAATGAAAACTGACCTTTTCCAGTCCTGTGGTCACTGCTGGATTTTCCAAATTTGCTGTTATATTGATTGCAGCACTTTAACAGCAGCATCTGTTAGGATTTGAAATGGTTCAGCTGGAATACCATCATTCCACTAGCTTTGTTCATAGTAATGCTTCCTGAGGCCCACTTGACTTGGCCCTCCAGAATGTGTAGGTATGTGATCACACTATCATGTTTATCTGAGTCATTGAGATCTTTTTTGTCTAGTTCTTCTGTGTATTCTTGCCACCTCTTCTTAACTATCTTCTGCTAGGCCATACTGTTTCTGTCCTTTATTGTACCCATCTTTGCATGAAATATTCCCTTGATATCTCTGGTTTTCTTGAAGAGATCTCTAGTCTTTCCCATTATATTGTTTTCCTCTATTTCTTTGCATTGGTCCCTGAGGAAGGCTTTCTTATCTCTCCTTGCTGTTCTTTGAAACTCTGCATTTAGATGGGTAGGTCTTTCTTTTTCTCCTTTGCCTTTAGCTTCTCTTCTTTTCTCAGCTATTTGTGAGGCCTCCTCAGAGAACCATTTTGCCTTTTTTGCATTTCTGTTTCTTGGGGATGGTTTTGATCACTACCCCTTGTACAGTGTTACGAGCCTTTATCCATAGTTCCTCAGGCACTCTATCAGTTCTAATCCCTTGAATCTATTTGTCACTTCCACTGTATAATCGTAAGGAACTTGATTTAGGTCATACTGTTATGGCCTAGTAGTTTTCCCTACTTTCTTCAATTTAAGTCGAATTTTGCAATAAGGAGTTCATGATCTGAGCCACAGTCAGCTCCCAGTCTTGTTTTTGCTAACTGTATAGAGCTTCTCCATTTTTGGCTGCAAAGACTATAATCAGTCTGATTTTGGTATTGACTATCTGGCGTTATCCATGTGTCGAGTTGTCTCTTTGTGTTGTTGGAAAAGGGTGTTTGCTATGACCAGTGCGTTCTCTTGGGAAAACTCTGTTAGCCTTTGCCCTGCTTCATTTTGTACTCCCGGGGCCAAACTTGCACTCCAGGTATCTCTTGACTTCCTGCTTCTACATTCCAGTCCCCTGTGATGAAAAGGACATCTTTTTTTGGTGTTAGTTCTAGAAGGTCTTGTAGGTCATCATAGAACTGTTCAACCTCAGCTTCTTCCGCATTAGTGGTTGGGGCATAAACTTGAATTACTGTGATACTGATTTGGCTCACAGTATTTGGAAATACTGTGAATTCCATTTGGCTTGGAAATGAACAGATCATTGCATCATTTTTGAGATTGCACCTAAGTAGTGCATTTCAGATTCCTGTTGACTATGATGGCTACTACATTTCTTCTAAGGGATTCTTGCCCACAGTAGTAGATATAAGGGTCATCTGAAGTAAATTCACCCATTGCTGTCCATTTTAGTTCACTGATTCCTAAAATGTCAGTGTTCACTCTTACCATCTCCTGTTTGACCACTTCCAATTTACCTTGATTCATGGACCTAACATTCCAGATTCCTATGCAATGTTGTTCTTTATAGCATCAGACTTTACTTTCACCACCAGATGTCCACAACTGGACGTTGTTTCCATTTTGGCTCAGCCTATTCATGCTGTCTGGAGTTATTTCTCCAGTCTTCTCCAGTAGCATATTGGTCACCTACTGACCTGGGGAGTTCATCTTTCAGTGAGGCCAAACTATGATAGGGGTAATAACGACCTCCTTCAGAGGACTTACGCCAGCATGCCGCAGCTCCCAGGACTGTTGTAGTCAGTGCCTCTGACCTCGAGACAGGCTACTGTCGACACACACCTCCGCCGGAGATTCCTGGACACTCACTTGAAAGTCTGACTCCGTCTCTTGTGGGCTCACTGCTCCTTTCTCCTGGGTCCTTGTGTGCACAGCGTTTTGTTTGTGCCCTCCTAGAATGTTTCCCCCGTCCTGTGGAAGTTCTGTAATCAAATCCCACTGTCTTTCAAAGTCAGATTCCCTGGGGGTTCTCTGTCCTTTTGCTGGATCCCCAGGTTGGGAAATCTGTTGTGGGTACCATAACTTTTCCAAGAGGGCGGGAACTTCTTTGTTATAATTGTTCCCCAGTTTGTTTCTCATCTGCTTGGCAGCTCTACAGTGAAGCTAATGGTGACCTCCTCCAAGAGGACGTATGCCATATGCCGTGCCTCCCAGGTCTGCTGCAGCCAGAGCCCCTGTCCTCGAAACAAAACACTGCTCACACGTGCCTCCAAGGCAGGTCTGGCTCAGTCTCTTGTGCAGGTCACTGCTCCTTTCCCTGGGTCCTGGTAGAGGATCGGGAAGCCATCTTTTCAAATTAGGCCGGTAGGGGGAACTAGAGGGCTTTTCTTATATCTGCTGCTTCTCATTTGCCTTCAACTCAAAATAATCCTTATACTGAAGCAGCATTTCCGGTAGCATATGGTGCTACATGAAATGTTACCTTTTTTAAAGGACTCAGCATTGTGCCTGGTATAGAATAGGCGCTTTACAATGAATATGCATCCTCTCTTTTTTTTTTTGGAGGTGCCGCAAGGCATGTGAGATCTTAGTTCCCTGACCAGGGATTGAACCTGTGCCCCCTGCATTGGAAGCACAGAGTCCTAACAAGTGGACCACCAAGGGATTCCCTTCGGAGAAGGCAGTGGCACCCCACTCCAGTACTCTTGCCTGGAAAATCCCTTGGACGGAGGAGCCTGGTAGGCTGCAGTCCATGGGGTTGCTAAGAGTCGGGCACGACTGAGCGACTTCACTTTCACTTTTCACTTTCATGTATTGGAGAAGGAAATGGCAACCCAATCCAGTGTTCTTGCCTGGAGAATCCCAGGGATAGAGGAGCCTGATGGGCTGCCGTCTATGGGGTCACACAGAGTCGGACATGACTGAAGCGACTTAGCAGTAAGGGATTCCCTTCATCCTCTTGTATTAGTAAACAGTTGGCTAGGAAATGTCAGTAAGCTTCATCCCACTTTCTCAGAGAGTAATTGTTTGGGGAACAAGCAATTTTATAACAGAGGACTGTAGATCACTACAAAAATTAACTCATCCATGTCAATAGGAAGAAAATGTTTTCCTTACTAATTTGCTTTCCTTTACTTTACAGTTTATAAAAATAAAGGTATAACATACAACTCAATTGCTCCTGGCTTCAGCAAATAGCTGCTTTCTTAGTGGACTTTCCTATGAAAGCATTATCATAAAATCAGAATTACTGCTAAATTTCTTATAGAAATTCTGACATGGGCAGGTTTATATTCTGATGACTGTGATTTATTGTCTCACTCAAGCCTGTACCACCTCTGAAGTTAATTTTATCTCCATTCCAAAAATGAGGAAACCACAGCTATGAAGAGTTAAAGAAACTTTTCTCAAGATCAAATAGCTAAGAGGTGCTGAAATTGGGATATTAGAACCCAGAGTGCATATTATTATCCCTTTAGAATTTGGAGACAGTTTATTGACACACAGTCATTTTGCTTCTTTAATCTTTTATGAGTGGTCTGTGACTGCAGGTAAAAGGAGGTGGCCATGTGGTAGTTGTGGTTGCGGTGAGCCATCTTCCTCAGACTTGCTTTGGACAGCCTTGCAGGCTCACTTTTCCAATTTCCTTTTTTTTCCCCCTTGGGATACCTTCAAATGATTATTATTTTGAATTTCTCTTTAATAATTAATTTCATTGGATCCAGCAAGATCATTTACCAGCAGTGAAATAGGTGATTAGAAGAACTATGATTTTTAAGGACTGCGTTTTAAATTGAGAATTTTTTTCCTTAATGATGATCATATTTTCATAGAGTTCAGGTATATTATTTAGAAGAAAATATGTGTGCTAATTCTTTCTGTAAATATGTGTTTCAAATAGTAGAATCTAGATCCTGAGGTAATTTATAAATATTTGGGGCTAATTTTAGGGCCATTGAACTCTCTTTCATTGTTTTTCTTTTCTTATCTGAGTCAAATTTATATAGTTTCTATTTTAGCATTTATTATCTCAACTAAAATATACATATTATTATATTACCTTGTCACATTTTAGTTTGCAATGTTAAGACCTTCTTTGTGTAAGAAAAAAGTACTTGAGTGATTCTTCGGCCATCAACTGCCTAGTAAATCTTCATGTCCCTTCTTCAGTATCCTCTTCATTATCTTCTTATCTGGTTGTAATGATGTAAGGCTTAAGTAGATTACAGAAGGTCATTGCTTTTGAGAACAGGTTGCTTTCTCAGAAATGTTGCAGAACTGTGTTACTCTTTGAAAATACTTCGTATTTTCCTGGGCCTTGTTTTTTGTTTTTAAATGAGAATCCAGTTCTGGCATTAAAAAGTGCTTTCTGCAGCTGGAGCCTTCCGATAAGGTGGGACTTGATTAGGATGGCTCAAAGGGCAGGCCGACAACTATTTAGACTGTTGGGAATATGTTATGCTACTGTTGTGAACCAGAAAAAATTATACCCATAGGTGGGTGATAAATTCATTCCTGTTTAGCAAATAAAATAGAAGTTTTGGTATTGATTTATGAATTGCAAATAGAGTAACTACTGCCATTATTACCTCTAACTTCTTTAAGTGAAAATAAAGTTAGTTGTTTTTCTTCTCAGCAGTTCAGCTGACAACTCATAGAAGTTTCATATAATTTTAAAAATCAATTCCAGTTACAAAGTAATTGAACCTTTGCAAAGGTTAATTCATCAAGAGGTTACAATATAGTAATGAATGTAGTATGAAAGTAATATATTTGTTATTTGGTTAAATAAGAAAAAATATATGATAGTTATATTGTATGTACCTGAGACATGTACCTTGTATGAAAATTGTATCTTTTTTGTGTCATCTTTTTTGATGATTTTTGGCTTCCCTGATAGCTCAGTTGGTAAAAAAATCCGCCTGCAATGCAGGAGACCTCTGTTCAGTTCCTGGGTCAGGAAGATCCCCTAGAGAAGGGAAAGGCTACCTACTCCAGTATTCTGGCCTGAAGAATTCCATGGACCATATAGTCCATGGAGTCGCAGGGTCGAACACGACTGAGTGACTTTCACTCACTTTTGATGATTTTTCTGTAAAATCTTAAAAATGAAATTTATCCCATTGATTATTTAAAACTGAACTAGGGGAAATTCCCTGGTGGTTAGGATTCGGCACTTTCATTGTTGCTGCCTGGGTTCAGTCCCTGGTTTTGGAATTGAGATTCCGTATCCTGCAAGCCACGAGGCATAGCAAAAAAAAACCCCACTCTGAACTAGGATTTTGTGTAATGTGAAAAATCATACAGTGGTATAGATGATAGAATGAAATTATTAGATATAATCTTCCCAAACAGCCCAGGTGACAATCAAGTACATTTATGATTATAGTTAAATGAAGCCAGAGAACTGTGTTTCCTTTTCCTTTTTTTGATTACCTACATTTTAAATATTTTTCATGCAGCAAAATATACCACTAGTTTAATAAAAATAAGTAATACAAATTTTTAAATCAATTTAGTGTTATTAGTATTTTCATTTTTTAACTTCATAAAATACATTATCTTATATCCTTATCACTCAGTTACTTATTACTTTTAGTAAATAATAAGTGATTAGTTTCCTTTACTTCAAAAAGCGGGAAGTGGAATGTGACTGCTTTCTGACTTAGTCACTCAGTAGTGTCCGACTCTTTGCAACCCCGTGGACTGTAGCCTGACTGTTTCCTCTGTCCATGGGATTTTCTAGGCAAGAATACTGGAGTGGGTTGCCATTTCCTTCTCTAGAGGATCTTCCAGAGCCAGGGATCAGACCTAGATCTCCCGCTTTGCAGGCAGATTCTTTACTGTCTGAGCCACCAGGGAAGCCCTTACTTCAAGTGTAGGGTAACTTCATTGCTGCTTCTGGACTCCTTCTCCATAGGTTTTAAGAGTATATGTTCTAGGATAGGCAAGGCAAGAACTTTCCAGGAGAGCATTCATCTTTGTAAATTGTGGGGACTAATTACATGTCTCAAAGCCTTTTTTGTTTGCAGCTATGGCAGGTATATAGTTATTCCCATGAACTTTTCTTTCTACTTAAGAATAAATTAGAAGAGTGTCTTTCTGAAAATCTTACTTCTTTCATTTACTGATCTATAGGATGATGTGTACAAAATTTTGTTCTCCCAGCAAAGGATTTTTATTTTTTGTTTTCAAAAAAAAGTCATTCTCTTTTAGATCTTTAGACATAGTGAACATCAGAGTAGAGTAGGGGATAGGAAGGAAAGACAGAGAAGCATTAGCTTTCTGTCCTGGGAGCCCCTTGAAAGTCAAGCCAAAGGAGTAGTTTTTTTTCTTAAAATTTTATGTAAGTTGGTGGAATATGTTTTCATTTATTAACCAATTTTTATGACTATGATATTTGTATAAATACAGTACAATACATACGTTGATTTGACTATCTCTTAGATATCTTGCTGATAAGGACAAGTTTTTACCTGAAATTTTTTCTTAAAACTCCTAAGAAATAGTGTAAGAATGAATGCTTTGAAGTCACTGGAAATTTAAAATACATTGTTCTTGTCTTCCCAGGTAACTTGTAAGATATTGTCCATTAAAAAATATTTATGGAGTGCTCAAAATGTACCAGGTATTATTCGAAGTTTTAGAACATAGCAAAGAATAAAATAGACCCAAAAACCTGCCCACAAGGAGTATATGTTCTAGTTGGAGGAGACAGCAATAAACAAAACAAATGAGTCGTAGAGAGCAAAGTAAATAAAGAAGGAAAGGGGTGGAGGAATGTCATTGGATGGGATGGACTTTGGAAAATCTTGAGAATGTGACATAAGAGAAAAGATCTGAAGGAGTTGTGGAAATAGCCGTGCAGGTATCTTGGTAAATAGGGTTAAAAAGTTTTGAAGCAGAGAAGTAGCATGATTCTGTTTAAATTGTTCTTTTCAAATGACGTTTTATTCTTAGTGAAAAGTTCTCCCCATTTTTATGAATTATATGTCTTGTACTTGTTAATCTATTGTAGTCCTTATGTTTTTTAACTGCATGTATTGATTTAAACACACTTCTTGGCTGCCCACCAGGCTATTCCTAACTCAGCAGTCAAAAGTGGTGTTTGTTAGTTGGATCATGGCACTCCTCTGCTTCAGACCCTCCAGTGGTTCACAGTTTGACTTAAAATCAGAATCCTTCCAGTGGCCTGTATAATCTGACCACTGTTTTCTTGGTGACTTTATCTCCTACTACTCTCTCCTTACTATTATTATTATTCCCTCTGCTTACTAACTTCACTTTAGCCACTCTTGTTCTTTCTCTTCCTTGAGCTTTCGAGGCATGCTCTATCTCAAAGCCTCTATCCTTGTTCCTTCTGTCTAAAGTGTTTTTTCTCCATGCTTGGACCCCTTGCCTCCTTGAGATCTCTGCCCATGTTATCCTCACATTGTCAGGAGATAACCATCTCCAGCCAGTAGTTCTGTCCTGTGGAAATTTTGCTGAGACTGAGGCTAGGCAGTTTCATGGGCTGGCAGTTTCAATGGCTCACAGTTTTGAAGTCTCAGAATCTTGAAGGTTGCAGTCTGAAGACTCTGTGGTCCTAAGATGCTGTCATTTATGGAGTTGGAGTCTTGTGGTTATGCAACTTCAATTCAGGGATGCCAAACATATTTTTAAAAAGCAGTGAATATTTCAGACTTGTGGGCAGTATGGCTCTTCATTACAATTATTCAACTCTGCCATTGTAACATATTAGCAACCATAAACTGTGTATGTAAATGTTATTGTGTGCTAATAAAACATTATTTATACAAACATGCATGTGGCACCCCACTCCAGTACTCCTGCCTGGAAAATCCCATGGACGGAGGAACCTGGAAGGCTGCAGTCCATGGGGTCGCGAAGAGTTGGACACGACTGAGCAACTTTACATTCACTTTTCACTTTTATGCATTGGAGAAGGAAATGGCAACCCACTCCAGTGTTCTTGCCTGGAGAATCCCAGGGACAGGGGAGCCTGGTGGGCTGCCGTCTATGGGGTCACACAGAGTCGGACACGACTGAAGTGACTTAGCAGCAGCAGCATGCAACCAATGAGGCTAGAATTTGTAGACCTCCAGATTAAAAAACTGGTAGTTTCTGGGCTCTCTGGAATAGAAACATGAGCTCACCTTCAGAACATTTGAACTAGAGGTGTACTTCGTCTAACCAAAGCTGCAGCTAAACGCCCACCCACAATCTGTTATGATTAATGATGTCAGATGGACGTTAGGAGCCGAGCATTTCTTGTTTTCATCATTCCTTTGTATAGATAGTGGTTTCCATCTGGTATCACTTAATCTGAAGAACATCTTTTTATATTCCTTTTGGTATAGTTCTGCTGTTGATGAATTCTCTCAGCTTTTGTTTGTCAAAAAAATGCTTTATTTTACCTTTATTTTTGAAGGAGTTTTCATAGGTTATAGAGTTTAACAGGGTTTTAGTTTTTTTTCTCCTTTTTGATCCTCTTCCTCTCCTCGTGCCCCCATTGTCTTCTAGCTGCCTTGTTTCTGAAGAGAAACCATTGTTTAATTCCCCTGGTTATAATGTATTTTTTCTCCCTTCTCATGCTGCTTTAGAGATTTTTTTTTTCTTTATCAGCAACTTGGTTACATCTTACCTTGGTTTGGTTTTCTTTGAATTTTTCTTACACAGGGTTCATTGAACTTCTGGATTATGGGATTATAGTTTTTATCAAATTTGAAAAATTTTCAGCTGTTAAGTGTTTTAAACATTTTCTGCCCACTCTTTCCTGCGACCCCAATAATATATATGCTGTGCTTTTAAAATTTTTTTATTTTTGGCTGTGCTGAATTTCGCTGCTGCGCAGGCTCTTCTCTAGTTTTGAGGGCTTCTCTCTAGTTGCAGTGAGAGGGCTTCTCGTTGTGGTGGCTTCTCTTGTGGAGCATGGGCTCTAGAGTGAGCAGGACTCCGTAGCTGCAGAGCACAGGCTCTGGAGGACACGATCAGCAGTCATGGCACATGTGCTTAGTTGCCTCACGGCCTGTGGGATCTTCCTGCACCAGGGGTCAAACCCGGTCTCCTGCATTGGCAGGTGGACTGTTTTACCACTGAGCCACCAGGTATACTTTTGATATTTGCTGTACTTTTGATATTGCCTTATAGGTCACTGAGATTCTAATAATTTTTTCAGTCTTTGTTCCTTGGAAGGAAAAAAACCACACATATAGAATGTAACCATAATTAGAGCTTATCTGGGACTTTTTTTAAAAAGAAAATGCATTTTCTGGTGAACGAGGAGAAAAAGCTGTTCATGTTTTCATGATGCCCCTATTACTTATCACACTATAAATTCTAATCTACTTTCTTTCTCATTTATTGACTTCATAATTTGAGTTTTTTTTAATATATATCTTTTAACTTTTTATTATATAATGGGAATTAGCCAATTAATAGTGTGTTGTGATAGTTTCAGGTGAACATCGAAGGGAACTTCATTACTTTTAACATCTTTTATCCTGTTCCTTTTCATTTCTTTAATAAGTACCGAATGTGTAAGTAGTTACCATATCAACAGGATGAATCAGACATAGACTCCTTCTGTTAGGATGTTTACAGTATAGCCAGGAGAGAAAAGAAAAAAAAAATATATATATATATATATAAAATCATCAAATCCAGGATAGAGATTGAATATTAGCAAAAACGAGTACAGATAAAAATGTTGTGGGAAACCAGAATGAAACATCTCAGTTGTTTACGATTTACATGTTGGACTTAAAACAGCCTACTGGGGAAAAAATTCCATTTTAAAACCCGTTTTATGTTAATTTGACTTACTTTTCATTTCATTTTAGGTATAATGTGTTTGTTTTTCAGAGTTTTGTTTTAGGTAGTTGTTAGCAGTATAACTGAGAAATTAAAACATATCCTTAGAAGTTGCATTTTCAGGATGAGCTAACTAACTGCCTAGAAGAGAAGACTGAGGTTTTATGATCTTGTTTGATTTGACTCTCAGTGGAGGAATCAGACATCATTGATCTGGAGAAACGCTATTGGTTGCTGAAGGCTCAATCCCGAACTGGACGATTCGATTTAGAGACATTTGGCCCATTGGTTTCACCACCAATTCGTCCATCTCTAAGTGAAGGTAGGAATCATTCTGTTTCTATGATGTTCCTTGCTTAAACACACATGAGACCAGCTTTTATTTCTAACCAGTATATCTTAACTCTAAAAGGCCATAATGTTACAGGTTTGCAGGTTTCTTGCAAATAGTTCGGTGGGGAGGAAAATTAAATTGGGAATTAAGATTATAGTCTTGAGCGTCCTATTCTACTTATGTAACCTTGCATAAGTCAGTTTAGCTCCCTCATCGGTACATTTGTGCTAATTAGTCGCTCAGTCATGTTTGACTCTTTGACCCCATGGACTGTAGCCTGCCAGGCTCCTCTGTCCGTGGGATTCTCTAGGCAAGAATACTGGCGGGGGATGCCATGCCGTCCTCCAGGGAATTTTCCCAACGCAGGGACCAAACTAGGTTCTCTTGTGGCTCCTGCATTGGCAAGCAGGTTCTTTACCACTAGGGCCACCTGGGAAGCCTCCCTCTCACCTGTATATTCTCATATGTAAAATGTTTTGACCATGACAGTGGTTATGAAACTGTACTCCTGTGGGTGCCTCAGAAACTCACTCCTATAGTCCAGGGATTAGGGAGGTGGCCACTGAGCAGGGAAAGCTCTGGACTTCCACATACAGCCCCGCCTCTTCCTCAGCTCAAGAACCTCCACAATTTTTCTTTCACATAAGAAAGTTCACTGGGGAATTCCCTGACGGTCCAGCAGTTAGGACTCCTCGATTTCACTGCCAAGGGCCTGGGTTCAATTTCTGGTTGAGAAGTAGGATCCTGTGTGTGGCACAGCAAAAATTAAAAAAAAAGAAGAGAAAGGTGCCACTGTTGTGTCACTCCTTCCCCCACCCAAAAAAAGATTAGGAAACCACTGGACTGGTCCATATCTACAGTTCTCGCTTAGCCCTAAATTTCTCATTGCTATCACTTAAAAAGATGGAAATGTAAACAGTAGTTGTCGGGTGATATCACAAAAACCACATATGGTGTCTGAATACTTGGGTTTTCTTTCTGGTCCAGACCTTGTTAAACTTTGTTTTGGCAAGTTGTTTAACTCCTCCTTAGCTATGATTTTCCTACTCTTTAACTGAGGGCACAGAAGTAGAGTCTTGTAGACTATCTGTATTCTTCACATTCCCTGTGTATTTCGGAAATACTTGTTAGGGGAACCAGAAGAGATAGGACATCACCTACTTCAGAGGTGCAGTTGTGTTTTTAACCTTTTTAGAATTAGAGAGTGATAAGTCATTTTATTTGAAAATAAAATTATTTCATTTCTATGTCATATAAAAAGTTTGAAAACCACAGATTATATTATAAATTCCCTTTTATTTCTGAAATTTAAAATATTTATATTATCAAGTAGCACAAAGAAGACTGCAATACAGAATTTCTTTCTCTTATACTGTATTACTTTTTTTTTGCCTCATGAAAGAGCTTAATGGAGCTTATTAATAACAGCACAGTATATCTTTGATATGCAGTTCAACTTTTCTTCTTTTTTCCTTTTTCTTCTCATTCTTTCCAAATAAGGATAGTTGTGGTCTCTGGCTTTTCTTTTTTTTCGGTTCTTAATTTTTTTAATTTGTTTCTACTTTTTACATACTATAGTCATTTTTAGCTATAGGATTTGATATAAGATAGAGACAGGCAGGCAAACAGAACCAAACACTAAATGATAGTAATGTATTTTGCAGTCTGTTAAAAAGTTAAGTTTTATAATTATATCAGGAAAAAAAAACCTTCCTGAGACAGTGGGAGCTATTGATAAACTTTTATTTTTAATTCAGTAGTTTATGGGAAAAAGTCATGCCTCCTTTCATAAACATGTCATTAACATTAGGAAATTTGTTGATTCTGATTTATGTTGTCTTTTCCTATTTTACAGGTTTGTTTAATGCTTTTGATGAAAATCGTGACAATCACATAGATTTTAAGGAGATATCCTGTGGGTTATCAGCCTGTTGCAGAGGACCTCTTGCTGAAAGACAAAAATGTGAGTGTGTTAAACATTATCACAAAATTTGCAAACGATACCGAGAAAAATATCAGCATTCATTCATGTAGAAATCATCTGTGGATTAAGGCTTAAATTTTCATTACTTTGGCAAATATCTATGTTGAAGTTCTAGTGAGGTCACTGTAAGGATTTAGTCATCTTTTTTTTTTTTTTTTTTTACTGTGGAGTGATTTGGAATCTTTGTCATTAGTAATGGGGTTGATTTTCCAGATGAAGGTGCAGTTCATAATAAATGAACTACATCGATCATGATATCTTTGAAAATGTTAAGCACTTAGAAAATATTTTCTGGTAGTCTATATAGAAAATTTTGTATCTTACATGACTTGAATTATAGTTTATTTTCTGTCACTTCTATACATTAATATTTTATTAACAAAATGAAATTTATGATCAAAACACAATTTTATTAAATACTAAAAGTCTTTTAAACCTACTAAAAATGTTATGCCATAATTTATAAGCATTAGTATATTGCTTTAATAAATCTTAACCATATTTGAGAAAATGTAAGTTTACATTTAATTGGAATCTAATTCTAATATATTTACAAAAGTCATTATCTCTCTGTCTTTCAAAAATACAGTTTCACAAATGTTGCCTATTTTGGCTATGCTACTTGTTAGATTTCTTTTTTCTTCTTTGATATGGTATACTATTATTCCAGCATGATTTTATGATAGATTATTTGTTTCCATTAAAGTTCAAATACTAAATAAAGAGACTGACATCTTTGCTTCTCAGTTGAGGTTTATTATTGCCTTAAAATTTTTTAAAAATTGTTTTTTGCTAGTGCAAGTTAATAAGCTAGAGTGATTCATTTGATGTTAATTAGCAAATGTTAGTATTTCTAATTGTTCAGTTCAGTCGCTCAGTTGTGTCCGACTCTTTGCAACCCCATGAATGGCAGCACACTGGGCCTCCCTGTCCATCACCAACTCCCGGAATTTACCCAAACTCATGTCTATCGAGTCGGTGATGCCATCCAGCCATCTCATCCTCTGTCATCCCCTTCTCCTCCTGTCCCAAATCCCTCCCAGCATCAGGGTCTTTTCCAATGAGTCAACTCTTCGCATGAGGTGGCCAAAGTATTGGAGTTTGAGCTTCAACATCAGTCCTTCCAATGAATACCCAGGACTGATCTCCTTCAGGATGGACTGGTTGGATCTCCTTGCAGTCCAAGGGACTCTCAAGAGTCTTTTCCAACACCACAGTTCAAAAACATCAATTCTTCAGTGCTCAGCTTTCTTCACAGTCCAACTCTTTCTAATTGTTAGCCTGTTGTAGATAAACAAAAAATTGAAGAGTTGAACTTGTTCCTTGGCAAAAAAAAAAAAAAAAAATAGTTGAGTGTACCTTTAATTACACTGGAGAGGGAAAATCTTTGTATGGTTATCTCTTAGTATCAGCTGGGAGTTGGTTCTGGGACCCCTCTAGGACACCAAAATCCATGAATACTCAATTTCTTATATAAAATGGCATAGTGTTTGCATATATAAACTACATATATATTCTTATGTACTTTAAATCATCTCTAGGTTACTTATAATACCTAATGCAATGTAAATAGTTGTAAATACAATGTAGATGCTGTATAAATAGTTGCCAGTGTGTGGCAAATTCAAGTTTTACTCTTGGAAACTTCCTGAAGATTTTTTTAAAATTTTTATATATTTTTGTTTTGTGGTTGAATCTGGGAACGTGGAACCCCTTGGTATGGAGGGCCAAATGTACCAGCTTGTGTTGATTCTTAATATAGATGGAATATTTTCAGCATTGTGAGAATCAATTCTGAAATGATCAGTTTAAAATATTGAAAATTAAAGGCTTGAATTACCACCTCAAAATCTGCAAGATAATGTATAGTAACTTTCAGTTCAGTTCAGTTGCTCAGTCGTGTCCGACTCTTTGCTACCCCATGAATTGCAGCACACCAGGCGGCCCTGTCCATCACCAACTCCCGGAGTTCACTCAGATTCACATCTATCGAGTCGGTGATGCCATCCAGCCATTTCATCCTCTGTCATCCCCTTCTCCTCCTGCCCCCAATCCCTCCCAGCATCAGAGTCTTCTCCAATGAGTCAACTCTTTGCATGAGGTGGCCAAAGTATTGGAGTTTCAGCTTTAGCATCAGTCCTTCCAAAGAACACCCAGGACTGATCTCCTTTAGGATGCACTGGTTGGATCTCCTTGCAGCCCAAGGGACTCTCAAAAGTCTTCTCCAACATCACAGTTCAAAAGCATCAATTCTTTGGCGCTCAGCTTTCTTTATAGTCCAACTCTCACATCCATACATGACTACTGGAAAAACCATAGCCTTGACCAGACAGACCTTTGTTGGCAAAGTAATGTCTCTGCTTTTCAATATGCTGTCTAGGTTGGTCGTAACTTTTCTTCCAAGGAGTAAGCGTCTTTTAATTTCATGGCTCCAATCACCATCTGCAGTGATTTTGGAGCCCCAAAAAATAAAGTCTGACACTGTTTCCAGTTTCCCCATCTATCTCCCATGCAGTGATGGGACCAGATGCCATGATCTTAGTTTTCTGAATGTTGAGCTTTAAGCCAACTTTTTCACTCTCCTCTTTCACTTTCATCAAGAGGCTTTTTACTGTAGTAAATTGGATCTTATTAATATTTTTCAGTTTATAAGGAATTTAGCTCTAGATTTAGAGGCAGGATAAGGTTCTCCAGCCTGGCTAATGATTTGGAGAGAGAGACTTAGAAATGTGTGCAGGAAGCCCTACAAGTTCAGAGGACTTCCATGACATAGTCTGCTCCAGATGAAAATTTAATCCAGAATGTACTTGCTTGAGAAACTTTGTAATTTTACTAGGGCAGCTTCTAGTAATATGTATTGTACTTCAAAGTATAAAAGTGATTTCCCTCCAAAAGAGTTTCTTTTGTTTAGTTTGTTTCAAGGTGTTTGATGTTGACCGTGATGGAGTTCTCTCCAGGGTTGAGCTGAGAAACATGGTTCTTGCACTATTAGAGGTCTGGAAGGACAACCGCACTGATGATATACCGGTAAATTCTGCTTGTATATACATTTTGGTGCATGTAAACTTCACACCAACAGGAAAATGCAGTGAATAAAATTTTTAAAGAGATCAAGAATAAAGGATTTGCTTTGACTTCTAGTTGCTATATTATGCTACTCAAAATATCTGTAGTTAAAAGTACAAAATTGGGAAGAGAATTTGCCTTAGAAAATTTAATAAACTGAATGTATTGTAAATATTTGACCAAAATATATACTTTTGTTATTGTTTGGTCACTAAGTTGTGTTTGACTCTTTTGCAACCCTGTGGACTGTAGCCTGGCTAGGCTCCTGTGTCCATAGGATTTCCCAGGCACCAATACTGGAGTGGGTTGTCATTTCCTTCTCCATAGGATCTTCCCAACCAAGGGACTGAACCCATGTCTTCTGCATTGGCAGGCAGGTTCTTTACCTCTGAGCCACCAGGGAAGCCCAACATCATATACTTAGTCACTGACTAATAAAAATGATAATCTGCTTTTTTTCTAATTACTTCTTTGGGTTTCTGTTTTTACAGGAATTACACATGGATCTATGTGACATTGTAGAAGGCATATTGAATGCACATGACACCACGAAGGTGAGTGCACCTGGGACTGACTTCTTTCTAAAAATACCTCATACTTTGAATTGGTATATGTAGCTGGTATATATATTTAAATCTCTTGTACGTTGTCTCAACCAAGTGCTTATTTGGACCAGTGGTTACAGTCCCTCCAAGCTGTCTCTAAAGACAGCCCATTCCGTATTTCCAATTTTAGTATATGTGCTGTCGAAGCAAGCAAAGCCTATTCCACCTTTAAACAACTCCGCTGAAGTGTTATATACATAAAAACATTTATATTTTATAAGGTAGGCATGTTATAAAAATTAAGTAAACACAGCCCATGCAATCTACAGTTTATAATCTGTATTTCTCCCATTTTAATAAGTTATAGAAAGGCTAACCTTGTACTGAGCAAAGGAAATGCTGGTAAAATGAAAACACATTGTATGATTCCATTTATATGAAGTTTGAGAATAGGGACAAAACCAGCAAATGGTAATAGGTGTTACAACAGTGGTTTTGCAGATGAGTGATTCAACTGGGAAGGGCCATAAGGAGATAATGGAAATGACTATCTTAATCTGGATACATACATTGTTTTACAAAATTTCTAAAGTAATACTGGTAAAGGTCTCTTCTGAGTTCTTTAATAGCATCCAGAATAACCATGTAATAGAAATAAGCATGTACTTTACAAATAATAAATTCTTGAACTTAGTTTGACAACATTTATTAGTTAGGGATATTATAATAGGTTTTCTCCTGTAGCTTGCTGTGGTTTTCATACAGAATGTATGAAAAATGTAATTTTTAGTACACTTTGAAACCAAAAAAGAGTAACATTAAATTATATTTTAGGGAAATGTAATATAGATACTCATTTTTTATTTTTATTAAGTTCTTTTCAATCTCTAAGAATTCTGATGAAGTTGCTAAATATTTCTAAGAAGGGGGTCTTAGAAAATTGTTAGGATTTTATAAACACTTCGACCACTTGAGTTTGTATTTGCGTCAACCTGGGGCCTTTTGTAGGTTCCATAGGTAACGTATGAACCAGAAGATAATGTGAGTTATTTCCCAGGTGTTGTTGAAAGAAGAAGATGGTTGGTGATAAATTATCCTCATTGCCATTGACTACTTTAATGAAAACTTTTAAACTTATCCTGGCTGGCCTATTTCTCAGATGAACAGATAGCACCTGCCTTAAATTGTTGGATTTCTTTCAGACAAATAATCATTAGAAGTTTAATAAACCAGATTTTACTCAAATAAAAAATGAGGGCATTCTTAATATGAGGTCTTTTAAAATACTGTTTCTCTTTCAGATGGGTCATCTTACTCTAGAAGACTATCAAATCTGGAGTGTGAAAAATGTTCTTGCCAATGAATTTTTGAATCTACTTTTCCAGGTATGTTTAAGGTAAATGACAAGTACAGAGGGCAGTGATACCAGTAGTTCTTCATCTTTTCCATTACGTAGTAGTTAACTGCCATCTAAGCTACAAAACCATATATTATAAAAAAAACTACATTATCCTATATACTACCTGAAAGATGGTGAGATAAAGCATGAGTGCCTACTGAAGTTTCTCAAAGTCATGAGAAGTTAGGAGAGTGGAATATAGCTGATCATGTTTATCTTAAAACTCGTCACAGAGCAGAATGTAGACACAGAGAATAATTTAAATTGTGAAAGCCATTATAATTGCTATTTTTCTTCAAAGACCCCTCCTAATAAGGCCGTGGAACAGAGATGGTTCACAAATAGGCACCTGTAAATTTTTCACAAAATATTCAATCTTTCCAGTTAAGAGATTATCTTAGATGCAAAGTTATTTCTTTTTTTTTTCTAATTCTTTATAAGGTCCAAAAAAGATCAAAGGAGAAGGAAGAAAGAATAGCTGCTAGGAATGAGCAGCCAGATTTTAACTGTTTTCCCAGTTAAAATAGGTCTCTTGCTCCCATTTTAAAAAATAGTTTATGAAAAAAATAAATAAATAAATAATAGTTTATGGTTTCCATTTTTCATAGTTTTTCATAAATACGTAAGTTGACTTAATAGTGATATTTTAGATTCTCCTTATTTTCCTTTCCTTGTAAAAGCACCCCTGTGAAAGTCAGAAAAGTTTGGTATCTTTGTCTTTATCATGATCTTCCATTATAAATAAAGAGGTCTATGACATAACTGTTAGAATAAATGGAAATTGAACTCTTCCTAGTGGATAATTACTAACTAATGTATATTTAAAGCATATGCAATCTGATACGCTTATAATAGCCATTTAAATCATTCAGCTACTCCACTATCAGTTTTCAACAGGAATTTAAGTTGATGGCTTTGGAAAATAAAAAATGTACAAAAGTAATATAAATCACTACTGTAAACAGAAATGACTTACTTGATAATATGAAAATTGATGAGCTCTTTTTTTAATCTCACTTAAAATAATATTCTCAAATTTTAAGTCATAATTAATTATATAAACATTTCGACCACTTGAGTTTGTATTTGCGTCATCTTGTAGTTCTCAGGCAGCAAAGCATTTTGAATTTTTGTATTGGCTTGACTATTTTCTCATGCTTATCAGGGACTTGCTGTGAAAGTATTTTCCTGTGATTCTAATTTATAAATAAACGAATGCTTGAGATTTGTTTCTGTATGTCAGTGTTTCCAGCATTATATTAAACAGTTGAAAGATTTTTTCATTGAGTACCCATTTACCCATCATCTACCTTTTACTGTGCTCACTTTATCCCATATTTAGACATGCTTTTAAAACTTTACGTTCACTTAATATATGTGTAAACAGATTGCCCTGAGTTATCCCCATGGATCCAGTCTAATCACACTAATCCTTAGAAGTGGAAAACTTTTCCCAGCTATGGTCAGAGAAAAAGAGATGGCATTGGGAGCAGGGCTAGAGAGGTGCAGATCTGTTAGCTTTGAAGGTAGAGAAAGAGCCATGAGCATAGGATTGTGGGTGAATTTTAGACACTGGAAAACGGAAGGAAGCATATTCTTCCTTTGACCTCCAGAAAGGAATACCACCCTGTTGCCATCTTGATTTTAGCCTGGAGAGATCTCTACCTTACTTTTGACCTGCATAACTGTAAAATAATAAATTTGTGTTGTTTTAAGCTATACATTTTGTGATAATTTATTACAACAGTAATAAAAATCCAGTACAGAGGGAGATAACCCATATTTATTGATTGGAAGGCTCAATGTGTTAAAGGTATCAGTTCCCCTTCAGTTGACTTAAAGATTTGTGCACTCAAAATCAGAATCCCCAGAAGCTCGTTTTTGTCACTGAGATTTTATAGAACATGACCAGAGGATTCTAAGTACACAGAAAAGTACAAGGGTCAAAAATATAGCAAAGAAGAAATTCAGGACAATGGATTTATATTACCAGATATTAGAACTTTTTATAAAATAGCAAGTGTTACAACAATGTGAAGTCTGCATAAAGTTAGATCAACCAATGGAACAACATTGAGTGTTCTTACACAGACCTACGTAGGTGTGATCATTTGATTTATAACAAAGAAGACATTGCATTGCGGATGAGAAGGGGTGGTCTTTTCAGTAAGTGGTACTGGATTAATTAGTATTCCTGTGGGAAAAACTATGCATCATTATTCATCCCATTACATGAAAAATAATTTTAGACCCTGTTACACAAAGTGAAGTAAGTCAGAGAAAAACAAATATTGTATATTAACGCATATATATGGAATCTAGAAAAACAGCACTGATGAACCTGTTTGCAGGGAAGCAATAGACATGCAGATGTAGAGAACAGAACTGTGCCACAGCAAGGGAAGGAGAGGGTAGAATGAATTGAGAAAGTAACATTGACATATATACACTGTCAGGTATAAAATAGATGGCTGGTAGGAGGCTGCGGTAGAGCACAGGGAGCCCAGCCTGGTACTCTGTGATGACCTATAAGGGTTGGATGGGAGCGGGAAGGGAGGCTTAGGATGGAAGGGCTGTGTGTGTAATTATGACTGATTTGGGCTTCCCTGGTGGCTCAGACAGTGAAGAATCTGCCTGCAACGCAGGAGACCCAGGTTCGATCCCTGAGTCAAAAAGATTCCCTAGAGAAGGGAATGGCTACCCACTCCAGTATTCTTGCCTGTAGAATTCCATGGACAGAGGAGCCTGGCGGGCTACAGTCTGTGGGGCTGCAAAGAGTCAGACACAACTGAGCAACTAATGTGGCTGGTTCACACTGTTGTACAGTGGAGGCCAGTGCAGCATTGTAAAGCAGTTATCCTGCAGTTAAAAATAAACAAATTTTTTAAAAGTAATTTTAGGTAGATTATAAATCTTAATAAATTTAGAAAGTAAAGAATAAATAAAGTGTCTAGAAAATAACATAGATATTGAATGACTTTGAGGTTGCAAAGAGTTCTTAAACAGCGCAGAGCACGCCAAGCACAAAAAAAGTTTTAAGTTGGACTTCAGTAAAATTAAGAATTCTTTTTTTCAAGAGATGCCATTAAGAAAATAATAAGAATTTATTTGCTTTACTTGTGTCCAGCAAAAGACTTATGTATAGAGCATGTGTGTGCTAGTCGCTCGGTCATGTTCAACTCTTTTTGACCCCCTGCACTGTAGTCCGCCAGGTTCCTCTGTCCATGGAACTCTCCAGACAAGAATACTGGAGTGGGTTGCCATGCCCTTCTCCAGGGGAATCTTCCTGACCCAGGGATTAAACCAATGTCTATTACATCCCCTGCATTGGCAGGCATGTTCTTTACCACTAGTGCCACCTGGGAAGCCCATCTAGGGCATACAAAGAACAAAAATCAATGGGAAACAAGGCAGAAGCTTAATATTAAAATGTACAAAAAACTTGAATGGGTGCTTCACAAAAGAGAATATCCAAATAGCTAATAATTATGAAAGGGGGCTAACTTCTTTAGTCATAATGAAAATACATATTAAAATTGTACTTGGAATACCATTAGACATCCACTAGAATGGTTAGCCTTGAAGTGATAATGAAGCATTGTTGAAGATAAGAAAGTGTAACTTTCACATTGCCAGAAGGAATATAAATTCTTGCAAGTATTGGCTGTTTTTATATATACTCTATAGAAACTTGTATATCTGAACACCAAAAGACGTAGAATAAGTTCTTCTAATCACTTCTTATTACAGCCCCAAACAGAAAATGACCTAACTCTACCTGTCAACAATAAATACATAAAAGTTAATGGTGATACTTGCATACACATGGTTTAGTTTAAAGCAATAAAAATAAATATATTACTGCTACATACAACCACATCAAGGAATCTTACACAATATGGAATGGAAAATACTGGACCAGAAAAGCAGACAAAAAGCAATCCATGGTGTGGAATTCAGGGTAGTGAATACATCAAAGGGTACTTAGTGTCTGGGAAGGAACTCAAAGTAGAACTTCGGGGTAGGTAGCAATGTTCTGTTTCTTGACTAGATGAAGGTCGTGTGAAACTAACACAACATTATAAATCAACTATACTTCAATTTAAAAACCTTTAAAAAGTATTGTCTCAACAATAAAACAATGAACTATTGATAAATGGATGAGTCTCATAAACCTAATTTATGTTACTGTTAAGTAAATTTTACCTCAAAAGGTAAACAAAATTATAAACAGGCAGGCTGATATATTTACAGGGAGCTGTACTAATGTCTATAACTTACTTTGAAATACATGCAACAATTAAGATGGATTAATAGATGAATTGAGGGATGGATAGATGAAGTATAATGTTAATGTCAGAATTAGGTAATGAGTATGAGGTGTTCAGTGTAAATTTGTTTCAACTTTTCTGTATTTTTGAAATTTTTCATGATAAAATGGTGGGGGGTGGGGAATAACTTCTTTTATAATGATTTAGAGAAGGCAAATAAATGAGGAGAAAATGAGCCTTAAAAAGCATACTTAGAACTTCCGTGGTGGTCCAGTGGTTAAGAATCTGCCTGCCAATGCAGGAGACGCAGGTTCTCTCCCTGGCCTGGGAAGATTCCACATGCTGTGGAGCAGCTAAGCTGTGGGCCACCGCTGCTGTTTCTGCGTGCCACAACTACTGAAGCCCACTCACCCCAGAGGCCACGCCCCACAACAAGAAAAGTCTCACCCACAGTGAGAAGCCTGTGCACTGCAAAAGAGAGTCGCCCTCGCTCACCTCAGCTAGAAAAAGCCCAGGCAGCAACAAAGACCGGGCATACCAAAAATTTTTTTAAAAATTCTTTTTTTTTTAAAGCATATTTAGCGCTAGTAGCATTAATGTTCTTCTTAGAGCTATTTAAGTTGAAATGCTACCTTTATCCTTCATTTCCGGTATCCTTTTCGTCTCCCCTTTACCTTTCTACCCAAGTGCCGTAGTATGCTCTTCAGATTTCAGGAAAGAAGATAATATTCTCTGTGTGAGATAATTAAGGTATATAGCATTAATGAAACATTCTAAAAAGTAGTTTTTTCCTTCCTTTCTTTCTCCTTTTCTTCCTTTCTCTCTCTCTCTTTTTTTCCCTCCTATCACAGAGATTTGGAAATTGCTTCCATTGAAATGATTTATTTCTTTAAAAAAAACACACAAACTTTAAAGTTCAGATTTGCTCAAGTGGATCATTGGTAATTCATCAGCCAAAAGCTATTGCTAGTT
Source organism: Bos grunniens (assembly GCF_055505025.1). Taxonomy (NCBI): domain Eukaryota; kingdom Metazoa; phylum Chordata; class Mammalia; order Artiodactyla; family Bovidae; genus Bos; species Bos grunniens. The sequence continues at coordinate 50,754,742 of NC_141183.1, read as the reverse complement.
TAGGTTCCCGTCTAGAAGTGGATATTACATAGAGAATGTGAAATATTATATGGTCCAGTCATTGGCACCAGTGAAGTTTAATTTACCATTTTATTTCTAGGTATGTCACATAGTTCTGGGGTTAAGACCAGCTACTCCAGAAGAGGAAGGACAAATTATTAGGTAAGTTTATAGATACAGTCTGTGTATATTTTCATTAAATAGTTAAAATTTCTGACATCTGAAATATATTGTTACTGTGATGACTTGGTATATTGTATGTGTTCTGAAAGAATTCCCCCCTCTAAGTTAATTAAGGCACCCATCACCATCATATATCTTAAAATGAAAATTTGTACCTTTTTACCAGTCTCTCTCCCAGCTCCTGGCAGCCTCTTTTCTATTCTGTTTCTGAATTCAACTTTTTTTTGGATACCATGCAGTATTTGTCTTTCTCTGTCCGGCTTATTTCATTTAAAATAATACCCTCAAGCTTCCTCTGTGTGTTTTTGTAAAGACATGATTTCCTATTTTGAAAGGCTGAATAAAATTCCATTTTATATATTCATAAACAGCACATTTTCTTCATCTTTTCATCCACTTTTGGACACTTGGATTGTTTCCATGCCTTGGCTATTGTGAGTAATGTTGCAGTGAATGTGAGAGTAGAGCTGTCTCTTCAAGCTGATGAAGCGATCCATATCAAGACACATTACCATTAGGTTGTCAAAACCCAGAGACAGAGCTTTTAAAGCAGTAGCAGCATAAAGATACCTGTGTGTATCCTTCATAAAATTTAAATCGCTGAAAGAAAAAGAACACTGTAGCCAAGAATTCTATATCCCGAAAAAATATTTCTTCAAGAGTGATTTGGATTTTGAAATGAATTCTTATATAGAACAGAAGCAGTAGAAGAAAGAATAGGTAAATTTGGCTTCATGTAAATTAAAAACTTGTTCTTCAAAGGGCATTGTCAAGAAACTGAAAAGAAAATCTACGGACTGAGACATAATATTTGTAAATCATAGATCTGACAAGAATCTAGTAACTAGAATATATAAAGAACTCCTACAACTCATCAACCAAAATATAACTCAATTTTAAAACGGGCAAGGGACTTCAATGCACATTTCTCCAGAGATGATTTATACAAATGATATACACATGGTTGTCCAGCAGTTGAAAAGATGCTCAAAATCGTTTGTCATTAGGAAAATGCAACTCAAAACCACATGAAATTCCACTTTGTACCTACTAGGATGTTTGTGATTTTGATGTAGAGAATTTGGGATTCTCATTGCGTCACTGGTAGAGTTTGTAAAATGGTGTAACTGCTATAGAAAACAAGTTAGTATTTCCTCAAAATTGCAATTATCACATAACTCAGTAATTCCCTTCTAGGTATTTATCTAAAAAATTGAAAATAGACACTAAAATGCTTGTACCCAGATCTTCCTGTTAGCACTGTTCACAATAGCCATAAGGTGGGAATAGCCCAAATATCAATCAGTAAGGTGAATGGATAAACAAAATGTATATATATGCCATGAAATATCACTCAGCCATAAAAAGAAATGATGTACTGATACATGATATGACATGGATGAACCTCGCAAATGAAAGAAGCTAGACAACAAGAGGTGACGTATTATACAATTCCATTTGTATGAAATATCCAAAAGAGGTAAAACTAAACTATCAGTACAGAAAGCAGATTGGTGATTGTTAAGGGCTAGGGGAAAGGAGTAACAGAAAATAACTGCTTAGCTGTGGTGTATCAAATTGTTTTGGAAAAGTTAGCATAACATAAAATTAACCATTGTAAAGCATATATAATATTCAGTGGCATTTAGTACAATCAGAATGTGCAGAGACCACCTTATGTTATATGAATTTCTTCTCAATAAGAATAGTGTTTTTAAAAATCACATTGTGACACCACTTCACACTCACTAGATGTGTAATAGAAAAGACAGACAATAACAAGTGTTAGTGAGAATGTGGAGCAACTACAACCCTCATACAATAATGATGGGGAAGTTAAATGGTACAGCTGCTTTGGAAAACAGTTTGCCAGTTGCAGATTATCGGGTATTAGGTAGATAAGCAAAACATACACCAACACCCTGTGGAAAATTACTCAGTAATAATAAAAAAAAAAACACAAAGTAATAGTATCTGCTCCAACATAGATGAACTTCAAAAACATTATGCTAAGTAAAAGAGGTCCGATGCAGGAGACCATGTGTTATAACATTCCATTTATTTATTTAATTCCCTTGCCCATTTTAAAATTGTGAAATGTTCAGAAATGGCAATCCACTTCAGTATTCTCGCCCAGGAAATCCCATGGACAGAGGAGCCTGACTGGTACAGTCCATGCATGGGGTCCCAAAAGAGTCAGACAGGATTTAACAACTATACAACAATATATCTAATATAGAAAGAACTCTTAAAAATCACAGTTAAAAAAATACCCCCAAAAAATGTGTAGAAAAAAAGGACAAAAGACATGAATAAACAATTCACAAAAAAGCTATATAATGGCCCATCGTCATATGAAAGAATCAAATTGACTTTATAATAAGAGAAGTACAAACCAAAGCTACCCTGAGACATCATTTGTCTCTTTTGCACATTGACAAAAAATAATTTTGACAAGCCACTCTGATGGCAGTACTGGGAGAACAGGCATTGTTAAACCCTGCTATCAGGAGTGTGTGACTCAGACAATAAAGAATCCACTTGCAATCCAAGAGATCTGAGTTAGATCCTTGGGAAGATCCCCTAGAGAAGGGAACGGCTATCCACTCCCATTATTTTTACCTGCAGAATTCAATGGATAGAGGAGCCTGGTGTGGGCCACAGTCCATGGGGTCACAGAGAGTCAGGCATAACTGTGTGACTTTTTAAGAGATAGAAAATAAACTAGTGGTGTCATGAGGCTGAGGGCAGTAATTTGACTAAAAAAAATGACTAAAAATAAAACATAAGATGTCTTCTGGGGGTATCTGAAATAATCTAAAATTGGATTGTGGTAATGGTTGCACATGTCTGTAAATTTACCAAAATCATTGAGTTCTAGACTCAATTCAGATAACTTGTATGTTATTAAATTATTCCTCAGTGAAGCTGTTTTTGAAACATCAGTTGGAGGCTTAATAGTGGTATTATGACTCCTGAAATTGGCTTATCAGTGTTTCACTAATTTAATATGTGGCCATTTCCCAAGTATATCTGTTTCATGCTTTTCCTTTGAAAAGTTTCTAATGATAACTTGTGAGTGTATGGTCATCTGTTTTACACACCATTTGATGTACTGAATTTCTTTTGTATGTAGAGGATGGTTAGAACGAGAAAGCAGGTATGGTCTGCAACCAGGACACAATTGGTTTATCATCTCTATGCAGTGGTGGCAGCAGTGGAAAGAATATGTCAAATATGTAAGTAAGATTCCTATTTATCTACATTTAAAATAAGATTTTTAGCTCCATCAGACTTTGTGTGACTACTGGACAGTAATAAAATGCTCCAACCTAGAAAAAGATTTAAAGGTGAAAGAAATGATGCTTGCTAAGGACCAACCTGCTCTTCTAAAAAGCAAGTTCCAGAGCAAGTAATAGATTCACTAAGAAATCAAGTACTATATACTTAGTATTTATAGCACATTATGAAAACAAAAGTGTGAGACTGTAATTCTCACTTGGATGGTGGTTAGCAATTCTGATTACATAGCAGAATCACATAGAAAGCTTAAAAAAAAAACATTCCTGAGCAAATAAATTTATAAAGCATAATTGGAGAAAGGGATTTAATTAATTTAAATGTCATTTTTATATAATGAAAATTTTCTTTTGAAATCTAATTTAAATGAAATGCATTTTGCTGTCAGAAAATCTGTGAGAAGATCAATATATCTTTAATGATTTGCCAAGAGGTCTACAAACTGAAGTCCAAACATATGATTAATAATTTAAATACTCAGGCCTAATTCACAGGCCATAGGTCAGTGTGATTCTATTGTTCTGTTGTCCATACAGTTATGACTTATTTAGTTAATAGTTGAATTTAAAATACTAATGGCTCCAAATCCATACTTAATGTAGTTGCCAGTTTTTAATCATTTGTATACTGTGGTCACCATTTTTTTGCCATATAATTTCCATACTATTATTTTCTTAGTTATATAAATAACTTTATCATTTTTATGTAAATAAATATATCTTAATATATCTTATTTTAAATCTTATTTATATCACTATCTTAAATAGAAAATCAGTGTCACATTCCAGAAGTAGAAGATCAAAATAAAAATAAATTTAATGGAAGTAAAGTATATTAAATTCCAAGTAGTATTGCCTTTTGAAGACTGATACTGAGGCCTGTTCTCTGTTAAAAAGAGAAATTATCAAGTATTAGATGGGCATATCAAGTATTCAGTTAGCACATTAACACCAAACTGAGATCCTTTCCTCAAAATAGTCAAAGGACTGGAAGAGAATTGAATAGGGAATAATTTTTTCACTGTGAAGTAGAGTTATTTAAAACCCAACATAATCTGCTACCTTTCATATATTTTAAGAAAGTTAATAATTAATAGAAGATACTAACATTTGGATCTGTAATAAAGACTATGAATCTGTGTCCTTCTGAATTATTTGAAGTTTTAACAATAAAGCTATTTAACTTTTTTTAGTTCAATAGAGTTAATTGGTATGTAGAAAGAAATCTGGGTTTTATTCTCATTCTTCTTGCCACTCTTTTGATTAAATCACTGTAATTTCTTCAGAACTGGCTTTTGAAGAATCTACATATTAATAGTTTTCACCTGGCTTACAGAGGTTAAAGCGTCTGCCTCCAATGTGGGAAACCCGGGTTCGATTCCTGGCTTGGGAAGATCCCCTGGAGAAGGAAATGGCAACCCACTCCAGTATTCTTGCTTGAAGAATCCCATGGACAGAGGAGCTTCGTAGGCTACAGTCCACGGGGTCGCAAAGAGTCGGACACGACCGAGTGACTTCACTTTCACCTGGCTTACAGATCAAAGAGGCAAAAAACATCTAATAAAATATTGATAAAATGTCTCCTTGTTTTGGCTAAAATTAGGGCTTCCCTTGTGGCTCAGATGATAAAGCATCTGCCTGCAATGCGGGAGACCTGGGTTCAGTCCCTGGGTCGGGAAGATCCCCTGGAGAAGGAAATGGCAACCCACTCCAGTACTCTTGCCTGGAAAATTCCACGCACAGAGGAACCTGGTAGGCTACAGTCCATGGGATTGCAAAGAGTCAGACACAACCGAGCAACTTCACAGGGATGCTATAATTGTATAAAAAGAATCTAAAGCTTCCACTGTGCTATTGCTATGCTGTGACTTGGAGTTTCATTCAGTTAGTTACTTTCTAAGTGGTGCCTTCAAGCCCTCCATCCGGATATTCATCAGTTTCATCTACTAAAATTTATGTTGCTGTTTACTGAATACCACTTTACTTCCTCTAGCCATGCTGTCTGTCTCCTCAGATGCCTCTGGGACCTTTTTCTACTGGTTAGCACCTTTAGTCTTTACCTTCACTTAAAAATATCCTGATCTTTTAAAAGGACTCACAGATACATATTCTCATAGCACCTTCCTTTCTGCTTCTCCTCAATCTTAGTTCTCTCTGTTTTTCTGTGTGTTTTTTGTTCACTGATTTTTTTTTTTTTTTCCTTCACAAATAAGCTTAGTAGAAAATAGTTCTATGCAAGCTGCCTCTGCTTCTAGGGCTCTGTGTGTGTTTTCAGTCACTCATACGTGCCTGACTTTTTCTGACCCCATGTACTGCATGTAGTCAGCCAGGCTCCTCTTCCATGGAATTTTTCAGGCAAGGATACTGGAGTGGGTTGCCATTTTCCTCCTCCAGGGCATCTTCCCAACCGACAGAGGGATTGAATCTGCATCTCCTGCGTTGGCAGGCAGATTCTTTACCACTAGTGCCACCTGGGAAGCTGCCTCTCCTGATTTTTCTCTGGTCATCCAGACTCAGTATCCTTCCTAGATTCTTCTGCCACCAATCCTATAAATACTGTTCTCTCCTTATTCTACATATGCCGTATTCTTGTGTTTCCAGAAATCTATATAGTCCCCAATCTATATCTCATCTCATACTCTGTCCTGAGCAATAGACTCAAATGTCCACAGAATCTCAAACCAGAGTAAGCTCATTCCCAAAACAATCCCATTCACTTATACACCTTATCTGATGAAGATGTCAACTCCCATCTAGTCGTCTAAGTCAGCATCTCATGTTCTACTTTGGAATTACCTGTGCCCTTCTTTCATACACAATTAATTGCCACTTTTTTTTTTTTCCTCCTGAATCCATGCTCTCTCTCCATCTCCTTATTTCTGGTTCTAGCTTTATGGTTGAGTATCTCAGCATCTCCTGCCTAAATTATTACAGAAGTCTTCTAACTTGTGTCTCAGTTTTCACTTTCTGCCTGCTTTTTGCACACTATAGAGTTATTTTTAAAACAAAAACTGGATTATACTATCCCCTATTTAGAAGCCTCTCACAGAAAAATCCTGTCAATATAATGTCAAGTGAAAGAAAAAGAAGCAATATGCTGTATTTAAAATGTGTTTTCTGACAACAACCAGAAGGATAGTTTATATTTACTAAATGCCAGGCATTTTACATGTGTCACTCATGTAATCTTCATATAACTCTGAGATACTAATATCCTAGTTTTTACCTATAAAGAAACTGAGGCTTGTAAGTTTATTTTATGAAAGGCTGCATAGCTGGTAGGTCAGTACCCTACCCTTAATTCTAACCGTATCCCCCACATTTATTTTTTATAGATATGTGTATATGTTCAGTCACAAAAAATAAAGGAAACACATCAAAATGTCAACTATAGTTAATGCTAAGTGATGGAATCTGAGTACTTGTGATGTTTAGTTTCTTCATGTTTTTCTGTATTTCCTATAATAACAATGTAATCTTTAATAATAAAAGAATAAATACTATTTAGCTTTTTAATATTGATAAAAACCTTCCATGATTTTCAACTTTCAGCGGAATAAAGTCTAAATTACTTTATGTGGCACAGGGTCGCTTCAGTCTGTTCCCCTTCTACCTTACCAGTTTTACTTATATACACTATTCTTCTTTGAAGAAATTAAAACTCAGTTATACATCCAAATGTTTTAAGTGCCATAGCCAGCCACAGGAGAATTAGAAACAGTAGACAGTTGGGGGATTCATTTTTGAAGGCTGCATAATTGTCAGATTATTGAATTTTACCTCTTAATTTCTGACTTCATGGTTTTTAGGATGCCAGCCCTGTGGTGATTGAGCCATCATCTGTGCTGAATGGAGGAAAATACTCATTTGGAACAACAGTACATCCTATAGAGCAGAGTGAAGATAGAATTGGAGGAGGCAGCCCAAGTTATGTGAACACCACCGAAGAAAAATTTTCAGACAACGTTTCTAGTGCATCTGAAGCCTCAGAAACTGCTGGCAGTGGTCAGTACAACTTATTTTCCATGAGGTTTAGGCAGGGTCATTTCTTAAAGTGGTACAGTTTGTCAGAGAGTATGCTTGGTGGGATATGGGCATCAGGCTTCCATTCACAGAAACAGGTTTTGAATGAAATAGTCAATTAACAGATTCTTGAATATATTAGTAGCTTTACAAAGATGAACTCTTGTATATTATACATCATTAATCTCTCAATTTGAAAATATTTTCACAGTTTTCATTGATGAGGTCAATCTTTCCATATTGTTATTAAATCATTTTGTCAATAAATTTAGATTAGAGAAGCCATTTTTGAAGAAAATCTAAATTTTTATCTCCAGAACTCTAACCATAGCGCACCTTCATTGGATCAAATGCATCCTCATATTAGATTCAGACATTCCAGGCTGGAATTTGGGAGTTATTTTGTCAACATATTTAGAAAGAATTGATAATGTTGCCCATAATCCCCTTTGGTTGTTGATACCTACCTAAAACTTAGTAGTTTTACACTTATCTGGAAGGCACTTTGCTATATTTTGGCCCAAATGAATTTAGTTGATTCCTGTTATTCTCCAGGACTCTCAGTCTTATTCTGTTGTTTCACCTTTGAGATTTTTCTTCTCCCTTTTCTGTGGAGTAAGAAGGCAAATTGAACAGAGCTAGCATTTTCTCTACCGGAGAAGGCAATGGCACCCCACTCCAATACTCTTGCCTGGAAAATCCCATGGACGGAGGAGCCTGGTGGGCTGCAGTCCATGGGGTCACTAAGAGTCGGACACAACTGAGCGACTTCACTTTCAATTTTCACTTTCATGCATTGGAGAAGGAAATGGCAACCTACTCCAGTGTTCTTGCCTGGAGAATCCCAGGGACAGGAGAGCCTGGTGGGCTGCCGTCTGTGGGGTCGCACAGAGTCAGACATTACTGAAGCGACTTAGCAGCAATAGCAGCAGCAGCATTTTCTTTACAGAACTCCTTGTAGAATCTCAGTTCGGTTTAGTCGCTCAGTCGTGTCTGACTCTTTGCAACCCCATGGAATGCAGCATGCCAGACTTCCCTGTCCATCACCAACCCCCAGAGCTTGCTCAAGCTCATGTCCATGGAGTCAGTGATGCCATCCAATCATCCCATCCTCTGTTGTCCCCCTTTCCTCCTGCCTCCAATCTTTCCCAGCATCAGGGTCATTTCCAATGAGACAGTTCTTTGCATCAGATGGCCAAAGTATTAAAGCTTCAGCTTCAGTATGAGTCCTTCCAGTGAGTATTCAGGACTGATTTCCTTTAGGATTGACTGGTTTGATCTCCTTGCCATCCAAGGGACTCTCAAGAGCTTTCTCCACACCACAGTTCAAAAGCATCAGTTCTTCGGTGCTCTCTTTCCCCATCTGATGTTATTATAGAGATCACTCAGCAGTCCTAAAAGTGCTCTCCAGGTTCGATGCACGATACTGGATGCTTGGGGCTAGTGCACTGGGATGACCCAGAGGGATGATATGGGGAGGGAGGAGGGAGGAGGGTTCAGGATGGGGAACGCATGTATACCTGTGGCGGATTCATTTTGATATTTGGCAAAACTAATACAATTATGTAAAGTTTAAAAATAAAATAAAATTTAAAAAAAAAAAAGTGCTGTCTTTGATCAGCTCTTCACTGTTTCTTGACCCTCCCTCAGGTCCTTTTTGATATATGCTCACTCTGCACACAGCTCAGCTCTGTGCTGTCCTCATGCGGAGCAGCACCACAAGTAGAAGGTTAAAAGTGGTTGATGACTAGAATGTTTACCAGAGATTACATGTGGTTGAGAGTTGCAATACCTTAAGATGCCATTCAGGTTCACAACTCTTCAGTCAGACTTATCAATCATTTTCCTGTATATATTTTTCTGTTGTAACATCCATGCCTTCCTTTCAAATAGATTTATTAGGGGACAGTTTCTTCTGTCCTAGCATTCTCCATTCTCCTGTTGGCATTCTTGTTTTTGCGCCTGCTCTTTGGTTTAGAGACTTGTTATCACGCTTATCTACTAAGAACCTTTGCGGGCAGAAGAGAATTAAGGAAAGGTATGGGAGAGTCCAGCTACTTGGCTATACTTCTTCCTTTCCTATCAGAGGACATAGAATTCTTGTGAATTATTAGATATTCTAGGAATCTGGCCAAATGTTCATTTGATAATAGCTTTTAAAACTTTTATTCTACCTAGTGTTATTCTAGGTATTTTCCAGAAAGGAATACCTCTGTGTCTTCTACACAATTACAGAATCTAAGACTGTACTGACATGTCCACAGAATAATAGCATTAACCTAATACATGGACATTGAGTTCATATCTTCAAGCCTATTTTATGTATAATAAAACAGAGATTCCGTCTTCTTTGTCTTTTACAGGTTTTCTGTATTCTGCCACACCAGGAACAGACATGTGCTTTGCTCGACAACATAACACTTCTGACAATAACAACCAGTGTTTACTAGGAGCCAATGGGAATATTTTGTTGCACCTCAATCCTCAGAAGCCAGGGGCTATTGATAACCAGCCACTAGTAACTCAAGAACCAGTAAAGGTAAGTAATTTGACATCTCTTTCAAGTTGCTAATACATTTCATTCTAAAGAGTTCAGCACACAGAAAATGTTTGTGATTCATTTTATTAACCTGTTGTAGATAGAAATGTTTCTATGAGAGTATTTTATGACTTACTACTTGCATAGACTCAGTTTAGTGATCCTTGGAAATGTTATTTTTCTTACTTAGAACAGCTGCTATGAAAATGTAGTTTCACATGTATATGAAAAAAGCTTTTTTAAAAAATAATAATACTTTTTACTGTTGGAAAGAAGTCTATGAAAGCCATCCTTAATATTTTCAAATGTTCCAGTGATTTTCTTTCAAGTGATTTACCTTGAGTTTCCTTTCTTAAATAGTTTATTTTGAAAGTTCAAAATAAAAACCTTTTAGAAAATTCTTTTTTTTTTCTAGTAATGTAAAACTGAGTAGTGACATGTGTTTATTTTCCTGTGTCTGCTGTTGCTGCTAAGTCGCTTCAGTTGTGTCCGACTCTGTGCGACCCCAGAGACGGCAGCCCACCAGACTCCCCTGTCCCTGGGATTCTCCAGGCAAGAACACTGGAGTGGCAACTAGGTTTTGTTAAAACACAAGAGACTAATTTTAAATCCAACATTTGGGGGAATTCCCTGACAGTCCAGTGGTTAGGACTCCGAGCTTTCACTGCTGTGGGCCTGGGTTCCATCCCTGGTCAGGAAACTTAAGATCCCACAAGACAAGAGGTAGGGCCAAAAAAAAGAGTCAACATTTACATTCCATTCTTTCTAAGGCTACATCATTAACACTAGAAGGAGGACGATTAAAACGAACCCCACAGCTGATCCATGGAAGAGATTATGAGATGGTTCCAGAACCTGTATGGAGAGCACTTTATCATTGGTATGGAGCAAACCTGGCCCTACCTAGACCTGTAAGTACAGCCAGTATTGCCTTATATAAGCAGCATTTATAATAGGGCCTTCTATTAATTCACTATGTGAACCTCACTACCCACAAATTAGCTCTTAACCATGATAGAGCTTTCAATACCTGTTCAAATTAGTTGAATAAATTTTAGGTTCTTTTATGTTCATTCACTCATTTACTCATACATTTATTGAGCACTGTATTAGGTTCTAACCACAAAATGATATTCCTTTGGGAATGGGCAACTTATATAAAGCGAAGGAAATAATCACTGGACTAAATAGAGTCAAGGAATTATGAGGCTAGGCAATTACATAAGTCATCCACATAAACACAAACTTTAGATAATGCAGAACTTAGACTGGAGCAGAAGTCTGAGAGCCAGTGCCAAGAAGTTCAGTGAATATAGAAACAGTGGTGCAGATGTTATTTCTAAAATTGTTATTCCCATTAGCCACACAGACATCCACTTAGCTGTTCTGGATTTTGAGGTTTGTCTTTTTGAAGGAGGGACATAACAAGATCACAATAGATGATAGTAAGAATTCAAAGCCAGTGAATTCTGATCGTGACCATTAATAGAATGAGTCATTTAGAGCATAAGTGAAATGCTCTGAAGTAATTTAAAGGGCTTGGAGTGTGTAACATGAAAATATTAGTTAACTCTACAGCATCATTTTGCTTATACAGTAAACAGCAGTATTCATTGCCTTAAATACTCTTTACATTATTGATGCAGTAAAATACTTTATAAGCAGATTCTTTTGCCATATCAAAAAACACTCTCCCTTATATAATGTCCAAACTAGAACTTTTTTATACCAGGAAGGTTTTACATAGATAAGATATAGTAAGTTAGATCACTTCCAAAGAGTGAAACTCTGCTGTATATCCATAGTCTATAATTTTATAATGATTTTGTTATTAATAATTATATTTACAAAAATTATGTTTAAATCTTAATCAGGAATTTACGGTTTGTATTTGTTGGCTCCAAAAGGTTTTTACTATATTTATCAACAGAACTCCTAGGTAGTTACATGTAAATATGAATATACGTAGATGTATATGCATACATATTCTTTATTTATTGGGGTTTGGGGTAGTCCTTGAATTAATCACTTAATTTCTGGGACTTTCCTGCTCTATCTAATATTCTGTACCTGTAAGGGAATCATTGTGATAATTGGATAGATGTTTGATGGATAGATGGATAGATAGATGCAGTTTGATATTTTAGAGTCTGCCTGAATTCACATTGAGTTCAGTTCAGTTGCTCAGTCGTGTCCAACTCTTTGCTACCCCATGGACTGCAGTACACCAGGCTTCCCTGTCCTTCACCAACTTCTGGAGCTTACTCAAACTCATGTCCATCGAGTCGGTGATGTCATCCAACCATCTCATCCTCTGTCGTCCCTTCTCCTGCCTTCCAATCTTTCCCAGCATCAGGCTCTTTTCCAGTGAGTCCGTTCTTCACATCAGGAAGCTTCAGGACTGATTTCCTTTAGGATTTATTGGCTTGATATCCTTGCAGTCCAAGGGACTCTCAAGAGTCTTCTCCAACACCACAGTTCAAAAGCATCAGTGTTTTAATCTCTAAATCTTAGTTTCCTCTTCTGTAAAATGGAGTTAACAATAGTATCTACCTCATTAGACTTGTCTTGATAAGTAAATAATGCATATGATTAGCACAGCATCTGAGTTATAGTAATGGTCAGTAGCAAATTTTGCCTGTTGCTGCTGTCATCATCATTATAATTATTAAATGAGTTTTTTCAAAGCCTCACAAAAGGTCATGCTTTTTAACATTGATATCAGATAAATATTAGTTAAGCTACCATTTTACTACATTAAAGCTTCATTTGCTGGTTTGACAATATTTTTTCACCTCTAAATATGATAATTTGCCTGATTTCAGGAAAAATTGCTATAAAAACACTTAAAGTATGGTGTTCCACGTTAAAGAATACTAAATATATTTGCCACAGCAAGGTTAAAAATCAATACTTTCATCGCCATGTTTATGTAAATCACACCATTTTTTAAAAATATAACTTTAATTCTTGTGAACAAGCTCGTTGACAAATTGAGCAAAGTAAAAAAGAACAAAGAAAATAAAAACCATATCCTACTCCTTAAGAAGTAATTACTATTAACATTTCAGTGTGTGTCTTCCCAAACATTCCTCTGTGCCTATTCATGTACAAATTAGTATAAATAATTTTATGAAATTGAATCATATTATGCTTGCTGTCTTGTAATCTTTTCAATCTAAGATAGATGTTATTGATATCTTTCTAGGTTAATAACATAATTTATTAACCAATCACCATGGATAGACAATTAGTTTGCATCTAGATTTTCGTTGTTTAAAACGATTTTCTGGTGAATATTCTCTTTTCCAAAGTGTGATGATTTCTTTAAGATAAATTCCTGTAAATGGAATTGCATTTATTGTTATCCAGTTGTAGTTCAATTAGTTCATAGACAAGAATAATTAAAATGTAAATAAATATGTATATATGTTTGATTATGCATGAATGTATAAGAATTCGTTGATCTGTAATTTGCTCACAAATTCACTTATCTTGAAAAGTAATCTACACATTAATAAAAGTTACTTCATTATCAGTTCAGATTCTGCCAAAAGTATGTTTTCTCTGTAGCCTGATAACTACAGGTACAGAATTATTGATCTTTCCCCAAATCACAGTTAAACTGAAGTCCTAAGAAAATTTGACTGTTGGCTACAATTTGTAGCTCTCAGTGACTCTAGAAGAAATGGAGAGACTTTTGTTTTTCTCCATTCGTCTTACTGTTGGGGAGAGCTCCTTTTACTGCTTATTATTTAAATAGTAGTTGATAAAGCTTACAAGTGGAGCTTTTGTAGTATATATAGCATATCAGAACATGCAGAATACTTTAAAGAAATAGTCCTAAAGGTTTGGTTTGTATCATTGTTTTTATCTGGCTCTTTACTGCCCCCTCTTGATATTAAAAAATGCTCTGTTGCAGAATACATTGATTTCTAAAGCAAAAGAAAATGAAAGCCCAATTACTTGAGGTTGTTAAAGATTCTGTAAGATTTTATGTTTTAGAGAGTTTGAGGACTTCCCTGGAGGCCCAGTGGTTGAGAATCCACCTGCCAATGCAGAGGACATGGGTTCAGCCCCTGTCCTGATGAATATATCCGACATGCCACTGGTGAACTATACTCCATGTGCCGCACTACTGAGCCTGTGTTGTGGAGCCCGTGAGGGCTGTTTTAACCATGTGACTTTCAGTTTAGTACATCCAATTTAGTTGTTTTAATCATAGACAAAAAAGTATATGAACAGTCCAGTTAAAGAAAACATAGATAGTAAATTTTAACATGGAAACATTTTTGTTCTCACTACTAATACAAGAAATACAATTTAAAGTACATTTAAAATATTCTTTATATGTATTAAAGAAATTAAAGTCATGTCCAGTGATAAGGTTTTGTGACAGTAATACATTCATATAATTCTGGGAATATTGTAAATTGCTGCATTTTGGGTGGCCATATAACTTATGCAGTTAATGACATGAATGTGTGTGTGCTCAGTGATTTTAATCTTGTCCGACTTTTGTGACCCTATGGACTATCCCTCCAGGCTTCTCTGTCCTTGGGACTCCCCAGGCAAGATTGATGAATAATCCTGTACTTTTTTACTTGTGACTCCATTCGTAAGAATTTGTCCTCTAAAAGAACATCATTTTTCTATATGAGATATGTAAAAGTGAAAAGACTTATTGTGTGAAAATACTAGAATTGTAGATAATATTTAAGATTTTCCCTTTAATATTGATATTACTTGCTTTTAAATGAAGGGGGAGAAAATACCTACCAAGAATCCTAATCCTGGAAAATGGACTTAGATGCAGGAGCCTGAGGGCCTATAAACCCATGTCATGTAAACTGGTGACTTTCTGACCTATAGGCAGTGAAGCTTTTGAACATTTCATTTTGAAAGTAAATCTCAGAAATTAGGTAAAAAATGGCAGGTTTTATTTCTTTTATAGTGATCACTTCATATATTTTAAAACAACAGGTGATCAAAAATAGCAAGACAGAAATCCCAGAACTGGAATTGTTTCCTCGCTATCTTCTCTTCCTGAGACAGCAGCCTGCCACTCGGACACAGCAGTCTAACATCTGGGTGAATATGGGTATGATGAGCCTGAGAGTGTTTCCTCAGCATTTACCAAGAGGTAACTTAAGAATGCAGCAAGAATACCGTGCATTTCCTTGAAAAAAATAAAAATGAAAACCAATTTGCTCCAAGCCTGGTGCCACTATTACTAATACACATTTTCATCTGTTTTCATACAGAATCAGAAAATCTCTTATGGGCCTTAGATCTACGGTCATGCGCAAGACTAGCTGGGGTAGAGGCAAAGTCCCAGCAGCAAATGAAAAGGGTTGTTTCCTTTTCTGGCTTGCAAACATACAAAGATAATAAGCAGAAATGAATTTTATATACTTTGTTTCTTTGAGAACAAGCCATTGTAAATTATGTGCTTGACCTCAGTTAGAGTCTGCCAGCCAGTGGCTCTTCTTTTCAACTCCACTCAGATTTCTAAGAAGTAATTTCTTCTGCAATATCCTCTTCTTGTGTGTGTGTTTTGAGTTTTTTGTTTTGGGGGGTTTTTGTAATAAAACATGATATATTTCTTGTGCTAGGCCCAAGGAGCCTTTATAACAGATAATACAAAGGAAAAGATCTGTTTTTAAGAATGAAAGTGAACATTTTCTTCAAAAACATCAAGCCTATCAAAATGGTATATAAATAAGTTTTCATTTTAATGTGATAAATGCAAAAAGTTCCCTTTTGATTTCTCTCTGAGGTTAAATTTTACCGATGGGCCAGGCTTGCTCTATGCTTTTGCATTACAAATATTTGAAATAGTTCTTCAGCAAAAATAATGAGTTCATCCATTTACACAAAATCTCAGACTATGTTAACAATGCCATAATGTTATTATAATCGCTATAACTTATTATTGCAAAAACCACCTATGAACCCAAACCAACCCTGTAAGTATCATCCCTTCTTTGAAATTTAGTAGGATTAGTTTTATTTCATCATTAAAGATTATATTCAGATAATATATGGAAATTCTTACATGTACTGTTTGGTAAGAATTATGCCAAAGCAGTGCCCTCAAACTTTGTCTTTAGGTAACACATTATAATCAAAAAACAGTGAAATAAGAATCTCTCTGAAACACTCTTAATTTAATTTTCCATTGAATAATATCAATAGTATTTGCCTTTCTTTCATGGCACCCATAGTACATATCTTTTTCAATTCTCTTTGAAAGATATCATGAGAGGCAAGATGTGTTGTTGCGCTTTTAGTAAGTATTCTTTATAACTCTTGTGCTGATCCTAGATTTTTGCTGCTTCTGTAAATTCACTAGATTTGTTGGTGCTATTCAAAAGTATGAAATTATGTATAATAAGTGGCGGCCTGCTTAATGAGCTATGCTACAAAAACTGTCTAGAATTCAAATAAATTTCTTTATATGGCTTAGGACAATAGAAATTGACTTGGACACTAGCAAATGCTTATGAATCCTACAACTGTATAGTCATTATGCTCCAAATTTGTTCTTAATTTGAAATTTTATTTCTTACTAATTAGTTATGAAATCAATCATTAATCATTTTGAAGTTTATAAAAATATGCTTTCTTGCTGTAATCTTATAACTAATCCTCTGATTGTGTATTTAGAGAAATTTGCCCTTTTGTTTTCTTCTAGGATTATCCTTTGCTTGCTGATAGTAAATGATTTGCTTTGCTAGAGTTTAAAAGTTAATCGTAGTTGGGTTTTGTTCTCCATACATAGTTTTCATCTTTCTTTCTAATTTATCACAGCTATTTACTGGGCTCTTTTATTCCTTTTCGGCTTCCCTGGTTTCTGAGACAGTAAAGAACCTGCCTGAAATGCAGGAAACCTGAGCTCAGTTTCTGGGTTGGGAAGATCCCCTGGAGGAAGGCATGGCAACCCACTCCAGTATTCTTGTCTGGAGAATCCCCGTGGACAAAGGAGCCTGGCAGGGCCATAGTCCACGGGGTCACAGAGTCGGACACGACTGAGTGATTAAGCACACAATTTATTCCTTTTGAAGTGACAGGTTTCCAAACCTTACTACAGTTATCAATGACTTAATGGTAGCCTTTTTAATAGACAAAGCTACAGAAGTCGTTAAATGATTTTTCAGCCTATTTTAGGTGAGTTAATTCTTGGAAGCTCTGAAAAAGTAGATGATGCCAGTGCTTTTCTCCTCTGTTTAGTAAGTAAAGACTCAAAGCACATTTAATGGGAGGGAAAAAAGCTAAGGTACCATTGAATGGGTGGAAAATTACCTGGAGTGTATAATTGTACCCTTGATAGATTATATTGATACATTGAGTGTATTTTTGTTTTGGGTTGCTCAGTGAACTAAATATAATCTCCCATAGGCAGAGATGACCATTTTAAGCTTCAGCTTTTGTCTAGATTTTTGGCTGAATAGTTACCCAGGGTTTAGCAGATGGTTTTAGCAACCTGTTTTTGATTTCCATAATCTCTTGTCATTTTATCCCCCTTTTCTTTTGAAATATATGGCTAGACTTGATACATTCTTCCTTTAGTCTTTACTCTTTCCCTTTATGCCTCTTTTTGTTTGCACTTTGAGCCCTTCAAGAATTCAAGGTCATGTCTACTGTCCTCTTATTGGGTAGACAGGCCTTTATGGTTCTCCCTAGTACCTTTCGATAGGGCAGTTTCTTTTTTGTCATGGGGCGTTTCTTGGCTTATTTTAAAGCTCTGTTGGCCATGTAATATCTGTGCCTACTTAGAATTCTAAGTAAAAGTTTCTTGAGTAATTGTGCCACAGTGGACCAGGTAATTGGGCCACTTAATGAGAGTGAGGGATTAGCAATGCAAATACAGTTTATTTTAAGAAAGTAGATCAGGTGAATCCAATTATCCTTCTGTGGTATTCAAATCCAGTCCCATTTCCCAGTGTAAGACTCTTCCCCATTCTTTAACACTGAGTTTTGATTTTGCTATTGAGTATGACCCAGCTGAGAGCCAAGAAATCAGTGCCCATTGATATTTGCCACTCTTCTTGGATTCCAGATACTGCCAATTATTTGCGTGTCTGATTTTGTTGTTCTTCCTTTCAAAGTTAAGGCTTACTCTAAGACGCTTAGGTCTCCTGTCTTCATTTTAAAGCTTCTTAAAATTTCTTAATTTATAAAATTATTAAATCTGTAATTCTTATTTCTCATTATTATTTCCTAAAATAGTATGGTCCCCATTACTAAAAGTGGTGCTTTCTCTTTTTTTAACATTTGCCTTTTTCCTTACTGTGATTACTATGACCATAGGAAATGTCCCTTCTCCGAATGCACCATTAAAGCGGGTCTTAGCCTATACAGGCTGTTTTAGTCGAATGCAGACCATCAAGGAAATTCATGAATATCTATCTCAGAGGCTGCGCATCAAAGAGGAAGATATGCGCCTGTGGCTATACAACAGTGAGGTAAGAGGCATGTCAGTCAAGGAAAGTCCTCCTTGTTAGATCCATGTTTCATAAGTATGGAGGGTTTGTCTACATTAATTGTTCATGGACAGTACAATCTTATAAACTCATTATTATAAAGTAACAATAAATACATCTTTTTAACAAATAGTTTATTTCAGATTTGTCTTAAAGTAAGGGACACACATATTGAAATTCAAACAATACAAAAGTATGTGGTGAAAATTCTTCCCATCCTCTGACCTCTGTCTTCCATTCTCCTTAGAGGCAGTGCTTTTAATTATTTATGTATTCTTCCTAACACATGCAATATGTTTTTATTTTACTCTGAAATTGGATGGTAAGTAGTTTTAACCGGCTCTTTATCCCCTAGTTCCTTCTTTCTTACATCTTTCTTTGGTCACCATTGAGAACTGAGAAGCAGTATAGTAAAGAAAGTTAAGAGCACAGCTCCTGGAGCCTCCCTGCCAGGGATTAAGTCCTGACTCCCTCCTGTTAGTTAACTAACCAAGGACAAGTCCCTTAACTCTCTGTCACAGTTTTTCCATGAGTAAATGGGGAAAATAATAATATTTCCCTTAGGATAGTTGTAAGAATTAGATGAGTTAATTTTCCAAGCACTTTAGACAGGGTGAGTGTCAACAAAATGTATAATTCTGTTGCATGGCATTTGGTTTTACATTTTCATTTCCTAGTTAGTGATCAAGGTCCATCTTGAATACAAGCACATTTACTCAGTTTAGTATATACTTACTATATATTAATCAAAACTTCTTTTCTGTAAGCTGTTTAGAAAATCTAAACCTCAGTGAATTTTGGTTTGTGTGATCAGTCTTTCCTGGTCTCCCCAAAATCAGATATAATTTTTTTTAGAAATATAAAATATGTGTTTACAGAGTATAGATTCTTTCCCTCATTTTGCCACCAAAATTATAAGTACTTTTGAATAACTGTAATATGTTAAATGTCTGTACATGAGTTATGTACATGTACCTTCAAGGAATTTTTTAAATTGTCATTCATTTTTATTTCGGCATTTGTTTCAAAGTTAGTAATTAAGTTAACAAAACATTTCCTCCTCCATACACAGAATTACCTCACTCTTCTGGATGATGAGGATCACAGATTGGAATATTTGAAAATCCAGGATGAGCAGCACCTGGTAATTGAAGGTACAAGATGGAAGCATACATCTGTATTAGATTGTTAGGGGAAGAATGAAAGGTTTAATTACTCACCGATAATCTACTTCATGGGGCTTCCCAGATGGTGCAGTGGTAAAGAATCCACCTGCCAATGCAGGAGATGCAGGTTCAATCCCTGGGTCGGGAAGATCCCCTGGAGCAGGAAATGGCAACCTACTCCTACTTTGTTCTTGCCTGGAAAATTCCATGATGTTGCAAAGAGTCGAAGACGACTGAGCAACTGAGCATGACAAGCCTACTTTATAGGTTTTTCCAGCTGGTATTTGATCAGTTTTCTTCATAGTAAAGAAAACCCATTAAACCTTTATGTAATCCTTTTGTAATGGGATATTATTTAGATTGCTTTAAGAGGAAAAACATGTCTACATTCATTATCTGGCAAGGGTGGAAACAGTTGTAAAAACAAGTGAATTCAGTTATAAGTTTACAGTTTATTAAAATTTTCAAGCTTCCTCCTTGAGTTTGAATGAGGAGATTAACATTCTTGCATTGTTAGTGATGCAGGCTTTTCATTAGTCCTCAACACTGATCAAGAAAGCTTAGCTCGAGTAACATACATTTACACACTGGCATGTATAAGTCATTGAAAACTTAGTGTGTCTTTTCTCAAGATTCATGAAACATTCCTAGCTGCCTTTGTATTAAAATGAATACTCCGGCAGTTTCACAATTTAAGAAGGAATTGTAAAAAAGAAAGAAGAAAGAATTGTGATAGTTGCAGTGTTTTAGGCTTAAGAATTTTAATTCCTTCTATTGAAGGTTGAGTATAATTTTACTTCAGGTATGCAATTGAGGGATTAGTTTACTAATTAATTCTAATCACTGACTATAAAGCCCCCTATCTAAAGAATTGGAATGGTTTCAGAGCCAATTACAAAAAAAATTTTTTTTCAGTTTCTGGTTTAGAAATAAGTTTTTGTTTTTAAACAGTACACTTGAGTGGGTGTGATTTGATTGGATAAGAGATTAACACATTATTGTCTTTCTAGTTCGCAACAAAGATATGAGTTGGCCTGAAGAAATGTCCTTTATAGCAAACAGTAGTAAAATAGATAGACACAAGGGTAAGTTTCCACTGTATTTATTTTTAAACAGATGATCTTAAAAGTATTATTTTATGTTTTCTTCTTTCAACTGTTGAAGTGTTAACAAATTGTAGCTTTCTAGCTCAATAGTGATTAGGCCCCGTCTTATTTTTCTTTTTCCTGAAGCATCACATTTCTTTCTAACCTTGCAATTAAATTATTTATTCATTTTAAAAGATACAATTCTAGGAGAGAATTGTTTGAACTCTAAAAAACCATCAGAGCAATTGAAGAGAATCATTGCTACTTCCAGAGTACAAATGAGCATAGATCCAATAGATTATCATGATTGCCAGTGAGGCTCCGTGAAAAACTTCTACTTTAACATTGCAAGACCCAACAGAAAATTATTATCTCCATCTAACTGATTAGAAAAAGTATAAAAATCATTGCATTGAATACAAATAACTGTTTGGTCTATGACATCTTGCTGCAGCTAGGCTTCTGTTCTCATATTGTTTGTTCCAGTTCCGACAGAAAAGGGGGCCACAGGTCTGAGTAACCTGGGAAATACATGCTTCATGAATTCAAGCATCCAGTGTGTTAGTAACACGCAGCCACTGACACAGTATTTTATCTCAGGGAGACATCTTTATGAACTCAACAGGTAATCTTCCTTGAGTCATTGGCTCTTAACTTTTATAATTTTGATATGAACCCAGTATTACCTAAATCTGTTCTTTATTCACCCTGAGGGAGAAAATTCTTCATCTTATTTGCCCTGTTAAGCATGAAGTAAGCTTCCCTAGTGGCTCAGTGGTAAAGAATCCACCTGCCAGTACATGAGACATGGGTTGGTAAAGAACCCACCTGGGTCAGGAAGATCCCCTGGAAAAGGAAATGGCAACCCACTCCTGTATTCTTGCCTGAGAATTTCGTGGCAGAGGAGCCTGGTGGGCTACAATCCATGGGGTTGCAAAGAGTCGGACACAATTGAAGCAACTAAAGGACAAGGACCAAATGTTGCTTCTCTTGTTTTGAAAATGTATTTTGATGTGAGAAAACAGATACTAGGCATTTCTGTGTTCACATGATTGTGATTTATAAGAATCATTAAGCAATACATTTTCCTCCCAAACTTGTAGGACAAATCCCATTGGTATGAAGGGGCATATGGCTAAATGCTATGGGGATTTAGTACAGGAGCTTTGGAGTGGAACTCAGAAAAATGTCGCCCCATTAAAGCTTCGGGTAAGCATGTTAAAATAATATAAAGGTATTAAGTCTTAAGCAGCTGTTTAAGTAATTTTCTTTGTTTTTTATATTTATCTTTTAATTTTAGCTTAATGTTTTTGGGTCTTTCATAAGACATAAACTTTTACTTGTTCAATTATAAGCAAAATACTCTTATAGGCATAGTAGATAGAAAAAGTTCAGAAGTACAGTCTAAATTTATAAATTTTATCAAGTATTTTACTTGTATATATAGTAAACTTTTCTTTTTTCGACCTTCATTATTATTAGTATTCCAACTGCAAGGTAGCCCTGAGTCTAATTAATGATACTCAGTAGCTTTTTAACATTACTAAGATAATTAGTTCTATCCATAGAACAAAAAAAAAAAGTAGCAGAAAGAAAGACTGTAATTAATGAATACAAATTTTACATTAATATTATTTATAGTGAATTTTAGTAAAGTTTGGATTATTTTTTATCTTTATTTAAAAGTAAGTTGAGAACTTCCCTGGTGGTCAAGTGGCTTATTAGACTCCTTGCTTCCAATGCAGGGGGCCTGGGTTTGATCCCTGGTCAGGGAACTAGATCCCACATGTCACAATGAAGATTGATCTGTGTGCTATAGCTAAGACCTGGTGAAGTCAAATAAATAATTTTTTTAAGGCAAGGCAAAAGCTTTTTAGGTTAAAAATTAATAATCATAGTAGCTAAAAATTTGGTTACTTATCACTTACCAGCCACTATCTGATTACTTTATGTGTATTAACTCATTTAATCTTCTAAATGGCCCCATAATATAAAGCAGTGTTACAGTCCCCATTTTATGGCTCAGGAAACTAAGGCTAATAGCAGTTAAGTAGCCTATCCAAGGTTGCAAGCTAGTTAGTAAGTCTTCACAGTTGAACACTGGGCTATTCTGCCTCTAATAATAAAAGTTAGGATACAACAACACCAGAAAAGCTAACTGTAAAAGAAAACAGGGAATCTTCCAATGTGACCAAATGCTATTTTAATATTTTCATATTGTATCTTAAATAGCAATGGCAACCCACTCCAGTGTTCCTGCCTGGAGAATCCTAGGGACGGGAGCCTGGTGGGCTGCCATCTATGGGGGTCACACAGAGTCAGACACGACTGAAGTGAATTAGCAGCATGTACCTAAAGAACTGTTTGCCTATATTGATACTAAACCAGGACACAGGACTGGCCATAATACTTTTTTTAGTGGGCTGGGGGAGCATCATTTGATATAAAGATTAGAAAGATTTCCTGATTATCCAAAATATATTTGCTGAAATAGACTAAATACTATATTGTTTGGGCTTCCCTGGAAGCTCAGCTGGTAAAGAATCCATCTACAGTGCAGGGGACCCCAGTTTGATTCCTGGATCGGAAAGATCTGCTAGAGAAGGGATAGGCTACCCACTCCAGTATTCTTGGGCTTCCTTGGTGGCTCAGCTGGTAAAGAATCCGCCTGCAATGTGGGAGACCTGGATTCGATCCTTGGGTTGGGAAGATCCCCTGGAGAAGGGAATGGCTGCCCACTCCAGTATTCTGGCCTGGAGAATACTGTGGACTGTATAGTTTACTTATTCTCATGTCTCTGATTGAATTATGGGTATGGTCAGTCTCAATTTTATGGGATAGCAAATAATGAATTTGATTCCTTTTACATTTGTAGTGGACCATAGCAAAATATGCTCCCAGGTTTAATGGGTTCCAGCAACAAGACTCCCAAGAACTTCTGGCTTTTCTCTTGGATGGTCTGCATGAAGATCTCAACCGAGTCCATGAGAAGCCATATGTGGAACTGAAGGACAGTGATGGCAGACCAGATTGGGAAGTAGCTGCAGAGGTTTGTCACTTTTGAGTTTCTAATGTAAGCACAGATAAAATATTCTGGCCCCAAATAAGTTTTGCGCAACTTAAACACTAACTAAACTGTTCTGTGATCAGAATTTTACTGTGAAAATGAAGGAATTTTATAATTCTCTGCTTATTTCTTGTGCCATAATCCCAAAACAAAGTATCGTTAATGAACATAGAAAAACGTTTCCTTTTCACATCACACATTTTGGGGAGAGGATGTAGGAATAATTATTCAGTAGAACTTTAGGAGTCCCCATAATTGCTAAAGTAATGTGTATAGTGACTAATAGGCATATTTTATGTGCCTTTAATGGACAAAGAACTCACCATTGTTACCATGGTAAAAAGAAAGAAAAGAAAGTAGGATTTTTCATCTGAATTTGGTATTTTATATATTGAGCAAAAAGAAACACATTCTAAGGAATTTCCTGGCAGTCCAGTGGCAGAGTCCATGCTCTCATTGCAGGGGGCCCAGGTTGGATCCCTGTTTAGGGAACTAAGATCTGAGCGCTGCATGGTGTGGCCAGAAAAAAAAAGAATTACATTCTATTCAATCACTGGTTTTCTTTACTTTCTCAGTAGGCAATATATTTAAAATTATATACCTGATTTGTAAATCTGTAGACAGAAAGCTTATTTTTGAAGGAAAAATTAAGAATTATAATCTTGACATTAAGTCTAATATATTTAACCATTGCCTTGAATTTTTGGAGAAAAGCTTATGTTTTGAATTTGGAGGGGATAAAAAAGTTCTCTCATCTTTTTTCTTGCTAGGCCTGGGATAATCATCTAAGGAGAAATAGATCAATTGTTGTGGATTTGTTCCATGGGCAGCTAAGGTCCCAAGTCAAATGCAAGACATGTGGACATATAAGTGTCCGATTTGACCCTTTCAATTTTTTGTCTTTGCCACTACCAATGGACAGTTACATGCACTTAGAAATAACAGGTAGGTCACAAAGTTCTGAAACATTATTTAATTCCTTTGTCTTTTACCTTGTATTCAGTCAGCTTGAATTTGTAAGTTTAGTCATTTGTTTATAGTGAGTTCTCATAAAGATTGGTAGTCAGCATGTTATAGTTTTTTAAAAATTTTATTGGAGTATAATTGATTTACAATGTTCTGTAATGATAACAAGTCTGGTTTCAGGCATGATTTGAGGTTTGAAAGACTTGAACATGCGTCCATTTTTGTGCTCATTGAGTTCTCTTAATTTTAAATGTGCCAGAAGCTCTCTTGAAAAATCTTGCAAAGCCACTCACACTTCTTTATTGGGTGAACATACAAAAATAATGATTTTACTTAATATTATTTTAAACACCACCTGTTGTAGTGTGTACATATAAAAATTCTAGACAAATGTTTACTAGTTGCAAGTCTCACACACACACAGGTATAAAGCTTTCAGTGAAACCTGAATTTTACTAATAAAAATCTTTTCTCTTTACTAGTTATTAAGCTGGATGGTACTACCCCTGTACGATATGGACTAAGACTGAATATGGATGAAAAGTACACAGGTTTAAAAAAACAGCTGAGTGATCTCTGTGGACTTAAATCAGAACAAATCCTCCTTGCCGAAGTACATGGTTCCAACATAAAGGTGATATTAACTATTCTTTCTGGGAAACCCTTGATTCCTTCAAAAATCACAGTTTTCTCAATTAATTATTGTGTTAAATGACCAAGGGAGATAATAAAACACAACAAAAACTGGAAAAAAATTGTAAAGCTTTTCATTCCAGAAGAAACTAAAAGAGTTGTCCACCAGAATAAAAGAGTAAAATGATGGTGATATTTTTAAAGAAGAGAAACATGTAAGCCCAGAGCCCCCTATATGGAGTGGTCTAGCTATGTCAGTACAGTCTGAATTTACCCCAAGGACCGCCACTGCTTTGTTTTATGTCTCTTATGTGTTACTACTGTTCCTAGAATTCTTTAAGTATTTTGTGTATTTATGAATGTGTGTTCTTAATACTTATTTATAAATATATATACCTGGCCTTTAAACACACTAAGAGGGTAAAAACAAAGTGATGCAAATCACTTCTTCCTCCATACCAGCTGGAGAAAGAAGCAATAATAAATAAGTTGCCCTAAATTGAGTTCCTACCATTGGTATTATTTATATTCATCTTCAGGATTTTTAAACAAGTTCCCACCTCCTTAACATTTTTTTCATGTGTAATGCAGAGGTGAGATCTCTGGGGATTTGGGGTTTAGATTCTTGAAATGAAGGGCAAAACTTAAGTCAGTTATACACATCATACTTCCTTCCTATGAAAGAGGATAACGGTTTCTCCAGTAAAGTTAGTTTTCATTCAGTTTATCAAACCTGCATCTTTTAGTTATTTTAGAAAATTTATTCAGACATCTTGTTTGCTTTACTGATAAAAGAATCTAAGACATTTGCTTCAAATATATCAGAGATGATTCTCCATTTTGTCTGAAACATCTCCCCCTTCTCCTCTTGCTTCTTTTTCTGTAGAATTTCCCTCAGGACAACCAGAAAGTACGGCTCTCAGTGAGTGGATTTTTGTGTGCATTTGAAATTCCCATCCCTGGATCTCCAATTTCAGCTTCTAGTCCAATACAGACAGGTAAGAGAGAACTAGAACTCTTTCTCATGATTTTAGCTTTGAATAATAGTCTAAGGGTTGTCATTCTTTTTCGGTTTTTGTTTAGGCTAAAAATATTAGAGAAAAAAAAAATTACAGCAAAAGAATGTTGGCGCCTGTAGGAAACCGTACTGAACATCTTAAATTCTTCATTTTATTAATGAGGAACCTAAAATTCAGAGAACCTAAGTTGGATAGGTAGTTCTTAGCTAAATCTACCACTGGAGTTCAGATCTTTTAACTCTCTTATCTAATACTAACATGGCAACAGGTGGTATGAAACAAATGTGCTTTAGAAAACAGAATAGTGAATTTGCCTAAAAAAGAAGTTTGTTTATACTCTGATATTTATATGGTCATTCATATAATTTAATATGATCATCCAGTTAGTCTTCTTGGCCATCGTCTCTTCTTTTTATTGTTGATAATTAGATTTCCCAGCTATCAAAGGCTTCAGAGAGAAGGGGGCTCCTCTCATAGGTGCTCAGTAGATAGTACTGATGGTGGGTTGGTGGATGATTTATTATTGCTCTTTTTGTTTGTTTGTTTATATCATTTATATCACTGTCCTATAGAACCCTCTGCAATGATGAAAACTTTCTTTAATCTTTGCCATCCAATAGAGTATCCAATGGAGAAGGCAATGGCACCCCACTCCAGTGTTCTTGCCTGGAGAATCCCAGGGATGGCGGAGCCTGGTGGGCTGCCGTCTGTGGGGTCACACAGAGTCGGACATGACTAAAGCGACTTAGCAGCAGCAGAGTATCCAGTAGTCACACCAACTGTTTAGCATTTGAACTGTGGCTAGTAAAACTAAGAAAATGCATTTGTAATTTAAAAAGCAATGTCTTTCATCAGTTATAACAAATGTTTCATTGTGGTGGGGGAGGGTGCTAATGGGGGAGACTGTGCTTGTGTGGGGGCAGGGAGCAGATGGGAGTTCTCTGCAGGTGTTTTTAAAAATAAAGTGTTTGTAAAATATCTGGCTAGAGACTACATGGAGAAATGAATTTTTTGAGACTAAGAAAAAGAAAAGCAGAACTATTTTCATGCCATAACATAGGACTGATAAAGATTGTTGTAAAAATTTCACTTACTCTTTCTAGCAGTTACTCTTGTTTAGTCATTTAATCGAAAGTATTAGTAATGAAAGTAAAATCTAAAATGAAAGTCTTACAGTTAATCTAGAATTATTTGACCTATGATTACTTCAGTCCTAAGTTAAAAGAGACTGTCAGTGGTCTGGGTCCCAGCAATGTTTGAGAAAAGAGGAAAGATAAAGGTACCACAAACATATGATGCTGTGCTTACCTTTGAATTTGTAGATTTCTCCTCCTCCCCATCTACAAACGGAATGTTCACCCTGACTGCCAACGGGGACCTGCCTCGACCAATATTCATTCCCAATGGAATGCCAAACACTGTTGTGCCATGTGGAACTGAGAAAAACTTCACAAATGGAATGGTGAATGGTCATATGCCATCTCTTCCCGACAGTTCCTTTACAGGCTACATCATTGCAGTCCACCGGAAAATGGTTAGTTCAATGTTAGGCAAATTACTGCTGGTCTTGCCAGTGCTATTTATGAAACAGCAGTTTCTGCCTTGGCAACATCTTCAGTGTGTGCACTTTCAATGTGTTGGTTACAGCCAGGATCTAGTATCACATCTGACAGCCTACATAGGAAATGATACTCCTCACTCACATTAAGCAGCAACAAGACAGCTGGTGCATCGGAATACTGTTGTCTCTAGAAAGTTTGTGACTCCTGTATGTTCATGTCAGCGTATACATCTTCGTTACCATATAAGTGTGGCTGCCTTAGATAAGGTTTTGTTTGTTTTGGAAGGAGAAACAAGATTCCTAGGCAAGACAAGTTGTTTCCTAGGACTGCTGTAGCAAATTGGCACAAACTTGTGGCTTAAAACAATAGAAATTAATTCTTTGACAGTTCTGAAGCCCGGAAGTCTGAAATCAAGGCATCAATATGGTTGTGCCCCTCCACAGGTTTTAGGAGAGAATCCTTCTTGCCTCTTCCAATTTGTAAATACCTGAAAATAAACTTTACAAAAAATATACAAGGTACCTATGTAGAAAACAATAAAATATTATTGCTAGAAATTAAAGAAGACTCAATTTGAAGGAATAGACTATGTCCATGGGATGGCAACCCACTCAAATAGTCTTGCCTGGAGAATCCCATGGACAGAGGAGCCTGGAGGGCTACAGTCCATAGGGTCACAAAGAGTTGATCATGACTGAAGCAACAGAGCATGCACTCATGGATTAGAAGACTCAATATTTCAAAAATAACAATTCTCCACAAACAGATCTATAGATTCAATGCACAGTCCTAATAAAAATGCAAACTCTGTATGTTACACGTGTATGTGTATAACTTTATAAGCTGATTCTAATATATGGAAGCGCAAAGCACTAAAATAACCAAAGCAGTCTTGAAGAACAAAGAATGAGGAATTGAGCTATCAGATATCATGATTTTATTAAAGCTTCCCTGGTGGATCAGATGGTAAAGTGTCTGCCTGCAATGCAGGAGACCCGGGTTCAATCCCTGGGTTGGGAAGATCTGGAGAAGGAAATGGCACCCCACTCCAGTACTCTTGCCTGGAGAATCCCACGGACGGAGGAGCCTGGTAAGCTACAGTCCATGGGGTCACAAAGAGTGATTTTATTAAGCAATGATATTTGAGACATTGTATTATTGGTATGAGAAAAGGCAAATAAACCAATGAAATAAAATAGCCCCCAAACAGGTTCACACATGTATGGGCACTTGATTTATAACAAAGATAGCATTACAGAGCTGTAAAAGACAACTCACTTAGTAAATGGTGCTGGGATAATTGGGTATCCATATGAAATTTGACATACCTAGATCTCACCACATAAAAATCAGTTGCAGGTGGACTGTAGAGTTAAATATGAAGGCAAAACAAAGGTGAATATGTTCATGACCTTGGTTTAGGGGGAAAACTTCTTCAGTAGGGCACAGAAAGCACTAAATATAAGAGGAAGGATTGTTAAATTGGGCATAAAACTAAGAACTTCAGTTTCATCAGAAGACATCACTAAAAGAATTAAAGGCAAGCCATGGAGTAGAAGATGTTTGTAACTCATATTACCAACAAGAGCTCTCATACACTGCTGATGAGTGCACATTAATACAGCTACTTAGAAAACTAAGTTTTCTAACTGAAGATAAATAATTCCACCATTCTATTTTGTGTTTTTAAAAATGTCCATTAGTAGTAGAAAGGGTAAGGCAGTTGAGTCGTAGTCATAGAATATTATGCAGCATTGAAAATGAATGAATTTATACTTATTCCCAACATAAAAGAATCTCATAAAAATAATGCAGGAAAGAAATCAGAAACAAAAAGAAATGAAATAATATATTTATAAATAAAGCGTTAAAGACAGGGAAGATGAAATTTACTGTTTATTATGCATAGGGTATAAAACAAAGAAAAGCAAAGATATAATTACCAGAATTCAGAAAAACTGTTACCTCTAGGAGGAAGCTCAAGGAAAGCTTTGGAGTGCTGACCGAATTGCTTCTTGACCTGATTGGTGATTACACAGCTAATTACTTTGTGATAATTCTTTGAAATGTACATTTTCCCTTTGAATTAGTAACTCCCAAGTTAAAGTGATTTTTCTGACCATGTAGATGATGGTCTGTGGATCATTTTCTAGACAGGGTTGTTTGAGTAAACATCCTAGAGAATTAAGGGATATATTTGTGTCTTAGAATTTTGTTTAAGTGCGGCTCAAATCTTGTTTAAGCACAGTCCCATCACCTAAGATCATTGGAGTGATTCATGCATTTCCCCATGTCTTTAAACAAAGCATTATCAGATTAAATATTAAGAACTCTGATGTATTTTAAAAAAATCTTTCTTACAAAACAGCTCCCTTCATCTATCATGTATGTTATATAAAGTGGTTGGTAAGTGCTTAAAGCATTATATACAGGTTTTTTTGTAATTATTGGACCATAAAGTGTGCTCTAAATTTTTACCTTTTAACCAGTTCCCTGTTTCCAGTTTACTTTATAATCTAATAGCTGCTTTGGGGAGTGCCTAAAATCGATGTGAGAGTTGAACTGTGAAGAAAGCTGAGCGCTGAAGAATTGATGTTTTTGAACTGTGGTGTTGGAGAAGACTCTTGAGAGTCCCTTGGACTGCAAGGAGATCCAACCAGTCCATCCTAAAGGAGATCAGTCCTAATGTTTATTGGAAGGACTGATGTTGAAGCTGAAACTCCAATACTTTGGCCACTTCATGCGAAGAGTTGACTCATTGGAAAAGACGCTGATGCTGGGAGGGATTGAGGGCAGGAGGAGAAGGGGACGACAGAGAATGAGATGGCTGGATGGCAGCACCGACTCAATGGACATGAGTTTGAGTGAACTCTGGGAGTTGGTGATGGACAGGGAGGCCTGGCGTGCTGCGATTCATGGGGCCGCAAAGAGTCGGACGTGACTGAGCGACTGAACTGAAAATCGATTTTACCATCTGTCCCAAGTCAACTCCCTTTCTTATTATGTGAAAGGCAATGCCATCCTTCCATGTAAAAGGCTCAAGGCTAGAGATGTTCTTATTTTTTCCCCCTTTTCTTCTGAAACTCTAGTATATCATGTCTTTTAATTTCTTCTTTCAAAATACTACTTGAATTTACCATTTTCCTTCATTTTCATTGCCACCTTCTTCTTTCAGACACTTTAATCTCATGATTGAATTACTTTGAAAATAGTTTGTCTTCTATTCCCTTCTACAAGATAGAAAAAGAAGAGGAATAAGGCAAGGTAACATAAGAATATCAGAGAATAAAGGGAGAAAGAATAGTGTTGTGTTGACACAACTACTAAAGGGAAGTCAACTTCAAAAAAGGGAAGAAAGAAGTGGCTACATGGACTAGAGACATCGAAAAGAATGAAAACTGAAAAGTTTGGCCAAGTAACCAAGTGAAGAAATAGGGCAAGAATTTAGCACAGTTAGGTCAAGTGAGATTTTTCAGATTAAAGAAGAAGTTGTTAGGATAGAACCAAAGAAAGATTCCTGTACAGTAAAGCTGGGAGCATTATCCCATGAAGAACTGAGCAGGTATGGGAGGTATAGGCCACAGGGCCCTGGAAGAAGTTACCTCCAAGAGGAAGAAAATCATATGAGTTTAGAAAAGAAAATAACACTGAGAAGGGTAGAGGAAAGAGATAGTTGCTTAAATCTCATTTATTTAGTAGCATAAGTCATCTACTGAGAGTTGGAGTGGAAGAAAGGTATAAGTTTAAGGAGAGAAAAACTAATCAAAGTTTTTTGATTTTTAAAAAATAGTTCTTCTGAACTATGTCTCCTTTCTATAGGTCTTATAATAATATAACCACCAATACATGAAATGGAGTCTTAAAATCATGTATTTAGCTAATAAGTGAATAACAGCAAAATAAAATACTTGGGGATCTGAAATAAGAGTCTTCCACTTAGAAACTAGTGAGTTTATAAGTTGTTGGCTTAGCTTCTCTACTACATAAAGTTCAAATTTAAAGAATTAAATGTCCAAGTGCTCAGCAGATTTTTTTTAATAATCCTGTAACTAACTCCCAGCAGCTTTTCTATTATACTAAACTTTTGTTTTAAGTCACCATTTCCAGGCTAATTCTGTGCAGTATCTCGCATGTTAAGAAGTGATAAAAATCTCCTTTAACATCCTCAGAGCAAACATCTCAAAAGTTTACCTTTTATTCCATCATATAATTAAAATATGATTAAAAAATTTTTATATATGATTCATTGTGTGTGAGAAATGTTTATCAGAGAAAACTATGTAATTTGAAAATATTAAATGCTGAAAACCCAAGTTTGATAGAGGGCAACTCTGAAATTGGCACCCCTTCAGTGTCTCCACTTTGAATAACCATTCTCTTCACATTTTAATAAAAGATAGTTCTGTAAATAAAGAGAAGTGTGATAGTGACTGATTTGAAAATGGTAGTGATGCTTGTTCAGGGCAGTCCTAGAAGAACAAAAGAGAGGAATCAGAGGCCTCTTCTCAGCTCACTCTTCTCTTGTTTGTACTTACAGATGAGAACAGAACTGTATTTCCTGTCATCTCAGAAGAATCGCCCCAGCCTTTTTGGAATGCCTCTGATTGTTCCATGTACTGTGCATACCCGGAAGAAAGACCTGTATGATGCGGTTTGGATTCAAGTGTCACGATTAGCCAGCCCACTCCCACCTCAGGAAGCTAGTAATCATGCTCAGGATTGGTGAGTCTCTGGGCATCTTCCTAGATGTACAGTTTCCAAATGTAGAAAAGAGAATTTATGTTAATTCTGGGTGATTTATAGGACTCACTACAATTCAACCATTGGTTTTGGTTTTCTGAGTAGGAGAGACACTACACTTTCCTTTCATCACCTAGACATTCCAGAGTCTTATAATCCTTATAATCTCTGATCTCTTACCTAAATCTTTCTGGCAAGTATTATAAGTAAAGAAATTTTTTAGAAGAGAATTGTTGTACAGTTCTCTGCCGGAGTGTTACCTGGCTGTTTTATCTCTTTATCTTTCTTTGCATTCCTTACTTACTGTTGACCTGGTTATCACTGACATGATACTGGACAACATGGGCTATCCATAATCATTCAGTCAATGAGTTAGACAGAAAGATGGGAACTGCTGTGACAGGCGTAATACTCGT
Source organism: Bos grunniens (assembly GCF_055505025.1). NCBI lineage: Eukaryota > Metazoa > Chordata > Mammalia > Artiodactyla > Bovidae > Bos > Bos grunniens. The sequence continues at coordinate 50,721,555 of NC_141183.1, read as the reverse complement.
TCTTGCCCTTACAATGGTTGCCATTACAACCATGAGTCCTTATCATAGTTTCATTACCTTTAGCAGTCATGTGATAGCCACTACAAATTGCCGAATGATCCATAAAGTATATTGCTCTTATGTTATATTCTTTGTGTTGCTTCTTATTGGGGCAAGGATGAATAGTTTGGTTTTTTTTTACAGTCGGAGAACTCATAAAGCTATCTTGCAGTTAAAACATTATTCTAAATATCTTATATAGCTTATAGCTTTAGATAGTTAGGGCAAGGAAAAAGGGATGTCTGTCATGTACCACATCAGGGATTCTGATTAAAGAAGCTTCTAAATATATAGTCAGTCAACTCCTCTAAAACCATTGTGACCTTTCACTTTCCTGTGTTGTATCCGTGTTCTTGTCATAGAAGGAGTCTGGTTTAATGTGAATTAAATCTTTTGATAGAATTAGGGCTGAAAGATAACTAGCATTCGATCTCACGATTAGCTTATTTTATGAAATTTCCGTGGACCACATGGACTCTGTCAGAGACATCTGGCAGTCTGCTGTGTTTCCCCTCTACAAGCAGGGAGCCCTGAGTACAGCTGTGCAGGGCTGAAGTTAATGGGTTAGGATAACCAGCATGGAGCTGTCAGTGTGAGCATACTGCTCTAACAGATGCCCCTTTTTAGGGTTACTTCAGAGAAGATGAAAGAGACTCCAGATAAGAAATGTTTCTTACACTCTGATTTATGTTCTGTTTCAGTGATGACAGTATGGGTTATCAGTATCCATTCACTCTACGAGTTGTGCAGAAAGATGGGAACTCCTGTGCTTGGTGCCCATGGTACAGGTAAAGTCACCTTCTGAAAAGAAAAATGTTAGTAGAATTGCAGCTTCAGATATTATACCTTTTTCGTAAGCTTTCCAGTTTTTAGACGTAATAAGTAGTAATGGGAAGCTTGAAATAAACTTAGGAGTTCTTCATTCATCTCTTCCCTGTGAGGTCTATAGCTAAGTTTTGCTCTTGAGACTTAGCTGATTTTGTTAACTCTACCATCCTCATCAGATTCATAGTTTATGATCAACATTTATCATTCTAGACCTTCTGCTCCTTAGTTATAAATCAGTTTAGCAATTCTGAGTTCAGTAAAACATATTCTATTTACTAGACCTTACTGGAAGTCTATTTTTGGTTTTAAGAAAAGTTATAGAGATTGATTAGTCACTAGTGTTCCAGCTTGGAAAATGCCTGTGTACTGAAGTCAGCTTTCAGAGAACTGTAATAGCCTTAGCAAACTTGAGATGTATAGGCAGTGAAGCCATGGCCTTTGTCATGGTTCCTACCCACTCATAAATTTTTATATGTATTTAATGTGCCATTTGACAAACAAGGAAATAGGCATTGTTATGCCCCATAAGCATTAAGTAACTAAATTTAGAATTTCATGAGAGGTAAATTATCTCAAATATCCACTTCCCTTATCATTTATTTACCGTTAAGTTTCACATATTCATGTGGATTAACAATTGGTTATCAAATGCCTTGAAAAACTAAAGATTTGAGAAGTGTTAAGTGTGATTCAGTGAACTGCTAATAATTACTAACACATATTCATGCATTTATCAGTCTGAAGTTAGAAGCCCATGACGAATTGTGATGCCCAAGAAGGAAAGTAGAGAAGTAGAAAAATAATTTTTTATTTTTTGGCCATGACTTGCAGGATCTTAGTTTCCCGGCCAGAGATGGAACCCCTGGGACATGGTAGTGTAAGCACCAAGTCCTAATCACTGGACCACCAGGCAATTCCTAGGGAAAATTAATTTTGATAAAATTTGGACTCATTAATTATTCTTTCCTCAGTAGATTGTTTTTCCCCTCTTTAGATTTTGCAGAGGCTGCAAAATTGATTGTGGGGAAGACAGGGCTTTCATTGGAAATGCCTATATTGCTGTGGATTGGGACCCCACAGCCCTTCACCTCCGCTATCAAACATCACAGGAAAGGGTAAGTACTCCAAGTCACCATAAGATGGCAGTTTTTATATGTAAATAAAAATATACACATTTTTATATGTAAAATATATGTAAAATTTTCCCCAGCTTAACTGTATCATGCTGTTTCTATTTTCAGACAATTTAAATAATAACCAGACAAATATTCATTGATATTCTCTGTGGCACTTAGATATATTAGCATGATTATGTGATTTCAGTTTCCCCACTTGTAGAGATAATTGTGGGGCTCCACAGATGGCACTAGTGGTAAAGAATCCGCCTGCCCGTGCAGGAGACGCAAGGGACTCTGGTCCGATTCTGGGGTCAGGAAGATCCCCTGGAGTGGGAAATGGCAACCGACTCCTGTATTCTTGCCTGGAAAAATTCCATGGACAAAGGAGCCTCATGGGCTACAGTTTATGGGGTCAAAAAGAGTTGGACACAACTGAGCACCACCCCCCACCCCCCTACACACACAAACAAAACACGAGTTAATTGTATTGTTGTTGTTGTTCAGTCACTCAGTCATGGCCAACTCTTTGCAACCCCGTGGCCTGCAGCATGCCAGGCTTCCCTGTCCTTCACAATCTTCCCAAGCTTGCTCAAACTCATGTCCACTGAGTCAGTGAGGCCATCCAACCATCTCGTCCTCTGTCCTCCCCTTCTCCTCCTGCCTTCAGTTTTTCCCAGCATCAGGGTGTTTTCTTTTTTTTTTTTTTTTTTTTAATTTTATTTTTTTAAAAAAAATCACATGCTCCCCATCCTGAACCCTCCTCCCTCCCAACCTCCCCATACCATCCCCCTGGGCCTTCCCAGCGCACCAGGCCCAAGCATCCAGCATCGTGCACTGAACCTGGACTGGCATCTCGTTTCATACATGACATTTCACATGTTTCAATGACATTCTCCCAAATCTTCCCACCCTCTCCCACAGAGTCCATAAGACTGTTCTATACATCAGTGTCTCTTTTGCTGTCTCGTACACAGGGTTATCGTTACCATCTTTCTAAATTCCATATACATGCGTTAGTATACTGTATTTATGTTTTTCCTTCTGGCTTACTTCACTCTGTATAATAGTCTCCAGTTTCATCCACCTCATTAGAACTGATTCAAATGTATTCTTTTTAATGGCTGAGTAATACTCCATTGTGTATATGTACCACAGCTTTCTTATCCATTCATCTGCTGATGGACATCTATGTTGCTTCCATGTCCTGGCTATTATAAACAGTGCTGCGATGAACATTGGGGTACACGTGTCTCTTTCCCTTCTGGTTTCCTCAGTGTGTATGCCCAGCAGTGGGATTGCTGGATCATAAGGCAGTTCTATTTCCAGTTTTTTAAGGAATCTCCACACTGTTCTCCATAGTGGCTGTACTAATTTGCATTCCCACCAACAGTGTAAGAGGGTTCCCTTTTCTCCACACCCTCTCCAGCATTTATTATTTGTAGACTTTTGGATCGCAGCCATTCTGACTGGTGTGAAATGGTACCTCATAGTGGTTTTGATTTGCATTTCTCTGATAAAGAGTGATGTTGAACATCTTTTCAAGTGTTTGTTAGCCATCTGTATGTCTTCTTTGGAGAAATGTCTATTTAGATCTTTGGCCCATTTTTTGATTGGGTCATTTATTTTTCTGGAGTTGAGCTGTAGGAGTTGCTTGTATATTTTTGAGATTAGTTTTTTGTCGGTTGCTTCATTTGCTATTATTTTCTCCCATTCTGAAGGCTGTCTTTTCACCTTGCTAATAGTTTCCTTTGATGTGCAGAAGCTTTTAAGTTTAATTAGGTCCCATTTGTTTATTTTTGCTTTTATTTCCAATATTCTGGGAGGTGGGTCATAGAGGATCCTGCTGTGATGTATGTCAGAGAGTGTTTTGCCTATGTTCTCCTCTAGGAGTTTTATAGTTTCTGGTCTTATGTTGAGATCTTTAATCCATTTTGAGTTTATTTTTGTATATGGTGTTAGAAAGTGTTCTAGTTTCATTCTTTTACAAGTGGTTGACCAGATTTCCCAGCACCACTTGTTAAAGAGATTGTCTTTAATCCACTGTATATTCTTGCCTCCTTTGTCAAAGATAAGGTGTCCATATGTGCGTGGATTTATCTCTGGGCTTTCTATTTTGTTCCATTGATCTATATTTCTGTCTTTGTGCCAGTACCATACTGTCTTGATAACTGTGGCTTTGTAGTAGAGCCTGAAGTCAGGTAGGTTGATTCCTCCAGTTCCATTTTTCTTTCTCAAGATCGCTTTGGCTATTCGAGGTTTTTTGTATTTCCATACAAATTGTGAAATTATTTGTTCTAGCTCTGTGAAGAATACTGTTGGTAGCTTGATAGGGATTGCATTGAATCTATAAATTGCTTTGGGTAGTATACTCATTTTCACTATATTGATTCTTCCAATCCATGAACATGGTATATTTCTCCATCTATTAGTGTCCTCTTTGATTTCTTTCACCAGTGTTTTATAGTTTTCTATATATAGGTCTTTAGTTTCTTTAGGTAGATATATTCCTAAGTATTTTATTCTCTTCGTTGCAATGGTGAATGGAATTGTTTCCTTGATTTCTCTTTCTGTTTTCTCATTATTAGTGTATAGGAATGCAAGGGATTTCTGTGTGTTGATTTTATATCCTGCAACTTTACTATAATCATTGATTAGTTCTAGTAATTTTCTGGTGGAGTCTTTAGGGTTTTCTATGTAGAGGATCATGTCATCTGCAAATAGTGAGAGTTTTACTTCTTCTTTTCCAATTTGGATTCCTTTTATTTCTTTTTCTGCTCTGATTGCTGTAGCCAAAACTTCCAAAACTATGTTGAATAGTAATGGTGAAAGTGGGCACCCTTGTTTTGTTCCTGACTTTAGAGGAAATGCTTTCAATTTTTCACCATTGAGGATAATGTTTGCTGTGGGTTTGTCATATATAGCTTTTATTATGTTGAGGTATGTTCCTTCTATTCCTGCTTTCTGGAGAGTTTTTATCATAAATGGGTGTTGAATTTTGTCAAAGGCTTTCTCTGCATCTATTGAGATAATCATATGGTTTTTGTTTTTCAATTTGTTAATGTGGTGTATTACATTGATTGATTTGCGGATATTGAAGAATCCTTGCATCCCTGGGATAAAGCCCACTTGGTCATGGTGTATGATCTTTTTAATGTGTTGTTGGATTCTGATTGCTAGAATTTTGTTTAGGATTTTTGCATCTATGTTCATCAGTGATATTGGCCTATAGTTTTCTTTTTTTGTGGGATCTTTGTCAGGTTTTGGTATTAGGGTGATGGTGGCCTCATAGAATGAGTTTGGAAGTTTACCTTCCTCTGCAATTTTCTGGAAGAGTTTGAACAGGATAGGTGTTAGCTCTTCTCTAAATTTTTGGTAGAATTCAGCTGTGAAGCCGTCTGGACCTGGGCTTTTGTTTGCTGGAAGATTTTTGATTACAGTTTCAATTTCCATGCTTGTGATGGGTCTGTTAAGGTTTTCTATTTCTTCCTGGTCGAGTTTTGGAAAGTTGTACTTTTCTAAGAATTTGTCCATTTCTTCCTCGTTGTCCATTTTATTGGCATATAATTGTTGATAATAGTCTCTTATGATCCTTTGTATTTCTATGTTGTCTGTTGTGATCTCTCCACTGTCATTTCTAATTTTATTGATTTGATTTTTCTCCCTTTGTTTCTTGATGAGTCTGGCTAATGGTTTGTCAATTTTATTTATCCTTTCAAAGAACCAGCTTTTGGCTTTGTTGATTTTTGCTATGGTCTCTTTTGTTTCTTTTGCATTTATTTCTGCTCTAATTTTTAAGATTTCTTTCCTTCTACTAACCCTGGGGTTCTTCATTTCTTCCTTTTCTAGTTGTTTGAGGTGTAGAGTTAGGTTATTTATTTGACTTTTTTCTTGTTTCTTGAGGTGTGCCTGTATTGCTATGAACTTTCCCCTTAGGACTGCTTTTACTGTGTCCCACAGGTTTTGGGTTGTTGTGTTTTCATTTTCATTCGTTTCTATGCAAATTTTGATTTCTTTTTTGATTTCTTCTGTGATTTGTTTGTTATTCAGCAGCGTTTTTAATAGTTTTTCTCCTGTAATTGAGATCTAATCTTACTGCATTGTGGTCAGAAAAGATGCTTGGAATGATTTCTATTTTTTTGAATTTACCAAGGCTAGCTTTATGGCCCAGGATGTGATCTATCCTGGAGAAGGTTCCATGTGCGCTTGAGAAAAAGGTGAAATTCATTGTTTTGGGATGAAATGTCCTATAGATATCAATTAGGTCTAACTGGTCTATTGTATCGTTTAAAGTTTGTGTTTCCTTATTAATTTTCTGTTTAGTTGATCTATCCATAGGTGTGAGTGGGGTATTAAAGTCTCCCACTATTATTGTGTTATTGTTAATTTCTCCTTTCATACTTGTTAGCATTTGTCTTACATACTGCGGTGCTCCCGTGTTGGGTGCATATATATTTATAATTGTTATATCTTCTTCTTGGATTGATCCTTTGATCATTATGTAGTGACCTTCTTTGTCTCTTTTCACAGCCTTTGTTTTAAAGTCTATTTTATCTGATATGAGTATTGCTACTCCTGCTTTCTTTTGGTCCCTATTTGCATGGAAAATCTTTTTCCAGCCCTTCACTTTCAGTCTGTATGTGTCCCCTGTTTTGAGGTGGGTCTCCTGTAGACAACATATGTAGGGGTCTTGTTTTTGTATCCATTCAGCCAGTCTTTGTCTTTTGGTTGGGGCATTCAACCCATTTACGTTTAAGGTAATTACTGATAAGTATGTTCCCGTTGCCATTTACTTTATTGTTTGGGGTTCGAATTTATACACCATTTTTGTGTTTCCTGTCTAGAGAATATCCTTTAGTATTTGTTGTAGAGCTGGTTTGGTGGTGCAGAATTCTCTCAGCTTTTGCTTATCTGAGAAGCTTTTGATTTCTCCTTCATACTTGAATGAAATCCTTGCTGGGTACAATAATCTGGGCTGTAGGTTATTTTCTTTCATCATTTTAAGTATGTCTTGCCATTCCCTCCTGGCTTGAAGAGTTTCTATTGAAAGATCAGCTGTTATCCTTATGGGAATTCCCTTGTGTGTTATTTGTTGTTTTTCCCTTGCTGCTTTTAATATTTGTTCTTTGTGTTTGATCTTTGTTAATTTGAGTAATATGTGTCTTGGGGTGTTTCGCCTTGGGTTTATCCTGTTTGGGATTCTCTGGGTTTCTTGGACTTGGGTGATTATTTCCTTCCCCATTTTAGGGAAGTTTTCCACTATTATCTCCTCAAGTATTTTCTCATGGTCTTTCTTTTTGTCTTCTTCTTCTGGAACCCCTATGATTCGAATGTTGTAGCGTTTAATATTGTCCTGGAGGTCTCTGACATTGTCCTCATTTCTTTTAATTCGTTTTTCTTTTATTCTCTCTGATTCATTTATTTCTACCATTCTATCTTCTAATTCACTAATCCTATCTTCTGCCTCTGTTATTCTACTATTTGTTGCCTCCAGAGTGTTTTTAATTTCATTTATTGCATTATTCATTGTATATTGACTCTTTTTTATTTCTTCTAGGTCCTTGTTAAACCTTTCTTGCATCTTCTCAATCCTTGTCTCCAAGCTATTTATCTGTGATTCCATTTTAATTTCTAGATTTTGGATCAATTTCACTATCATTATTCGGAATTCTTTATCAGGTAGATTCCCTATCTCTTCCTCTTTTGTTTGGTTTGGTGGGCATTTATCCTGTTCCTTTATCTGCTGGCTATTCCTCTGTCTCTTCATCTTGTTTAAATTGCTGAGTATGGGGTGTCCTTTCTGTATTCTGGCAGTTTGTGGAGTTCTCTTTATTGTGGCTATTCCTCACTGTGTGTGGGTTTGTACAGGTGGCTTGTCAAGGTTTCCTGGTTAGGGAAGCTTGTGTCAGTGTTCTGATGGGTGGAACTGTATTTCTTCTCTTTGTTCAGTCGCGCTGTGGGGAGGGAGGGAGGGATGCTGCAAGCAAATAACACTGGCGTGCGCTCGCAGTGCCTCAGCCACACTGGGTCTGCCCCCGCTCACTGCGCGTGTAGCCTCCCTGCCCACACTGCTCGGGCTCTAGGTTGTTCCGCCGGGAACAATCCAAGGCTGGCCCTGGGTTGCATGTACCTCCCAGGTCCAAGCCGCTCAGGTTCAGGCACTCGGATAGTCCTCAGAGGCGCAGACTCAGTTGGGCCTGAGTATTGTGCTCTTCCCAGGTCCGAGCAGCTCAAGTGATGAGGTGTTTGGCAAGCGCCAATGCTGCGACTTATCGCCTCCCCGCCACTCGGTTATCTGGGCGCAAAACTGGCGCACCTTCTTAGGCAGATGTTAACCGTCCAGACCCCCAAGAAGTTTTAGTTAGCAAAGAAGCCTGCTTACAGTTTTATAGATAATGTCTCTCTGGGGCTGCGATTGCCCCCTTCCGGCTCTGGCTGCCTATCACCGGAGGGGGAAGGTCTGCAGCCGGCTATCTCTGTTCAATTCTTTGTTCCGTGCACGGGCCTGGCGGTCTTAGGTTGGGGCTGGCTTTTCGCGTAGTAGATATCCCACAGTCTGGTTTGTTAGCCCAAATTATTTCGCTCAGATAGTGCTCAGGGTATTCAGGCCAGATTCTTACTCTAAGCGATGCAGCCCGCGCTGCGCCTCCCTGCCCAGCCCCCGCTTGTTAATGGCGCCTGCAGGCGTCTGCGCTGCTTCTCCACTGGGGGAGTTACCGTAGGACTCGCAATCTTCGAGTTTTAATTGTTTATTTATTTTTTCTTCCTGTTACGTTGCCCTCTGTGCTTCCAAAGCTCGGCACAGATTCGGCAGTGAGAAGGTTTCCTGGTGTTTGGAAACTTCTCTCTTTTTAAGACTCCCTTCCCGGGACGGAGCTCCGTCCCTCCCTCTTTTGTCTCTTTTTTTGTCTTTTATATTTTTTCCTACCTCCTTTCGAAGAGTTGGATTGCTTTTCTGGGTGCCTGATGTCCTCTGCCGGCATTCAGAAGTTGTTTTGTGGAATTTACTCAACGTTTAAATGCTCTTTTGATGAATTTGTGGGGGAGAAAGTGTTCTCCCTGTCCTACTCCTCCGCCATCTTGGCTCCTCCTCAGGGTGTTTTCTAATGCCTCAGCTCTTCGCCTCAGGTGGCCAAAGTACTGGAGCTTCAGCTTCAGCATTAGTCCTTCCAGTGAATATTCAGAACTGATTCCTTTAGGATTGACTGGGTGGATCTCCTTGCAGTCCAAGGGACTCTGAAGAGTCTTCTCCAACACCACAGTTCAAAAGCATCAACTCTTCGGCGCTCAGCCTTCTTATAGTCCAACTCTCACATCCCTACATGACTACTGGAAAAACCATAGCTTTGACTAGATGGACCTTTGTTGGCAAAGTAAGGTCTCTGCTTTTATATGCTGTCTATGTTTGTCATAGCTTTTCCAAGTAGCAAGTGTCTTTTAATTTCATGGCTGCAGTCACTATCTGTAGTGATTTTGGAGTCCAAGAAAATAAAGAAAATGTTAATAGTAAGTAAATCTTGAAACCAAAGTTTGGGCATAAGTAAGAAGATATATTCTCTGGCCAGGGCATGTCAAGCATACCAATCTCTCTACCTGTTTATTAATTATTATTGAAGTTGCAGCATTCGGTAACCACTATTACTTAGCTCAAATGCATTCCAGGACTGTAGCTGCCACCTTTAATAGATACAGTGGTCAGAAAAATTAGAGAAAGGATTGACTGTTTCAAAATGGGGCACCTGAGAGTACACCTCCTTGCCTGTTCTTCACACTTAGCATTCCTCCACTGCCACTCTCAGGCCAGAGCAGTTCTTCAATGTTGAAAATAAAACTTCCAAAAGAATACTGACTCCACTAACTCCATATGCAAAAATGTTTGAAGGGAAGATTGACTAGATGGCTCGTGTGTAGAGATAGGAAGAATCCGATGGAGAAGTAAAAGCAACAGAATCAAAGGGGATGTTTTAGTCACATGAAGAAATGTAGTGGATTTTGCATTTATATGACTCTTGATGGAAATTTCTTTCACTGTTTCTTAATACGTTCCCTTTAGATAAGGTAGTAATTAAAATTAAATTTTCTCTTTCTTTTTTTTTTTTTTTTGAAGTATAGTTGACTTACGGTGTTGTGTTCTGGTGTACAGCAAAGTGATTGACTTATACATATATACATTCTTTCCCATTATGGTTTATAATCACGGTACTGACTACAGTGCCCTGTGCTATGCAGTAGGACCTTGTCATAAATAGTTGGCATCTGCTAACCAACCAGTCCATTCTAAGGGAGATCAGTCCTGGGTGTTCTTTGGAAGGAATGATGCTAAAGCTGAAACTCCAGTACTTTGGCCACCTCATGCGAGGAATTGACTCATTGGAAAAGACTCTGATGCTGAGAGAGATTGGGGGCAGAAGGAGAAGGGGACCACAGAGGATGAGATGGCTGGATGGCATCACCAACTCGATGGACGTGAGTTTGAGTGAACTCCGGGAGTTGGTGATGGACAGGGAGGCCTGGCGTGCTGCGATTCATGGGGTCGCAAAGAGTTGGACACGACTGAGTGGCTGAACTGAACTGATTCTCGAACCTCCATTCCACCTTTCCCCATCCCCTTGGCAACCACAGTCTGTTCTCTATGGACTTTTCTGTCTCTCTGTGCTGTTGAGGAGTGAGGGAACTCCCGATTCCGGACCAGATTCCCTGTTTGGAACCCTAACTATGCCCCCACACACCCTCAGGCTCTCACTAACCAAGAATTCTTTATGGATAGTTGCCAAATGAAAGGAAGCTGCAGAGAAATTGATGTTTTGGCAGATTTTGCTCATTGGAGCAAGATTAATTCAGTGACCTCCACCACACTTCCTTTGAAGAGGGAAAATTTTAGCAACTGAAAGATTCTTAAATCTTTGTTAGCACAGAATCTGACAGGACATTACTGTGGCAAGATAACTCCTGTCAAAGATGAAAAACTATTTGGCTGTAAATCTCCTTCCCTTTTTAAGAAGCCCAGTGTGCAATCTGAAAAATTCTAGAGGACATCCTACTTACAGGAAGAAGGACCTGTGTGACCTGTTAAATCTCACCCCACTTCCATTTTCAGTGATGCTTTTAGGGTACCATGGAAACCAAGCTGCTGTTGAGATATCCTTCCTTTCTGGGGAATGGGGCCACATGACTAATACCTTCCTACATGTGGATTCTGCATGTGCTTGGAGAGTCACGTAGACAAAAGAGATATCTTGGTTCAAAATTGAGATTATTCATGTGGCCCCGTAAAATATATGTTTTATGTTTTTTACTCTAGTAATTTCCCTTTTAAGAGTTTATTCTAGGGAAATACTCTGATTTGCTGAAAGATTTCATCATAGCATTTGTTAGAGTAGTTAAACTAGAAGCAACTAGTATTTTCCTCACATTAGAGGAGTGGTTAAATAAAGTGTGGTATAGTGATTGGGTAAAATACTATGCAATCACTGAAAATGAGGATTACCAGAAGTTTTTACACCAACATATATGGAAAGATGCTAATAATATCATGTGAAGTTTTTTATAAAGTAAGATAAAATTGCATATCCTGAAAAATATATAAAAAGGGCTGAAGAAAATCTGCCAATATTTTGACAGTTTGCCTTTATAAGGTTTCCTGCCTTTTAACATTTTTCACTGCTTTCCAAAATTTCTACATGAATGTTTTATTTGATAAAGAGGGGAAAAAAATAGGCAATTGCTCTTATTCTTTTAATTTTTTCCCTGTTTGAACCTCATATTCATTAATAGAAAATTAAACTAGATAACTTCTTAGATCTTCTCTTTTTCTAATAGTCTTATAATGTATGAAAGCTATTACTTCATTACTTTATGTTTTGGACTAAGGATGAGCTTTCAGGCAACTTAGAGAAAAATAAAGGAAGAGGGTGCCAATAAGTAATTTAGACTATTTGAATAATTATAGAGAATCTGGAGCTAGATCCCAAGGGGAAATTTTATTAATAAATAAAAATTACTGTCATCTGTAGATATGTTTTTTCATCCATTTTCTCATTCCTTCCTGTCTCTATCCAGCTGTCTAGCCTGTGTGTTGTATAGAAAATATAGTCAGTAAAAGTCAACATTCTTTACCTGCTTACTGTAATTTGTGGTTGGCCATAAAGCATCCCTGGTAGAGATAATATAGATAATGTTTAACTGGCTGTGAGAAAAGAGACAGTACTATATTTGACATACCTCTTTTTCTTTTTTCCCCTAAACCTTAAACTTTTTATTTTGTATTGAGGTATAGTCAGTTAAGAGTGTTGTGGTAGTCTCAGGTGAACAGCGAAGGGACTCAGTCATACATATACATGCATCCATTCTCCCCCAAACCCTCCTCCCATCCAGGCTGGCGTGTAACACTGAGCAGAGTTCCCTGTGCTATACAATAGGTCCTTGTTGGTTATCCATTTTAAATATAGCAGTGTGTACATGACCTTCTGGACATACCTCTTTTTCTACTCTGATTCTAACCACCATGATACAGCATGTTTCTTTTTGAAGCATGTCAGTGTTCCCTGGGGAAAGTGTCAGAAGTCAGTGACTCAAGGTCAATCCAGATTTCCCTTTCTGAAAGGGTTTTCCTTGAAATTCCCCATTTTCAAATAAATTCTTTAGAAATGATGGGTGATGCAGTGCTAAGCTCTTCATTGCATGATCAACCCCAACCTTGATAGTTTATACAAACATTTGACAGCCTCTGACTCAGCCATCTCATGCAGGGAAAAAGTCACACCTGAAGAAAGCTGTTCTAAACTGAGAGCTCAGGAAGGAAAGCTGGAGGGAAATTGCCTTGGGCAAAGAGAACCATTTCACCTCTAGAAGGGAGGAGTAACAAGTAGGGTGAAGGGACCTGAGTATGACCTTTGCCAAAAAGAGACATTCATTGTTGTGCTTGTCCGGGCTCCACCCTGGGATGTGATCCCTGTGTGTGGTCTCACGGTTGTTCACAGTCATGCGATGTGTGCCTCACCCGCTGTGGTTCCTAATTGCTTTCTAAGTGGCAGCCAAGAATGGCAGAGGGAAAATTTCTTTCTGTTGCATCCTAGGCCCCTCAGTGTCTCCTTCCTCCTGATTCCCACGCCACCTCCTTCCTCGTGTTGGCCTCTTCCTTGCTTCAGTAGGACCACAGAGGTCTGGGCAGGTCTTAGGAAAATCAGGTTGTTTTGAGTCTGCTGTTCCTTTGTTAACCATGTCATATAAAAAGGCACCAAGAGGCAAGAGACAGGTAATGATACACATGGTGTTTTTTTATATTCATAATTTTGTTTATTTATTTATTTTGGCTGTGCTGTGTCTTCATTGCTGTTCAGGCTTTTCTCTAGTTGCAGTGCTCGGGCTTATGGCAGAGGCTTCTCTTGTTGCAGAGCACAGGAGTTAGGGCGTGAGGGCTTCAGTAGTCACAGCTCCCAGGGTTTTGAGCACAGGCTCAATAGTTGTGGCGCACGGGCTTATTTGCTCTTCAGCATACACATGGTGTTTTGATAACTCTGTGTTATGACTTGGCATCAACATGCAAATGATTGTGGCTTTGGGTTTTAATGCCCTGGTGACTGTCCTCTCAAGGTGAGTTTTTCTGTACCCTTTCTTATTTAATCCAGATCTGGCCTCTGTGTTCCAGTGATATTATTTCTCCTAGCCTCTGTAGAGCCTGCAGCATACTAATAATGTCCCCTGTCCCTGTTAAAAAAATAAATGTCCTAACCTCAACACCCTTGACTTGAAAGCCAGCCTGCATATAAACTGTTTTCAGATTTCAAAATTGTAAAATAAACAGGCAATTCCTTGTTGGTTTTGTTTTTGTCATTTAGTAGCATGCAGAAATTTTCCCCAAAAAGCTATGGTCATTTAAGTAGAAATTTGATCAAAGATGTTATTGATGTGATATCTGGGAATAAATGTGCAAATGCTCTATTTACTCAGACTCTGGTTTGGTTGTATTTTAAAATAAAGTAAATGAGGTTGAGTCACCAAGAGGATGATGCAGAGCAGGTGACCATTCTAAGCTCCCTCCTACCCCTTCTCCCGTTCCTCGTTTCCTCCACCTGCAGGTTGTAGATGAGCACGAGAGTGTGGAACAGAGTCGGCGTGCACAAGCTGAGCCCATCAACCTGGACAGCTGTCTCCGAGCTTTCACCAGCGAGGAGGAGCTGGGGGAGAATGAGATGTACTACTGCTCCAAGTGTAAGACCCACTGCTTGGCAACCAAGAAGCTAGATCTCTGGAGGCTTCCCCCCATCCTGGTATGTTACAACCCCACCTCTGAGAGAGTAGCAGTCTAGCTTGAAGGAAAGAAGCTGTGAACAAATAAGAATTTTTGAGAATAATCTTTCTTGCCACAGTGTTTAAAATGCTTTTCCTGGGAATTCCCTGGCAGTCCTGTGTTTTGGACTCAGCAGTTTCATTGGCAATTCAGTCCCTGGTCAGGGAACTAAGATCCCACAAGCCACGCAGTTCAACCAACTATTTACATACATAAAACACTTTTGCTAGTGTACGCAGACCTGAATTGTCCTACATACATTTACTAGTTTTGTATCCTAAAGAGGGTACAGCCTCCAAGGGAAGAGAAGTCATATGGACCAGTAACTGCAGTTGAGAGAGACATGCGAGAAGTGCCCCACGTGGTAAAGCCTGGTGAAGTTGAACTTCAGGAGAAGGTGAAAGCACTTCTAGCTCTAGGGAGAGAGGAAGCTTGAGGTTTGCGCTTTACAGACTATAGAAGAGCAGGGAGCCTGAGCCTCCGGTCCCGCTGTGCTTGGTCACATAGGCGCAGACACCGCTGAATTAAATGTGTGTGCACCAGGTACACAGGGCCAATGTGTTCTTTCTGATTTGATGCACTTCTGCCTTCTCCATCCATGGATCAGGAGACTCTCCTGTTGATTGTCAAGAGTTGGAGTGTCAGTTCTTCCTATTCATTTAAGAAAGCTTTTTTCCATAAGGGAGGAAATCATATTGATAACCAGACCTTGCATCTATTATTTTATTCATATCTTCTTCCTACCACTCTGTGAGACTGAATGTAGACAAGAACAACTCCCCAGGGAAGGAAGCACAAGAAATTACTAACAGGGATTGGCTAGCTCCAGGGATAGCTTCTCTGGTAGCTCAACTGGTAAAGAATCCACCTGAAAATGCAGGAGACCCCAGTTCAATTCCTGGGTCAGGAAGATACCTGGAGAAGGGATAGGCTACCCACTTCAATATTCATGGACTTCCCTGGTGGCTCAGCTGGTAAAGAATCCGCCTGCAATTCTGGAGACCTGGGTTTGATCCCTGGGTTGGGAAGATCCCCTGGAGGAGGGCATGGCAACCCACTCCACTATTCTTGCCTGGAGAATCCCCGTGGACAGAGAGGAGCCTGGCAGGCTACAGTCCATGGGGTCGCAAAGAGTCAGAGACAACTGAGCGACTAAGCACAGCACAGGGATGGGAAGCTGAGCATAGGGACAGGCTTGAGAACAGGTAGGTGGGAAGGGGTAAGGTTTATTTTTTTTGATTGAGGTATGTAGTTAACATGTAGTTAAATTCATAGATTTAAAATATCTAGTTTGATGAATTTTGACAATTATTTATACTCATATGACCATCAAATAAAACATATCACGTATCATGAAGTATCAGCATTTATAAAACTGTGTTTTTGAGACAGGAGACTCAGGTTCAATCCCTGAGTTGGGAACATCCCCTGAAGAAGGAAATGGAAACCCACTCCAATATTCTTGCCTAGGAAATCCCACAGACAGAGGAATCACTCTGGCAGGCTCCAGTTCAGTCCATGGAATCACAAAGAGTCAGACATGACTTAGCAACTGAACACAAAGAATAATGAGGAGTAAATGTTATATTGATAGCTCGATGGGCTTTTGTTACATCCACATACCAGCGTGGCCCTTAGAGAGGGATTCGCTTTATGTAAATAGTAAATAGTTAAGCATTTAGGGTAGAGGTAGCCACCCAAATATCTGTGCCCACAATCAGTTCAGTTCAGTCACTCAGTCATGTCCGACTCTTTGTGACCCCATGGATTGCAGCACGCCAGGCTTCCCTGTCCATCACCAACTCCCAGAGCTTACGCAAACTCACGTCCATTGAGTCAGTGATGCCAATGAGATGGTGATCCAACCATCTCATCCTCTGTCGTCCCTTTCTCCCGCCCTCAATCTTTCCCAGCATCAGGGTCTTTTCCAATGAGTCAGGTCTTCACATCAGGGGGCCAGAGTATTGGAGTTTCAGCTTCAGCATCAATCCTTCCAATGAATATTCAGAACTGATTTCCTTTAGGATGGACTGGTTGGATCTCCTTGCAGTCCAAGGGACTCTCAAGAGTATGCTCACGATAGGGAGCATAATAACACTGTGTTTAAGCCTGAAGAAATTCATTGCTTTTGAAAAGAAAGAGAGAAGCCAGAAAGGAGAAGGAAGATTCTTACGCTCTTCAGGACAGTGAAACCCCCTGATCTCAGCCAACAGAAATGTTAAGAAAAGAGAGACCTCCTGTTAGAGGCTGGGTAACTTTCATCTGTTAAAAACGCCTCCACTTTTCTTCAAATGATTCAGTCTGTAGTATTCTAGCCTCGTGTATTTGTGAATGGATGATATTGGAGAGAGGTAAGGGTCAGTGTGAGTCACAAGCCCAGAGGACATGGAAGAAGAGGCTCCTTTGATGTTGAAGACATTTGGGAGAGAGTTTGGATGTACACCGATTATGAAATTAGGGAGATTACCGTTTTAGCCACATAGCTAAAGGTCAGTGGCCTCTTAACTAGGTTACATAAGAACATATATTCTTTGGTGGGGGGAAAGACATATTTTTGGAACATATACAAATGTTTTAGACTTTTTTTTAGTGTGTAATTTGTGTCTTCAGAACACGTTAATACAACTGTTTTCTCTTCTTCTCCAGATTATTCATCTCAAACGATTTCAGTTTGTAAATGGTCGATGGATAAAATCACAGAAAATTGTTAAGTTTCCTCGTGAAAGTTTTGACCCTAGTGCTTTTCTGGTGCCGAGGGCCCCAGCTCTCTGTCAGCGTAGACCACTCACACCCCAGGGGGATGACCTCTCTGAGCCCAGGATCCCGACAGGAGAGGTGAAGAAAGCAGACGCTCAGAACTCCGCTGGGGAAGATGTCGTGCTCCTGAGTAAGAGCCCGTCCTCACTGAGTGCCAACATCGTCAGTAGTCCTAAAGGTGAGGAACCCAAAGCTCACTCCGGAGGGGGCCCTTCCTGGGCCCTCTAGGCTGCATGTTTCCCTCCGTCTTCCACTCTAGAGCAACAGCTTGGTTGTACCAGGATCCTTCTGGACTCAGTACATTTGAGCTGTGTGAGTTTTAGCAAGAGATACAGCCTCACTAAATCTCTTTTCTCATTCATAAAAAGAAGAAAATACTCAGTTCACAGAGTGAGAAATTGATACATCAAGAATTAAGCATTGTAGAGACTTCCCTGGTGGTCCAGGGGTTAAGAATCCGCTTGCAGTGCAAGGGTCCAGGGTTCAGTGCCTGGTGGGGGGACTAAGCTCCCACCTGCTGCAGGACGACTAAGCCTAAGCACCTCCACTGCTGAGCCCGGGCACTGCAAGGAAGGTCCCTCATGCCGTAACCAGGACCCAGTGCAGCCAAATAAATAAATATTATTAATAAAATGGAGAGTAAAGCACTTTACATAGCTCCTGGCATTTGGTGATTATGAATGATAGTTGTCATCCTTGTTTGCTTATATCAGAGGTTCTCAAAGTAAAATTTGGGGAAACCCCTAGAGGGTGCCTGAGACCCTTTCTGAAGATCAGAACTGTTTTCATAAAAATACTAAGTATTTGGGAATTCCCTGGCAGTCTGGTAGTTAGGACTCAGCGCTTTCACTGCTATAGCCCCAAGTTCAGTCCCTGGTAAAGAAACTGAAGATGCCACAAGCCATACGGTACAGCCAAAAAAAAAACCCAAAAGCTAAGTATTTGCCTTTCCACTCTCATTCTCTCACAGGTTGACTCAGAGCCAACATATATGTGATATTGTCCATGAAATATATGTGTCTTGTGTTTCTCAAATTCCTCAGTTTTAACTTCTAATATGGTAAATACATACATGGTAAATATTGATAAATGGAACTCACAAAAACAAAAGTTCTCAAGATCCTCAGCAATTTTTGAGGGTATATAAGGGAGTCAGGAGCTGTTTGAGACCTGCTCCTTTGCAGGATTGTTGTGAGAGGTAGAAATAGTAAAGTTTCCGATGTCACGCCTTGCGGGAGTAAGTGCTTGATAATTTGTAGTCATATTTTTTAATCTAAAGAAAAATGCATATTTGTCAAACCCCTTCATCTAATATTATTTTGAATTGAATCTGCCCTAAATCATCTTTCTGCTCTTTTTCTAAGTCCATACTTAACTGTACTTCACATTTTCAGGACATTGCTGCCTTGAGAGGGTTGGCATTGAGGAAGACAAGAATGTAACTTATCGGCCACATAATAGGAGTAAAGCCTAGCCAGTCAGGATGCCCCTGGCTTTACCTTTTTGTGTACACTTGTGCAGTTGACTGCAGAATTAGCTTTTGGTGGCTGGTTCAATTTGTGACATTTGGATTTATCTTTTATTCCCTTTCACAGGTTCACCATCTACATCAAGAAAAAGTGGAACCAGCTGTCCCTCCAGCAAAAACAGCAGCCCTAACAGCAGCCCTAGGACTTTAGGGAGAAGCAAAGGGAGGCTCCGCCTACCCCAAATCGGCAGCAAAAACAAATTGTCAAGTAGTAAGGAGAACTTGGATGCCAGCAAAGAGAATGGGGCTGGGCACGTTTGTGAGCTGTCTGATGCCTTGAGCCGAGGGCACGTGCTGGGGGGCAGCCAGCCTGAGCTGGTCACCCCACAGGACCACGAAGTAGCTTTGGCCAATGGATTCCTTTATGAGCATGAGGCATGTGGCAATGGCTACAGCAATGGTCAGCTTGAAAACCACAGTGAAGAAGACAGTACTGACGACCAAAGAGAAGATATTCATGTTAAACCTATTTATAACCTATATGCAATTTCGGTAAGTGGTTTCTTGTATGATTTTTGGAATGATCTACCTTTTCAGTGGTTGGTTTGTTCATCTTCATTCATTCATCATTTTTTCAGAGCCTGCTCATTTGCAAGGCATTGAGCTTGGTGATAGACTAAGTTAGCAGTAAATATCTTGGCCTTTTGGGTAGAATTCAAGATGCTCACAGTTTAATAAAGGGAACAGTCATGTAATATTCTAGGTGGAGTCACAGGCTTAAGCCATTCAGAAGTGTGTGTTTCTGAGGGAGTTTTGCTTTCCAAAAATAATTACAAAAATAGAATGGTAAGATTCAAAGTTTTAAAATTTTCAGTTTTCCTTCTTGGTTTGTTTTTGGAAGAAGGAAAACACTTTTCCTTGGATTGGATCCTGGTACTTGCCCTGGCCTGAGTATTGTCAACTACTAATACACCTCCACTTTCTTCTCTCTTACAGTGCCATTCAGGAATTCTGGGCGGGGGCCATTACGTCACTTATGCCAAAAACCCAAATAGCAAGTGGTACTGTTACAATGACAGCAGCTGTAAGGTAAATGTCCCCGATCTTTTATAAAAGAAACAGAAATGTCAACAGATCTAGAAGACATTTGTTGAAATAATGGATTTTCTCCAGAATTATTGTTTAGTCACTAAGTCATGTCCTACTCTTTGCAACCCCATAGACTGTAGCACACCAGGCTCCTCTGTCCATGGGATTCTCCAGGCAAGAATGCTGGAGTGGGTTGCTATTTTCTTCTCCAAGGGATCTTTCTGGACCAGGGATCAAACCCGTGTCTCCTGCATTGGCAGGCAGATTCTTTACCACTGAGCTGCTAGGAAAGCCCTTTCTCCTGAATAGAAAGTAGTTGTTTCTGTTAGAATCCATATATAGATGCCTTCAATATAAAGGAATAAAAGTGACATGCAGGGACTTCCCTGAAAGTCCAGTGGCTGAGACTTGTCAGGGCCTGGGTTCCATCCCTGGTCAGGGAATTAAGATCCCACAAGCCACACAGCATGCCCCTTCACCCCAAAAAAGTGATATGCAGAGCAGAAAATGAAAACAGTGAAAAAATAGAAGGTATTGATTAATAAGAAAAAGTTCTTATCTTTTGAGCTATTAGAATTTAAAGAAAGTGAAGTCGCTCAGTCGTGTCCAACTCTTTGCGATCCCGTGGACTGTAGCCCACCAGGCTCCTCTGTCCATGGGATTCTCCAGGCAAGAATACTGGAGTGGGTTGCCATTTCCTTCTCCAGGGGATCTTCCCGACCCAGGGATCCAACCCGGGTCTCCCACGTTGCAGGCAGACGCTTTACCCTCTGAGCCACCAGGGAATCCCATTAGAATTTAATGTGTTATTTTGTTTTCTATCATTCTTTTGACTTGTCTATGGCCTGTATATTTTCCCAAAACCAAACATTGAAAATAATGGTTCTTATTTTAGGGGCAGGTATGAGAAAGCCAAAATATTAAGCTGATTGGAAGCGATCAGTTTTAGTCATGAAAGAGGGTTGGTCCTCCCTTCCCTGGTGAGGATGTAGAGTCAGCGTGTGTGCTGTGTGCTTAGTCGCTCAGTTGTGTCTTGAACTGGGGCCCGCCGGGCTCGTCTGTCCATGGGGATTCTCCAGGCAAGAATACTGGAGTGAGTTGCATTCCCTCCTCCAGGGGATCTTCCCTACCAGGGATTTAACCCAGATTTCCCACATTGCAGGCAGATTATTTACCGTCTGAGCCACCAGGGAAGCCCAGCTTTTTTGTTAAAGACTTTTCTTGCTCCTCCAGGAACTTCACCCTGATGAAATTGACACCGACTCTGCCTACATTCTTTTCTATGAGCAGCAGGGGATAGACTATGCACAATTTCTGCCAAAGATCGATGGCAAAAAGATGGCAGACACAAGCAGCATGGACGAAGACTTCGAGTCTGATTACAAAAAGTACTGCGTGTTACAGTGAAGCTACCACTCTGGCTGCTGGGTAGACTGGTGATGAGGGAGATGGCTCCCTGTAGCTGACATTTGGCAAAAGCATCGCTGAAAGGCAAGCTCAATGTGTACTTATTTTATCCTGTGACCCTGAAGCACAAAACTTAAAAAAACTCTAATTAAAATAGCAGTTAACATACCAGTAGTAATAATTTTGTTTGGAAGTGTTTCACGTAAGCTCCCTGGTAGAGAGCTTTCAGGCAGAGCCCACCACTAGCCTGTAAACTAAAGGGTTTGGCACCAGCCACCTGGGACCAAATAAGAACTAAATTGTGCTTGTCCAGACACGAACAACCCTGTAGCGAATATAGTTTACCAATAATCATAACAGAATACTACGAATCTCCTTGGAGTCAAAGTAAAACAAAAAATTGTAGTGTTGTCTGGGGACGACATGATATGCTACCTCCTTTTTCCTGAAGTTTTATTCCATTGTAGCGACTGACACGATGGAGAAAGCGAGATCATGAAGGCGTGTGAAGGATTCTTACAGCATGGACACAGATTTTTCAATTTACGTTTTAAGGCATTTCCCCACCCTTTCTATATCTTCATTGCTTTTTGTTTCTGTTGTTGTGTCATTGTAGTGGAGACATGTATAAGTGGTCAGTCTGAAAGGGAGGCTCTCTTAAGAGCTGCGTGCCTTCTCCCCAGGGCCTTGGTTGGGAGACCCTGTAGGAAAAAAAAAAAACATTGTGGGAGATCCAGCTAAAATAGCCCTCCAGATAGAGGCAGCTTGCACTGAGGGTACTTCAAGTGCCCTCAAAAACGTTTCCCCCCACTGCTGAGAGTGGGAGGGGAGTGGCGGCCGACATCGACACCATCCTTCCACGCACTGTTGCGCAGTGTCTGAGAGGGGACGGGGCCACAAAGCTAGATGGTGTTTTGCAGTTAGTGGTTGTTTGTTCTTTGTTTCTTTGTTTTGCACTTTAAAAAAAGAATACGTGCAAATGAACTTTGCAGAACTTGTTCATATTTGATGGCTGTAAGGGCTATAAATTAACTTGATGGGGGTATTTTCCCCTATCATATTAAATTTAAAAACAAAATACATCCCAAACGTTGATAATGTATAAGTATTTTTAATGCAGTTGGGGGATTTAGGAAGTAAACTTTTTGTTTGCATCTCCATTTGCTTTCTTTTTAAACAGTTCTGGTCATCAAAAGTTATGTTTCTTTGCTTACTTCATTTTATCCTCCAATAATTCAAGACTGGAACAAAAATATAAATGTTATTTATTTCAGGCAACATTTTTTTTCTGTGTTGTTTCTAAATATATATTCAAGGTAAATATTTCACTTTTTTTATTCATCTGGACCCTGGAAGTTGATTCTCATTAATTGTCAGATTCCATTACCCTTCCTTCCTCATAGATAGTAGGTACCAATGTAATTAAGCATTTGTGTTTTGATACCTAAGGTCAATTACTAACCAATTCTCAGAGCATTTAGAAAGGTAAATGGCTGAGTTGAAAGCCTATTCAGAAGAAGAATATAATTGCAAGTAGGAAGGGTTGGCCTAAATGCTATAATATAATGAAGTCAGACAAAACGCAGACTTTAGAGTTTCATGATTTTCAGTGTATAAAATCTGTCCATTCCTAACTGGACAAGTCCCATGAAAAAGTGGAAGATTTTAAATAATTTCCTTACAGATGTTTTATTTAAGCAGGTAGCACAATCTACTAATGTTGTTTGATCTGTGTTTGTTACATTGGTTGTAATTAATTTTTTAAATTCATGACTAGCAGAAAATTTATTAAATTAACTAACTACATTCACCTTGTAAATTACTGTATAAAACTTGTTGACAATGCACTGACTTTAGAAAGATGTTAATGTACATAAATAGAGTGTAAATAAAATAGTGTTGATGTACTGAAATATGAACTGTATAAAAAAGTATTGGTAATTGTATATGGAGTGTACCTGTTTCTCTGTAACTATTATCCAAACAAATTAAATACTGTGGATGCATCTATGTGCTCTTTTTCCTCTATACAAGTAAACACAAAAATGTCAAATTCTTTAGCCTTCCTCTCTGTGACCCTGTTTTAATTCTCCTATTTGAATACCTACCTGACTTACAGAGTTGGAGGTTCCATCTCTGAGAGAATGGAAGGTATGTTGAATGTAGAACAAGGTACTTGCAGCGACCAGATAAATTTGCTTCACATCCCTGTTAGGAAATTGTTTGGAAGACATTGAAAGTGTTCAGGAGAAGAGTAGCTTGCTCATTTGAAACTGAGAATTGAAGGAGTTTTTGCAATAGTTTTCATGCAGATTAAGGAATAAAGTGAAGAAGAGATGCACTTCTTACACAATGCCTGGAGATGATCCTTAGTTTATAGAGGACACTGAGAAACCAGGGATATATCCCAGGTTGTCATTCCAAGATGTCTCCAGGGAGACCATTCACAGTGTTAAGAAGAGTTGAAGATTTAGAGTTATGGAACCTTCACATTCAGTCCTGTTTATTTACTTTTAAAATCATAATACCTGCCTCTTGGGCTCATTTTTAGGAAATGAGGTATACAAATGCCTGACACAGTTTCTTGATAAGTGCTCAGTGAATGTGAAATCCTACCCCCATGAGATTCAGTCCTATTTGACAAGGAGATTTATGTATTCGCTTATTACGCTGACACTCAAAGAATTTCATATCTCTCTGCTTACATTCTCCAAAACACAGGAACAAAACATTAAAAATGTATAGAATGAAACATGTTGAATCAGCAGCAGTAGGAGCTTGTTTAAGGAAACAAATAAACAGAAAAAAGATCCAAAATGAAGCACCACTTCTAAAGTGCAGTCTGTGTCTCTGGCTTTTTAAATGACCGCCTTGAATATCTTCATCCTTATATCTCAAGCATTGTTCCTGGCACACAGGAAGTCAGTTATATATAAAATAATGTTTTACTGAAAAAATAAGAATAAGGGACAACTTTGGAAAGAAACAGCATAGAAAGGCGGATGGGTGTTTGACTTCTAGTTCTGAATGGCCCTGTAAATTGAGAGTGGTCATCAGCCTCCCAGCCCCTCTGGCTAAGGCAATTCAACATGGAATCTCTCTTCCACTTGGTGGCATTGCTCATTGTATATACCATTGAACAGGAGCAAGTGGATGCATTGGCTTATTTTCCATAACTGTTCTAAAGGTTAAATAAGAATTTTAATAGGCTACAGCCAGAACGTGCAGCTTAGGGAACAAAGATCCCAGCTTTCCTTGATGATGTATCACCAGGTAGGTTCCTTAGTATTGAAATCACAAGGTCAGAAATGTACCTACCTCATGGAGAAGGAAATGGCAATCCACTCCAGTATTCTTGCCTGGAGAATCCCATGGACAGAGAAGCCTGGTGGGCTACAGTCCATGGGGTCACAAAAGTCAGATACGACTTAGTGACTAAAGCACCACCACCACCAGTAACAGCTTGCAGACAAGCACATCCAATAATACTGACTGATCTAAGGTCCTTCTGAATTTCAACGCTCCACACAGTCCTTCCTTTGAGAAGGAAAAAAACCTTACTCTTCTTAGTCCTCTCACTACATTATTACTATATCAGCATATTTAAATACTTTATTGAAATATGACTGAAATAAACTACACATATTTAAAGTGGACAGTCTGAGCAGTTTTGACATACACGTACCCAGGAAAGCTTCTGGAGTAGGAAATGGCAACCCACTCCAGTATTCTTGCCTGGGAAATACGACAGGTAGAGAAACCTGGTGGGCTACAGTCCACAGGGCTGCAAAGAGTCGGAGACGACAGAGCACATGAGCACAGGAAAGCATCACATCAATCAAGATGGTGAGCAACCAATCATTCCTGTAAGTGTCATCCTATTTTGTTGTAATCCTTGCTTCTTGCCCACTTTGCTCCTAGACAACCACTAATCTACTTCCTGCCACTATAGATTAGTTCACATTTTCCAGAATTTAAATAGAATCATAGAGCATGTTCTTTTTTGTGTGTAATCTGGCTTCTTTCATTATGATTTTGAGTTCATCCATATTGCAACATTTATCAGTAGTTGATTTCCATTTTATTTTTGAGAACTGTTCTGTTGTAGAATTCCACCATCATTTGTTTATCTCTTCACCTGTTAATGGATATTTTCGTTGTTTACAATTTTTGGCTATTAAAATACACAGAATGCTGTTAAAAAAAAAAAAAATGTACCTACCTCAGCGATGAGAGACCCATACAAGATGGTGCAATAAAAAGAGGCTGCCAGGCTTCCCTAGTGGTCTAATGGTTAAGAATCCACCTGCCAAGGCAGGGGACGTGGGTTTGATCCCTGGTTCGGGAAGATCCCACAGGCTTCGGCGCAACTAAGCCCTCATGCCTGGAGCCCATGCTCCACAAGAGAAGTCACCACAATGAGAAGCCCGCGCACCTCAATGAAGAGTAGCCCCCGCTCACCTCAACTAGAGAAAGCCCTCAGGCTGCCACAGGGCAGCCAAAAGTTAATCTTTAAAAAACAATGAGAAAAACGCTGCCTTTAGATTTCATAGCAGTGGAAAGCAAGGTAATAAATACTGCAGTCGTTGCACCTTCAGAGGCTCATAGGGGCTAGGTTGGGAGCAGAGTGTCAGAGAATCTGGTCCCGCCGTGGAGAAGGGAACAATGGGGACTGGTGAGTTCTAGGGCACCCATCCTACCTGAGGCTGCATTTGATTGTTGCCATGAAGGAATGCGGGCCCCAGCGTTTCCAAACCTCTTCCACCCCACAGAGAAGCCAGAAACCCAGGTATTTATACAGAACATCCAATTTAGAAATGTTGGCAGGGCCTTGTTTTGTTTTGTTAATTTTTAAACATTGTACTGTCTAAGTAAAAGTTATTTGCAAGCCAGATACTAGCCACTGGTTTTATGCCCTCTGGTGAGTAGAAAGCCTTGGAGTCCATTATCAGGGTCAGATTCTGCCTCTTGCCATATTACAACTATGCACTAAAACAAGTTATTAATTTTTGTTTTTTTCATTCCAAGTGTGTTTATGTCTTCTCTCTTTTATTCTTTTTTTAACTTTTATCTTATATTGGAGTACAGCCAGTTAACAATGTTGTGATGGTTTCAGGTCGACAGCAGAGGGACTCAGCCACACATATACATGTATCCATTCTCCTCCAACGGACTGGTTCCAAATTGGGAAACAAGTACGTCAAGGCTGTATAGTGTCACCCTGCTTATTTAACGTATATGCAGAGTACATCATGCGAAATGCCGGACATCCAGCACAAGCTGGAATCAGATTGCAGGGAGAAATAT
The DNA here is from genome assembly GCF_055505025.1 of Bos grunniens. Lineage (NCBI taxonomy): Eukaryota > Metazoa > Chordata > Mammalia > Artiodactyla > Bovidae > Bos > Bos grunniens. Next base: position 50,695,256 of record NC_141183.1, on the reverse strand, counting down.
CAATAACCCCAGATATGCAGATGACACCACCCTTAGGCCAGAAAGAGAGAAGAAACAAGAGCCTCTTGATGAAAGTGAAAGAGGGGAGAAAAACCTGGCTTAAAAGTCAACATTAGGAAAACAAAGATCATGGCATCCAGTCCCATCACTTGATTGCAAATAGATGAGGAAACAGTGGAAACAAGTGACAGACTTTATTTTCTTGGGCTCCAAAATCACTGCAGATGGTGACTGCAGCCATGAAATTAAAAGACGCTTGCTCCTTGGAAGAAAAGCTGTAACAAACCTAGACAGCATATTAAAAAGCAGAGACAGTACTTTGACAACTAATGTCCATCTAGTCAAAACTATGGTTTTTCCAGTAGTCATGTATGGATGTGAGAGTTGGACCATAAAGAAGGCTAAACACCGAAGAATTGATGCCTTTGAACTGTGATGTTGGAGAAGACTCTTGAGAGTCCCTTAGATTGCAAGATCAAACCAGTCAATCCTAAAGGAAATTAACCCTGAATATTCATTGGAAGGACTGATGCTGAAGCTGAAGCTCCAATACTTTGACCACCTGATGCAAAAAGCCAACTCATTAGAAGAGACCCTGATGCTAGGAAAGATTGAAGGCAGGAGGAGAAGGGGCGACAGAGGATGAGATAGTTGGATGGCATCACCAACTCAGTGGACATGAGTTTGAGCAAACTTCAGGAGCTGGTGATGGACAGGGAAGCCTGGCGTGCAGTCCATGGGGTCGAAAAGAGTCGGACATGACTGAGCGACTGAACTAAACTGATTCTCCCCCCAAACTCCCCTCTCATTCAAGCTGCCACATAACCTTGAGCAGAGTTCCATGTCCTATAACAGTAAGTCCTAAAACAAGTCCTTCACACCCTCAGATTTCTCATGCCCAATGAGAATACCACTTCAAAATGTTATTAGAAGGAATAAATAATGAATGTAAATAGGCACAGGCCCTGCCACCTATTGGGTAACCAAATCACAGTATTCTTTCCCCACTTAGAGCAGCAGAACGCAGGTATACCATAACTAATACTGGGATCAAACTCATTACCAGTCAAGAAGCATACGACATAGGAGTGCATGTACAGAGCTCTGCGCTCGGTTCTCTAGGGGCAGCTGTTCCTAATCTGTCAATTCAAGAGCACCATCAAAATCAGCTAGGAATTGGGCCTCCCTGGTGGCTCAGTGGTAAAGAATCCCCCTGCCAATTCAAAAGACAGGTTCGATCCCTGGTCTAGGAAGATCCCACATGTGGCAGAGCAACTAAGTCCATGCACCACAATTACTGAGCCTGTGCTCTAGAGCCCAAATGCCACACGCCCTAGAGCCTGTGCTCTGCAACAAGAGGAGCCCCGGTGATGAGAAGGCTATGCCCTGCAACTAGAGTGTAGCCCTCTTCTCCAAAGCTAGAGACAAGCCTGCCCAGCAACAAAGACCCAGCACAGCCAAAAATAAATTAAAAAAAAAAAAAAATCAACTAGGAGTTTGTTAAACCTGCTGTTTCCAGAGTTCCACCCACGTTGTCATGTAATATCTGTGCTCTCTGCCTGTTGACACCCAGATTTATGAGATCATCTCCTTCCACGCAGTCCAAATCTCCGCATTTTAGTAAGTTCTCAGGGGAGATTCTTTTGCAACCAGTTGGCACTGTCCTGCAGACTGGTCATTTGTGGAAACCACCTCTTCAGAGAATGACTCAACTTCCAGTCTAATTAGGGAAGGATGGTATGCTCATGCACACGAGTAAGGGGGATTGGTAGATATAATTGTCCCGGATGAAGTGCTGACCAAGGACGGTAGACAGTAGCTGTTGGCAGAGTACTTAAGGAAAATCATATAGGAAGAGGGAGTGAGCTATGCCATGAAGCAAAACCAGGATTTTCTCTTTTTTTTTTTTTTTCCAACTTTTTATTTTGTATTGGGATATAGCTGATTATACCCCAATTATAAGAAAGCCTTCCTCAGCAATCAATGCAAAGAAAAGGAGGAAAACGATAGCATGGGAAAGACTAGAGATCTCTTCAAGAAAATTAGAGATACCAAGGTAATATTTCATGCAAAGATGGGCACAATAAAGGACAGAAACAGTATGGACCTAATAGAAGCCGAAGATATTAAGAAGAGGTGGCAAAAATACACAGAAGAACTGTACAAAAGAGATCTTCATGACCCAGATAACCACGATGGTGTGATCACTCACCTAGAGCCAGACATCCTGGAATGTGAAGTCAAGTGGGCCTTAGGAAGCATCACTACGAACAAAGCTAGTGGAGGTGATGGAATTCCAGTTGACCTATTTCAAATCCTAAAAGATGATGCTGTGAAAGTGCTGCACTCAATATGCCAGCAAATCTGGAAAACCCAGCAGTGGCCACGGGACTGGAAAAGGTCAGTTTTCATCACAGTCCCAAAGAAAGGCAATGCCAAAGAAAGCTCAAACTACCGTACAATTGCACTCATCTCACACACTAGCAGGAAAACATCTATTTCTTCCTTATTGACTATGCCAAAGCCTTTGACTGTGTGGATCACAATAAACGGGAAAATTCTGAAAGAGATGGGAATACCAGACCACCTGACCTGCCTCTTGAGAAACCTGTATATAGGTCAGCAAGCAACAGTTAGAACTGGACATGGAACAACAGACTGGTTCCAAATAGGAAAAGGAGTACATCAAGGTTGTATATTGTTACCCTACTTATTTAACTTATATGCAGAGTACATCATGAGAAACGCTGGGCTGGACGAAACACAAGCTGGAATCAAGATTGCCGGGAGAAATATCAATAACCTCAGATATGCAGATGACACCACCCTTATGGCAGAAAATGAAGAACTAAAGAGCCTCTTGATGAAAGTGAAAGAGGAGAGTGAAAAAGTTGGCTTAAAGCTCAACATTCAGAAAACTTAAGATCATGGCATCCAGTCCCATCACTTGATTGCAAATAGATGGGGAAACAGTGGCTGACTTTATTTTTCTGGGCTCCAAAATCACTGCAGATGGTGATTGCAGCCATGAAATTAAAAGACGCTTATTCCTTGGAAGGAAAGTTATGACCAACCTAGACAGCATATTAAAAAGCAGAGACATCGCTTTGTCAACAAAGGTCTGTCTAGTCAAGGCTATGGTTTTTCCTGTGGTCATGTATGGATGTGAGAGTTGGACTATAAAGAAAGCTGAGCGCCAAAGAATTGATGCTTTTGAACTGTGGTGTTGGAGAAGACTCTTGAGAGTCCCTTGGACTGCAAGGAGATCCAACCAGTCCATCCTAAAGGAGATCAGTCCTGGGTGTTCATTGCAAGGACTGATGTTGAAGCTGAAACTCCAATACTTTGGCCACCTGATGTGAAAAGCTGCCTCATTTGAAAAGACCCTGATGCTGGGAAAGATTGAGGGCAGGAGGAGAAGGGGACGACAGAGGATGAGATGGTTGGATGGCATCACCAACTCAGTGGACATGGGTTTGGGTGGACTCCGTGAGTTGGTGATGGACAGGGAGGCCTGGCATGCTGTGGCTCATGGGCTCGCAAAAAGTCAGACATGACTGAACGACTGAACTGAGTGAAGGTGCATGGGAAGCATAGTAGATGATAACAATCAGAAGAAACCGTGTTGTAAAGGCCTGCTTATTTAACTTCTATGCAGAGTACATCATGAGAAACGCTGGGCTGGAAGAAGCACAAGCTGGAATCAAAGATTGCTGGGAGAAATATCAATAACCTCAGATATGCAGATGATACCACCCTTATGGCAGAAAGTGAAGAGGAACTCAAAAGCCTCTTGATGAGAGTGAAAGAGGAGAGTGAAAAAGTTGGCTTAAAGCTCAACATTCAGAAAACTAAGATCATGGCATCTGGTCCCATCACTTCATGGGAAATAGATGTGGAAACAGTGGAAACAGTGTCAGACTTTATCTTTTTGGGCTCCAAAATCACTGCAGATGGTGACTGAAGCCATGAAATTAAAAGACGCTTACTCCTTGGAAGAAAAGTTATGACCAACCTAGATAGCATATTGAAAAGCAGAGACATTACTTTGCCAACAAAGGTCCATCTAGTCAAGGCTATGGTTTTTCCTGTGGTCATGTATGGATGTGAGAGTTGGACTGTGAAGAAAGCTGAACGCCGAAGAATTGATGCTTTTGAACTGTGGTGTTGGAGAAGACTCTTGAGAGTCCCTTGGACTACAAGGAGATCCAACCAGTCCATTCTTTTTTTTTTTTTTTCCAGCCAGTCCATTCTGAAGGAGATCAGCCCTGGGATTTCTTTGGAAGGAATGATGCTAAAGCTGAAACTTCAGTACTTTGGCCACCTCATGTGAAGAGTTGACTCATTGGAAAAGACTCTGATGCTGGGAGGGATTGGGGGCAGGAGGAGAAGGGGATGACAGAGGATGAGATGGTTGGATGGCATCACCGACTCGATGGACGTGAATCTGAGTGAACTCCGGGAGTTGGTGATGGACAGGGAGGCCTGGCGTGCTGTGATTCATGGGGTTGCAGAGTCGGACACGACTGAGCGACTGAACTGAACTGAAAGGACTTGGAGGGTCAGACCAGTTCTTATGGAAGTATTTCACATTGCCAAATATGCTGGTGTGGTTGCAAAACATGGTTTTCACTACATACACATCAATCTGAGATCGTTTAAACAAATTTGTTCTTGCTGTAACAACTTTCTCTCTTTCAAATACACAGTCACTTCTGCTGAAAATTCTCTTGGTGCTGAACTTTGGACTTTACCTCAACCCCAAGAGGAATGCAGATGGAAACCAGGCTTCAAGAATTTCACAGAGGGGAAAAAAAGGAACCAGGCAGGAGGTGGAGGGAAACTTAGGAGAATTGTGGAAAGGGAGAAGGAATGCATGCCAGAGGGAAGAGCCTGCTCAGTGTGGCTGGGAGAACAGAGGCAAGGAGGATCGAGAGGCGGGGGGAGGGGCTGGTGGCGGCACCTAAAACCTTTGGGGGCAGGCATCTGCAGTTCTTCATAGAAGGATCCTCCGCCCTGGTGCCTAAGCCCAGCCCTCACTGGGGTTATAGAGAGGAGGCCTTCATGTTGAACCTTGGCGGGGAGAGTCCCCAGGGTGGATCAGGAGACACCTGTCATCAGCAGGGCAGCTCTGGCCCCTAGGCCAGGCCCATTGCCCTCACTGACACCACAGAGAACAACATTGCTCTGCTTCCTACAGGACTGTGTGACTCAGGTGGGTCCCTCAACTCCTCTGGCCTCAGTTTCTTTGTGAATCATGAAGGGTTTGCCCGAGGTCAGTAGTTCTTTAGCTTTTATTTTGAAACAACACTGGGGCAGAACCCTTCCAGCCAACTGCATTTTACCTGCAGGCTGTATATATCGCTGAAGTAGGTGAGGTTGGAGGTGCTCAGGTGGAAGTGACGGTCCAGGATAGGGTACGGCTTGAGCAGCTTTTGAGAGCTCTGGATCAGGTGTTCTGCAAGGCCTCTTGGATACTAAAGCATTCAGGAAGTCCGTCACAGGGAATTCCCTGGCAGTCCAGAGGCTTGGACTGGTTTGTTCACTGCCTCAGCCTTGGGTTCAATCCCTGGTCAGGGAACTGTGCAAGCCAGACTGCACAGCCAGAAAAAGGAAAGGAAGAAAGAAAACCGATCATGATGCAGAGCTGATCCCCAGAGAATGGTCCCCAGCAACAGTGCTGTCAAACCCAAGTTCCGGAGCCTGGCACTGAGGCTACACAAACCAAAACATTGGAGTTTGGAGCAGAGAGAGAGTTCAGTCGCTCAGTCGTGTCTGATTCTTTGCAACCCCATGGACTGCAGCACGCCAGGCCTCCCTGTCCATCAGCAACTCCCGGAGCTTACTCAAACTCATGTCCATCGAGTCAGTGATGCCATCCAACCATCTCTTCTCTTGTCGTCCCCTTCTCCTCCCGCCTTCAACCTTTCCCAGCATCGGGGTCTTTTCCAATGAGTCAGTTCTTTGCATCAGGTGGCCAAAGTATTGGAGTTTCAGCTTCAGCATCAGTCCTTCCAATGAATATTCAGGACTGATTTCCTTTTGGAGCAGAGAAAGTTTTATTGATAGGGTGGCGACCGAGAAGATGGAAGGGTAGATTTGTCTCAGATCCACTTTACTGGCCGGCCTGGGCCTAAGGTTTTTAGGGATAAAAAGGAGGGGGTTTCAGGGTGAGTGATCATCTTGTATCAGTCCTCTGATTGATGCCTGGTGAGGTAGCATGGTGAAGTTTCATAAGAAAACACCAACCACCTGGTTCCAAGCAGCCGGGGTCTTCGTGCTTGTGGTCAGCATGGAGTCCTTCCTCCACCGGATGTGGGTCTTAGTTTTTGCAGAACAGCTCCAAGGTATGAGTCAGATTTTCATGAATAATTGTGACTCTGTGTATGTGCTCAGTTGTGTCTGACTCTGCAACCCCTGGACTGAAGCCGCCATGCTCCTCTGCCCATGGGATTCTCCAGGCAAGAATACTGGAGTGGGTTGCCATTTCCTGATCCAGGAGATCTTCCTGACCCAGGGATCTAACCTGAGTCTCCTGCATCAGCAGGCGGATTCTTTACCACTGAGCCACCTGGGGATCCCATGTGTGATTAGGACTCAGTTTTATAGCTAAACTATCATTTCCTGATCGCTTTTCCTTTGCTTCTCTAATTTCCTAATTAGAGAAGCTTCCCTCACTTCCCTAATTAGTAACCGCTTGAATGTGCTCTTAAGAACTCAGGGAAGGCCTGAGACCACAGCCTTTTGCTATTGGGTTGGCCAAAAATTTCGTTTGGGTTTTTCTGTTACCTCAACTTTTTGGCCAAGCCAACACAAACAAGAAATGAGGGGGTGGGGGTGGCTGGGAGCATGGAGAATTCCCTGGAAGACCAGTGGTTAGGACTCTGAGCTTTCACTGAGGGCCTGGGTTCAATCCCTGGTTGGGGACCTAAAGTGCCACAAGCCGCATGGCACAACCAAAAAAGAAAAAGAAACAGGGTGCTTTTGCACCCACGAGGGCCCCATAGGGTCCTGCTTGATTTCAACAGGAGAGCATTCTCATTTGTCTGCTGGAAATGACCATGCCAGCAGAGTGGGCCTTTCCAAGGCCATTTTGCTTCTCTTGGTACATCTGGGCAGGGAGAGAAAGCCAGCCAACCAGGGTGAAGGCCAGTCAGCTTCCCTCCCCTGCAGAGACCACTGGAGCAGGCTGGGGCAAGGCACCTATCGGGAGCCAGCCCCAGGGCCTTGGCCTCTCGTGCCACCTGGAGAACGTCCCAGCTACCACTCCCTGTTTGCAGAGCTCCCAGTGGCTTGGAGCTGCAAATAAACATCCTCTCACTTTGGGAGAGATGGGAAAGGGCGAGGACAGTTTATCACTCACCCATCAAATGTTTATTGAGTTCCTGCATGCGTGCATGCTCAGTCACTCAGTCGTGTCCCACTCTCTGCGACCCCAGGGACTGTGGCCTACTGGGCTCCTCTCTCCATGGGATTCTCCAGGCAATAATACTGGAGTGGGTTGCCATTTCCCACTCTAAGCAATGTTCCTGACCCAGGGATTGAATCTGAGTCTCTTGCGTCTCCTGCATTGACAGGCAGATTCTTTACCACTGCGCCACCTGGGAAGCCCTATTAAGTACTTACTCTGTGGCATAAAAGATAGTCCTCTGCTTGGAATCAGGAGAGAAGTTGAGGAAAGCACTCAGCCATGGAATGGACATGTACTGTTTGCCAGACCCCAAGCTATGCCCGTTTCGTTCATTATTTATTGCTCACCGCAGCTCTGTTAGGGATGCACTATCATCTCTTTTTATAAATGAGGAACCACAATCAGTGAGATTACAGTATCATGACAATCACTGAATGAGAAACTGACCGTGAACTGCTTTCACGGCCGGTAACACTTATGCAAATACAAAGTATTATTGTTCTATAAGGAGGTAAGGAGAGGAAGTAGGTGTCCTATAAGAAACCCCTCTTCCTGGAAGATGGAAAACTCTCAGGAGCAAACAGCCACGCAGTGACTCTTGAGGGACACCGACATCCTAGCTTTGTCCTCATCACCTCTGGTGGCCCAGGGACTTTAGGAGCCAGACGGAGGAAGGGGTGTAGAAGGGGAGGTGGGACCAGGGAGGGGGAAAGGATGGACTCTGGGGCGGGTCAAGGCCACGAGCTCCAAACTGGACTTCGGAGTGTCTGATAGGATCTTATCAGGGATTTAGCAGGGATGTGATGGTGTCAGAGGCAGGATGGGAAAGACCAGGATTGAGAGATCTGGTTTCAGGAAGGCAGCCGCCAGCCACGGAAGCCACAAGAATCCCATGTTCCCCACGGGCCCCCTGCCAGACGGGCTACCTGAGAGGCCAACCCACCGAGGACAATGCTTCCTCCTCCCTTCAGCTGAGGCCTTTTCCTTCCTGGCCTTTCCTGGGAAGAGAGGGAAAACAATCGAGCCTGACCGTTTACACCCAGGTATTTGCACCCACAAGCCTGGGCTTCTAAACCGAACACCACATGTCCATCTGGCCACCACCGTGGGCCAATCGCGCAGCAGGCAGACTCTGCAGGTGCCTTCCATTCAATTCTGACTGCCGAGTCCCAGCGCGGCAGCCCATTGTCTTTCTCTCCAGGGTTTATGGGCCCAACTTTGGTTTTCTCATCTCTCCACTATGATGATAAAGACACGTCAAGCCTCAATCCAGAACTCATATATATCAGGACTTCGCTGGTGGTCCAGTGGCTAAAACTCCATGCTCCCAATTCAGGGAGCCTGGGTTTGATCCCTGGTCAGGGAACTGGATCCCACATGCCACAACCAGGACCCAGCACAGCCAAATAAGTTTAAAAAAAAAAAAATATATATATATATATATACACACACACACACACAAAACTCATATACATCGAGAGAGAGAAAGAGAAGTGGAAAGAGAAAGCATGGCTAATTTGGACGCTGGGGATGTAAGCAGTGTAAATTTGGAGGGAAATCTCAATGCCCTAGCTGATTAGGAAAGAACTGTTAAAACCCGGGATCTGCTGTGCTGCCCAAGGAACATTCTGGAAGTGGCAGCGTGGTCACAGTGCCTGGAAAAGGCTTGGACGAAATGTTTCATCTAATGCTGTTTGCTGGTTAGTTTGTTGAGGAAACCATTTCCTTGTTTAGACCACAGAGCAGCCTCCTCCCATTCCCTGGAACTTGAACTGTCATCAAATTCCACATGGGAGTCTCTGTGACCTGGCTTCTGGGCTGGCTGTGGCTGGCCTGGCCAAAGAGGCCTTGGGCTCAATGACGTTCACACTCTGAATATGCAGGTTGCATTGGATCTTACTTTTCTTTTAAATTTTATTTATTTTTTTGGTCTCACTGAGTCTTCATTGATGATCACGGGCTTTTTCTAGTTGCGGTGAGTGGGGGCTGCTCTTCAGCGTGGTGTGTGGGCTTCTCATCACAGCAGCTTCTCTTGTTGCAGAGCACAGGCTCTAGGCACATGGGTTTCAGCAGTTGCCGCACAAGGAAGGGCTCAGTAGTTGTGGCTCCCGGACTCTAACGCACAGGCTCAGTAGTTGTGCATGGGCTTAGTTGCTCCAGGGCATGTGGCATCTTCCCAGACCAAGGATTCAAACTGTGTGTCCTGCATTGGCAGGCAGATTCTTTCTCACTGTGCCACCAGGGAAGTCCTGGATCTTACCCTTACCGCTCTTTCCCACTCTCTGTTTACATACTGGTAGCAGCCTTCTGAGGGTAGCTGGATGTGACTCGAACAAGTCCTTGTAGCGACTTCCCTGGTCTTCCAGCAGCTAAGACTCCTGGCTCCCAATGCAGGGGGCCCAGGTTTGGTCCCTGGTCAGGGAACTAGATCCCGCATGCTGCAACTAAAGATTCTACATGCCGTAACTAAAAAGATACCATGTGCTGCAGCTAAGACCCAGTGAAGCCAAATAAATAAATACTGAAAACAAAACAGGGACTCCCCCGGTTGCACAGTGGCTAAGACTGAGCTCTCAATGGTGGGACCCTGGGTTTGATCCCTTGTCGGGGAACTAGATCCCATAAACAAATAAAAACTAGGTATTTCAAAACACAGCAAAACAAAGCTAGTGCTTTCAGCCGCCACGTGGTATCCACTGAGCAAGACCTCTTGATTTTTCAGGTACTGCTCATCCAACACCAGGACAGCCTCTCCCAGGCCTCCCCTCACAGACGGGGCTGCCAGGATCAGAGCCCCCACTGGTCCCTTCTGTGTCACTAGATCCTTCCCAAAGCAGAGCTGTTTCCCCCTGCATTCGTGTTTGGGTGTGTCTCACTGAAAACTCGAGGAGCTGTAGAACTGTACACATTCTTTATTCAGAGCAGCAGGGCCGACACGCTGTAGTCTCTCCTGGCTGACCCAGCGGACACAGCCCTGTGTGCCAAAGGCTTTTCGGGTGGTGTTTGTGCAGGCAGGGTGCCCCTGAGCAGGGCTACAAATGATCTCAGCAAAGTCACCATTTACAGAAGATGGGAGGAGAGTGAGAGAACATGGGGTGAGACACTGACCACCTCCATCTTGGCTGACTGTTTGGCCCTCCAGGGTCAAAGCGCTCTTCCGGTTTTTCTAGGCCACTTCCGTTCCCGTTATGACCCCAGTGTGAATCTCAGAAGCTTACTGATAGATGCCACACTGAACTCTGAGTCCCTCCGAATCCTACAACTCAGAGGCTTCACTTGGACCCAACAAGTCACACTCACTTGTCACACTTGTCACACCCAACGCCTCTCCCCTAAGAGAGGTTCCTCCCGGGAAACCGCTGGGGAGACCAGGACCCTCCCACCACCCTCCAACCAGTCCCAATGTGACTCAACACGCGACTGCATGTGAAGCCAGAGCTTAAACTAGACTGAAACCCCAATTTGACCTGCAGCCTCATGGAGCCTGGCCAGGCCTGCAGGACGGAGAGGCAGAGCACCTGAGGGGCTACAAATTGGGAACCGGTTTCACTGGGGAACAGCAGAAGCCAGGGATCGAGCACCTCTATGCCTGGGGCCCACATATGGAAACAGGTGCTCAAACTATAACAAAACCAGGCTGATTGTGTCAGTCACTGAAGGAAAGTCTGCATAAATAGAGCTCGGAAGACCAGGCTTATCTCTCAGGATTGCCCAATGGGCAAAGTAAATATTTAGTCCCAGCCCTGGAATGGTGCCTGCTAATTCCGTGCTATGCTATCATTTTTCCCTTTATTCACTCACCTGCCAACATTTGCTGCCAGTCCCACCCTGAATGGCCAACCCTGGCCAGGTACCACCATCCTCCAATGGCTCAGACGGGATCCTCCCGTTGTCTTCCCGTAGGGCATGTTGTTGGAGAAGGTGGGCAGCAGAGACTAGGAAGGCTTCACTTTTAAGATGCCTTTTGGTTGCTGTGTGAACCTCATGAGATGCAAGTCACAAACGGGAGGGACAGAAAGAGCCTGACAGATCTAGGGAACAGCACGTGTCCCCAAGTCTCTGGCCAGACTGGTGGTTTCCACACTCAAGCTTCCCTCTAGTGAGGATGCCCCAGAAGCACTGAGTTCAAGCAAGGACTGTAGGCTTTATGTGATATCTTTCGGAAACCTGTGAATGGACTTTTGGGCCAGCCCAATAGATGGGGCGGCCACTCACTGGCTGGAAACGGTGAGCTTCTCTACTCACCGAGCCTCGGTTTCCTTCGGAAAAGTGATGGTAAGAGGGGGCGCTTGAGGATCCAATTGTCTGGGTCCAAATCCTACTAGCCAGCCCCGGCTCCCTGTCTTTCACCTCTTTATCTGAAAGTGGAGAACATACCCATCTCAGAAGCTAAGCATTGAGATAGTACCGCAAATTCTTCCATCTGCATAAACATTGGCTGCTTTGATTATACTGTTGTTATTTGTGCACAGTTGGGAGCAGCAATCCCTGCCCCAGGGTCCTTCCCAGCAGATTGAGAGCCTACTGCGTGCTCTGTACTATTTGGACGTTTGATGGCCCCAGAAAACCCAAGCAATTGCATGTACAGGATGTTTACTGAGGTTCGCCTTGTGGCCCAACACCTCGGGGTGGGAGGGGACGGAGCCAGGGATCCTAGAGAGAAAAGTGGGGTGGTCGTGCAGGCGCAATGCCGACCTCGACAGGCCACCGCCGAAAGCTCCTTGCGGGTCACCCTAAATGGGGCCCGCCCTTTATCCGCCCCCTCCCCACCCTCCCCACCCTTGACCAGTCAATGGCTGGGGATCTGCAGAGAGGAGTGTGACCTTGAGCAAAGAGGCCTCTCCTCCCTGGAGAGGCCAAAGGCTAAAGATGTCCGAACTCCGACAGCACCCAGAGCTGGGACACGCAGTTCCTAGAAGGGGCCACCCCAAGCCGCGCATCACTGTCCCCATGAGCAGGAAACAAAACAGATGAAAAACCCCACGGTCCTGAAGCAGTTGTTCTAGTGGGAGTTGAGGTTCTAAAGGTTGCTGTCAGGATGAAATGAGATAATAGGTGTAAAGTACCTTTCAAAGGGTTTTGCATAACAGAACAGGCTTGCAGACAGGGATAACGACAGACAGATAAACAGATGGGGAGATTGCCAGGTGAAAGGACGGCAAGGAAGAGCCTCTAATGTGAATGCATGGGACTCAGAGTGTCTGGATCCTTCTCTGCCTGCACCCCAGGCTGTGACGTGGACGGGCGTTCCAGGCCCAATGGGGTCCCGCGCTTCTTAAGCCTTTCCTCAGTTTGTAAATAAAATCCTGGCATCAGGTCCCGCTAGACCCCACCAGAGCCGGCAGCCTGGCGCGGCCTGAGGGCTCCCTTCCGCCAGAGGTGGCTGGAATGATGGGCGGGAGCCTGGCTGCAGGAAGGGAGTCCTGGCACGCGCTCTAGAGGGGGGCTCCGGCGGAGACCAGGGAGATAAAGAGATTTCCCTGGCACCGGCCTCTCCCCAGGGGGAGGAAATCGACCAGCAGAAGGGCAAGCTCCAACGCCCTCCAGGGCTGAGCCAGCTGCCCTCCCCTCAAGAGCCGGATGAAACAGTCAGGTCTTCAGGGAGGGGAAGCCCACTGATTAATCTGCTCCCAGTTACCAGGGCCGTGGGCCCCTGGAGGCAGAAGGAAGCTGGCAAGGAGACAGAAGGGGGGTGGTGTCAGCCTCTTTGTCCCTCTTTTTTTTTTTCCCTTTCTGTCTTGTCCTCTTTTGTTCACCCTTTTCTCTTGGCCTCAGTTTCCCAGGTGGGACGAGGGAAGGGCCATCAGACCCAGTAAATCCAAATATGTGACACCCAGAGCAACATAAACACAGATAAACGACAGCGATAATATAAGAGTGAAGTGATGTAAAAGTCGCTCGGTTGTGTCCGACTCTTTGTGACCCCATGGACTACAGTCCTTGGAATTCTCCAGATCAGAATACTGGAGTGGGTAGCTGCTTTCTTCTCCAGGGGATCTTCCTAACCCAGGGATCAAACCCTGGTCTCCCGCACTGCAGGTGGATTCTTTACCAGCTGAGCCGCCAGGGAAGCCCAATGTAAGGGTGCCCCATGCAACTTGGGAGGGAAAGGCTAAAATGTATTTGTTGTTTATCTGAAATTCACATCTGTCTGGCAACCCTAGGTGGGTGCAGACCTTGTGCTGGGGGAGGCCTGCAGCAAATCCGGATAGGAGAGGCGCCATGGCAGACAGCAGGGACAGAGCCTGAGCTGAAGAGAGAGATGTGTCAGAGGGCGGGCGTGTGGGCAAGTTCACAGCTCCTCGGGGAAGGACCGGAGGAAGGTGAAATGGGAAGCCAGTGCCCAGGCCCTCTCAGTCCCTCAGCAGGGAAGCAGACTGCCCTCTGACCTCACCCGACAAGGCAGGGACAGGAAGGAGAGCTTCGGGGCAGCCTGGACCTCCACTGGCCCCCTGGCTCCTCCTGATGATGGACTGAGTCCCCTAGTGACCCTGGCAATGCTGGGCAAAGGTGGGCTGGGAGGTCTGACTCTGTGAACTTTTCTGTGGATGAGTGAGATGGGGTGAGGGCTGGGGGATGCCCCTGAGTGTCTGAGCAGAGAGGCAGATACAGTGTGTGTGTGTGTGTGTGGTGTGAGGTGGAGGAGATCCTCCCTTAGGTAGGAGCAGCCACACACCAGCTGCTGACCGCAGAGGTGAGCCAGTGCTTCTGTTCTTGGAATTCCAACTTGTGCCTGCCGTTCCCTACCTCCATCCCTGGAAGAAGCCAGTTTTCCCCCAACTGTAGGCCTTACCCATCCTTCAGTGCTCTCTCTCTCTAATAATAATAATAATAAACATAATAGAGACTTCCCTCGTGGTCCAGTGGCTGGGCCCCCACTCTCCTAATGCAGGGGGCCTGGGTTGGACCCCTAGTCAGGCAATAGATGCCACAAGCCACAACTAAGACTTTGCATGCTGCAAGTAAATAAAGAGGAAGAAAACACACACACACACATGATAATAACTACAAATTATTTAATACAGCCTCTTGTTATGATATCTTGTTTCATCTTTATAGCAACCCTAAGTGGTAAATGAGCTTCCCTGGTGGCTCAGTGGTAAAGAATTCGCCTACCAATGCAAGAGACAAGGGTTCCGTCCCTGGCTCAGGAAGATCCCCTGGAGGGCATGGCAACCCACTCCAGTATTCTTGCCTGGAAAATCCCATGGACTGAGGAGCCTGGCAGGCTGCAGTCCATGGGGTCACAAAGAGTAAGATGTATTGACTTAACAATTAAAACAACCACCACAAAGGGATAAATACCATCCTTATCCCCATTTTACAGATGAGCAAACAGGCTCAGATGGTGACTTAAATGACCAAAGTCACCTCAGAGCTAGTCAGCAGGAGAGGGGAACCAAACCCAGGTCTGTGTGGCTCCGGGGTGCCTGCTCTAGGGTGTGTACCTGTGGTTTGTAGGCCTCGGCCCAGGAGTCTTGGGGGAAAGGCTCAGATGGGGCTTTTTCTCCCTGAATCATCCGTCCCTGGCACAGAGGAAATAATAGCGTTTATTGAAAGAAAAATCTTGTTCCCAAACGTATACCCAGTCTGTTCCCTGGCCCCGGCGCCTCACCCCGCCTTCCAGACTCTGCAGGGCCGCACATGTTGTAGGAGTCCCGTCTCGGCTGGGACGAGGGCTCTGAGGAAGGAACTGGCTTGTGACTTGTCTGTCCCGTGGCTCCCTCCAAAGGAAGCCCCTCCCTGGGCGCAGGTGGGCCAGGAACATGTCCTTGGTCCCCAGAGGAGATAATGCCTTTGTCCCAGTTGAGATAAACAAACAGAGCGGCTAGAACTCGTGTAATGTAAGGTGCAGGAGCGCCCCGCCCGCAGTCACGGGTCTGGCCTCCCTCCCAAGGTCACCAGCAGGAGCCTGAGGACAGCTTCCATCCCACCCCACTTGGATCGAAGGGCCATGCTCAGCCCAGGCCCCGAGCAGGGAAACCACTCAGCTCCATTCCTGCGAGGTTACCAGCTTTCTGGCTTCTTCCCACCCCTCACCCACAGGGGAGCACGGGCCTCAGGGGCCAGCACAGTGCGGTCTCCAACGTGGCCTCTGTGCAGGCAGGCCTGGAGTTCTTTGAAAGGGCAGCCTTCACCTATGTCCCTTTCCACCTCCAGCACCCTTGACTTGGGGCCCCTGTAGACCCCTGGACCCTCCCCTTCCCCGCCGCCCCCACCTCCCTTACCCCCTCCCAACACTATCCGAACAGAGCCTCAGGAAGCAGGGCCAGCAAGTGTGCAAACGGAGAGCCAAGATTGGGAAGTTTATTTTCTAAGAATCATCTGAATACACGGTATTTTTAGCCCCTGGCTCCCTCCCAGATGCCAAATCTAAACAGGGGCCGGAGAGACAGCGCGTCAGGGACACCGAGTGGCGCGTGGAGACTGGGTGGGACAGGGTGCTGTAGGATCCTGCCCTGTCCAGGCCCAGAGGTTGGATGACCGTCAGGGAGAAGGCTGGCCACGGAGCCGAGGATGCAGAGAATGACCGCGGCCTCTGACAGGTGCCCTAACCCCGCCGTGTGCCTCAGCACCCTCAGCCCACGTGTGACCGCAGTACAGCCTTAGAGGATTGTCCTGGAGGCCACGGTGGCTCCAGCAGGCATTCACTGAACATGCTGGGAGCCAGGGAACTAGAAGTCAGGTGGTGGCCCAGCCCTTCAGCCATGGAGCCTTCCCCAGGCTTAGCCAGCTGCAATGCAGTGTGTGTGTGTGTGTGTGTGTGTGTGTGTGTATGTGTATACACATTGTTATGCCCAATGCAAGGACTCAGAAGCAATGAAAGTAGAGCTAGGGGCTCCTCGTCGTGCCCCCTCATCTCTGGGGGAGCTGTGTCAGGAGCCAGGCCAGACTGGAAGGACTGATGCCGAAGCTGAAGCTCCAGTATTTTGACCGCCTGATGCAAAAAGCCGATTCACTGGAAAAGACCCTGATGCTGGGAAAGATTGAGGGTGGGAGAAGGGGCGACACAGGATGAGATGGTTGGATGGCATCACCAACTCAATGGATAAGAGTTTGAGCAAGCTCTGGGAGATAGTGAAGGACAGGAGCCTGACGTGCTGCAATCCATGGGCACAAGGAGCTTCAAACCCATTCTCCTGAGACGGGCTCTGCAGGGGTTGGGGCCGCTCTCAGGAATACACTGGCCCCTCTACCCCAGCCTCTGGGATGTGGGGCCAGTCCCGGGGGTGGGGCCGCCTGAGTGACCCGCCTGCAGTGACCTTGCTGTGAGTGGAGCGTGGACGGCACCTGCTCTGGCCGCCAGGTGCAGGCCCTGGACAAGCCGTGCCTGTTCCGGGCTCCGCTGGTCAGGTTCATTACTGTGGGGTCAGAGGGGCGGCAGGGGGTGGGGGGGTGGTGGGGGGGCGGTTGTGCGCCTTCAGCCAGGGGGGTGGTGGTTGGAGAGGCCTAGGCTCCCCTAGTCTCTGGCAGAGATCTGGGACTTACTGGTTCTGCTGCAGTGTTATTAGTTACCAAATGTTGCCTGGAGGGCAGGGATGGGGGTGGAGGGCGCTGGAGGGGAGAGGCAGTTCAGACTTCCAAGAGAGAGAGCGCCGAGCCTGGGAGGGACGAGGAGGAGGAGGGCATAGCTGAGATCTCAGATCCCCCCAGGCTGTATGGAACCAAAGAGAACAGGTTTCAGTCCCTACACCCCCTGCTGACACAAGCTGCCTGCTGTTGCCATAGTGACGGCAATACCCACCCCTCCACCACCACCCCACGGCTGGCTGTGTGGTCACCAGTGAAGGGAGAGGGTGCTTATTCTTGGCCACAAAGGAGAAAAGGGACAGGGAGGCTGCTATGGAGGTGGGGAGGGAACATAACCCTTCTCTGTCCCCCAGGCCTAGCTGGGGGTAGTCAGGGCCTCTGAGGGTTTCGAAGCCCGAGAAGGCTTAGAGGTCACCTCCTCCAACCAGCTCCGCTCCAGAGGGCAGCAGCAAGCCAGGGCTTCGAGTATCGGGTGCTGGAATCCCGTGTGTGCCAGCCGAGCTCCACGTCTTCTGTAGGTGTCACCCCCAGACCGGAAGCCTGTTACCAAGGCTGTTCCCATGATCTCAGGTGGCCTTGCCCTGCAGTGGTGGTTTGAAGTGGGGCTTGGCTTCCCAGCCGGAGGTTGAGACCGGGTGGTGGCAGTGAAAGCTCCAGATCCTAGCCACTAGGCCAGTGGTCAGGGAAGGGCCCTGGGCCTTCAACTTCGCAGAAAAGAATTCCCACAAAGACGGAAAGTAGTGAAGCCAGTAAAGTATTTATTAGGAGGCAAAAGTGTACAGTACGTGTGGATAGACACACAGGCAGCCTCAGAGGGAGAGTCCCTGAGTCGCGCCCTCATGACAATTTAAATCACTCACAAGGGGCATTTCTTCCGGGTTTCCTTTGGCCGATCTTTTTGATTGACCTGGTTCACAGTCCATCTTTGATGTAGCTCAGTACCCTCCCATGTGTACACAAGCATCTTAGCCCAGATGGATTCTACCGCAAAGGACTATGGGTAGAGTATCCCTTGACGTCACTCTGCTTTGACCTCCAAGGAGCCTTTCTGCAATTATGTGGTCGAGGAGGTCTCCTGACTTGCAGAATGAGAGATGTGGTCTGGGGAGGGCCCAGCTTCCTGCCTTGATTGTCCTGCTCTTCTTGTCTTGGAGATTCGGTCCACAGGGAATGAATCCACAGTCACTTTACCCCAGGGGGGGCCCATCTACCTCCCACCTCACCTGCACCAACTGACCAGGCCCTGGCCCTGGCCCCAGGGGCCCTCTTCACCCAGTAAAGCCCGTTTTTGGCCTCTTCCTCTCGTCTCACGTTCCTCCAAAATCCACTCTCAAAATCTATCTCACGCTCTTCCAAAACTCCAGCCCTGCCCTGGGACCCCTCAACCCCTGGTTCCCGGGGCCTGGCCTGACTTGGGACCTGCCTCTCGGGTCCCAGAAAAGACCTTATTTCTTTCTCCCTGTTTTGTGGACTGTCCTCTCCACACCTGCTACCTCCTAGTCTTACTCCCTCCTTGGATTCCAGGAAGAGAAAAAACCATTAGAAACTGTGGGGGGAGGGGAGCCTTTATTGACAGCTCAAGGGCCAAAGACCCTGGGGTTCATGTGTGACCCCTCAGCTCCTGGACACTGCAGCAGGCTCCTGACTGCCCCCACCCCTCCCCTGCACCCGACACACTGGGCCTCTCCCCTGCCCGTTCTCCGCTCTCTCTCCCCTCCCCTCCCTCCACTCCGGGCATGAATATTGCTGGCTTCCAGATGCCCCCCCACCCCGCCCCCTTCAAGTCCTCCAGTGGGCACCCCTACCGCTGAGGTCTTCCCTGACTACCTTCCCTTCCTGGTTCAGCTGTCTCGCAGCAGTGTGTCTCTTTTATTTATAGTGTCTCCAGCGAGACTGTGAACTCCAGGACGACAAGCATTTCTGTTTTATTCCGTGCCATAACCCCAGTGCCTAGAACATAGATGCGCAAGAAATATTGAGGCAAAGCAATGAACCCCACCACCCACCCTGGACAGGCTGTGTGCACACACTCTGCCCCTAGTACAGGGCGGAAAGGGCAGGCTGGGTCTCAGCTGCCTCTGCTGGGGGCTCACTGGGCGTCTTTCACCAGCCTCCTCTCCTTTCGGGGCCTGTGTGTGTGTGTGTGTGTGTGTGCGCGCACACACGCGCTTAGTCGCTCAGTAGTGTCCAATTCTTTGAGACCCCCACGGACTACAGCCCGCCAGGCTCCTCTGTCCACAGGATTCTCCAGGTAAGAATACTGGAGTGGGTTGTCCATTTCCTTCTCCAGGGGATCTTCCTCACCCATGGATCGAACCCAGGTCTCCTGCATTGCAGGCAGATTCTTTATCAGCTAATTCACCAGGGAAGCCTTTCTGGGCCTCTGTTTCCTCCCTTATATAACGAAAGGGAGGAACTTCTCCAGCTGTCACTGTGTAGGAACTCTGAGGTCCCTTCTCCATTTCTCCAAGGGGGGTGTCATCGATAGGGAATTCACAAAGGTGGGAGGGGTGCCTAGTGGTCCCTGCTCAGAATAAGTCTCCAGGCCCGAGGCCCTTATCCTGGCACCCTAGGATGGGTTGAGGAGAGAAAGACAGCAGTAGTTGTGGGAACTAAAATCAGGCTTTCCTGGCCATCCAGTGGTTAAGAATCAGCCTTCTAATGCAGGGGACATGGGTTCGACCCGTGGCTGGGGAACTAAGATCCCACTTGCCTTGGGGCAACTAAGACCATCTGCCACCACCACTGCGCCCAAAAGGAGAGATCCCAAGAGACACAACTAAGACCCAACACAGCAAAAAAAAAAAAAGGAAAAAAACTGCACAGATTTGGGAACGTTTTTTCCAAAAATAGATCCATATTTTAATCACCATCGAAGTCCAATCTGAGAAGCCTGAGGGACAGAGGCCAAGCCCTCTTAAGGGCTGAGACCAGAGGTCAAGTGTCCAGGAGGGAAGGGTCACCGGAGGAAGCCCACTGTCAAGCAGGCGAGCACGGGGGCCAACAGGGTGGGCAGTGGCTGGGCCAGCAGCAGTCCCGGGGCCCCGGACCTGAAAACCTGGCGCTGGCCCAGGCTCTGCACGGGCCTGACGTTGTCCGTCATATTCACTTTCTGCTGGTCGTCATAGAACAGCTTCTGGGAGAAGGCCAAGATCTGTGGGGGGGACAGGGCTCGTCAGGGCGGGTAGGCCCTGCTCAGTGTGTGGCTCAGAGGAAAAGAATGAGGGATGCAGGCCCTTGGCGTCTGGGGCTGCGGGCGCTGGGGGGGAGCTCGGCTTCCTAAGCTTTCGGTTTGGAGAGTGCATGGTTCCTCTTCCCACCATCGTATTATCAGAGAAGAGTGCTTCTCAAGCTCGAGCTGGCATCAGCCTCACCTGGGGGCTTGTCAGGCCGCCCTGCGCCCGCGCCCCCGCCCCTGGGACGGCTGGTTTCTGGGAGCCGGGCAGGGGATACTGCACCCTTGTGTGGGCCCTGTGTACCTGGTCCCTGTGGAGCTGTATTGGCTTCTGGAACACGGTCCAGACCACCTTCTCGTCGCAGGTCGGTGTGGTGAGCGAGCCCAGGTAGCGGAAGTAGTGCCTCAGACTCTCCTCCTCGGGGAGCAGGTCGAAGAGGCTGACGCCTTCTTTCATTGTGGTGTTCATATCTGCGGGGACAGAGGTCACTCCCTCACACACCTCACTCAGAGCTCAGGCCCCCACCATGCAGACCTTCCTTTAAAATATATATATATATATGTATTTATCTATTTGGCTGTGCTGGGTCTTAGTTGCGGCCCTTGGGGTCTTTAGTTGCAGCATGCAGAATCTGGTTCCCTGACCCGGAATTGAACCCAGGCCCCCTGCACTGGGAGCACGGTCTTAGCCACCGGGCCACCAGGGAAGTCCCTGGACCCTCTTCCTAGGACAAAGTCTCCACCCCCATCCCCTCTGCTCCTGTGACCCCCACCTCCCAGTCCCTGCCATCCTGACTCACTGGGTCTGGGGATGTCAGACAGCGCCTCCACCAGGGGCTGGAAGTTCACATTCTTGGATCCGTCCTGGAATGGGAGGGAAGGGGGCTTAAGAGAGGCTTGTGGGGAAGCGGGGTTGGGAGTGGGGTGACCACCAGTTCATTCTCCCAGTCTGGAGTGGGGGTGGGTGGGTAGGCAGTTTCTAGGACCCTGAGAGGCTCTGGGCTCCCCACATGGGGGTACACAAATCACTGAGTAACAGAGGGGACTTCCGAGCCTCCCCAGCCCCCTCCTGCCTTGCTGGGATCCCGGGCGCCTGAATCCTAGGAACCAGCCCCTCCGACCCTGGGGTGGCGGCCCACCTCCACCATGAAGGCCAGCACCGCGATCTCATCTTCGGCGAACTGGTTCTGGCTCGCGTTCCTGGATAGCCCCTTCTCGTGCACTATGTGCATCTGGTCAGGGGTGAGTGGGATGGAGAGAGAGCCGGTCAGAGCGTGGACCGCCCTCCTCGCCCAAAGCAAGCATACCCAGGGCCCAGCCAAGGCGCCGACCCCAGGGGAAGAGGTCCCTCACCTCCATGGCAAAGCGCTCCCCATCGAAGCTGTGCTCTGAGCCCCGATCCATCGCCCTGGACCAGTGCAGGTGCAGCTGCGTGGCTCGGTACCGGGTGCTCAGTCCTCCTCCAGCGATCGAGGGCTTATCCTCCAGCAACACCATCACTGAAGGGCACAGGAGGGCGCAGGGTCCTCGCACCCACCTCCTAGCCTCTCCCAGCCCCCGTCCCAGCTCCCCCCAGGCAGGACCTTCTCTCCTATCTCCCTCCCATCCTGGGCTGCGGTCCTGAAGGGACAGGGCGAGTGGCACAGCCTGGCCCTTCCCCTGGCGCCTCACTGCCCGCCTCTCCCTCTGCACGCCCCCCACCGCCCGCCTAACACGTGGCTCAGCCTGGTCCCACCCCTCCATGCGTGGCGCCCCAGTGTTTTCAAGGCAGCGTCCAAATTCCCCAGCCTGGCTGGCTGACCCTGGGCTGGCTCTGTCCTGCACGCACACGGGGCTACACGCAGCCCCTTGAACATCCCAACTGTTGCACGCCCCCGTGCCTTTGCACACACTCTTCCTTCTTCCTAGAACCTGTCTCCGCCCCACCCCAAACTGCTTTGATTGAAAATACCACTAGAGCGTCCCCTCCTTTCCCAGGCCCACCCTGCTCTCCCTCTCTACCCCTGCCCTCCACGCAGGGCTTGTCGGCCCCTCCCCTGGCAAAGGTGCACCTCCCAGGAGGAGCCCAACCCTCCAGTCCTCAGGTAATGTGGGTCCCAAGACCAGGTGCCCCTGCTGCCTTGCCTGGGGTCTTCACCTCGCACGCCCGATACCCACCTGTATGCCCGTTGTTTTGCACGACCCACTGGTGCTTCATGTTGTAGCCAGAAAAGGAAAAGCGCCCCAGGTTTGGGTCCAGCTGAGTCTTGGCTGTGACGATGTTGACGGGGGACTGGCGGTTGTTCTGGCAGCTGCCTTCCCACTCGTCTGGCTCTGAGCAGGGAGGGAGGCTAGGCTGGGAATCAGGGGCGCCTGGCACAAGGGTATGGGGCCCTCTGCCCCATTCAGGTCCACCCAGGTTCAGCAAGGTCCTCCTCTGGAGGCCAGCAGACTGGGCTGGGGGATGCCCAGCATAGAACTCCGCCCTCTCCCTCCTTCCTCCTCAACGTGCACACGAGTGCGCACGCGCGCGCGCGCGCGCGCACACACACACACACACACACACACACACACACACACACACACAGAGTCAGCGAGGCGTAATGTGAGGCAGGGTGGGACTAGGCTGTGAGCTCTGGGGTACAGGACCACCTCGGATGCTCAGCTGTGAAAGGAGAATGCTGGTGATACCTGCTTCCTGGGGGTTCTGAAGTTCAAAGGAGCTGGGTGGCAGAGTGAAGGGAAGCCGTGAAGTCCCCTGGAAGGGCCACTTGCGAAACGACCCCAAGACCTGACACTGAGCCTTGTCCAGACACTGGGGGGCAGGACGGAGCCCCCACCCCACACCCCGGGGAGACGGGCTCCGTGAGTCTGGACCTCTGACACTGGGGGCAGGGCGGGGGCGGGGAGTGCTGTCAGGCCAGCAGAGGAGGCAGCAAAGTGTGTTCTTTGATGCTGCTGCTGCTTTATTTCAGAAGACGGAGGGCTGACTTCTTGGGTGACAGAGGTGAT
Source organism: Bos grunniens (assembly GCF_055505025.1). Classification (NCBI taxonomy): domain Eukaryota; kingdom Metazoa; phylum Chordata; class Mammalia; order Artiodactyla; family Bovidae; genus Bos; species Bos grunniens. The sequence goes on along the minus strand of NC_141183.1, from coordinate 50,672,148 downwards.
GACAGGAGGTACCAGGAAAAAGTCCAGGTCACTCTAAATCCCGTTTCCTGAGCACCAGGAGTGTGTGTGTGTGTGTGTGTGAAGCTGATATCTGCCTGCAGCCACCACCACCCTCATCCTTCCCACCGTCCCTGGGTCTCCATTTCTGCCTGGACGGTCCCTACCCCAAGACTCGCCGCACTTACCCAAGCAGGTGTAGTTGGAGGGCTTGACTTGAATCTGGTAGCACCAGTGTGACGCTGAAAGGGAGAGGAAGGACGTGAGGCCTGAGCAGACGCGTGTCAGTGCGGCTGCGTGCACCCATCTCTGTGAGTGCCGGCGAACTGTGTGCACACGGATAACTCTGTGTGTGTGTGTGTGTTTATGTGGTGAGTCAGAGGCTGGGAACATCCCTGCAGTCAGAGCCCAGCTTGGCATGGGATGGAGCTGAGGTCCTGTCCTGGGGGACAGAGGGCCCAGGAGGAGGAGACTTAAGAAGAAAAGGTAGGGATGGAGAAGGAGGCGGCTGAAGCAGCCAGGCTCCGGGTGTCCCTGACGCACAGCTGGTCCCCTGGGCCTCTTGCCCGGGAGACACTGGCCCCTCCAAAGCTGGTCAGCTCTCCCCAGGGGCCAAGATCACTGTTGTTCATCAGCCACCCCCAACTAGACTTGGAGGAGAGGCTCTGGGGAAAGGGGAAGAGGAAGATTAGGGCTGGGCACCCCCCTCTCCTAGGACAACAGCCGCGTTCAGCCTGGTTGCTTTCCCAGAGCTGATGGGTGATGGGGGAGACTAGGCTAGCCCCTCCCCAGAACACGCCCCCTTTACCTAGGCCTTCTCCCCTGTCCCACCACCTCAGTCCTGCTGAGGGTCCTGACCTTGCCTTCCCATCCCCCACTCTGCCTACAGCAGACACAGCATCGCCCTCAAAAAATGCTGTGTCAGGGATGTAGCCTTAATGAAAGATTGGCAGGAGGACAAGCTGCGCAGGGAGACCCTCTCCTCTGAGACTTCTGCTCAGTGTTTCTGTAAACCTGAAACTGTCTAAAATCAGCCTACTGATTAAAAAAAAGGCTGGGCCAGCAGAGTGGACGAAGCATTTGATCATAGCTGGAATTCTTAGGCGGGCCACTTATGAAAGGTGGGTTTAGTGATGTCACTTAATCTCTCTGAGCCTTAGTTTAGCCAAGTGTAAAATGGAACTAATACCACCCACAGGGCTAACACCATCCACTCAGAGGATGGGAGGGAGGGTTAATGAGAGAGAGTGTTCCAGGCAGCCTGGAATTTAGTCAAGTCCTTCCCTTTCCCTTGCCTCCCTCCCTCCCTCCCTCCCTGCCCCCTCCTGTCGGGGCACAGATGGCCAAAGTTAAGGAGGGGCTGAGAGGAGAGAAATGAAGTGAGCTGGAAAGAACTCAGGGATGAGGAAATTCCTAAGAAAAGCACAGCTTCTCCAGCTCAGCCTGAGCTAAGGCCTCTAAGCACGTCCATCCCCACCCAACCCAACCTCCTCTGGGGTCCCTGCCATGAACATGAGATGGGGAAGGGGCAGGCTCTCAGAGGGAGGTGGGAGGGAGGCCAGTAGAGTGAGCATCTAGAGGACCCTGGCCCCCCACCCTCCCCCATTCCCCACCCCCACCCCCCATCCCTGGGAGCCACCCTGGGTTTCCCAGTCTCCAAGTTCTGGAACAAACGCTTCCCCTACTTTGCTGGCACAGCCTCTTTCAGCAAAGGAGTGTCCCTGCAGTGTCTTCCCAGGCCAGTCCATCCCCTGCCTGGGACAGGGCTCTGCTGCGCCCTGTCTCTGCATCTGGGCAAGCCCCATGAGGGGCAGCAAAGGGTAGCGGCCGCTTCCCGTCCAGGCCCCTCTCTGCGCATGGGCAGAGGTGCAGTGCTGGAGCCTGTCACCTGGCCTCCAGTCCTGCTCTGAGTCTTGCTTCTTCTCTGCAGCAGACTTCCCTAACTCTTCTGAGCCCACTAGCGTCCTTCCTTCCCGAGGCAAGAGGAGCTGCCACGGATCTCCCAGATCCGGTGTCCTCAGACACACTGGATGGGGGTTCAGCTGCTCCCTGTGTCTCCACCTCTCAGAGGTAGCACAAGGGGCTACTGGAGTTGAGCCGGTCCTTCCCTGTAACTGAAGCCCGGCGGGAAAGGGTGTTTCAGGGCAAGCCTGACCTGAGCCAGGCTCCTCAGGACCCAGTTCTAGCAGGTGGAACCCCCATCACCTCCCCAGAGCCCATCTGGTCCAGCCTGAGCTTTTCTTAGGAATTTGGTCTTCCTGCCTTCTGGCTGCAGCTACTGGGATTATAATGGTGACCTCTGATCCAGCGTCTTAATCACAGAGACTTTTGACCTGCTTGGTTGAGTGCCCTTGTAACTACACTCTTCAGGAAGCCAAAGCCAGAAAAAATGTGATGTTGATGAGGCCAAGGCCAGGGTCAGGTCTGTATCCAAAGGCTGAAGGTAGGGGCTGGTTTTTAGGCAAGAGATGGCAGGCTCAAACCAGCTCAGGTTCTGTGCTGGCTCATGAGCAGGCAGCCCTTGTAGATGACTTTCAGCCCGCAGTCTCAGGCCACTTCCCAGGGGGCCGGGGAAGGAGAGGAGCTACTCGAAGGTCTTGGCTCCAAGCTCTGGGTTCTGCCCAGTCCCTCTGCCCTGACCAGGGACGGAGTGAGGGAACGGCCATTGCCAGTCACTCAGCTCCGGCCCCCCACCCTTGACTTACCCATCCCTCCAGCCCCCTGCTTTAGAGATGACTGAAGATGTTCCCTCCGGTGGACCTTGCTCACACCGCCCTCCAACTCCAGGGGGAGGGAGGGATCTTGAAAACCAGCTCAGCAAAACCCAAATATGCCCCGGGCAAAGTCTCAGTAGCTTCTGGCCAGGTCTGGGGCTCTACAGGGGCCTGTGACCCTCTCTGCTCCTCTCTCCAGGGCAGCAGATACCCTGGGAACTTCAGTGTGCCGCCTGGTCACCCTGCAGCCTCAAGCTCCCTAGGAGATGAAGCGAGGGACAGCGCTTGGCATCTCCCAGTCAGAAAGCCCCAGCACTTCTGGGGCGCACAGCTTGTTATGAGGGGGTGGCTGAGAGAGGCTCCTGGCTTGCTGGGCCCAGGCCAGTGGTGGAGCAGTCAGAGCCATGTGGCTGCAGAGCGCCTGCCATGTGCCACACTAGCACTTACACCCACTGCCTTACTCGAATCCTTAGTACGGTACCTGAAGTCAGAATTACTTTCTGTTTTGTAAGTGAGGAAACTGACTTACCCAAGGAGGAAGCTGACTTACCAAGGAGGAAAGTGACTTACCCAAGGCCATGCAGCTACCCGGCAGCCACATTAATTGCAAAGTCGTTTCTCTTTCTATAAGCCCAGCAGCTTAGGAAGCTTTCAAACCTCCAGCCCTATATACAAAAATGTTCACATCCTGCCTTCTCGCTCAGGATGCCTCTCACGTCCCCACCATGGGCCAGCTAAGTCTCTCCTGAAAGAGGCACCCACACCCTCTTTCTCTGCTACTGGGGGGGAACCCTCAACCCTTGACTCACTTCCAGGGAGGAGCATCTAGCTTTAGAGAGGAGATGCGGCCAGGTGGACCCCAAGGACCATCCGAGGGGTAGCCGAGAAGGGGAATGGCAGATAGGGGTCTCCTTCCAAGAAGATGGTTCCTCTTGGGGTGTGGAGAAGATGCCAGATCAGATTGGATCCCCGTGCCCAGACGCCAGAGGCGCCTTCAGCTCCTTATCAAATATTAACACCCCTCTCCTGCCACCTCCCACCTAGGCGAATAATTAAGGGCTCAGCCTCACCATTAATCTTTAAACGAAAATCACCCTGGCCGGAAAGACCGGCTTGGCCGGGACCTCGGGTCTCCGGATGCCCCCGGCCAGGCTCCATACACAGCGCTGGAGGTAAAAGGTGCTGGCAGCCTCCCGGGGGCAAGGAATCAGGGCGGAAAGCGGCGATGCCAGGGCCCCACCGCACCCAGTTCGTTGCCCCTGGTCGGAGCCGGGGGTAGCCACCAAGCACTGAGCCCCCGCGGGACGGAGAGCGACCCACGACAGACCGAGGAGCGCGAACAAGGGCGTGACACGCTAGAAAGGGTGAGAAAGCGGAGGCGCGCGCGGGGCCGCTCAGGGGAGCATCCTTGCCCGCAGCCCGCACGGCTCCTGGAGGAGGACCGCGGGCCCCGAGCCCCTTCGCTGGTTCCCCGGCGCCCGCCCCGCCCGGCCGCACGCGCCGCCGCATCTCGGGCGGGCGCAGCCTGGGCGCGGGGCCGGAGCTCCGAGGGACCACTGAGGGGCCACCGAGGGGTCCCCGGGCCGAAGCCCTCGTTCACCTGCACGGGCCTGGGGCGGGGCGGCGGCGAGGACCAGGAGCGCCAGCAGCAGCCGCATCCTGCGTGGGAGCCGAGCCGGGGGTCGCGCACCGAGGAGGTCGCCGCGGGTGCCGTGGTCATGCCGACCCAGGTTTTATAGCAGAGCCGCAACGGGAGGGAGCCCCGACAGCAGGACGCGGGTAGCGGCTCCTCCCCCTGGCGGAGCCTCCCCTCCCCTGGCTCTCCTGATCTGAGCGCCTCCGTTCCCCGACTAGCGCTCCCGCCCCGCCCGGGGTCACCTTTCCACCAGTGCGCGGGGCCCCCTCCCCTACCTTCATCGGAGGCTGCGCCCTCCGCCCGGCTCCTCCCCATCCCACACCTGCTCTCCTGTTGGGGACTGGGAGAGCGATGTCGCAAGGTACCTGGGCCACACAAGGGTGGGACCCCAGATTCCTGCCTTGGATCATGTTGGCGTGGACCCCTGCGCCGCCCTCTCGCCTCGGGAGCAGCCAGCGTGAGGGCTTGGACCCGGCCAGAGTTAGGGGCTGGGGGAAAGAAGCTAACCTTCGGAGGGGTAGCGGAGTTGAGGGATGTGCGATGCTGTTTCTCGAATCCGGTGTTCCCCGAAAGCGGGGCTTGCTTCTCTCTCTCCGGGAGTGACCGCCGATTCCCTGGGTCTTATCTCATTTTCAGCATCTCTCCCAGGCTGCTCCGCACTTAATTTCTAAGCAACCCAAAGACTGTTCTTCTAACAGAATGAGGAGGCCTGTGAATTGCTGTGCGAGGGTGTATGTGATGTCCAGCGCTGGGGATGTTGGGGCGCAGAACTGAGAAATGGATTGCCAAGGGGCTCACTGAGAGAGGAACTGATGAGATCAGAGGGGAGGGGTTGGTCCTCTTGAGACACCACCGCCCCCTGCCCAACTCCCACCCAGACCCCTGAGATGAGATGGGAAGAGAAGAGACTGGGGTCTGAATGGACCTCTCCTTATCTCATCTTTCAGAATCTTCAGAGCAGTTTAAGGATAGGAGACTTCCCTTGGAGGAGGCTCTAGCATTTGGGGAAACCGGGCTGGGCCCTCCCTAAAAAGGAAGCTGCCTCTGGTCCCAGGAGGGCCGCTCCCTCTCCTGGATTTGGCCCGGAGCTGCAGGAGACCCCTTCATGGCTCTGGGTACTGTGTGTCCCACATGGGGTGGGGGCGTCTGTGAGAGTTTCAGAAGCTCACTCGGACTTGGGTGGGGAATGTGGACTTGGGTGGGCCTGGGCCCCCTACATCAACAGGAAGCCCCGGTTTTCTGGTCAAGTCGCTTCCCCATCCGCTGCCAACCTCTCAGCCCCCACCGGCCTTTGAACCTAGGCGAGAGACCTCTGAAGAGGGATCGCCTCCCCCAGAATGATCCAGGCAAAGGGGCTTCCTCCCTGGTCTGAGTCCTGGTTCACTCCCCCGACCTGCTGGCCCAGGATCACACAGCCTCCCAGAGCAGCTTTGATCCTCAGAGAGGGGAGGGGAGAATACACACCAGGTGTAGGGCCCTATTGTCTGCACTGTCTTAGAATCTATTTACCAGCCTGGGGCTAGTGATTAAATCACCAGTGGGGGGGGAAGTGATTTAATCACAATTCAGGAGAAGATTCCACACCCTGGGGGTCTTCTCTGGGAAGCGGATCTGTGGTCACAAGGCAGTAAAAATCTCTCTTTTAGGACTGAGGAATGGAGCGAGGAGAAAGCCTATTCCAAAGAATGAAGTCTACTTCAGGGGTCCCTGTAACCCCAAGCCAGCCCCTCTTACAGGCAGGGAAGAGACTTGGAAGCCTTCCATGAGGTTAAGAGGCTATTGACAAGTGACTTTAGGTTAGTGCTCAGCTGTTTCTGACTCTATAGCCCCATGGACTATAGCCCGCCAGGCTCCTCTGTCCATGGGATTGTCCAGGCAAAAGAGTACTGGAGTAGGTTGCCACTTCCTACTTCCAGGGGGTCTTTCCGACCCAGGGATGGAAGCCTTGTCTCCTGTGTCTCCTGCATTGGCAGGCGAATTTTGTACCACTAAACACCACCTGGGAAGCCCCTGGTGGCTTTAGAGGCACTTCAAAGTCCCTTTGGGAAGAGGAAGCTGATTTCAAAGTACTCCTGCTCCCCTCCAGTCAGGGCTCCCCTTAGGACCATTGAGCTGAGGGAGGAGAACCACGCCCCTGGGGGGGGGTGCCCTCTGAGGCATGAGGTGGTGAGGGGGGAGGATGTTAAGGATGGGCATTTCCTCAAGGCTGCATCTTCAGTCACTGGCACCACCACCCAGACTACACCATCTGTGACGCAGGAACTCAAGGAGGTGGGGGATGGCTCCTGCTCTATCTATCATCTCTGACTCCAAGGTTACACAAAGCAGGTTACTTGTGTTGCCAAGGCCACCCAGCCTTATCTTCCAGCCTGGACCCCTGTCCTACCTGCCATAAACCCGTTAGCTGTCACTGTCTAGATCACCCTGGTCCTAGTTCCTTTGGAGGGGACAAGACCCCCCCCCCCCATTACAGCAGGAATCATAAGAGCAGGGATGGGCCCTAACACATCACAGTGACTTACAGGGCCCATAAAGCTGCCAGCCTCGGGCCCAGCAGTGCCAGCCCATCACAGCCTCCTTCCTCTTACTCCACATAGGATCCCTGAGTGTCCTTTGTTCAAGTCCCCAGTCTTCCTTTGACTCAGGGATGACCTTGGGCAACTTTCCTGCTCCTCTCTGATTGCAACTTCCTCATCTGTAACGTGGGAAGGATAATCCTGCCCTGCTGACCTCTGTCAATAAACAGTTATTAGGCCAGAGCCTGCCCAGCCCAGACTTTCACAACCAGCCTCCGGGGTGTAGCTGCTGGCACATTGAAGATGCAGGAATGAATCACAATTCTCATCCTTTGGGGGTTATCCTGCCACGGCCCTGTCTGGATCGGGAGGGAGGCATTGGGGAAACTATAGGGCTTTAAGGTCAGACAGCCCTGGATCACTCCTGGCCCCACCCACTTGCTCTGTGAGATCAGCTGAGCCGTGGTTTTCTTCATCTGTAAAATAAAAACCATATCCCCATCTTCCTCCTAGGTTCCCCATCATTCACTATGAGAATTCAGTGACTAAAGCCTGAGAAGGGCCAACCCAGCCCTGGGCACATTAGCACGAGTCACCGTGACCTCTAAGCAGAGGTCCTTTCACCTGGATTGAACGTGATCCTAAACAAGCATGGATGTAGCGTTGGGTGGCGAGAACACTGAGGTCGGCCCAGAGAGGGTCCTCGGCCACATCCCGGGTCCTCCTGGTCTCGCAAGACCTCGGGAGGGGTGGGGGAGGCTCAGGGGCAAGGAGGGAACCCCCAGCCTCGGGGACCCAAAAGAGGGAGATTTGGATTCAGCCTCTCCTACGACTCTGATGGGCCTCGGGTAGAGGCACAAGGGAGCAAGATGCTGCACTCCTGGTGTCCGTAGGTCAGAGGAGGACCTAGGATGTAGCCCTTAGTAGGAAATGACCAGGAGGCCTGTGATCAGGGGGTGAGATGGGCAAATGGATAAGGCAGGAGATTAGAACAGGCTTTGGAGCAACACTGCCCTGGATTCAACATCCCCGCCTCCCACTCGCCCTGCACTCCCTCAAGCTCAGTGTCCGGATCCAAAAAATGGGGATGAAAGCAGGGCCTCCCTTCCACGGGTGCAGTTAGGATTCAACTAGAGGATGCTGGGGAAAGGGCCTGGCAGAGGTTTAGGTGCTCAATAAACGTCGGCCATAAGCATAGCTATTACAGGTAACGGTAGCAGATGCCCATGAGGTTATGGGAGCCCATAGGAGGGCTACCTGGCCCAGCCAGTGGGAGCTGGTGGACGCTTCCTGGAGGAGATAAGACTCAAGCTGAGTTTTGATAAGACTCAAGCTGAGACACATCGGTGGGGCAAGAGGGAGAGACTGGAGAGTTATCTGGCACCACACAGGAGGACTTGTCTGTTGGGGTTAGGAAGTTGGACTGATCTTTCCTTTGATGAGGGATAGATATCAAGATCCTGACTTTATAGGCCAGGAAATATCCCAAGAGAGTCATTTGGTTGTAGAAAGCAACAGAGATGCTCAGCTACTTCTCTGAGTCATAGAAGAACTGAGGCTGAGAGAGGGCAGCGACGCAGGCTTGTTGCCCAGTCCCTGCCACTGCCCCTGAGAGGGTAACAAGCAGGAAGGCCAGGGGTCTCCAAAGGGAGGAAATAGGCTGCAAGTGTCAGACATTTTTATCTCTCTTAAGTGGCAGGAGGAAACAAACTAGCGATATTTTTTCCTTCTCTATACAAATTTAAAAGGAGATTTCTCTTAAAATACTGTGTTGCCATAATGACACCTGGTTTCACCTGAAGTTAACTATTCTCAAACCTTGAGTTAACCAATGCATTTTTCTTATGGAAATGTTTGTCTTAAGCTATGCTAATGTACTATGCATTTACCCCAGACTCTGTCTTCAAGTCGGTTCACCTAATGGCTCAGAACCTACTCGACAAACCAGTATGTTATACTCAGACATTGTTTCCTTAATCTATGTAAATGAAACTATTTGTATGGTAATCTGCCCTTCTACAAGATTCAAGTCAATCATTTTGTGGCCCGGGATAAATCATCTGGTGCCAAGATTATCCCAAAATGCATCTTATGGATGAGGGGCCTGGTGCCATTCTGAGTTTTAAGACATTCCTTTCTTTCATTAACAGAAGGCTAGTGAGAAGGCAATGGCACCCCACTCCAGTACTCTTGCCTGGAAAATCCCACGGATGGAGGAGCCTGGTGGGCTGCAGTCCATGGGGTCTCGAAGAGTCGGACACAACTGAGCGACTTCACTTTCACTTTTCACTTCCATGCATTGGGGAAGAAAATGGCAACCCACTCCAGTGTTCTTGCCTGGAGAATCCCAGGGACGGGGGAGCCTGGTGGGCTGCGGTCTACAGGGTCGCACAGAGTCAGACATGACTGAAGCGACTTAGCAGCAGCAGCAGCAGCAGTGACTATATAACATCCAGCTGAAGACTAGCAGGGGGTACTCTTTCTACCCCCTCCTGATGCCTATGTCAGAAGCTTTCTCTATCTCCTTTATATTTTAATAAAATTTATTTCACAAAAGCTCTGAGCGATCAAGCCTCGTCTCTGGCCCCAGATTGAATTCTTCTCCTCCGGAGGCCAAAAATCCTGGCGTCTTTTCGTGGGTCAGCAACAACTTTTCACTCCCACCCCAGCCCAGCCTACCCCTCACCACCCTCCCCCTCCTGCCGCCCCCAGCAACCCGGGCTCTTTCCATGCCATCTCATGCTCCCCAACACATTCCTCCCTGCCATTGGAACCCCTAGCCTCCATTTCCCCTTGCGTTTGGCCCCAGGCAGAGTCCCCTTCAATTAACAGATAATTCAGGGAAATGTTTGCAGAGATGTCAGCTTCTTGTCCTTGGCTATTGAGGTTAAAGACACATGCAAAGTGGGCACATGCAAAGTGGGTTCCACCACGCCTGAACCTGAACCTCTGCCTCGTTCAAACAGAGACAAGAAGGTGCCTATCCAGCCAGCATCTGTGGAAAGGAAGCTGCAGTCCCCCTCCCCTGGTCTCCACACTCAGCCAGTTTCTCTGGCCCGCAGAGGGAACCCGGGAGGGGAGCAGAGAGAGAGCTATCATGAGGACGGGAATACGGCCCTCTTTGGTAGAGAGCTTGGCGGAAACTTCTGCCCCTGAACATCTTGAAATAGTAGCAGCAAGAAGCATGGAACAATCCAGCAATGGAGATGCCATGTGTTCTGTCCGCCCCGCAGAGGCCTCAGGAAAGCTCCCCCAGGGCTGCCCCTCCCCTCTCAGCCAGGGAGCCAGGTCACACTGGCGAGAGGCTGGGCTCAGAGCCGCTTTGGATTTTCCCACATAGTATTCATATATATTCTGGTTTGTGGTGGAAAGACCACCAGAGAGGGTGATGAGGGTGGTACCAGACAGAGGGAAAAAGGAAGGGCCACGTAGGCAGCCTTGTGGACGAAAGGGCATCGTTAAGGCTATGCCAACATGAAGAGACAGCCTCTCTTAGGCGGATGTGTGTCTGTTAACTTCTTTTTCTCTGGTCATCCAGATAATACCTACTCATTGTAGAGTATTTGGAAAGAAGCAGGGGGAGAAAACTGCAGATAACCTTATCTCCCAGAGGTAACCATTTTACAATTTTAACGTGTTTCTGAGGGAAAGTATTTTAAAGAAAACAGTCATTCCCACCTTAATCTGTTTCATTTTTCCAACTCCCCTTTCCGTTTTTATCTGCAGGCAAAACCTCATGGACACAGTGAGCTATTCAGTATCCTTTTTTAGCTTTCACCGTGCAGTGTCAACATGCGTCCCTGTTACCTCACAGCCTCTGCAACTGTCGTTCTGTGGTTCCACAGTGTTCACAGCTTGCGTCATCAGTTTACTTTCCACTGTAAATAACACTGCTGAGAACATCTTCCCACTGGGACGGGAAGGGCCACAAGCTGAGGAAGAAAACCAGGGCTCCCAGGTCCTCTCCCTAGCTCCTCGCTCTGAAGGAGCACCACCAGCTTATGAAAATAGTTTGGAGATAGGGTTAGGGTCCAAGGGACCCCTAGAGGCCAGGTAAAGAATCTTAATCAGAAATTCTAACTCTTGGATTGCTGAAGTACCCGTCAGATAGGGAATTTGGGCGGGGGGCAGGGTGGTGCACACATCAGGGGGTAAGGAATGTGTTTCCGTGTAGATTTGCAAAGACAATGTGAGAAAAAATGCATGCCTTGTCGGGGCCCCTTCCTATGGGTGTGTTCACACAACAACAGCGCCCTCTGCTGTCCCTGCTCCCCCAACAGTTCTGTGCCCTTACAGTTTAGAAGGTCTTCCTCCTGTTTAACCATGGGTTAGTCTGTCTTTCCCTAGTGTTTCTTTTTCCGTTCTGGGGAACACGGTAAGATAGTGACAGTAAAATAATTTTCAAAGAGTTGAAAAACAGTTCTTGGTGGGCTGCCGTCTATGGGGTCTCACAGAGTCGGACACGACTGAAACGACTTAGCAGCAGCAGCAGTACCCTATACCTGATACTCAGATCTTTAGCTCTGATAAAAATAATTTAGCTGAGTAAATTTTAAAGACCTGTTTGGCTTTATTCAATGATTAATTTATTTTAAAATTTTAATTTATTTGTTTGGCTGTGCTGGGTCTTAGCTGAAGCATGCAGGATCTTTATTTGTGGCAGGCAAACTCTTAGTTGCAGCATATAGGATCTAGCTCCCTGAACCCAGGCCCCCTGCATTGGGAGTATGGAGTCATAGCCACCGAACCCCAGGAAGTCCCTCAATGATTATTAATTGCGCAGCATCCAATCTAGTAGATTTAATGGAGTTCCGAGGAGCTGTACAAAATACTAGACAAAACAACAACAAAACCAGACTGGTTATGGCAAGTTCACTTTCCTGTAGAGAATAGCAGGGGTTATTCAGAATGAGGCAGATTGCTTAACTACTTCTGGTCCTCTGAAGATCCAGCCCGAGCCCCTTCCTTCAGGAAGTGACTCCCTGGCTCTGGCTCCCGCTTGCCCGGAGAACGGATGAAGGTGTCAGAGCTGCAGACAGAAGCTGAAATGTAGCAAGGCTGCAAAGATAACTCACCTCCCACCTTTGATAAGGGCTACAGGTGGGTACCTGTGGAAGGGTCAGATCAATCTGCCCTGGCTCTTCCCTTATTATGGCAACAGAGGAAGGGGGCAGTGATTCTGCCTTAGTAAGTAACCCCAAACTTAACCTTGCAGGGTAAAGCTTATTAAATGACTCTCATGTGGGATGGGTAGGAGCAGTGCTGGCTTCAAGGGCATGGGACTTGCATAGTCGCACAGGGGCTGCACTTGATTTAATGTTCTGCTGTTGCCCTCTCGAAAAGCTTCGTTTTTGAACCAGGGGCTTCTGCGTTTCTATTTTGTAGCAGATCCGAGTTGGGGGCGGGCATGCGCAGTCTTCTCGCTGGCTCTCCACCCTCCCAGGATGCCCGGAAGCAGCCGGGCAACCGCGCCTCGGAGAGCCCGTGGACCAGCAGCAGCTTGTGGAGTCCTTGGCTGGCTCGGGTTCTGCTTTCTCGCAGGAAACCCTCACACTCGCTTGTCCCGGAGCGCCGTCGACTGTGTGCAGCGGCGCGTGACTCTGAGGCACTCGCCACTCGCACCCGAGCACGGCCACCCGGCTCAGCCTTCACCAGGAGGTAGTGCTGGGGTTTGCCGTAGGCTCGGATCGCCGGGAACACGCTGGACAGCACCTGCTCCGCAAACTTCTGCCTCCACTGTCTGTTTTCACACTGCGCCCGGGGCTGGTCATCAGAAGGTGCAGGAAGTTCCTGAGCTCCGGGCGGCCCTGCAGGGCCGTGCAGAGTCACAAGGGACGCGGAGGTGCGGCAGGACCCTCCCCGGGCTCGGCGGAGAGCGTGAGCTCCGCGTCCTGGCTGTTCACTGTGCCTCTGAGCCCTGGTTTCTGAATTTGCCCCATCTCAAAATTACTACCAGTGCGATCGCGTTTAGCTCTTTGGGCAGTCTCTCCATCTTTACCCTTAAAGGCAAAACCTCTGGACCGGAAGTTGCTGTACTCTACCTGGGGAGTCGCTGGCACCTTCCTTCTTGTTCGGACTTTGGAAACACGGGATGGGGGCACACACACGAGCTGGGGGTCACCCAGAGTCCAAGGAGGGCATATTCACTGTGTGAAAGGTGAAGGGGAGGAAGTTCTAGGGATTTTTCTGTCCTTAATTTTTGAACCAGGGGCTCTGCTTGTTGGGGGCGGTCGTGCGCAGTCTTCTCGCTGGAAATCCACCCTCCCAGGGCGCGGGGAAGCAGCCGGCCAAAGTCGTCTCGGAGAGCCTGTGGACCAGCAGCCATAGGTTTTGAACCAGAGCCCCTGGTTCAAAAATTATCTTCTAGGTAGCAGCGTCTACACAGCTTGGATGCTCATAAGGGGGTCGGATCCCTGAAAATTGAGGGAGGCCTTCCCAGTCTCACCAAACAATTCACAAGACAGGTTTAGAGTGGGCGGGGACTATGTTCACAATGTATGAGTTCCTACTAACACCAGGACAGAACAAGAAATTGGAGTTTTGCCCACCACTCCCACGATCCCTGGGTCTGGCCACTTTCCGAGCCTCCTCAGGCAACCTCAGAGCCCCTGCATGCCTCCAGTTTAAACCAGTGATGATCTGAACTGTTGAGGCAATTGATGATCCATGAGGGTTATTGGACCAGTGTGAACACGCCCTGGAGTTTGGGCGTCCCCCTGAGGTGGGGACGCGGTTTCTCCTAGGTCGCAGAGGTCTGGGGGAGTTTCAGCACCGCGGGATGGACAGCACCCTAGAGCTGCAAGTCTAAACCCAATAGCCCAGGCGAGAGCCCCACTCCCCCACCGCGAGCTTTAGTGGGGGAGGCCAGACGGAGATGCATTCAGGGCCGGGCCGAGCTCCTGGATCCTGATCTCAAGTCCCAGAGGCTTTGTGGGGCTTGGAGCAGTGTTCAGAGGATAGGGCCCTAGTTTGAGGTCTGCAATGAGAGGGAAGGAGGCGGGGAGGGAGCCCGAGCCGACCTAGCCGGAGAAAGTTGGTGTTCCAGAACCGCCGAGCCTACGACGGAGATCCTAGTCACTCCCCTGGAGCCTCCTTTCAATTCACCTGGAATTCCAATGTAGATGCTGACTCTGGTGCTCTTTACAACGGAACCTCAGGCACTCGCAGGCCAGGTATGCAGCCTCCACTTCCTGCCCAAGATTCAAAGGAAAGATAAGGGCACCGTTTGAAGGGAAATTAAGGTGTGGAAGGGCTATTCCAGGGGAGGGAGGCAGAGCAGTGACCTGGTAAACTCGAGAGAAGTTACAGACTTCGAGGAACCGTGTAATTGGCCCTTTGTCGTGCTGCGATTCATGGGGTGGAAAAGAGTCGGACACAGCCGAGCGACTCATCTGATCTGAAGGCTCAGATTACACACCTCGTGCCTGGGCCTCCCTGCAGCGGAACGGTCCCCAGAGCCTCCAGGGCCGGTTTGTCCAGGTCAGAGAGAAGCCCCAGGACTCAGCCGGCTAAGGCGGAGGGGGAGGCGCTTGCGATGGGCGGCCACTTGTGGCTCTGGGAGGGCCAGAGGAATTCCTCCCTCCTCTGGGAGGAATCCTAACAAGTTCCCCCTCCCCATCCCAGTGCCAGGATGAAACCCAGGGCTCCCACTAAACGTCACGCCATCTAGACACTGTTACACTCCACTGTCTAACTGGTCCCTGGTCACATCCACTCCACAGACAGTCCCAGGGTTCCACCTCCTCACTATTTCAACCTCCTGGAATTTCTGATTCCACCCACCCGGAAAACTCTACCCAGTCAGGCTTGAACATCCCCTTTGGCCTGAAATATCCTAGCTCCAACCCCTCCATCCCTACTTCTGTAGCCAGTGTTACTCTGCAGAACTCTCCTGTCTACCCTCTCTCTCAACAAGGCCCTGAGCTTCCTTGAGTCAGGAATTAGGTTGGCTTCTCCCATAGCAGCACTACACAGTAGAATACAGTAGGAGCCCCACAAGTATTTGTCAATCAAGCTTTGTCTTGCTTTACTCAGCATGGGTAGCATGGACTGAGGAAAGGTGGGCTCCTAAGGGCCAGTGGCTCAGGATCACCCAGGGAGAGTCTCAGTGAAATGACTGCTCCCTGATCCGACTGCTGGCCCCAATTTGGGTCTATCCAGTTGTACGATGTATTGGCAGTGTTGTGAAAATGCCATGGTGGGGGAACCTTATGGTCTCAGGTGTTCTGAATTTCTTTGACAGGACTATAAGCCCAGAGATGGGCTGTGATTTTTCCCAGGTCACCTAGCAAAGTAGCAGAGGGCCAATGTCAAAGTTTTTTTAAAAGATGTGAACAGATGAAGAAAATCACTTTCCATCCCCAGAAAACTGAACTGGGGGTAACCTGGGTGTAGTGTTACTGGAGAAGGCAATGGCACCCCACTCCAGTACTCTTGCCTGGAAAATCCCATGGACAAAGGAGCCTGGTAGGCTGCAGTCCATGGGGTCGCTGAGAGTCAGACACGACTGAGCGACTTCACTTTCACTTTTCACTTTCATGCATTGGAGAAGGAAATGGCAACCCACTCCAGTGTTCTTGCCTGGAGAATCCCAGCCCACCCAAGCCTGGGGGGCTGCCATCTATGGGGTCGCACAGAGTCAGACATGACTGAAGCAACTTAGCTTAGCAGCAGCAGCAGCAGCCGCAGTGTATTCCTGCTGGAAAAGCTTCAGGGGGCCCTGGTCAGGGTGAGACCACTGATATCAGCCACAATGGCGCTGATCCTGGGCTTGCTGGTCCAGGATAAAAGGGGGACTGTAGAGAGCGTTTTTTGTTCCACTTGTTCATTTTATAAGACCCAGACAGAAGAGACATCTGCCCCGAAGCCGCACGGCGAGGTAAGGAGAGGGCCTAGGATAGTGTTCTCGGAACTGAATTATTCGAGAACAATTTCCTTCCACGTGAAGGAACCTCGACCTTCCAGACACCCATGAGGCAACCAGCCAGCGAGGTCCTTCAGTTTAGCCAAGTTTCTGCCTAGGTCCTGGGACCTACCTCGGATCGAGTGTAAGACGCTCTACTTCTAGTCTTGAGTGAAAAGCGAGACCGATCGATTGGTCTCCCTGCCCGGGGTCGCTGAGCGCTGATTGGCTCTGGCTCGGAAAGGAGAGAGGCGGAGGCGAGGCAGTGGGCGGGGCTTGGCGCGGACCGGGCGCCGTTTGGCGTCCTGGGTTCTCGGAGCCCAGGTAGGCCGACCGGTCTTCAGGAGCTCGGCGAGTACTTCAGGCTGGGCAGGGCCCGGGGCTTCCCTCGCTTCTCGCAGCTATGAGGTCGAAATCTCAAGCTCGTCCTCAGTCTGGCGCCTCCTTGCCTCACTCAGACGCCCTCCTGAGGCTCTCAGGCGCTGTTGGTACCGTCGCTAAAACACTTATAACTGCACCTTCAGTGTCGATATCGAAGCAGTGGTTTTCGAAAGAAATCATTTTCCACCGGCCGTCTGGTGCTGAAAGCAAGGCTGGGGATCTAGGTTCCTGAACACATCTCCACACCCCTGATCTCCGGGGTTCTGCCTCCAAGCATATTCCTGCTCTTTCTTTGTTGCTCATAATACACAAAACGGTGACCTTGGAATACTGGTGACCGTTGGTCACCTGGTCACCATTTCCTCAGCTGAAAGGGGGACAGATTCGAGTAAGATTTGAAATAACAACAAAAATCACAACAATAGCAAAAAGTTAGTAAATACCATGCCATCTGAGAGAACAAACTGGCAACAAATAGCTCAATTCTCTGAAAGGGAAATTAATTAAAAGCTCAGAGGAGATGCCAGAACACTTAGCTAGCAGGTTTAAAGAAGGGTGGGGCGGGAGGGGGACTTCCCTAGCAGTCCTGTGATTAGGACCCCGTTCTCCACTGTAGGAGGCAGGCGTTCCATCCCTGGTGGGGGAATTGAGATCCTGCAAGCAGCATGGTGTGGCAAAAAAAAAAAAAAAAAAAAGTAAGGGGGCTCTGGAAAATTCCTAGCTATATTGATACAAATAATCCAAGCCTACAGCCCAGAAGGGCAGGCCCAGCAGGGTTAGAGACTATCCATTGTCCCAGCTTTCCCTGTGGGTTTATGGGCTTTGCTGCTTGCCTTTAAGGTGGAGCCACAATCATGCACAGGTTCCCTGAGGCAGTGCTCTGATGAATGTGACCCCAGTCCAGCTGTGTCCTACCCTTTGGACAGTGTAATCACTGAGGCCAGAAGCACTGGCTTCCTCTAAGGCCTCTCATATTCATGGAGTTATGGGCTAAGGCCAGCCCCAGAGGCCAGAGGCAGATATTTGCCCCCAGGAGCCTGGTCTGCATGGGCGCAGGGGCAAGGAACTCAGGGAACAGGGACCCTGGAAGAAAGGATTCTCCTTTATTCCTTTGACCTTAGAAAAAAATTTTCTATATTCCAATGAGTTAAAAAAAATTTTTTCCCCATAACTTCAGATTTTCCAGCCCTCTTAATAGAAACTTGTAAGCAAAACTCTGTTTTGACATTTCCCAGCACCAGACTGCAAACAGCTGGAATCCTTTAACTGGACTGGTTCAGTGAGACTGCATTGGCCTAGTATTCCCAGTATCACTTTTTAACTCTTACAACCCTTCAGTGTGGGTGGTATCACCCCATTTTATACACGAAGAATGCAAGGCTCAGAGAGGTTCAGGGACTTGCCTGAGGCCATTTAGCTAGCAGTGGCCGATCTGTTCTGACGCAGATCTGTCTCATGTCAAAGTACACTTTAAATGGATACATTGTATGTGAATTATATCTCAATACAATTTCTAAAAATATAGCAGTCACTACTTTTAGCCATAAGAGGAGCATGTTTAAGATTAATATTTTATGGGTGGCAACACAGTGACTCATTGGAAAAGACCTTGATGCTGGGAAAGATTGGGAGCAGGAGGAGAAGGGGACAACAGAGGATGAGATGGTTAGATGGCATCATCGATTCAGTACACGTAAGTTTGAGCAAACTCTGGGAGATGGTGAAGGACAGGGAAGTTTGGCATGCTACAGTTCATGGGGTTGCAAAGAGTCTGACACGACTGAGCGATTAAACAACAACACAGTGACCTTATTTTGGTCAGTTCTTGGACAAAATTATGAACTGGCTTTATCGTGTCTCGTTTTATCATGTTCTCAGAGTGACTTTGTGTGAGGTTGGTATTCTGTGATTGTTTATGTCCAACAGAAGGACTTGAAATGTCCAGCCAGAGACCTGGCTCTGAGTGTTTGAGGTCTATGAACATCAGATCACTTCTAGTTGTCAAAGGCTGGTTTTTCTCTTCCTCGGCAGACACTGGGAACCTCAGCTGGGCCCTCAGGGACCCACAAGAATTCTAGTAAACACTTGGAATGTCCACAGAAACTCTGGTCCCACCCTCCTGCTGGTGTGAGCCTGGGCTCCGGTGCCTGGAATCTGGGAACTGGGGACACCAGGCCAGAGGAGAATATGCGTCATCTGTGATACAGGGATGTTTTGTACTTGTTATGTTTGTTGCTAATTCAGAATATTGAGAGGCAGAAGTTTGCCCCACTGTCTCTGCCAAGGAGTATCCTCCCCCCCAATACTCCAGTGATTACTTCCAGCCCCTCCCTGCTGGTTCCTCCCCCAGGACTCCGTCTGTAACTCAGGGAGGATTTGGAGGGTGGGGCTGAGGGGCTGAAGCTTTTTCAGGCCTGGCAGTAAGGGGACTTTTCCTGTCTCTGCCTGTTCTCCATTGCAGAGATCCAGGTTGGGAGTTCAGACTACTGATTAAGGCTTATTTTGTGTTGCGATTAATTTCAACAGGCATTCAGCGGGTACCTGGAGTCCCTGTACACCCTTCCTCAGTTCAGTTCAGTTCAGTCGCTTAGTCGTATCTGACTCTTTGAGACCCCATGAATCACAGCACACCAGGCCTCTTTGTCCATCACCAACTCCCGGAGTTCACTCAGACTCATGTCCATCGAGTCAGTGATGCCATCCAGCCATCTCATCCTCTGTCGTCCCCTTCTCCTCCTGCCCCCAATCCCTCCCAGCATCAGGGTCTTTTCCAATGAGTCAACTCTTCGCATAAGGTGGCCAAAGTACTGGAGTTTCAGCTTCAGCATCAGTCCTTCCAATGAACACCCAGGACTGACCTCTTTTAGGATGGACTGGTTGGATCTCCTTGCAATCCAAGGGACTCTCAAGAGTCTTCTCCAACCCCACAGTTCAAAAGCATCAATTCTTCGGCACTCAGCTTTCTTCACAGTCCAACTCTCACATCCATACGTGACCCCTGGAAAAACCATAGCCTTGACTAGACACACCTTTGTTGGCAAAGTAATATCTCTGTTTTTCAATATGCTATCTAGGTTGGTCAT
The DNA here is from genome assembly GCF_055505025.1 of Bos grunniens. Classification (NCBI taxonomy): domain Eukaryota; kingdom Metazoa; phylum Chordata; class Mammalia; order Artiodactyla; family Bovidae; genus Bos; species Bos grunniens. Next base: position 50,652,919 of record NC_141183.1, on the reverse strand, counting down.
AACTTTTCTTCCAAGGAGTAAGCGTCTTTTAATTTCATGGCTTCAGTCACCATCTGCAGCGATTTTGGAGCCCAGAAAAATAGTCTGACACTGTTTCCCCATCTATTTCCCATGAAGTGATGGGACTGGATGCCATGATCTTAAGTTTTCTGAATGTTGAGCTTTAAGCCAACTTTTTCACTCTCTACTTTCACTTTCATCAAGAGGCTCCTTAGTTCTTCATTTTCTGCCATAAGGGTGGTGTCATCTGCATATCTGAGGTTATTTATATTTCTCCTGGCAATCTTGATTCCAACTTGTGTTTCTTCCAGCCCAGCGTTTCTCATGATGTACTCTGCATGTAAGTTAAATAAGCAGGGTGACAATATACAGCCTTGACGTACTCCTTTTCCTATTTGGAACCAGTCTGTTGTACCATGTCCAGTTCTAACTGTTGCTTCCTGACCTGCATATAGGTTTCTCAAGAGGCAGGTCAGGTGGTCTGGTATTCCTCTTTCAGAATTTTCCACAGTTTATTGTGATCCACACAGTCAAAGGCTTTGGCATTGTCAATAAAGCAGAAATAAATGTTTTTCTGGAACTCTCTTGCTTTTTCCATGATCCAGCAGATGTTGGCAATTTGATCTCTGGTTCCTCTGCCTTTTCTAAAACCAGCTTGAACATCTGTAAGTTCATGGTTCACGTACTGCTGAAGCCTGGCTTGGAGAATTTTGAGCATTACTTTACTAGCATGTGACATGAGTGCAATTGTGTGGTAGTTTGAGCATTCTTTGGCATTGCCTTTCTTTGGGATTTAAATGAAAACTGACCTTTTCCAGTCCTGTGGCCACTGCTGAGTTTTCCAAATTTGCTGGCATATTGAGTACAGCACTTTCACACCATCATCTTCCAGGATTTGAAATAGCTCAACTGGAATTCCATCACCTCCACTAGCTTTGTTCGTAGTGATGCTTTCTAAAGCCCACTTGACTTCACATTCCAGGATGTCTGGCTCTAGATGAGTGATCACATCATGATTATCTGTGTTGTGAAGATCTTTTTTGTACAGTTCTTCTATGTATTCTTACCACCTCTTAATATCTTCTGCTTCTGTTAGGTCCATACCATTACTGTCCTTTATCGAGCCCATCTTTGCATGAAATGTTCCCTTGGTATCTCTAATTTTCTTGAAGAGATCTCTAGTCTTTCCCATTCTGTTGTTTTCCTCTATTTCTTTGCATTGATTGCTGAGAAAGACTTTCCTATCCTTGCTATTCTTTGGAACTCTGCATTCAGATGCTTATATCTTTCCTTTTCTCCTTTGCTTTTCGCTTCTCTTCTTTTCACAGCTATTTGTAAGGCCTCCCCAGATAGCCATTTTGCTTTTTTGCATTTCTTTTCCATGGGGATGGTCTTGATCCCGGTCTCCTGTACAATGTCACGAACCTCCGACCATAGTTCATCAGGCACTCTGTCTATCAGATCTAGTCCCTTAAATCTATTTCTCACTTCCAATGTATAATCATAAGGGATTTGATGCGCTGTGCTTTGTTGGAGCAGCCGTGAAGAGATACCGCACGTCCAAGGTAAGAGAAACCCAAGTAAGACGGTAGGTGTTGCAAGAGGGCATCAGAGGGCAGACACACTGAAACCATAATCACAGAAAACTAGCCAATCTGATCACATGTGTCTAACTCAATGAAACTAAGCCATGCCGTGTGGGGCCACCCAAGACGGGCGGGTCATGGTGGAGAGGTCTGACAGAATGTGGTCCACTGGAGAAGGGAATGGCAAACCACTTCAGTATTCTTGCCTTGAGAACCCCATGAACAGTATGGAAAGGCAAAATGATAAGATACTGAAAGAGGAACTCCCCAGGAGGTAGGTGCCCAATATGTTACTGGAGATCAGTGGAGAAATAACTCCAGAAAGAATGAAGGGATGGAGCCAAAGCAAAAACAATACCCAGTTGTGGATGTGACTGGTGATAGAAGCAAGGTCCAATATTGTAAAGAGCAATATTGCATAGGGACCTGGAATGTCAGGTCCATGAATCAAGGCAAATTGGAAGTGGTCAAACAGGAGATGGCAAGAGTGAACGTCGATATTCTAGGAATCAGCGAACTAAAATGGACTGGAATGGGTGAATTTAACTCAGATGACCATTATATCTACTACTGTGGGCAGGAATCCCTTAGAAGAAATAGAGTTGCCATCATGGTCAACAAAAGAGTCCTAAATGCAGTACTTGGGTGCAATCTCAAAAATGACAAAATGATCTCTGTTCATTTCCAAGGCAAACCATTCAATATCACGGTAATCCAAGCCTATGCCCCAACCAGTCACACTGAAGAAGCTGAAGTTGAACGGTTCTATGAAGACCTACAAGACCTTTTAGAACTAACACCCAAAAAAGATGTCCTTTTCATTATAGGGGACTGGAATGCAAAAGTAGGAAGTCAAGAAACACCTGGAGTAACAGGCAAATTTGGCCTTGGAGTATGGAATGAAGCAGGGCAAAGGCTAATAGAGTTTTGCAAAGAGAATGCACTGGTCATAACAAACACCCTCTTCCAACAACACAAGAGAAGACTCTACACACAGACATCACCAGATGCTCAACATCAAAATCAGACTGATTATATTCTTTGCAGCCAAAGATGGAGAAGCTCTATACAGTCAGCAAAACCAAGACCAGGAACTGACTGTGGTTCAGATCATGAACTCCTTATTGCCAATTTCAGACACCCTTCCTGGTATCCATCAAAGGATGCAGAGGACAGGTCAGGTAGAGGCTGGGGTTCCGTTTCAGAGACTGTTTTGGCCTTTCCCTGATCTGTCAGGTCCAGGAGTGCAAGGCCTCATTCCCTGTATTTCTTCCCCATGTCCAGTATGGGTCCTGGCAGAACTGAATTTAAATCTCACATTATCTAGGGTTGGGAAAGGATAAATTAGGAACTTGGATTAACATATATGCACTACTATATATAAAATAGATAAACAACAAGGTCCTACTGTGTACCACGGGGAACTGTATTCAGTATTTTTATTTTATTTTTTTTCCCACAATGCTTGCCTTTTGAATCTTCATTCCCTGGCCAGGGATTGAACCTGGATCCCAACACAGAAACACAGAGACTGCCGAGTCCCAACCCCGGGACTGCCAGTGAATTACTTTCATTATTTCTATTAAATATTTATTTGGCTATGCTGGGTCTTAGTTGTAGCATATGGGATCTAGTTCCCTGACCAGGGATTAAACCCAGACCTGCTGCATTTGGGAGCCTGGAGTCTTAACCACTGAATCACCAGGGATGTCCGACCCTTTCATTAATTTTTTTTTCATTCCTTCATTACTATGAGCATGCAAATACTGTTCACAACAGAACCTTACTATGCAATAGAATTGCATTTCCTATTTTGTAAAATATTTTTGTTTTTCCTGTAGTTAATAGTTGACCTACTTTTCACTTGCTTAGTTTCTTTTGTAGCTCATGCATTTTATGCCATATTTCAGAACTCTTTCCCAAATGCTCTATCACTCCTAAGTTTTCTAGTAGGATGTTACTCCATATATTTAGGTCCATGATCCATTTTGAGTTAACTTTTCTATGTAGTGTAGGATTGTAGTTGAATTTTTTTGGGTGAGGGTGCATATGGCAAAGATTGTTTCCTCACCCACCCCCGACCTGCCCCTCCCCCCCACCTGCCCCTCCCCCACCCCCACCCCCAATGAATTGCTTTGGTGCATTTGTCAAAAATCAGTTGACTGGGAATTCCCTGGTGGTCCAGTGGCTAACTCCGTGCTTCCACTGCAGCAAACAAGAGTTCTATCTCTGGTCGGGGAACTAAGATCATGTAAGTCCTGCAATGCGGCAAAAAAAAAAAAATCAGTTAACCATAAAATGTAGGCCTATTTCTGGGCTCTCTATTCCATTTCTGTATGCCTCAGTCAGTCAGTTCAGTTCAGTCGCTCAGTCGTGTCTGACTCTTTGTGACCCTATGAATCACAGCACGCTAGGCTTCCCTGTCCATCACCAACTCCCAGAGTTCACTCAGACTCACGTCCATCGAGTCAGTGATGCTATCCAGCCATCTCATCCTCTGTCGTCCCCTTCTCCTCCTGCCCCCAATCCCTCCCAGCATCAGAGTCTTTTCCAATGAGTCAACTCTTCGCATGAGGTGGCCAAAGTATTGGAGTTTCAGCTTTAGCATCATTCCTTCCAAAAAAATCCCAGGGCTGATTTCCTTCAGAATGGACTGGTTGGATCTCCTTGCAGTCCAAGGGACTCTCAAGAGTCTTCTCCAACACCACAGTTCAAAAGCATCAATTCTTTGGCACTCAGCCTTCTTCACAGTCCAACTCTCACATCCATACATGACCACAGGAAAAACCATAGCCTTGACTAGACGGACCTTTGTTGGCAAAGTAATGTCTCTGCTTTTCAATATGCTATCTAGGTTGGTCATAACTTTCCTTCCAAGGAGTAAGCATCTTTTAATTTCACGGCTGCAGTCACCATCTGCAGTGATTTTGGAGCCCAAAAAAATGAAGTCTGACACTGTTTCCACTGTTTCCCCATCTATTTCCCATGAAGTGATGGGACTGGATGCCATGATCTTCGTTTTCTGAATGTTGAGCTTTAAGCCAACTTTTTCACTCTCTACTTTCACTTTCATCAAGAGGCTTTTTAGTTCCTCTTCACTTTCTGCCATAAGGATGGTGTCATCTGCATCTGAGGTTATTGATATTTCTCCCGGTAATCTTGATTCCAGCTTGTGTTTCTTCCAGTCCATCATTTCTCATGATGTACTCTGCATATAAGCTAAATAAGCAGGGTGACAATATACAGCCTTGACGTACTCCTTTTCCTATTTGGAACCAGTCTGTTGTACCATGTCCAGTTCTAACTGTTGCTTCCTGACCTGCATACAAATTTCTCAAGAGGCAGGTCAAGTGGTCTGGTATTCCCATCTCTTTCAGAATTTTCCACAGTTTATTGTGATCCACACAGTCAAAGGCTTTGGCATAGTCAATAAAGCAGAAATAGATGTTTTTCTGGAACTCTCTTGTTTTTTCAATGATCCAGCAGATGTTGGCAATTTGATCTCTGGTTCCTCTGCCTTTTCTAAAACCAGCTTGAACACCTGGAAGTTCATGGTTCACGTACTGCTGAAGCCTGGCTTGGAGAATTTTGAGCATTACTTGACCAGTGTGTGAGATGAGTGCAATTGTGTGGTAGTTTGAGCATTCTTTGGCATTGCCTTTCTTTGGGATTGGAATGAAAACTGACCTTTTCCAGTCCTGTGGCCACTGCTGAGTTTTCCAAATTTGCTGGCATATTGAGTGCAGCACTTTCACAGCATCATCTTTCAGGATTTAAAATAGCTCAACTGGAATTCCATCATGTCCACTGGCTTTGTTCGTAGTAATGCTTTCAGTTAAGTCCGTATCTGACCTCGGGAGCCAGCAAACACCGTTGATCATGCTGACGGGCTCATACGTGCCTCCAGCCTCCTTACCCTGCAGAATCCCAGAGGCTCCTAGACCTCCTGCTCCTGTTTGGATTGGGAACTGCCTGGTACTGCTGCTATGTAGCTCACCCGAGAGCATCTCTACCCCTTCATCTGGGGGTCCCCATGCCCCCTCCTATAACAGGTCCTCTTTGTCTGGATCCCATGGCTTCCTCATTCTTAGTTTGTTTGTTTTTTTTAAGCTCTTCTGGGTCTTCAATGGGGCGAGTGGGGCCTTCTCTTATTGAGGAGCATGGGGTCTAGAGCTTGCAGGGTCAGTAGTTGTGGTGTGGGCTTAATTGCCCTGTAACATATGGAATCTTAGTCCCTAACTAGGAATCGAACCCTGCATCCTCTGCATTGCGAGGTAGTATCTTAACCACTGGACCACCAGGGCAGTTCCTTTAGTTCACTTCTTTGTGTTTTTTGTGGAGCACGTTCTCTGGCAGTTTCCTGGTAGAGGCACATGGAAGGTAAGGTTTTGAGACCTTCAACATCTAATGATATTTTCTTTCTACCCTCACATTTGGTTGATACTTGAATGAAATAATTCCTAAGTTGGAGATAATTTTCCCTCCAAAGTTTGGAGTTTTCTTCTCATGTGCTATAACAATTCATAGTCCCTAATGTCTGATTATTTTTTTGCAGAAAGTTTTAGGACTTCTTTATGTGTTCCTGCATTCAGTGGCTTAGTCATGTGCAACTCTTTTGCGACCCCATGAACCATATAGCCTGCCAGGCTCCTCTGTCCATGAGATTGCCCAGAATACTGGAGTGGGTTGCCATTTCCTCCTCCAGGGGACCTTCCCGACCTAGACTGAACCCATGTCTCCTGCATCAGCAGGTGGATTCTTTACATCTGAGCCACCGGGGACGCCTTGTCAGTGCTGTGCCTCGTGTGGTGGTTTTCACCCACTGTGTGTGATACGGTATGAGTCCCTTCAACCTGTCAACTCATGCTCTTCCATTATGGGGGTTAAAAAATAGTCCTACCATTTTCTCCTTCTAGAACTCCTACTAATACGAAGTTTAATCATCATCTAAGTTTCTTAGCTGTTTTTAAAAATCTGTTCTGTAAATCTCCTTTCTGGGAAATTTTTCTCAACCTTAGCCTCCAATTCTGTCTGTTTTGGGGGGCATGAGGGGATACAGAATTGGGGATGGGGGCAGAAGAGGGGACGAGGACCCCCTGGAGATGTGTAAGGGAGTTTTTATTGCTCTGTACACTGCCCCGTTTGATGTTCCCAACCTTCCCCCCGGGTAATTCAGGTTGTGGAATTCTAGCTCACTTGGATGCCTAATCACTCAATTTGGCAGGATCCCTACCATGCTGGACTTTAGGGAAGTCCCTGCAGTAACCCTTCATTTTCCCTCATTCTGCCAGTCCTGCTGGATATATTTGGATTCACATTCTTTCCCAAGAGCCTGGCATAGCTGTGACTCAACTACTGCAATGAGCAGCTTAGACAGCACTTCTGGCTCACTGCCCGAAGGCTAGCACATGCAGGAGGTGTCAGGCCCCCTTCCCTCCCCAGGGTCTGCCTGTCTAGCAGGCCCCCTTCCTTCTTGGATGCTGTTCACGTCCTTGGCGTGGCTGTAGGCATGTTCACCCAAGGTCTGGCATGTTGGCCCTCAGGCCATAGGAGCCTTCCCTGTGTCCTCCTAGGACTATGTTGTTGAGAACCTGGAATAGTTATTTGTTACCATGGTAACCAGAGCTGTTTGGCTTTGATGGAGGGGACCTCCATTAGCATCAGTTCCTTGATGGATGAAGCAGAGATCTGGGGACAGGAAGGAAGGTGTTGCAATAAGCTGAAGAGCAGAAAGTTGGGGAAATTATCTGGTGGTTCAGTGGTTATTAGACCTTGGCACTTTTACTGCTGTGGCTCCAGGTTCAATCTCTGGTTGGGGAACTAAGATCTCACAAACTGTGCCCACCACACACACACACAAAGCTGGACTTCCTCTGGGGTTTTGGTGACTGCACCATGCCTTCTCTGCCCCTGTTTTCTCATCTACCTAATGGGTTAGTAATATCCACTTTGTCTGCTTCCAGGGGTCACTGTGATGCCCTGGACAACATTAGTGATTAATTCATTGCCGACAAGCTACCCTTGTGGCACTAGTGGTAAAGAATCCACCTGCCAATGCATGAGACATCAGAGACACAGATTCGATCCCTGGGTTGGGAAGATCCCCTGGAGGAGGGCATGGCAAACCACTCCAGTATTCTTGCCTGGAGAATTCCATGGACAGAGGAGCCTGGCAGGCTACAGTCCATAGAGTCACAAAGAGTCAGACACAACTGAAGTGACTTAGCACAGCACATGAGGGCTACAGTATGGGGCCTATGTGTTGGGAGGTGGGGTTAGACCATCTCCTTCTGTGGGTGACTGTCCCCTCCTGTCCCATACAATCATCTTCAGGCACTCATCCAGGGTGAATAAAGAGGGGGTCAAGCAACTTGATTCACTGTGCAGCACAATAGCCAATTTTAAGAATCCTCATTCTGAGATGATTCAACAGTCTCGAGGCTGCTGCCTGCCCTTCCTCTTGGTGTGAACTCAGCCCTGCCATTGTGCACTGTCCCCTGGGGCTCTTCAAGCCACATCCAGCCAGAATGTACTATACGCCCCAGAGAGCCTTAAACTGGAGTTGCCTGGCAGTTGTGGGCACTGGACTTGGGTCCTTACACGAATCTGAGGAGACCAGAACCTGATATTTACTTCTGCCAAATGAATGCTGGCCACACTCAGCTCCTTCGGAGCATCCTCTCAAAACTCTCTTGTTTAGACTTCTACTTCATCTTTCTCTCAGCCTGAAAAGAAGCCTCTGATTAGGAGGCTGATTAGGAGGTAGGACTGAGTTCTGGGCTGCTTTGATGATGCTGTGGGGTCACGGGGTGAGCCAGAGTATGGTAGGTTCAGTGTGGGCTTGGTCCTAGGCACCAGGGGACTGCTCCTTCACCAACTGACCAGCCTTCTGTTCTGGACTAATTTCTGCCCTATAGCCAGCTTCTTCATGCTGCCCAGTATCATGGCCATCACAGTTACACTCAAGTCACTAAGCAACTGAGTCGTTTACTCCTTCAAGAACAAGATTTGGGACTCCAAGTTGCAGAGCTCTTCACTGAAGACACGTGATTTTGCCTACCTGTCTGGACGTTGGGTTGGAGGGAGGGGCTGTGAACACCCACAGAAGTCAAGGTCATCTGGAGTGGAGGGAGAGACATCTTTACTGCAGGGAATGGGTATGTCTGTTTCACCCCACCCCGCTCAGGTAGTAGGGCTTGCTGGGTTTGGATGCAAGTGGGAAGAATTGAATTCCTTCAAAGTGAGTGGACCATCCTCTGGGCCAGTCTCCCCATAGAACTTATAGGCCAAGTCAAAAGGGGTCCATGGAGATGCCTATAGTTCTACTGGTTTCAGGATGGAGCACAAAAATTGACTATTGTCCACTCTGGAGTTGTTTGACTCCCCCCGCCCCCACCCCCGCCCAGGCAAACATAGGCTCTCCCTGGGCCTTCTCAAGGAACTCGGGCCTCTGAGGCGATTCCAGTTTAAACCTGTTAGGCAGACAAGGACCCTTGTGGATTATTAGGCCAGTGTGAACGAGGCTGGAGCCTACCAGGATGGGAATGGCGGCTGCAGGCAGGACTGCTGTCTTTTCTCGGTTGGCGGCGCCCAGTACGCTTCAGCACCGTGGGCTGGACAGCGCCTTCGGAGCAGTGGGGTGGGGCCCGACGGGAACAAGTGTCATCTCTTAACCAGAACTCACCCAGGGGAAAGGGCTGGGTTTCCGGGCAGGCTCTGAGCGGGGGAAGTGGGGGGGGTGGGGGGGTGGGGGGGGCAAGGCATCGTGGCCCTAGTGCAGGCCAGTGATTTGACCAAAGAAGGGAAGGCAAAGAATGTGCCAAACTAAGGCTCTGGAAGGGCGAGTGCACTTGGCCAAGAAACCTGAGGAGGCTGGGATCCCCTCTGAGGCTGAGGTGAGACTCAGGGTTCCTGTTAAAGTATGATTAAGTCCTGAGCCTGGCCGCTCTAGGCTGGTCACAACTCCTCTATGGGGACTAATTTTTGACCAGTCCATGCCCGAAGGCTCCTGGACCCAGAGCTTCCGAATGGGCTAGGTCTCCCCAGCTGAGACCCCTCATCCTGGACTATGCACCCTGGGTGCAGAGGTCACAGGGCAGGTCACTGGTTTGCACCCCTCTCCATCTCCCCACCCTACCCCCATCCCCAGGAAAGGCTTCTCCCCATGGCCCCAGTGGCCCCTCTGGGCACATAGTAGAAGCAGCTCCATAAATATTTGTCAGGAGACCAGCCTCACCCTTCTTTCTTCAGGGAGGATGGCCTGGGCTGGAAAACAGAGCCTGGAGCTTTTGTTACCTGACTCAGCCAAACTCTGGACAGGTTCTCAGGGTCCTGGGAGCCTTGCGTTTGTTTTTGGACACTGTCCTGGGGTTTCCTGTGGCCGCAAGGCAGGGGTACTGGTTCTCAGCCCCCAGCTGTCTCCTCTGGTCTCTGTAAGTGGAGAATGTGACTGAGAGAGTGGTTGCTTGACAGCTGCCAGGAAAACCAGCACTGTTTGGACCTAATTGGGAAGAAGAAGTACGGATACCAGCTGTCTCCAGGTGTTTGCTGTTGTTTTTACTTGACTGCATAGGTTCTTTTTTGGGGAGCAGGGGGGCCTTCCCCGATGGCTCATCAGGTAAAGAATTTACCTGCAATGCAGGAGACACAGGGAAACCAGGTTCTGTCCCTAGGAAGATTCCTTGGAGGAGGAAATGGCAACCCTCTCCAGTATTCTTGCCTGAAAAATCCCATGGACAGAGGAGCCTGATGGGCTATCGTCCAAGGGATCACAAAGGGTCACACACTACTGAGCTACTAAGCAAGCAGGGTCTTGGTTTTTTTTTTTTTTTTTTAATTATTATTTGTTGGCAGTGGTCATCTTGCTGTGCGCTGGCTTTCTCTGGTTGCCATGCAGTCTCTCATTGCAGTGACTTGTCTTATTGCAGAGCAGGGGCTTCAGGAGTTGCAGCTAGCAATCTATTAGAGACACTTAGAACTTGGGGCTGACTCACAGAAGAGCCGACCCATTTTGTGGACTAGTAGCCAATTTGGACATCAGTCTGAGTGAACTCCGGGAGTTGGTGATGGACAGGGAGGCCTGGCGTGCTGCAATTCATGGGGTCGCAAAGAGTCAGACATGACTGAGCGATGAACTAAGCCAATTTTGGGGCTTCCCTGGTAGTTCAGCTGGTAAAGAATCCACCTGCAATTCGGAAGACCTGGGTTCAATTCCTGGGTTGGGGAGATCCCCTGGTAGAGGGCATGGCAACTCACTCCAGTATTCTTGCCTGGAGAATCCCCATGAACAGAGGAGCCTGGAGGGCTACAGTCCATGGGGTCTCAAAGAATCAGACACAACTGAGTGACTAAGCACAAGGCAGCCAATTTTTATAGCCTCAAGACAAAGAAAATCCCTGCCGGAAGGGTGGCATTAGGTGAGTGGTTAGGACTCTACAGGTGGGTACTAGGGTGGGTATTTTACCTAGTATGGGATCAGGGGACTGGCCTGTTTGGATCAGGAGGCTCATGGCAACAGTTGCTATGGGGCTTGGTCAGTTCCAGAGATTTTTGTCCCATGATCTTGGTACAGGGCTCCACATCTGTGACCTTGGTCATTAGGGCTCCACAAGGGACTCTAGTCTCTTGCTATCAGGATGGCCTCTAGGTTCCAAGGGTGTCAAACTGAAACCTCTCTTCCAGAACATTCTCTAACTAGAACAGCAACCACACCTCTCACCCAGATAAAACAGCTGCTGCCCCAGGGTGCTGTGACACCAGTGTCTAAGTGGGTGATGTCAGAGTCACCGGGGAAGCAGAGAGGTGTGAGGACAGGTGCGGCTCTTGCAGGGCACGGGGTCTGGGGCGGAGGGAAGTATGCGGCTGTGGCCCCTGGTGGTGCTGCTTTGATGCCTGCTGGAGCTGTGAGACGTTATGGACAAACTCAGCTGGGGGCTTGAAACTAAAGAGACACCAAGAAGAAACAGGAAAAAGAAAGAGAGAGGTTAGGAGGAAATGGCAACCCACTCCAGTACTCTTGCCTGGAGAATCCCATGGAGGGAGGAGCCTGGTGGGCTACAATCCCTGGGGTCGAAAAGAGTCGGACACGGACACGACTGAGCGACTTCACTTTCACTTTCAAGGAGAGACAGAGACAGAAAGAATTTCAAAAGGCTCCCTGTCTCCTCTCAGTTCCCTGAGTAAGTGTCCTGAATGGAGCCTGAGAGGGAAGTGGGGCTACTGGGCCCCCAGTTCTAGCTCCGCCTGCTTGTTAGAAAGTGTAGGGAGTTCTCCAAGCTATGGATTGTGCTGCTTTTAGGACTTAATCTTTATGAAGGAGTCTAACATATCCAAACTTCTACAGTAAGGCTGGCTGCTCACTGCAGTTTAAGTCAACCAGCCCATGTTCATTTTCCACAGGCTGTTTGGAAGAAGGCTTGATTTCTCCTGAGATCCACACCATTCTCCTGATCACATGGTTGCTTGGCTACACTGTTAGTGTTCTCCTTTTTTGCAAAATGCATAGGCTGAGAATCTTAAGTTCTGCTCTTTTTTTGCTTAGCAATTCCACCTATAAATCATTTCTCTCTTCTTACATATTACTGAATGCAGTCAGGAGGAGCCAAGCCATACCTTCAATGCTTTGACTAGAAATCTCCTAGCTAAACATCCAGTGGCATCACTTGCAAGATCCACCTTCCACAGAACTCAGGAACAGGAACACAATTCAGCCAAGTTCTTTGCCACTTTTTACTAAGGATCAACTTTCCTCCAGTTTCCAATGTTGTTTATTTCCTCTAGAGACCTCATCAGAATGGCCTTTACAACCCACATTTCTACCAATATTCAATTCACCATCACTTAACTGTTCTCTAAGAAGATTGATGTAAAGAACCGACTCATTGGAAAAGACCCTGATGCTGGGAAAGATTGAGTGTATGAAGGGAAAAGGATGACTGAGGATGAGATGGTTGGATGGCATCACCGACTCAATGGACATGAGTTTAAGCAAACTCCAGGACATAGTGAAGGACAGGGAAGCCTGGCGTGCTGCAGTCCGTGGGGTCACAAAGAATCAGACATGACTGAGCAACTGAACAACAGCAAGAAGGTTAAGGCTTTCTCTACAGCTCTTGTTCTCCTCTGAGGCCACACTCAAATTGCCTTTGAAGGTCCCTTCATGGCAGGGTAGGCTTTTTCTAGGCTGCATCTCAGAACTCTTCCGGCCTCTACCATTACCAGCGCCCAAAGCTGTTTTCACATTTTTAGGCTTATCGGTACCTATTTCCTGGTACCGATACCTGTCTTAAACCATTTGGGGTGCTATAATAAAAATACTATAAAATGGGTGGCTT